>NC_056004.1:89087324-90287324 GCF_018446385.1 Zingiber officinale
TGGCCACGTCGGCGTTCCCATTGTGGATACCTTACTGCTTGGGGTCCTCCAATGCTTTCGTAGGATGTTATGATTTATTTTCTTTGTGATGACTTTGAGTCGGATGCGACGAGAACGTTGGGGCGAACAATTTCACCTTTTACCATATGAAATAATGACCACTATTGGGAGGGCAATGCTATCCCTCACTCACTACAAACTAAATCAGAATTTATTGTTTATAAATTTTGCGTTTGGTAAATTACACGATTAATTAGATGCTGCAAATCATCTTTTTCATCTTCTAATGAACCCACGAAATCGACATATCATTTGTGATCAAAGCTGAAGCTTCTTTCCCATCCGAACAGCTGCTCCATCTCCTCAGCTCCGACCGTGACCAGCTTCGTCGACAGCCGTCTCTTGTGCGGCGCCGCACACCTCGTCTTCTTCCTTGGCGGCGGTGGCGGGCAGCTGTCGATGACCGGCGGCAACCTACTCTCTGCCGAAGTTGGCGTGCGGCACTCTTCCTCGACGTTGTTAGAGGGCAGCGGCGACACCATGATCACTGGTAGTGGGATGGGGGGAAGCAACAAGCCCGGCGACGGTGGCGGGCGGTTAAACTCCGGCGAGGCAGACATGTAGCGGAGCAGTATGGGCGTGAGGAAGCGGAAGGATGAGAAGGAAAGTGGGCGGTGTGGTAGAGAAGAAGATAGAAGAAGGTGTGGGTGGGTCCCTGGTGGAGAAGAGTTTTTAGTTGACCCGTCTCTAACTATATGACTCATCTTTATTTACTACTCCTGGGTTGGTTACCAAAATAATGAATATCCATTATTGTCCTTTTTTTTATCATTATTTTCTAATATTTTTATGATATTTTTATTTTTGGCAATTGATCCGATTCAATAAGTTAAATAAGTTAAATGGTGCTATTCGGTTTGATTTACATATATAAAAATCTTGTATCATATCATACCAAAAAATTTAATATATAAACAATCATACCAATACCCTACTAAATTTTGATATACTCTACACCAAAACTTTCTATACCACTAGTGTGATCGTGCACACGCATAATATAATAATATATAAATTATTTGGATTTTTTAAAATACGAATGATTTGAATTTTCTAGTGTCATCTTACGTTCATAACCAAGAATTAATTATTTATGCAATAATACAAAAATCCCAGCAATAAATTACTATAATAGGTTTCCTTATGTAAAAAATTATTTTAATTTAATATTATACTTATCTTAATAAAAGAAACTAAGAAAAATATATTTTTTAACATCGTCTAAAATATTTATAGAAACTTTTTTGATCATAGTGTTGTCAATTCTAAAATTTGAGACTAAAGAGAATTATACTTTTTTATATAAAACAATCAGAAAAAATTAATGATGAGAAAAATTCATAATAATACGTTATAACTGAATCTCGAACTCTATATCACTAATTGTTTCGTTTTGTTTGTGGAATTATTAATAAACTTTGAAATTATTTTTAATATGAATAGAAAAAAAGGAAATTCATTTTAAGTTTCATCAAAGTTAGTTAGTAAAGGGAGAAGATTTTTAATAAAATAGTAAGATATAATGACTTATTAAAACTTTTAATATTTCAGATTTTTTATATAATTTAATATTTTTCAGTTTGGTACGTGTAATATATTAAAATTTTTATATATTTCTTACCCCTACTTGCTGGTCCAATTTTAACACGGTTTTATAGGTATATGAAAGACTTGAGCCCATAACAAAAGAATAGTATAGGAGATGTATACCTCAATTTTTATCGTTTGAGCTTACACAATAGGTGCAAATTTTGAGAAGTCCACTCGTAACGGTTCTGCGGCTCCAAGGGCATCATCGAGAAACAACAAAACGAAGAAGGAAACACCAAATAACCAGAATTAATGGAGCATTTACAATTCACAAAATTCTGGAAGCAGAAGCTCACTCCCCTTTGGCACAGCGAAACTCTTATGCTAGTTGATCGAGTAGGCCCTGATGACCTCGACAATAGGTGCGCGGCACAAGGGGCACTTACTTCCAGCTTTGACCAACTCATGAGCACACATTGAGCAAGTGCACATATGGCCACATCTGTTCAAAGGGAAAATGAGAACATGTTGGGGTTATATTTCTGTCTAGAGGAAGAGATTCAGACCTGTAAAGAAGAGAGTCGATATGGTTATCGCAACAGACACAGCAGATCCCTTTTCCAACTTGATTCCATTTGAATCCATCAATAAGTGCTTCCTCACTGCAGCCTGCATCATACCACAGACTGAAGTTAGATTCAAAGAGGCGCAGAGAGGAACTTTATTTGAAAAACTGAAAATTTATCCAACATATGGGTCCAATGAAAACTTGTACAAACTTGCATTAGGTAATTCTTAAACACTAGGTTCGATTACTTGGATGGAAGATAAGAGAGAGTGAAGAGAGTGACAAAAAGATTACACAAATTAGGGAACTCCTAATTTTGTGAGTCTTACCCTCCTCTCCCCTATTACAATCTATCATAGGAACAAAACACCATACACTGAAAAGAGCATGCCAATCTTTCAGTAAAGAGGTTTAGACCATGGTCGGCAATCATCCTATATCAATCCAAATTGTCTGAGTTGGATCAACATTGGCTACTCACAATAGTTATTTTTTTCTGAGAAATGAAAATTTTATAAAGATTATAAAGAAATTTAGACAAAAAAAAAACAATAGTAATATAAAATTGATGAAATTCATTGAAATTTCATTTAAATATAGAGTGAAAGTTAATATCTTATCAAATTGAGATAACATTGTAAACTTTGAAGCCTTCGCTTTAATTCTAACTTGATTCTTAAAGAACAAGAAAGAAAGAGTATTTGTTTCCCTCTAAAATTCATTGTTCCTATTTAGACTTTATACGTTATCCATCTATCCCTCGAGGGAGGTAATTATGAATTGGGAGAGGACACAATAATCTCTATCGGTCAACAAGGATTATGAAATTGCCCTTCAATGAAAAGCTATTTGGGCACCTGACTAAACCTTATAACATTAAATATAAAATGTGGCATTATTTGTATATTGTATTTTTAATAATTGGATATATAATGACATATCATAGACATTTTTTAAAAGATTTTAGATAATCTATTATGATCCCATATATGAAATTATTTTTCTATATCTTTCTCATTTTCTTTTTTCCACTGATTCCCATTCACTGATCCTACCAATATGATACAACTGATATTTAAGTTTTTTGACTATCCAACCCTGATATCAATTTTGACAACTATAGTTTGGGCAAATGCTCGGTACAAATACATTAAAGTCCAACAGTTTTGAGGGGCTTCAAGACAACAAAGCTTCACAATAATTCAATGAAAAAAAATTAAGAAGCAGCAACACTGACCTTTGCCATAAGACCGATTCAAAGCTGCAGAGACTTCCTGTCTAACTGCACGTTGTAACTCCACTTGCATTTCCATGCAAGCTTCCAGCATTCTTTGCATATTATTCATTCCCTGTTGCATCCTAACAATTTCTGCCTTTAAGTCACTGAAAGCATCCCATTCCTGCACTTAAACCATTATGTTTAGCTTGGATGCAAAAGCAATATATCAAAAAGTGATATACAAAACATTATTAATACTCTTGATTTCACTGTTAAAATGACATTAATAATGTCCATCCAGGAAAACAGCAAAATGTTGTATTTACCAAATAACCAGGAGAAGAAGTATTACCGATAAAAAATTTAAAAATAGTGGAAAGATAAGGACACAATACATTGAAGGTATAAATGATGAAACCAACAAATGCCAGTGTTCAAACCAGCAAAAAAAGAGAGCAGATGCTAATAATGGATTTAGCAATCAAGTACCATCATAAAGCACTAGTTTCATGGTTGTCTATGCTGACTGCAAAAATTAGATAATTTATTGTACAACTATAGAAGGAAGATGCCGCACAATTTCTGAGCGATGCATGTTTCGCCTAACCCAATTGTTCATATGAGTCCTGGAGTGCCAAAGTGGTGGTCTTGATGGCAAACGTGGCGGTGGAAACACATTAGACCTCATAGTAGCCCGAGTTTGACCATCTCTTCTCTCAGCCCCATCTTCTTCTGGTGTAATGATAGGCAATGGCCTGCCTATATCCCAATCAAATGGAGTTGTGCCTTGTCGTTGAACATAGGATTGTATTAATTGGTCTAAACTTTCACGAAATCCACTATGAAGAAGGTTAGAAACACTCCTCCTACAACAAAATAATTCAGCACAAGGATAATGAAAGTACAATAACCAATAATGATACAATACTAGGAGTGAAAATAATCGGTCATACCTACTAAGGAGTTCCCTAAGCTCCATACTGTATACACGTTCATCATCAGGAGGGATAAATCTGTTGACTCGTCTAATAGGACTAGACCTTCGATTTGTTGCAGGATCTTCCTGTTCATCCTGCCAGTTTTCGGCAGTATTAGGAGGTTCATCCTCATGCCATTCTTCATGAGCTTCATGTAGAGGACTGTCTTCTCCAATATCATACCCAGTGGTTTCCAATGGCCAATCCTGATCCATGTTTTCCTGCCAGTTTGCATTGAAATCCATATCCTCAAGGGTTCCCCTGGTTTCTTCAGGCCAATCAACTATAGTAACAACATCATTTGATTCCCAGCCAACTCTATCATGACCAGTATCTTCTTGTTGCTCAGCTACATCAGCAGGAGTTTCCTGAATATCATGAGTTTCAACATGATGATTACTCTCCAACCCAAGCATCTCTTCTCTCTCTACTGTTTGGTTAATGTTAATATCCTCACTAGATTGAGTCGCCTCCTCAGTATTGATGCTAGATAAATATGTTCCAGTACTGGCTAGAAATTGATCTGTCACAGAAAAGCTTTCATTGGCTGAAGAATAAGGCTGGCTTGTTGCTTCATCATGAACAGAATTCTCTAATTGAAAGTAAATACCCTCTCTGTTCACATGAGACATGATATCAAAACAACATGACAATATGAGAAAGAACAATGGCATCCCACATCATGTATGTCCCAACAAAGTATTAACCTACAAAAACTCCTCATGCAACAATATAGAGTATAAAATTAATTGAGCATCTGTGAATATGAAATGCATGTAGCAGATTGTTAGGGAATCACGAATATAATGAGAAAGAATCTTCATAACCAAATGCTCTCAAGTAATACAAGGGAGAGATACAAAGGTTATACAGAGTTGATGGCTATGCAGTAATTTGGTTAATTGGAAGCGGATAAAAAAATTTAGACTACAACTTTGATCTGCTCATATTTACTCTAATTGGAGGTGACTGAATATACAAGAAGTCATTTCCTTCTAGTTTGAACAGCATAATGGATATTATGACACGATAGAGCTCCGTTATTCAGAAAGACAAACAACATATGACTACAATAACACACCATACTCAAGTTGCAAAATAAAATACTGCCAATGCTTCTAATTTTCATTGGCACACAATAATAAAAAAAAAGACAGGGTTTTGAAGGTAGTTAAAATTAACTACAACTATAAGAACTACACGATACAAAGTAAAATCATCAGAAGTTGATAACTATATTGTGGATAAGTATGATTCAACAAATAGATGGTGTTACCTTAGACCAGAGACATGATGATGTTGCCTCAACTGACCTAATTCTCTTTCTGCAATTGATGGTGACCTCTCTTGGTCATCTGTCATTACACCATTTCTTAAAAATCGTCCCCTCAGCAATACCTGTGAAATCAGAGAAGTTTAGATTTTAGACAGCCACATAAATGACTCCATGAATTTCCAAATAGCATCAAAAACTGTAAATATGCTCAAAGAGAGTAATTTATATCAGAGAATCTACGAATAAAATAAGAAATGCTGCGAGTATATTGATATTTAGAAGAACCAAGGCCAATTAGGTTAATGAGCACAAAAATCAACCTCAAGATACCAATAATTTATGTTGAAAAAAAACCAAACTAAGGCTATGAATTAATGTCAACGCACAGAAGGTGAATAGATACCTCAACTATAGTAATTTCAATGCATGTAAGAAGCTTTCATATTTATATATGAACATTCCTACTTCCAAGTTCGTTTTCCTCATTAGTCGATCAGTTTGATTGATAACTACACCCTCAATTTGCCTCTGAATTTAAGAACAGTTTGGACTCATTGCAGATTTGCAGCATCTACAGAAACATTAACTTAAGTAGTGCTTTATTAATCACAAAATTGAAGCAGAAAACAAGAACTTTATCTTTTAAGTTAAACAAACCTCTATTGCATGCAAATACCATATTAACTTAAAAAGTAATAAAACAGCCCTAAGGTCCTGAATTAACAGCTTGACAAACAAAACGAAATTAAGAACTGGATAAGATGTCGCCTAAACAAAACAAAGATAATGTTAAATTATCCTATAACATAAAATAATTTTTGCATAAGAGATTTTAGCTTTTCAATATATACCAAACAACTGGCATGCTATTAACATGAAATTTACTTTTATGATTTGCAAAATTTTGGCAGTTCAATAATTCTCTTATAGCAGAAACAAAGTCAGAATATTCTACTGTCATCTGACTTGCTTGCTTTTGTTTCTTTTGGTTAATTGGTTGCCCTTTTGGAATGGTTCCTGTTAAAAGTCAGCTCCTTACCCGCCCAAATGATGCTATAAAATTTGTAAAGAAGATGTATAACATGATCAAATTACTTGAATGCGATTGCGGTGAGCAAATCCTGAAACTGCATGATGCTCTGATAATGCCTGGAGCTCATTCTGCCTTTCCGATGCCATCCTCGTGATCAACTCAAGTCGAGCTTGTCTGCCCCGCAACCCCAGCAATTCCCTTCTCACAAGCTCAGGATGGCCATCAGTTACAGACTCATTTCTTTCCCTCTGCCTTTCCTCCCTCCGACTAGCACGGCTTTCTCTCGGTTGCTGACTCGTCATCTGCACCCACTCTCTCACCAATCTCACTCTCTCCCTTTCAAGTTCCCCTAGCCCATGCGCCCTCGGCGTCTCATTACTGCGGGCAATCCTAGATGCTGATTCTGCAATCTCACTCTCCGTCATCCAACCACGTACTATCTGTCGCACCCTCTCCCTTACCGCGTCATCAAGGTCAGGAGATTGTTCCCGACTTGATCCCCGATCATCCTCATCCACTGGACCCCGTCTAGAAGAGGAGTCTGTATGTCCGTGAGCCCACTGTGCGTATCCAGGATACTCACTCTCGCTTGCTGTAACCGAGCTGCCATCCAGCTCATTCCGGCCTTCCAAAGGAAGCCGATCACGAAGTGCAGACACTGCCGCGGTGCTCCTACGCTCCGCCCTCGCAGCAGCCGTCACGTCCTCGAGCTCCCGCCACATCTGCAGCATCGACGACGCACGAGAAACAACCGGACGTTCCACCGCGGTGACAGCCGACGGCGACCTACGGGACTCCCTGAGAAAGGAAGGATCGAGCATGGACACAGGGTGGCGACCTGCCAGCGCCATCAGCTCAGACTCGCGGTTCCGCCGCTCCATGGTGGTAATCATTTCCTCAGCCTGGCGCGCGACCCACCGGCTGAACACTCTCGAGTGTCGGCGCGCCGCGGACGAGGACTCAGCGAGGTCGTCGCCGTCAAGATCGGACCTGCGGCGTCTTCGGGCAGCGAGCTGCTCGGCCTCGATCGTATTTCCCTCCTCCTCCTCCTCGCCGCCCCCCGCCGCGCAGGAGGAGGAGAGCCCGGTGCCCATGCAGCCGTCGAAGTGGCCGCGCACGAGCTCTTCGAGTCCGCACCGGAACTCCAGATCGGCCTCCCTGTGTCGGAACTCCGCCATGGCCGGAGCTGCCCTTTTCCGCGCTCGATCACGGTCGTCAATCAAGAAAGCAAAAGGGGGAAAGCGCCAGGCGATTTGAGATGCAGCTCCCGGCGACGATTTCAATCCCGCGCGGCCGTTGAATCGACGGGAGAGGCGATCAAACACCAAAAACAAACCCTAATAACACGCAATCTCCAGAGGATTAAAACGAGATCAAAAGGAAGCAACAGCAGAAATTTAGAGAAATAGAAGAAGACGGACACAAATTAAATGCGCATTCACGTGATATCGTTACTCTTTTATCACCTAACTAAACTCCTCCGTTCTCAGAAAGTAGGAAGTACTCAACACAAAGAAACGGGGTAGATTTTTAAGGTAATCAAAGTGAACATATCAAATCATGTCGTCCACGTCATGCATCTGAAAGCGGCAGATGAACTCCACGTGGCACATCATTACATTAATTACCCTTTGCTTATATATAATGCCTTCGAAAATATTATCTCAAATATAGTTTATTAGGTTTTTTTTATATTAATTGCCTTTTTTTTCTTCAATGATTTTTTTTTACCTATATTTTTTAATGAATTTGTTGGTCGATCTTTCTTTTGGCTATAGTCGTCTTAATTACTGCATGAGCGAATAATTAGAGTGGAGCCACATTTGTATTGAGTCCAATTTGTATGATTTGGCTCTAATTATTTGGATTTTAGAATTTCGATCCATGTAGGCCACAACGAGCTTCTTTGTCAACGTAAAAGGCACCACCGACGTGGACTATTAAAATATGATTGTGATATATACACCAACTTATATATCATATTTTTTTTTACTTAATATTATAATTTAATTCCTAAACTCTAAACATTAAATCTTATTTATATAATTGAAAATTAAAAAAAAAAATCACTACAGATGACGCTATATATATATATATATATATATATATATATCCTAGACAGACATTCAATGGGCGATCCTCAGTGAATCCAAGCGTCCGAATCATTGTCGGACATCCTGAGTGGATTTCGGCCACTCACATCACCCAAAAGTTGTCTGGGCACACGGATTCACTAAGAGTCGCCCGGTGTTACCCACCGAACGTCCGCATAGGATAACAAAAATCTCTATATATATATACATGCACACCTTATCTTTCACACTCCGTGCACACCTAAAAAAATTTTTAATTTTAATTTTTTTTTGTACTTATTATTATAACTCAGTCCCTAAACTTTAAAGGTAAAATCTTATTGACACAATCAGGAGTTTAAAAAAACAAAAAAAAAAAAGGAAAAAAAAACATTGTTTCGTTGCTTGTGTGGGTCGTCCACGCTTGTTGCCCATGATGGGCGTGCAAGATAAAAAGTTATATGGACTCAGGACACCTGGAAACATTAGGACGCCTTGGATTAATAGGAGCTCCCCTAGTGATATCAAGCACCCTGAGTCGTCTCAGTTACAGAAATGCAATGCAGAAATGAGTCAGGGAGCATATATATATATATATATATAGGATATGCTCCCTGATTAGAAATCGGCGCATGTGCTCAATTTTCATTGTAGTAGTGCTCTGTCACTATTTTTTTATTTTTCTAATGTAGCAGCGTCCCGTCAAAATTGTTGGATCAGGTAGCATATGAGAGGGGATGAATCACGTGGTTTTGAAAACTTGTTTCTTTTTGAAATCTAAGTACGTAGCGAAAAATTGAGAAGAAAAAGAACACACGAAAACATAGTCGATTTTACTTGATTCGGAGCCTTCGGCGACTCCTACTTCAAGACCTAGGTCTCATGGACCTATCGATGGGTAATCCACTAAAATGTCTCTTCCAGTACCTCCGGAAAGGGTAATCGAGTACAAAGAAAGTTAGAACAAGTGCAACACCTTGCACTTATTCATTTGCAATAATTAATTAAAAAACACTTCTGTTACTGACATGTATGAATTGAAGTGAGAGCGCTTGAGTGTCGGTGTCGATGTGACGGCCGCAATCGAAAGTCCTCGGAGTAATAGTTGGGTGTAGCACCTTCGCAGCAGGATGTTGGAGCAGCCGGAACTGTTAGAGTGTATACTAAAAGCCTAGCTTTTGGTATAAATATTTATCTAGAAATAAGAATCACATTGGTCAAATGTCTACATTTATGATAAATGTAGTTGCTCAATTAATTTATATTGTAGATAACATGGTGTGTGATGTCACATACAGAAGATCATGTTATCGGTTCCTTATAAATTATAAACAGTAGCTCACGACCAAGATGGAAAGGAACAAACCATTGGAAGGTCGTAGTGTAATTAGGTATTAGTTTATCTTAACTATATAATTACACTAGTACACTTAGAGTGTATTGAGTAGTACCATTTGAGGTCGTTCCTTTTATACTGACTTTATAAAGGAACAAAGACCTCAGTTATTATGGAAGTGTGTGCTCTTAATCCTAATATAATAACAAGCACATATATTTGATATTTATTTCTTTAATTTACCAATGGGTGAGATTTAATTCGATAAATCAATAAGCCCGATAAGTTGAGAAATGATATCACTTATAGTGTGTGTTGTTGATTATAGAAGGAAACTGTGTCCTAGTGATCTAGGTTGAGAATATCCCCAAGAGGAGCTCATAAGGATTGTCATGTTAAACCCTGCAGGTGGACTTAGTCCGACATGACGATGAAGTTGAGTGGTACTACTCTTGGAGCTAGATATTAATTAAGCGAGTTGTCAGTAACTTACTTAATTAGTGGACATTTGTTATCTTAAACACAGGGAGACTAACACACTCATAATAAGAAGGAGCCCAAAATGTAATTTGGGATTGGTGCGGTAGTTCAATAATAGTTCTTTAGTGGAATGAATTATTATTGATGAAATTAAGTTGTGTGTTCGGGGCGAACACGGGATGCTTAATTTCATCGGGAGACCAAAACCAATTCCTCCTCTCGGTCCCTATCGTAGCCTCTAGTATATAGAGATTTATACCCACCGATACCCACCTTCTTACCCATCAATAGGTGGCCGGCCAGCTTGGAACTCAAGCTAGGGCCGCCAAGACCAAGTGGATGAGACAAGTGGTCGCCAAAGCTTGGGTCCCAAGCTTAGGTGGCCGCCACTAGAATATTAAAAAGATTTTATTAAAATTATTTCTTATGTGGATATCATGATTTTAAAGAGAGTTTAAAATTAAAATTTCCTTTTATAACTTTCTACAAAGATTAAGAGAAGAGATTAATCTCTTTCCTTATTTGTAGTTTAAAAGGATGGTTTTAATTTTGGTAAAACTTTCCTTATTTGTAAATCATCTACATGTTTAAAGAGAGTTTAAAATTTGAAATCTTTCCTTATTTGTTGATTAAAGGAGGATTTTAAATTTTAAGAAAACTTTCCTTTTAACCATGTTCATGATTTAAAAGAGAGTTTAAAATTAAATATTCTCTTTTATAAGTTTCTACAAAAGATTAAGAAAAGATTTGATATCTTTCCTTATTTGTAGATTAAAAGAGATTTTAATTTTTAGAGATAACTTTCTTTTTATCCACATGTTAAAAGAAAGATTTTAATTTATTAAATTTCCTTTTTATAAACCAATCATGAAGGGATAAAATTATTGGAGAAATTTTATAAATTTCCGGAAGCAAATAAGGAAGTTTTAATTGGTGTTTAAAATTTTATTTGCTTGGAAGTTTATTGTTGTGGCCGACCATTGAAATTTGAAAAGGAAAAATTGTTTTAATTAAATAAATTTTCCTTTTCATTGGCAAAAGAATTAAGGAAGTTTTTATTAAATTTTCCTTATTTGCCAAGACCAAGGATTATAAAAGAGGGGGTAGAGGAGGCTTCAAGGCTAACGACTCTATTCTATTTTTCTCCCTCTTTTCTTCCTTGGGTGTGGCCGGCCCTTTGTTTTCTCTCCTCTCCTTTGTGTGGCCGAAACTTTCTCATGGTGGAGATAGCTTTGGTGGCCGGATCTAAGAAGGAGAAGAAGGAGAGAAAGCAAGCCTCGTTTCTAGTATCCCTTGGAGCATGGTGGTGGTGGCCGAACCTCTTCATCCTAGAAGAAGTTTTGATGGCCGAAATTTGCAAGGAAGAAGAAGGTGCTTGGTGGTTCTCATCTCGGAAGATCGTTGCCCACACAACGTTCGAGGTTAGAAGAGGAATACGGTAGAAGATCAAGAGGTCTTTCTAAAAGGTATAACTAGTAATTTATCTTTCCGCATCATACTAGTTATTTTTGGAAATAATACCAAATACAAGAGGCATGCGATTCTAGTATTTCGAATATATTTTTCGATGTTGTGTTCTTTTATTTTTTTTTCCCTTGTGATTTGATTGTTCTTTTCGGTTAACCTAAAGTTATTTTAGGAAATTAAATATTAGCTTTCCATAAAAGGTTTTGTCTAGTCGATGGTGGTTGCTCCCATATCCAAGAAGGTCATGTGCCTCGCCACGTCAGTACTGGGAACCAATTATGGAAATTAATATTTAATGGAATTAATAACTTAAGGTGATTTGGATCGAACGTGTTAAGTTCCGCAGGAGATCCAAGTCAAAACCTAAAAGAACAAATAGATTAAGTTTTGGATCAAACGTGTTAAGTTCCGCAGGCGATCCAAAATTTAATTTAAAAGAACACATGGTAGCTAGGAAAAGGTTCAGATCTTTGTACAAAATTTTTGTACAGTGGAACCACTAGGTTTTCCGAGTAGCAACCAACAATTGGTATCAGAGCCAGGGTTTTGCCTCTGTGTATTTGGTATTAGTTTAATTATGCACATGTCATACATAATTTAGGCAGGATAATAGTAGGATGTGCTAACTTTGTGGATGCAGGATCCAACTATTATGGCTTATAGTTATTATGTGTGTGATTGGACCCTTGGACATGTCAAGGGCATTTTATTGTGTGTGCATGATTGTATTATAAAATACAGTGTATTTAGTTTTATTAGGATTTTATTTTTGATCTAGTTACATGTACATTCCTTTTATAGAATATAGGATCGATGGATGTAAATTTTATTTTATGTTCGATCTAGTTTACATGTACATTCCTTCGAGTAATATAGAATCAAAATGTAAAATTCTATTTATGTCGCGGATCAAATCTTGCAAAGCGTGAAACCTTCTAAGGACAAGAGGCGCAGCGGAACTAGGAGCAAGATGGATGCGACAGCTAGACCCGGTGGCAGTGGCCAAATATGGCAGCAGCTTGGGATGACAACACACGGAGGACAACAAGAGATAAAAGCCATAATAGTTGAAAATTAGATTTTCTATTTATTGCTTTTATATTGTGTTGTGTGTGCATGTTAGTTTACATATTTAGTAGGCTAGCATAGTTTAAAATTCCTCATTTATAAATAACTAAGTGGGAGAGGGATTTTTAAGTAAATCCCATGGTCTCCATTACTGGTTTGTAAGTGATGCAAACAAACTTGCGCGTTGGCTCTGAGTGCCTTCCTCCATAACGGATGAGCTTGTTTGTGGATCACTAGAATGAACTTCCATTTTGGATGACTATAGGAAGTTAATTAAGAGCGTGTGATCTTCCCCAACGGAAGGGGCATAATCTTATTAATGGACTTAGTGTCAAGTAATGGTATACACTTAGACACATCTAATAGTATCCTCCCCATCGGAGTCACTGCTATTATTTGTGTGACCAAATGATACCAACTATTAATTTTATTTGTCAAAAAGTTAGGTTGACAAGATAATAAAATTAATGGGTTAAAACCCTCCTTTTACAAATGTTGAATTTGTATACGTCCACACTATCGTGGCATGCAAAATTCACGGTGTTTGAGGTGTTGGTGAATTTAAATAATATTGTTTGAGGAATCAATATTGTTTTTAAATTCAAAAGTTTTTGACCAAATATTTGATCAAAGACAGATCAACTATTAATTTTATTCGTCATAAAGTAAAGTTGACGAGATAATAAAATTAATGAATAAAATCTCCTCTTCGATTTTGTATATGTCCACACTATCGTGACATACAAAATTCATGGGGATTTTTAAGGAGTTGATCTTGACCAAGTATTTTTTGTGATTCTTAGGATTTAAAATGTTTATCAATCCCCTAGTAGTCATACTATAAGAAAGACTTAATAATCCTAATTGTAATGATTGGAAATAAGACTTGGACATTAAGGTAGACTGTCTTCTTAGAACTAAGAACAATATAGGTGTATTTAATTCATTAATTGAAACATGTTTAGTGGTGTTATCTACTAGAACCTGGAGTGTAGATACAGATGTCATTAATCATATCCGCAATTCATTGCAGGGTTCCAGGAAACCCGGCAACTAAATGAAAATTAAAACACCGTCTACATGGGCACTACTGTAAAAATGGTAGCTGTTGCAGTGGGAGATGTTTATCTTTTGATAAGAATAAAACATGGATTTTTGAGTAATTGTCTTTACGCACCAAGTTTAGAAAGAACTAGTTTTCAGTTTCTAAACTATTCAAAGAACTTGATATTCTGCCTCTTTTAATAACAAAGTTGTTATTAAGAAAAAGAGGGAAGTTATCTGTTCTGGTACGTTGGTTGGCAATTTATAAATTCAATAACTCTCACGATGCAACAAATGGAAATTAGTAACACATCTTCTAACTTTAAGAGAAAGTAACCTTCGGAAATGAACCAATTATATCTTTGGCATCTAAGGCTAGGTTATATTAACTTGAGTATGATTCATTGGTAGCTGATGAACTTTTGTGTTCATTAGTAGTGGAAATCTTTCCAACCTGCGAGTCTTACTTGGAAGGAAAAATAACCAAGAAGCTTTCAAGTCTAAGGGATATGGAGTCAAAGATATGTTGAAATTGGTTCATTCTGATTTGTGTGATCCTATGACTATCCAGACAAGAGGTAGTATTGAATATTTCATCTATTTTATAGACAACTATTCAAGATACAAATAAATTTACTTAATGTACCGTAAGACTAAGTACTTTGATTAGTTCAAAGAGTACTAGGCTGATGTGGAGAAACGACAAAGTGAAAAGACACTATGGTGAAATCATAGTGGCAAGTACCTCTTAGGAGAATTTAGGAGTCACTTATCAGAAGTAGGGATTCAATCCAAACTAACTGCACCTGGTACACCTCTACAGAATGGTGTAGTAGAAAGAAGGTATAGGACTCTTATGGAAATAAGTAGATTGATGATGAGTTATTTTACCAAATTCATTTTAAGGATATACTCTGGAAACGGAAGTGAACATAGTACCTTCCAAAGACAGAACTCTCTACTCATATAGAATTACTGAATAGGCGTAAGCCTATTTCGAAGCATATTCGGATTCGGGTAGTCCAGCACATATGCAGAAGAGAGACAATGATAAGTTGGACAGGAATTCACTTGTTTGTGGGTTATCCTAGAGAAATGAAAGTAGGTTTATAGTCTTAAAAATCAGAAGGTCATTGTTAGCATCAATGATCGATTTTTAGAAAAGGACTATGTAATAAACCATGTGCCCATAAGAAAATTTGTTCTTAAGGAAATAATAAAAGACATGTCTAATCTAGTACCAACTGTACAAGATGAGATACCACAAGGAAACTGCAACACGTATCACAAATGATACAGTGCCTCGTCGTAGTAGGAGGGTTGTTAGGCAACCTAAAAAGATTCATGTTTTGGGAGAGTTTTTGGACTCGATCCCTGGAGGACATGAACCTGATCTCCGAACATATGACGAAGCACTCCAAGATAAAGATGCAATATCTTGGCAAAGAGTAATGAATAACAGAATTAGAATATATGTATTCTAATAAAATCTGGAAGCTTGTAGAACCACCAAATGGTGTAAAAGCTTTTGGGTATAAAAAGGTCTATAATAGGAAAAGAGGGATAGACAGGAAGGAAGAAACTTTCAAAGCAAGGCTAGATGAAAAAGGAAACTTTTTCACTGGTAGCCATGCTTAAGTCTATCCGGATTCTTTTATCTATTTGGTAAGTGGATGTCAAGACAACATTCCTTAATGGAAGTCTTGAAGAAAGCATCCATATAAAGCAACCAGAAGGGTTCATTGCAAAGGGCTAAGAGCATCTTGTGTGCAAGGTCAATCAGTCTATGGACTGATATAAAGCATAAAGGTCTTGGAACATCCAGTTTATCAAAGTAATCCAGACCTTTGGATTCATTTAGTAACTGGATAAGTCTTGTGTATACAAAAGGTGTGATGGAAGCGTGGTGGTATTTCTTGTACTATACGTAGATAACATTTTTGGTAGTTGGAAACAATATCAAAATGTTGTCAGAAGTAAGGGTATGGTTGTCCAAACAATTCGATATAAAGGACTTGGGAGAATATATATATTCTTGAGATCAAAGTAATAAGGGATCGCAAGAAAAGAATATTTTACTTATTCCAAGTTTCATACATCAGAAAAATCCTTGCTCGTTTTAAGCATGCAAAACTCCAAGAAAGGTTTCTTACTTTTTAGGATGGAGTAACTTTATCTAAAGATATGTCTCTGTAGACATCAAAGGAGATAAAGGAAATAAAGGCAATTCTTTATGCTTCGGCTATCAGAAGCCTAATACATGCTATGCACGAGATCAGAAATCTGTTTTGCCAAGGGCATAGTTAGCAGATATCAAAGTAACCCTGGACAAGGACAGTGGACTGCAGTAAAACATATATTGAAGTACCTTAGAGGCACTAGAGATTATATGCTAGCTTACAAGGCAGTTAATTTGGTCCTAGTGGGTTGCATGGATTTTGGCTTCCAATCGGATAGGGATAATAATAAGTCAACCTCGGGGTTTTTGTGTTTACTTTAGGAGGTAAAGTCATAACTATGGAAGAGTGATAAGCATAGGTGTTTTTCTGGACTCCACCATAGAAGCTTAGTATATGGCAAGCCTCTGAGGTAGCCATAAAAGCTGAATGACTCAATAACCTCAAGATAAACTTAGATATGATTTCTGGTTTGTCCAAAGATTGTTACAATTTATTGTAATAATGTTGGTGCAGTAGCAAACTCGAAGAAACCATAAGTCTATAAGGCAAGTAAACACAATAGAGCGCAAGTACCACCCAATACGAGAAATCGTATAAACGAGGAGAAGTTGTTGCTGCCTAGAATGCATCAGGTGATGACCTATAAATCCTTTCACTAAGGTCCTTAAGGCAAGAGCTTTTGATGGGCATGTTGAAGGGTTGAAGAATCAGATGTATGGCAGCAGATATGGCAGCTTAGTCTTTTAGTATAAGTGAGAGATTGTTAGAGTGTATACTAAAAGCCTAGCTTTTGGTATAAACATTTATCTAGAAATAAGAATCACATTGTTCAAATGTCTATATTTATGATAAATGTAGTTGCTCAATTAATTTATATTGTAGATAACATGGTGTGTGGTGTCACATACAGAATATCATGTTATCAGTTCCTTATAAATTATAAACAGTAGCTCACGACCAAGATGGAAAGGAACAAACCATTGGAAGGTCATAGTGTAATTAGGTATTAGTTTATCTTAACTATATAATTACACTAGTACACTTAGAGTGTATTGAGTAGGACCATTTGAGGTCGTTCCTTTTATACTGACTTTATAAAGGAACAAAGACCTCAGTTATTATGGAAGTGTGTGCTCTTAATCCTAATATAATAACAAGCACATATATTTGATATTTATTTCTTTAATTTATCAATGGGTGAGATTTAATTCGATAAGTCAATAAGCCCGATAAGTTGGGAAATGATATCACTTATAGTGTGTGTTTTTGATTATAGAAGGAAACTGTGTCCTAGTGATCTAGGTTGAGAATGTCCCCAAGAGGAGCTCATAAGGATTGTCATGTTAAACCCTGCATGTGGACTTAGTCCGACATGACGATGAAGTTGAGTGGTACTACTCTTGGAGCTAGATATTAATTAAGCGAGTTGTCAGTAACTTACTTAATTAGTGGACATTTGTTATCTTAAACACAGGGAGACTAACACACTCATAATAAGAAGGAGCCCAAAATGTAATTTGGGATTGGTGCGGTAGTTCAATAATAGTTCTTTAGTGGAATGAATTATTATTGATGAAATTAAGTTGTGTTCGGGGCGAACACGGGATGCTTAATTTCATCGGGAGACCAAAACCAATTCCTCCTCTCGGTCCCTATCGTAGCCTCTAGTATATAGAGATTTATACCCACCGCATACCACCTTCTTACCCATCCAATGGGGCCGGCCAAGCTAGCTTGGAACTCAAGCTAGGCCGCCAAGACCAAGTGGATGAGCCATGTAGGTGGCCAAAGCTTGGGTCCCAAGCTTAGTGGCCGGCCACTAGAATATTAAAAGGATTTTTATTAAAATTATTTCTTATGTGGATATCATGATTTTAAAGAGAGTTTAAAATTAAAATTTCCTTTTATAACTTTCTACAAAAGATTAAGAGAAGAGATTAATCTCTTTCCTTATTTGTAGTTTAAAAGGATGTTTTTAATTTTTGGTAAAAACTTTCCTTATTTGTAAATCATCTACATGTTTAAAAGAGAGTTTAAAAATTTGAAATCTTTCCTTATTTGTTGCTTAAAGGAGGATTTTAAATTTTAAGAAAACTTTCCTTTTTAACCATGTTCATGATTTAAAAGAGAGTTTAAAATTAAATATTCTCTTTTATAAGTTTCTACAAAAGATTAAGAAAAGATTTGATATCTTTCCTTATTTGTAGATTAAAAGAGATTTTAATTTTTAGAGATAACTTTCTTTTTATCCACATGTTTAAAAGAAAGATTTTAATTTATTAAATTTCCTTTTTATAAACCAATCATGAAGGGATAAAATTATTGTAGAAATTTTATAAATTTCCGGAAGCAAATAAGGAAGTTTTAATTGGTGTTTAAAATTTTATTTGCTTGGAAGTTTATTGTTGTGGCCGGCCATTGAAATTTGAAAAGAAAAAAATTGTTTTAATTAAATAAATTTTCCTTTTCATTGGCAAAAGAATTAAGGAAGTTTTTATTAAATTTTCCTTATTTGCCAAGACCAAGGATTATAAAAGAGGGGGTAGAGGAGGCTTCAAGGCTAACGACTCTATTCTATTTTTCTCCCTCTTTTCTTCCTTGGGTGTGGCCGGCCCTTTGTTTTCTCTCCTCTCCTTTGTGTGGCCAAAACTTTCTCATGGTGGAGATAGCTTTGGTGGCCGGATCTAAGAAGGAGAAGAAGGAGAGAAAGCAAGCCTCGTTTCTAGTATCCCTTGGAGCATGGTGGTGGTGGCCGAACCTCTTCATCCTAGAAGAAGTTTTGATGGCCGAAATTTGCAAGGAAGAAGAAGGTGCTTGGTGGTTCTCATCTCGGAAGATCGTTGCCCACACAACGTTCGAGGTTAGAAGAGGAATACGGTAGAAGATCAAGAGGTCTTTCTAAAAGGTATAACTAGTAATTTATCTTTCCGCATCATACTAGTTATGTTTGGAAATAATACCAAATACAAGAGGCATGCGATTCTAGTATTTCGAATATGTTTTTCGATGTTGTGTTCTTTTGTTTTTTTCCCCTTGTGATTTGATTGTTCTTTTCGGTTAACCTAAAGTTATTTTAGGAAATTAAATATTAGCTTTCCATAAAAGGTTTTGTCTAGTCGGTGGTGGTTGCTCTCATATCCAAGAAGGCCATGTGCCTCGCCACGTCAGTACTGGGAACCAATTATGGAAATTAATATTTAATGGAATTAATAACTTAAGGTGATTTGGATAGAACGTGTTAAGTTCCGTAGGAGATCCAAGTCAAAACCTAAAAGAACAAATAGATTAAGTTTTGGATCAAACGTGTTAAGTTCTGCAGGCGATCCAAAATTTAATTTAAAAGAACACATGGTAGCTAGGAAAAGGTTCAGATCTTTGTACAAAATTTTTGTACAGTGGAACCACTAGGTTTTCCGAGTAGCAACCAACAGGAACGTCGAATGGACGCGTAGTAACTCGTATATTAGTTGTTGAATGAAGCTTGGTCGAGACTGCCTTAAATAGGCCATGGAAGGCGCCTTCCATTAGTGTTGAAGGCGCCTCTAATTATATAAATTTTATCCTGACTTTGTTATGTCTTATCTGCGCCGAGATCCAAATTTTATCCCTTGGAAGGCGCCTTCAAGCCATTGAAGGCGCCTTCCATGAACAGTGCGAAGGCACCTTTGGGTATTGTTCATCCGAAGGCTTTTTGCTCATTTTTGCCCTACAAGTTATGTTAGTCCAAAACTAAAACATCTAAACTGTAAAACAAAGTTAACACAGTGAAAATAAGTAGTAATTAGTGTTAGGACCAAAAGTAGCTAGAGGGGGGGGGGGGGGGGGGGAATAGCTCGTCGCTCGCTCGTTGCTCGGCGTTGCTTGTTTCTTCTAAGATGTGCAGCGGAAAATACAGAAACAAATCACACAACGCTAACACGGTTGGTTTACTTGGTATCCACCTCACAAGAGGTGACTAATCCAAGGATCCACACCACGCACGCACCCTCCACTATGAAAACACTCCTTTTCGGTAACTACCGAGGGCGGAGAAGCCCTACAAGACTCTCAGTACAAGAAGAAAGGAAAGGGAAACAAAATACAAGCGTAAAGCTTACAATGAGTACAGAAAACCCTAACCCTAGCTTCTCTTCTTGCCTTTGATCTGCCTCTTGACTTGGAAAGCTTCCAAGATCCTTCAAGAACTGGTGATCTGATCTTTGAGAGCGCTGTGGAGGAGTTGGCGAGAGATCTGGAGTGAATCGGTGAAGTAATACCGGGAAATGAACGCTCGCGCTTAAATCGACGCTAAGGTCGATCCCGATCGATGGAATGCTCCCATCGATCGGAGGCTTGATCGATCCACGGATCGATCCAGCGCCTTCGCGCGAAAACTTCGGATTGATCCACGGATCGATCCGGCGCTTATCGCGCACGGTCACGTCCCAATCGATCCATCGATCGATTGACCCTTGGATCGATCCACCGATCGATCCGAGGGTTCGCGGGACTCACCGGATCGATCGGTGGATCGATCCAGATCTTCCGATCGATCCACCGATCGATCCAGACTGGATCGATCCACGGATCAATCTAAACCCGGATCAATCCACGGATCAATCCAAACCTCTGGATCAATCCACCGATCATCCGATCCTGGGTTTTGCCCAAAACCAAGCCCAAAGCCCCTAAACCAACATCTAGTCAACCATGACTTGTTGGTACATAAGACCTAGCATCCGGTCACCCTTGACCAGCTAGGACTCTCCCACCAAGTGTCTGGTCAATCCCTTTGACCCACTTGGACTTTTCTCTTCTTGCCAAGTATCCGGTCACTCCCTAAGACCTACTTGGACTTTTCTTCCTCGTGCCAAGTATCCGGTCAATCCCTTTGACCTACTTGGACTCTCACCAGAAGTCTGGTCAACCTTGACCCATCTGGATTTCTCTTGCCTGGCTTCACTCACCAGGACTTTCCCAATTGCCTAGCTTCACTCACTAGGTCTTTCACCTGGCTTCACTCACCAGGATTTTCCTCTTGCCTAGGTTCACTCACTAGGACTTCCCAATTGCCTAGCTTCACTCACTAGGTCTTTCACCTGGCTTCACTCACTAGGATTTTTCTCCTGCCTAGCTTCACTCACTAGGACTTCCCAGTCAAGTATCCGGTCATCCTTGACCTACTTGACTCTTCTTCAATCAACCTTGCATTGTCAAACATCGAAATCCAAACCAAGACTCAAGCTTGGTCAACCAGGTCAACCTTGACCTGAGGAATGTTGCACCAACAATCTCCCCCTTTTTGATGTTTGACAATACCAACACTATCACTTACAATACCACATGTAAGTTAGGCTAATCCCATAGCCTAAACCTTCTTCATGCCACTAGGTAATGAATACATAAGTTAAGCCCTTCATTCTCCCCCTAAGAGGGCAAACTCCCTCTAGGTGATAAAAGCCTAACTTACTCCCTTTCATTCTCCCCCTATTGGCACACATCAAACCATGCCCCATTTTTGGACACACATCAACAAATTCACTTGTTGAAAACTCTCCCCCTGAAGAGTTGCTCATCATTGTTCACAACTTCACTCGTTGTGATCAACACGATAATGAAGGTCCCATACCCTTCATTATCCTTAACCCTACATTCTCCCCTAATGTAGGTAAATGCCCATCCTTGAGCATTATCCACTTGAAGCCACTTGAACAATGAGGATATCCACTCCCCATTAAAGTTCAAACGCTCAACCTTGAGCATGTTCTTAACGGAAGGTTAACCACCTTCCAAGATTCATGAAAAGTAATTTTCATGTCTTTAAAGATTCCCTCCCCCTAAAGACATGGTGGTAACTTCTGTCATTGCACCAACAATGACTTGGAATCCCTAAACCTTTAGGAAACCCAAATTTAGAAGTTTTGAGGTTCAAATGTTCAAAATTTGAAACAAACCTCAACCTAAACTTCAACTTAGCCTTCCTTAACCAATCCATCCTTGTTTTCAACACGAAAACACCCTTTTTAAGTACACAAATGTGTATTGAGGGGTTTGAAATGGTTACGTAGACTAAAACAGGTTCAAAATGCTGAAATCAGGCCTTCCTAACTAAAATCAGTACCTTGGATCGATTGGAGTTGGGTTCCAATCGATTGAACCTTTCTGAATCGATCCACTGATCGATTCAGACTACCTGGATCGATCGGCTGATCGATCCAGCGAGCTTCTGCTCACGGGAGACTTGCCTTTCGAATCGATCCACGGATCGATTCAGGCACTCCAATCGATCCATGGATCGATTGGAGCTCTGATAGTTGCTGAAATTCCATTTCAGTCAACTTCAGAAACCCCTAGAAAATTCTACAAAAATTCAAAAATCATGAAATTTTGTGTAGACATTATTTAGGGCATACTTAATCATGGAAAAATAGCTTTCTATGAAAATACATCATATTTTCAAAGATTGACACAAACTTGAAAACTTGCAAAAACTTTAGTGTTTTCTTCAAGTTTGTGTCTAACTATTCAATGGTGATTACTATCAAAAGATAGCCTTCACCAAGGTTTTCCAAAAACATTTTAAAAACATTTTCAAAATCAATTTCCCATCACATTCCTTGGGCTTAATGCACATGACTTGTACATTAGCTTTCCCAATGATGGGAAAACACATAACTATGTGTTTTGATGAACTTAAAACTCAAGGAAATGCACTAACTCAGCATGTTGAGTTTTGTTCATCATCCTAACATCTCACTTGTATCTATTGTGTACAAAACACATACAAGTCATCTTATAGGTCTTTGTGAGATGTAAAGTTTGGTTTTGCCCTAATCTAGGGATCATGCATATTTATCTAGGCATTTTGTAGATATTGGACATCCACCTAGGATGTCACTTGTTGATACACTTCGTAAATGCCATTTGTCCTTAATTTTAAGGAATTAAAAATAATGCATGATAATGTTATGGCATACATCAAAATGAAATAGTTTTCAAAAGAAAGATTCCTATAACTACATGATGTATGTATGTCATGACATGATTTTTTTTTTGTGTTTTCATAATAAGGCATGAGTGCAAAATACAAAACTAAATGTGATGTCATGGCATATAGTGAGAAAACAATCATGACAAGGTTTAGCATAAATAAAATACCTAGATTACCTATCTAAGTGTCCTTAAACCTTAGCTAAGTTAAAACTTAACCCTAGATTGTCCTCTAAATGCTCCAAGAAAATGCCAAAGCCTAAATTTGCATTTCTAGTTCTCTTGACTAACTTATGCCAATTGAAATTAAACTTATTTCTCAAATGTTGGCATATTTCGTTCTTCCACAAGAGTAGCATTTTAAATTAAGGCTTAGATTGACCTTAAGTTTCCTAAGAACATACCAAAATTCTAACTTGGTAGTTCTTATGATTTTCCTAATTTGTGTCACTTAAAATATCATCCAATTTATCAAATTGTGACACATTTTACTCTTCTCAAGAGTCAACATAAATTCACTTCATTTTCAAAGGTTAATAATAACCTTGAAAATGCTCCTTGAGTGTCAATTTCTTCAAAGTTGGGTTAACTACCCTTCTTCTTAGAGTTGACACTCTCTAATCCATCTATGGGGTAGAGAAGATGCTCCTAGAAACCCAAAATCTATTGGTACTCCTTGGATGCTCTAGGTATTCACTAGGGATAACTTCCCTAGATACCTTCCTAGTGACCTTGTTTGGCTTCTTAGAAGCCTTGGTCACTTTTTCTAAGTCAATCCTAGGGATTGCTTCCCTTGTGACCTTGTTAGTGACTTTCTTAGACTTCTTAGAAGTCTTAGTCACATTTATTGCAAAAATACTCTTAGGAATAACCTTCCTAGTATTTTTGACTTGACCACTAGACCTAGGGTTGGTTCCATAACTATATGGAACCCTATGGTAAGAGGGCACATCCTTCTTAGCCTTGGGTTTGTATCCCAAACCTCTATGGTCATTAGATGACCTTTGTGCTTCTAGACTTAGGCTATGCTCATGTTGCCCTTTTAGGATATTTTCCATCCTTTTTAGGGTCTTTTCCATTTTATCAAGCCTTGACCTCAAGACTTGATTTTCTATCATTAAATCCTTAGATTTTGATTTTTCATTACACCCATGAGCATTTTTGTTTTTGGGCTTGTATCTATTATCCTTAGTGTTCTTGCCCAAGTGTTCATCTACCTTCCTAACCTTAGGTTGGGTAGTTTTGGCATGTAGGGCCACATGCTTTTCCTTAAAGCCCTCATGCTTCCTATTCTTATGGTAAATCGCATTAAAATGATAAAAATTAGAACTATCATGCTTTTTATCATAATGTAAAGGAGTAGGCTCAATAAATGTTACCTTCTTCTTTACCTTGGAGGCTCCCCCTTGACTAATGCCTCCTTGAGCCTTGACCATCTTCTTCCCATTGAGGCATTGACTCCGGTAATGCCCCTTTTGATTGCAAGAGAAGCATATGATATGCTCCTTGCTCTTCTTTGTTCCGGGAGTGGTCTCCTTGGGCTTCACCTTGCCCTTTTGTGCCACTTGGCCCTTCTTCTTGGCCAAGTTGGGACACTTGCTCTTGTAGTGTCCATTTTCCCTACACTCAAAACATATTATATGATTTTTATTTTTAATTGAAACATTTATACCTTTGTGTGTAGGGGTGACATCTTTTCCTTTGGATCCGGAGGTAGAAGCTTCCTCTTGATCGGACCTTGATTCTCCTCCATTTGATTTTTCTTGACTTGTAGAGGTAGTTGCTTCTTCCTCCTCTTCTTCTCTCGACCCGGATGTAGAAGCTTCTCCTTCTTCTTGATCCGGCGTCACCAAGGATTGCTCCCCCTCAATCCTAGAGGTGGAGACTTCATCATCTTGAATATGAAACAAGAAGTATGCCCCCTCCTTGTTCCCTTCGGTGCATTCCCTTGAGGATGAAGCTTCTTGGATTTCCTCTTCTTCGGAGGTTGAGCATCTCTCAACCTCGGAGTCCTCCTCTTGGTCTTGCTCCAAAGAGTCACCCTCTCTGGATTCTTCTTGCTCTTGTACAGTGGAGGGGATCTCTTCATGAAGCTTGGCCAATTTGCTTCATAGTTCCTTTGCATCTTCAAATTCTCCAATTTTGCAAAGGATGGTGCTTGGCAATAAATTGACCAAGAGCTTGGTCACTTTGTCATTGGCCTCGCACCTTTGGGCTTGCTCTTGGCTCCACTTGCTCCTCTTGAGAACTTTGCCCTTTGAATTTCTTGGAGCCTCGAAGCCTTCCATTAGAGCAAACCATTGCTCTATCTCCATCATCAGGAAATTTTCGATTCTTGATTTCCAAGAATCGAAACTCGTGGAAGTGTATGGTGGAGCCACCCTTGTGTCAAATCCAAGTCCATCTTGGAATTGCATCTTGAAGTTGAGCTTGATAAAGTCTTGAACTTGAATAATTTGCTCCAACTTCTTCACCCTCTAGCTTTTCATGTTATACTTGACCCTTCCGGCGATGATTCCGGTCAAGAGCGGTCTTGCTCTGATACCACTTGTTAGGACCAAAAGTAGCTAGAGGGGGGGGGGGGGGGGGGAATAGCTCGTCGCTCGCTCGTTGCTCGGCGTTGCTTGTTTCTTCTAAGATGTGCAGTGGAAAATACAGAAACAAATCACACAACGCTAACACGGTTGGTTTACTTGGTATCCACCTCACAAGAGGTGACTAATCCAAGGATCCACACCACGCACGCACCCTCCACTATGAAAACACTCCTTTTCGGTAACTACCGAGGGCGGAGAAGCCCTACAAGACTCTCAGTACAAGAAGAAAGGAAAGGGAAACAAAATACAAGCGCAAAGCTTACAATGAGTACAGAAAACCCTAACCCTAGCTTCTCTTCTTGCCTTTGATCTGCCTCTTGACTTGGAAAGCTTCCAAGATCCTTCAAGAACTGGTGATCTGATCTTTGAGAGCACTGTGGAGGAGTTGGCGAGAGATCTGGAGTGAATCGGTGAAGTAATACCGAAGGAAATGAACGCCTGCGGCTTAAATCGACGCTAAAGGTCGAATCCCGATCGATTGGAATGCTCCCAATCGATCGGGGAGGCTTTGGATCGATCCACGGATCGATCCAGAGCGCCTCTGTGCTCTGGAAAAACTTCTGGATTGATCCACGGATCGATCCAGCGCTTATCGCGCGAAGCAGCAGCGTCCCAATCGATCCACTGATCGATTGGGACCTCTGGATCGATCCACCGATCGATCCAGAGGGGTTATGTTCGCGGGGACTCACCGGATCGATCGGTGGATCGATCCAGATCTTCTGGATCGATCCACTGATCGATCCAGATCTGCTGGATCGATCCACGGATCAATCCAAACCTGCTGGATCAATCCACGGATCAATCCAAACCTGCTGGATCAATCGGCTGATCAATCCAGATCTTGGTTTTTGCCCAAAACCAAGCCCAAAGCCCCCTAAACCAACATCTAGTCAACCATGACTTGTTGGTACATAAGACCTAGCATCCGGTCACCCTTGACCAGCTAGGACTCTCCCACCAAGTGTCTGGTCAATCCCTTTGACCCACTTGGACTTTTCTCTTCTTGCCAAGTATCCGGTCACTCCCTAAGACCTACTTGGACTTTTCTTCCTCGTGCCAAGTATCCGGTCAATCCCTTTGACCTACTTGGACTCTCACCAGAAGTCTGGTCAACCTTGACCCATCTGGATTTCTCTTGCCTGGCTTCACTCACCAGGACTTTCCCAATTGCCTAGCTTCACTCACTAGGTCTTTCACCTGGCTTCACTCACCAGGATTTTCCTCTTGCCTAAGTTCACTCACTAGGACTTCCCAATTGCCTAGCTTCACTCACTAGGTCTTTCACCTGGCTTCACTCACCAGGATTTTTCTCCTGCCTAGCTTCACTCACTAGGACTTCCCAGTCAAGTATCCGGTCATCCTTGACCTACTTGACTCTTCTTCAATCAACCTTGCATTGTCAAACATCGAAATCCAAACCAAGACTCAAGCTTGGTCAACCAGGTCAACCTTGACCTGAGGAATGTTGCACCAACAATTAGCTCATGCCTCCCCAAGACCAAGAACTAGTCAAGGTCTCAGATTAAAGATCCAAAATGGACCTAACCTGAATCGATGCCTACTGTCCCTCAACCGGGATGCGTCCTCACAAAGTCACTCTCCTCCAATGACTTACCTTTACTTACCATCTTGTAGTCGGTTGACTAGTCTTCTGACCCACCAGGTCTTTATACCAATTGTCTGGTCCGTAAACCCTATTAGGATGTATACTAAAAGCCTAGCTTTTGGTATAAACATTTATCTAGAAATAAGAATCACATTGGTCAAATGTCTACATTTATGATAAATGTAGTTGTTCAATTAATTTATATTGTAGATAACATGGTGAGTGGTGTCACACACAGAAGATCATTTTATCGGTTCCTTATAAATTATAAACAGTAGCTCACGACCAAGATGGAAAGGAACAAACCATTGGAAGGTCGTAGTGTAATTAGGTATTAGTTTATCTTAACTATATAATTACACTAGTACACTTAGAGTGTATTGAGTAGGACCATTAGAGGTCGTCTCTTTTATACTGACTTTATAAAGGGACAAAGACCTCAGTTATTATGGAAGTGTGTGCTCTTAATCCTAATATAATAACAAACACATATATTTGATATTTATTTCTTTAATTTATCAATGGGTGAGATTTAGTTCGATAAATCAATAAGCCCGATAAGTTGGGAAATGATATCACTTATAGTGTGTGTTGTTGATTATAGAAGGAAACTGTGTCCTAGTGATCTAGGTTGAGAATGTCCCCAAGAGGAGCTCATAAGGATTGTCATGTTAAACCCTGCAGGTGGACTTAATCCGACATGATGATGAAGTTGAGTGGTACTACTCTTGGAGCTAGATATTAATTAAGTGAGTTGTCAGTAACTTACTTGATTAGTGGACATTTGTTATCTTAAACACAGAGAGACTAACACACTCATAATAAGAAGGAGCCCAAATGTAATTTGGGATTGGTGCGGTTGTTCAATAATAGTTCTCTAGTGGAATGAATTATTATTGATAAAATTAAGTTGTGTGTTCGGGGCGAACACGGGATGCTTAATTTTATCGGGAGACCAAAACCAATTCCTCCTCTCGGTCCCTATCGTAGCCTCTTGTATATAGAGATTTATACCCACCACATACTCACCTTCTTACCCATCCAATGGGGTCGACCAAGCTAGCTTGGAACCCAAGCTAGGGCCGGCCAAGACCAAATGGTTGAGCCAAGCTTAGGTGGCCGGCCACTAGAATATTAAAAAGAATTTTTATTAAAATTATTTCTTATGTGGATATCAAGGTTTTAAAAAGAGAGTTTAAAAATTAAAAATTTCCTTTTATAGCTTTCTACAAAAGATTAAGAGAAAAGATTAATCTCTTTCCTTATTTGTAGATTAAAAGGATGATTTTAATTTTTGGTAAAAACTTTCTTTATTTGTAAATCATCTACATGTTTAAAAGAGAGTTTAAAATTTGAAATCAATTTGAAATCTTTCCTTATTTGTTGATTAAAAGGTGGATTTTAAATTTTAAGAAAACTTTCCTTTTTAACTATGTTCATGATTTAAAAGAGAGTTTAAAAATTAAATATTCTCTTTTATAAGTTTCTACAAAAGATTAAGAAAAGATTTGATATCATTTCTTATTTGTAGATTAAAAGAGATTTTAATTTTTAGAGATAACTTTCTTTTTATCCACATGTTTAAAAGAAAGATTTTAATTTATTAAATTTCTTTTTTATAAACCAATCATGAAGGGATTAAAATTATTGGAGAAATTTTTAGAAACAAATTAGGAAGTTTTAATTCTTGTTTAATTAAAACTCTTCTTGATTTGGAGAAATAAGTGGCCGGCCATGTTATAATGAAAAGAAAAATTATTTTTAATTAAATAAATTTTTCCTTTTCATGGCAAAAGAATTAAGGAAGTTTTTATTTAAATTTCCTTATTTGCCAAGATCAAGGATTATAGAAGAGGGGGTAGAGGAGGCTTTATAGATGAACAACCTCTATTATTTTCTCCCTCTTTTTCTTCCTTGGTGTGGCCGGCCATCCTCTCCTCCTCTCTTCTCTTTGATGGCCGAACCTCATCCTTCTTGTGGAGATTCATATGGTGGCCAGATCAAGTTTAGAGAAGAAGAAGAAGAAGGAGAGAAAGAAAGCTTTGTTTCTAGCATCCCTTAGAGCATGGTGGTGGTGGCCGAACCTCTTCATCCTAGGAGAAGTTTTGATGGCCGAAACTTGCAAGGAAGAAGAAGGTGCTTGGTGGTTCTCATCTCGGAAGATCGTTGCCCACACAACGTCCGAGGTTAGAAGAGGAATACGATAGAAGATCAAGAGGTCGTTAAAGTCTACAAAGAAAGGTATAACTAGTAATTATTTTCCGCATCATACTAGTTTTATTTCTTTGTAGAAAATACCAAATACAAGAGGCATGCGATTCTAGTATTTCGAATTTGTTTTCGATGTTGTGTTCTTTTGTTTTTCTTTTCCTTGTGATTTGATTGTTCTTTTCGGTTGACCTAAAGTTATTTAAGGAAATTAAATATTAGCTTTCCTTAAAAGGCTTTGTCTAGGCGGTGATGGTTGTTCCCATATCCAAGAAGGCCATGTGCCTCGCCATGCAGTCCTGGAAGCCAATTTTGGAAATTAATATTTAATGGAATTAATAACCTAGGTGATTTGGATCGAAAGTGTTAAGTTCCGCAGGAGATCCAAGTTTAAACCTAAAAGAACAAATTAATTAAACTTTGGATCAAACGTGTTAAGTTCTGCAGGCGATCCAAGTTTAATTTAAAAGAACACATGGTAGCTAGGAAAAGGTTCAGACCTTTGTACAAAATTTTTGTACAGTGGAACCATTAGGCTTTCCGAGTAGCAACCAACAATTGGTATCAGAGCTAGGGTTTTGCCTCTGTGTATTTGGTATTAGTTTAATTATGAATATGTCATACATAATTTAGGCAGGATAATAGTAGGATGTGCTAACTTTGTGGATGCAGGATCCAACTATTATGGCTTATAGATATTGTGTGTGCGATTGGACCCTTGGACATGTCAAGGGCATTTTATTGTGTGTGCATGATTGTATTATAAAATACAGCAGGAGCTGTATTTAGTTTTATTAGGATTTTATTTTTTGATCTAGATACATGTACATTCCTTCGAGGAATATAGGATCGGAAAATGTAAAATTCTATTTATGTCGCGGATTGAATCTTGCAAGGCGTGGAACCTTTTGAGGATCAGAGGCGCAGCGGAACAAGGAGCAAGATGGATGCGACAACTAGACCCGGTGGTGGTGGCCAAAGATGGCAGCAGCTAGGGTTGGCGACACACGGAGGACAATAATAGATAAAAGCCATAATAGTTGAAAATTAGTTTTTCTATTTACTGCTTTTTATGCTGTGTTGTGTGTGCTTGTTAGTATGCATGCTAAGTAGGCTAGCATAGTCCAAATTCCTCACTTTAAATAACTAAGTGGGAGAGGGGTTTATTTTTTAAATAAATTCCACGGTCTCCATTACTGGTTTATAAGTGATGCAACAAGCTTGCGCGTTGGCTCTGAGTGCCTTCCTCCATATCGGATGAGCTTGTTTGTGGATCACTAGATTAAACTTCCATTTTGGATGACTATAGGAAGTTAATTAAGAGCGTGTGATCTTCCCCATCGGAAGGGGCACAATCTTATTAATGGACTTAGTGTCAAGTAATGGTATACACTTAGGCACGTCTAATAGTATCCTCCCCATCGGAGTCACTGCTATTATTTGTGTGACCGAAGAAAACCAACTATTAATTTGTCAAATAAATAGGTTGACAAGATAATAAAATTAAAAACTACTCTTACAAATGTTTGATTTTGTATACGCCCACACTATCGTGGCATACAAAATTCACGGTGTTTGAGGTAATTTTATTTTGTCATAAAGATTTATTGACAAGATAATTAATGGGTAAAATCCTCCTCTTACAAATGTTTAAATTTTGTATACGTCCACACTATCGTGGCATGCAAAATTCACAGTGTTTGAGGTGTTGGTGAATTTAAATAATATTGTTTGAGGAATCAATGTTATTTTAAATTCAAAATGTTTGACCAAATATTTGATCAAAGACAGATCAACTATTAATTTTATTCGTCATAAAATAAAGTTGACAAGATAATAAAATTAATGGATAAAATCTCTTCTTTGATTTTGTATACGTTCACACTATCGTGGCATACAAAATTCATGGGGATTTTATGGAATTGATCTTGATCAAATATTTTAGTGATTCTTAGGATTTAAAATATTTGTCAATTCCCTAGATGTTATACTATAGAAAAGACTTAGTAGTCCCAATTATAATAATTGGAAATAGGACTTGGACATTAAGGAAGACTGTCTTCTTAGAATATAGGTGTATTTAATTCATTAGTTGAAACATGTTTAGTGATGTTATCTACCAGAACCTGGAGTGTAGATACAAATGTCATTAATCATGTCCGCAATTCATTGCAGGGTTCCAGGAAACCTGACAACTAAATAAAAATAAAAACACCGTCCACATGGGCATTGCTGTAAAAGTGGCAGCTGTTGCAGTGGGAGATGTTTATCCTTTAATAGGAATAAAATATGGATTATTAGAAATTGTCTTTACGTACTAAGTTTAGAAAGAACCTGATTTCAGTTTCTAAACTATTATAGAATAGATATTGTGTCTATTTTGATAACAAAGCTGTTATCAAGAAAAATAGAGAAGTTATCTATTCTGGTATGTTGGTTGACAATTTATAATCCAATAACTCCCACGATGCAATAAATAGAAATTATAACACATCTTCTAACTTTAATAAGAGAAAGTAACCTTCGGAAATGAACCATTTATATCTTTGGCATCAAAGGCTGGGTTATATTAACTTGAGTAGGATTCATTGGTAGCTGATGAACTTTTGAGTTCATTAGTATTGGAAATCTTTCCAACCTGCGAGTCTTACTTGGAAGGAAAAATAACCAAGAAGCTTTTAAATCTAAGGGGTATAGAGCCAAAGATATGTTGGAATTGGTTCATTCTGATTTGTGTGATCCTATGACTATCTAGACAAGAGGTAGTATCGAATATTTCGTCTATTTTATAGACAACTATTCAAGATACAAATACATTTACTTGATGTGCCGCAAGACTAAGTGCTTTAATTAGTTCAAAGAGTACAAGGCTGATGCGGAGAAATGTTAAAGTAAAAGTATCAAGTCACTATGGTAAGATCGTAGTGGCAAGTACCTCTTGGGACAATTTAGGAGTCATTTATCAGAAGTCGGGACTCAATCCCAACTAACTGCACCTAGTACACCCCAACAGAATGGTGTAGTAGAAAGAAGGTATAAGACTCTTATGGAAATAAGTAGATTGATGATTACCAAATTCGTTTTAAGGATATACACTAGAAACAGAAGTGAACATAATACCTTCTAAAGTCAGAACTCTCTACTCCCATAGAATTGCAGAATGGGCGTAAGCCTAGTCTGAAGCATATTCAGATTTAGGTGGTCTAGCACATGAGAGACACTGATAAGTTGGGCAGGAGTTCACTTGTTTGTGAGTTATCCTAAAGAAACGAAAGTAGGTTTATAGTCTTAAAAATCAGAAGGTCATTGTTAGAATCAATGACCGATTTTTAGAAAAGGACTATGTAATAAACCACAAGCCCATAAGTAAATTTGTTCTTAAAGAAATTATAAAGGACATGTCTAATCTAGTACCAACTGTACAAGATGAAATATCATAAGAAACTGCAACACGTATCATAAATGATACATAGACAGTGTCTCATCATAGTGGGAGGGTTGTCAAGCAAACCTAAAAAGATTCATGTTTTGGGAGAGTTTTTGGACTTGATCCCAAATGAACATGAGTCTGATCCCGGACATATGATGAAGCACTCCAAGATAAAGATGCAGCATCTTGGCAAAGAGCAATGAATACAGAATTAGAATATATGTATTCTAATAAAATCTGGAAGCTTGTAGAACCACCAGATGGTGTAAAAGCCATTGGGTAAAAATAGGTCTACAATAGGAAAAGATGGATAGACAGGAAGGTGGAAACTTTCAAAGCAAGGCTTGATGAAAAAAGGAAACTTTTTCACTGGTAGTCATGCTTAAGTCTATCTGGATTCTTTTATCTATTTGGCAAGTGGATGTCAAGACAACATTCCTTAATGGAAGTCTTAAAGAAAGCATTCATATTAAGTAACCAGAAGAGTTCATTGCAAAGGGCAAAGAGTATCTTGTGTGCAAGCTCAATCAATCTATGGACTGAGGCAAAGCTTCAAGGTCTTGGAACATCCGGTTTATCAAAATAATCCAGACCTTTGGATTTATTTAGTAACCGGATAAGTCTTGTGTATACAAAAAGTGTGATGGAAACGTGGTGGTATTTCTTGTACTATACGTATATAACATTTTTGGTAGTTGGAAACAATATCAAAATGTTGTCAGAAGTAAGGGTATGGTTGTCCAAACAATTCGATATGAAGGACTTGGGAGAATGTATATATTCTTGGGATCAAAGTAATAAGGGATCGCAAGAAAAGAATATTTTACTTATCCCAAGCTTCATATATCGAAAAAATCCTTTCTCATTTTAAGCATGCAAAACTCCAAGAAAGGTTTCTTACCTTTTTAGCATAAAGTAACTTTATCTAAAGCGATGTCTCCGTAGACATCAAAGGAGATAGAGGAAATGAAGGCAGTTCTTTATGCTTCGGCTGTCGGAAGCCTAATGTATGCTATGCACGAGATCAGAAATCTGTTTTGCCAAGGGCATAGTTAGCAGATATCAAAGTAACCCTGGACAAGGACATTGGACTGCAGTAAAGCATATATTAAAGTACCTTAGAGACACTAGAGATTATATGCTAGCTTATAAGGTAGTTAATTTGGTCCTTGTGGGTTGCACGGATTTTGACTTCCAATCGGATAGGGACAATAGTAAGTCAACCTCGGGGTTTTGTGTTTACTTTAGGAGGTAAAGTCATAACTATGGAAGAGTGATAAGCATAGGTATTTTTCTGGACTCCACCATAGAAGCTGAGTATATGGCAAGCCTCTGAGGTAGTCATAAAAACTGAATGACTCAATAACCTCAAGATAGACTTAGATATGATTTCTGGTTTGTCCAAAGATTATTACAATTTATTGTAATAATAGTGGTGCAGTAGCAAACTCGAAGAAATCATGAGTCTATAAGGCAAGTAAACACAATAGAGCGCAAGTACCACCCAATACGAGAAATCGTATAAACGAGGAGAAGTTGTTGCTGCCTAGATTGCATCAGATGATGATCTATAGATCTTTTCACTAAGGCCCTTAAGGCAAGAGCTTTTGAAAGGTTGGAATCAGATGTATGGCAGCAGATATAGCAGCTTAGTCTTTTAGTATAAGTGGGAGATTGTTAGGATGTATACTAAAAGCCTAGCTTTTGGTATAAACATTTATCTAGAAATAAGAATCACATTAGTCAAATGTCTACATTTATGATAAATATAGTTGTTCAATTAATTTATATTGTAGATAACATGGTGAGTGGTGTCACACACAGAAGATCATGTTATCGGTTCCTTATAAATTATAAACAGTAGCTCACGACCAAGATGGAAAGGAACAAACTATTGGAAGGTCGTAGTGTAATTAGGTATTAGTTTATCTTAACTATATAATTACACTAGTACACTTAGAGTGTATTGAGTAGGACCATTAGAGGTCGTCTCTTTTATACTGACTTTATAAAGGGACAAAGACCTCAGTTATTATGGAAGTGTGTGCTCTTAATCCTAATATAATAACAAGCACATATATTTGATATTTATTTCTTTAGTTTATCAATGGGTGAGATTTAGTTCGATAAATCAATAAGCCCGATAAGTTGGGAAATGATATCACTTATAGTGTGTGTTGTTGATTATAGAAGGAAACTGTGTCCTAGTGATCTAGGTTGAGAATGTCCCCAAGAGGAGCTCATAAGGATTGTCATGTTAAACCCTGCAGGTGGACTTAGTCCGACATGACGATGAAGTTGAGTGGTACTACTCTTGGAGCGAGATATTAATTAAGTGAGTTGTCAGTAATTTACTTAATTAGTGGACATTTGTTATCTTAAACACAGGGAGACTAACACACTCATAATAAGAAGGAGCCCAAATGTAATTTGGGATTGGTGCGGTAGTTCAATAATAGTTCTCTAGTGGAATGAATTATTATTGATAAAATTAAGTTGTGTGTTCGGGGCGAACACGGGATGCTTAATTTTATCGGGAGACCAAAACCAATTCCTCCTCTCGGTCCCTATCGTAGCCTCTTGTATATAGAGATTTATACCCACCACATACCCACCTTCTTACCCATCCAATGGGGCCGACCAAGCTAGCTTGGAACCCAAGCTAGGGCCGGCCAAGACCAAATGGTTGAGCCAAGCTTAGGTGGCCGGCCACTAGAATATTAAAAAGGATTTTTATTAAAATTATTTCTTATGTGGATATCAAGGTTTTAAAAAGAGAGTTTAAAAATTAAAAATTTCCTTTTATAGCTTTCTACAAAAGATTAAGAGAAGAGATTAATCTCTTTCCTTATTTGTAGATTAAAAGGATGGTTTTAATTTTTGGTAAAAACTTTCTTTATTTGTAAATCATCTACATGTTTAAAAGAGAGTTTAAAATTTGAAATCTTTCCTTATTTGTTGATTAAAAGGTGGATTTTAAGTTTTAAGAAAACTTTCCTTTTTAACTATGTTCATGATTTAAAAGAGAGTTTAAAAATTAAATATTCTCTTTTATAAGTTTCTACAAAAGATTAAGAAAAGATTTGATATCTTTCCTTATTTGTAGATTAAAAGAGATTTTAATTTTTAGAGATAACTTTTTTGTTATCCACATGTTTAAAAGAAAGATTTTAATTTATTAAATTTCCTTTTTATAAACCAATCATGAAGGGATTAAAATTATTGGAGAAATTTTTAGAAACAAATTAGGAAGTTTTAATTCTTGTTTAATTAAAACTCTTCTTGATTTGGGGAAATAAGTGGCCGGCCATGTTATAATGAAAAGAAAAATTATTTTTAATTAAATAAATTTTTCCTTTTCATGGCAAAAGAATTAAGGAAGTTTTTATTTAAATTTCCTTATTTGCCAAGATCAAGGATTATAAAAGAGGGGGTAGAGGAGGCTTTATGGATGAACAACCTCTATTATTTTCTCCCTCTTTTTCTTCCTTGGTGTGGCCGGCCATCCTCTCCTCCTCTCTTCTCTTTGATGGCCGAACCTCATCCTTCTTGTGGAGATTCATATGGTGGCCAGATCAAGTTTAGAGAAGAAGAAGAAGAAGGAGAGAAAGAAAGCTTTGTTTCTAGCATCCCTTAGAGCATGGTGGTGGTGGCCGAACCTCTTCATCCTAGGAGAAGTTTTGATGGCCGAAACTTGCAAGGAAGAAGAAGGTGCTTGGTGGTTCTCATCTCGAAAGATCGTTGCCCACACAACGTCCGATGTTAGAAGAGGAATACGATAGAAGATCAAGAGGTCGTTAAAGTCTACAAAGAAAGGTATAACTAGTAATTATTTTCCGCATCATACTAGTTTTATTTCTTTGTAGAAAATACCAAATACAAGAGGCATGTGATTCTAGTATTTCGAATTTGTTTTCGATGTTGTGTTCTTTTGTTTTTCTTTTCCTTGTGATTTGATTGTTCTTTTCGGTTGACCTAAAGTTATTTAAGGAAATTAAATATTAGCTTTCCTTAAAAGGCTTTGTCTAGGCGGTGGTGATTGTTCCCATATCCAAGAAGGCCATGTGCCTCGCCATGCAGTCCTGGAAGCCAATTTTGGAAATTAATATTTAATGGAATTAATAACCTAGGTAATTTGGATCGAAAGTGTTAAGTTCCGCAGGAGATCCAAGTCTAAACCTAAAAGAACAAATAAATTAAACTTTGGATCAAACGTGTTAAGTTCTGCAGGCGATCCAAGTTTAATTTAAAAGAACACATGGTAGCTAGGAAAAGGTTCAGACCTTTGTACAAAATTTTTGTACAGTGGAACTATTAGGCTTTCCGAGTAGCAACCAACAAACCCAACTAGACTTCTGCCGGTTGTCTGGTCCCTCGGACCCAACCGAATTTTCTGCCAGATATCTGGTCAGCCCGTTGACCTATTTGGACTTCACACCAGCTATTCGGTCTTACGGACCTAGTTGGATTTCAGCCTAGTGTCCGGTCCTTTGGACTTGTCAATTCCTGCACACTTGGTAACACAATTAGATCATAAAACATCTAACTTAACTCACTTATCATTCATTAAAACCTAAGTTAGACCGTTAGTACAAATCTATACCAATAATCTCCCCTTTTTTGATGCAATGACAACCTGGGTTAAGTTAGGAAAAAAAAATATATAACAAATACACATAAAATTATTCTAAGAGAAGCGACACAAAAAAAATGAGATAGTTGGTTTCGTTCTCTTTATCATTTTTGGAGTTAAGTTATTCTAATTTGTGTTTGTTTTCTAACTTAACCCCTAACTCTCCTCCTTTGACATTCATAAAAAAAAACTTGAGTAGCTAACAAAAAATGTGTGATAAGTAAAGTAACCAGTGAGAATAATAAAATTTTCAAAAAAACTTTTAGGATTATTGGGGAAAGGAGTTAAAAGAGTTTTATAAACCTTAAAAAAACTTTCATCAAAACACTTATATTTTATATAAAAAAAATTAGAAGTTTGTGCAAGGAAAGTTTAGAATTTTTATACTAGGTTTTGAAAGATAACTTTTACAAGACTAATTGTAAAGTTTAAAGTTCAAATAGTTTTGAAGAAAATTTCAAAAATAGCATAATAGTGGTTTTCAAAAATACTTCTGTAAAGAAATAATTTTGAAATGAGTTTTGAAGAATTTTTGAATAAAGAATTTCAAGGTATCTTAAACAAGAATTTGAAAATATTTTCATAATTTCTTCAAGATATCTTAAGATAAGTTGTATTATATTTCTCAACCTACTTGTAAAATGTAGTCAAAATATTTTTCAAAAAGAATTTTAGAAAAGTTTGAGTGTGTTTTCGAAAACATTTTCAAAGTATATTTAAAGTAGTTTTCAAAAGACACATTGTATTTTAAAATTATTTTAAAAATTAGTTTTAAATATCCTCCTCCTGAATCTGATATTAAAAATAATTTAAACACCTAGAAAGTGTCTTTTCATGTTTAGCCAATAGTTACTAACTAACTATCAGAAGATAGTAGTGTTCACTTGGTTAGTCAAGTTAAGTAAGTGTGTCCAGTTAGTATTTAACTAAGATAGCTTAATCTGATCACTGTAATTTGGTATTTGTCGCCTAGACTTGTGTTGATGCATAAATATAAGTATCTTAAGTCCAAACAATCTTCCTATACATCTTACACCATTCTAAGTTAGTGAATGCACAATCAAGGTAAGGTTAGTGTTGTTAGATACGCAAGTCCTAGATCTATATGAACATGCTTTCTATGGATCTTATCTAGGCTAAGGCTAAAATTAAATTTGAAAGTATAAGGAAATAGGAATTTTAAGAAAATAAAAGTAAAGATGTTTTCTTAAAATTTTCAAACTATTTTAAAGAAAGTAAAAAAAAATAGCAGTCTTATTCTATCAAACACATTCCTAGATTGATCAAGCAATAGAGGTAAAAAGTGGTAAATAGTATATGTTTAAATATTTATAGAATTCAAAACATGCACTGTATAGTAAATATAGTCAGAACTAATCATCAACTGGAGGTGGAGGCTGCTCAGGTGCTTGCATAGTCCGTAGGATCTAATGAAAACCAAAGGTAATCTCTTCTCGGAGAGCAGAAAAGCTGGTAGTCATCTCTCCCCGAATGGCACTAAATCCATCCAAGACTGACTGCCGAAGCTGTGCGGAGGACTCTTCGAGTTGAGCTAATCGGTCCTCGACAGATAGTGAGGTCAAGGGCTAGGCCAAGGTCGAGGGCAAAGTCAGAGTCAGAGGATGTCCTAAGAGCTCCTCCTCCGTGAATGTCGGCAACTCCTCCCACTCGGGCAGAATAACAAGTGGAAAATCGTCCTTAGCGTTGCCTGGTATATCTGGCTGTGGTCCCGCTCTCCAAGCTAGTCCCCCTGAGCAGTGATATCTATATGCACTAATGTAAACTAATGCTAGCTAATCTCATTATATGCGCTAAGGGGAGTGGTCATACCCTATGTCATATCTACTCTTATGGCTGAGAATATATATGTCAAAATATGACAGTATGACATGTGAACTTGTAGCCTAATAATGAGACTAGATGCATGAATGACATTGTGAAATATGTGTAACGTAATGTCAATGCCAAGACGTTGGCATAATGCATACAGAAAAAATGAATGAGATGGTTGAATCATCGCAAAATCATGAGATGTGATCGGCATAATGCATGTAGTCAGGACTCGGTATAGGATATAGTCCTGGACCCTAAGAGAGAGTGACCTAAAGTCAGTCACTATAGGTAGTCTTTCCTCCCCAAAAAATACATGTAGATAGTATCTAATGTAATATGAGAGTAGGGTTCGCCAAATAGTAAATCCCTACTAGGATAGCACAAAAATAGACAAGCAAACCTCCTAAGGCCTAGGCTATCATATAATAGAGTGGGGGAAAAAGTGTAAGTCCCTCCCACCAACTTTAGAAGAGTAAGTCAGGTCATCAATTTTAATAAGATTGTTGTAAAACTATGCACATAAGTCTAGATTTACTGCATGGCTACAGTAAACTAGCATATCCAACTGGTAGTAATTAATAATCTCTACGACGGGTGCATAGTATCTGATGAAGAATGACCTACTCAAAAACCTAAATTTAAATACAACATATGTATGCTTCATAAAATCTAATCTAAGCCGCTCAGAGGGAAACCTAGCATCAATAGATGGGGTATTGCTAGGGCTAGGGATAACATGTCGTCAATCTGAGTACCCTAGGTTTTGATGTTTGGGAAAATGTTTAAGTTAGGTTTATTGTTGTATTTGATATGCATTGTGAGTGTGCAGGATATAGGTATAACAAGGAAAGTCCAAGTGTGATCTTGGCAAAGGAGGAAAGTCCAAGAATGAGTCTTGGCGGTGTAAGTCCAAGCATGCAGTCTTGGCAACGTAAGTCTAAGTGTGACATGGCAATGGATGAAGTCCCGGAGGTGAGGAGCCTCTTGGCAAAGGAAGACCCGATAATATGGGCAAGGCCGAAGGAAGCTCCAGAAGGCAAGACGTGAAGGATGGGGAGACATCTGAGGGACGCGAGGCTAATGGAGGATGCTAGAAGGCTAGATCTAGGTTGGTCGGGCGAGGACGAGTGCTGAGTGATTGTACTTAGGGCAAAATTCTATGTGTTTAGGATTTAATGTAGCAGTACTGTAGCGACATTATAGCAGTACTGCAGTGACATTGTAGCAGCACTGTAACAGTTAACTGGTTACTATAGCAGTCGACTGGTACACTATAGCAGTCGATTGATACACTGTAGCAATCGACCGTTGGGTAACGATCGACTTCACTAAAGGACCAGTCGACTGGTGCATACACCAGTCGACTGGTAGCGGGAAAACAACTTAGTGTTTTCCTCTCGAGCTCTATTTAATAGAGCTCGGGTGCTTGAGCATAGTTGACGAAATAGAGGTGGTTAACCCCTATTAGTAGTCTTCTAAAGCCTCCAAACTCTTCTTGTGATCTAAAAGTGTTTAGATCAAGGTTGTGGTGAGGTTTCTCCATCGAGAAGGAGGTTTGAGCTAGCCGGAGGTTTCCGGGGAGTCATCCACCGACGGATTGGGATTGTCCACCTTACAGACAGCTGTGAAGTAGGAGCCCTAATCTCCGAATCAAGTAAATGCCTTGTGTTACGGTTTGTTTTTGTTTATTGTCTTTCCTTATTATTTATAGGGTTTAACTTTCTTCTTGTTAGTTTGTATTTTTGTTTTCTGTTGCGTACTAACAAGTGTAGGAAGTGACGATTTGGGTGAGACGCTATTCACCCCCTCTAGCTGACATTAAGGTCCCAATAAGTGGTATCAGAGCTAGGTGAGCTCTTGTTGGACTAATCGCCAAGAGAGCGGCTAGAGGAAGAAGATAGAGTCAGAGGGACCTCTCGGATGAGACATCCGAATCCCACCTCCATATGAGCGTGAGGACTTCGACTATTGGAGGAAGCGCATGGAGATGTGGTTCCAAATGAATTGAAACCAATGGATTGCATTGGAGGAATTGTTTAAAGCTCCAAAGGACAAGAAGGGAAAATGCCTCCGACGTCGATATTGGACTGAGGAGCAAAGGGAGCAATCAGAGACAAACAAGAAGGTAACTAGAATTTTAATTAATTTATTACCTCCTAATGCGATATTAAATGTAGGTGAATACGAGAACGCAAGTAATCTTTGGAAAAAGATAATTGCGCTTCATGAGAGTCCTACACAAATCCAAGAAGAGAAAGAGCCCAAGGAGAAGGGCTCATTAGTCCAAGAAGAGAAGGACCAATCTGATGTTGACACGGTTCAACATCCAAAGAGGAGAAGGAAGATGAGGAGGTATCATCCACATCATCAAGGGAGGAAGAAGTGGAACCGTCCACATCTTCAAGTGAAGAGGAATAAGAGGAATCCAAGGAAGATGATATCTTGGAAGCTCAACCCTCCACCTCAACTACCAAAAAGAGCACAAAGGACCACATCAAATGCTTTGAGTGTGGTAAAATGGGGCACTACAAGAGTAGATGTCCTTCGCTCAAGAAGGTAAAAGAGGTAAACTCTAAACTCACTAAAGTTAATTTAGAAACTAATGTAAGTTGTAGGAAGAAGAAGAAGGAGAAGAAGCACATTAGGTGTTTCACGTGTGGTGAGTGGGGACACTACCACACAAAGTGCCCAAAGAGAGGAGAGCTCAAGAAATTGGCCACTTGAAGAAGTGGGAGAAGAAGAGAGCTTCAATGGTAGGGAAGGTAAACCCTAACATGAATTTAAGTTCAAATTTAAATTCTTCCATGTATTCTAGAAATAATTTTTATTATTTACCCAAGCATAATCATGGATTTAGATATAATGATAGAAATAGGGTTAATGTAGGAGATAACCCTAGGAGATCTATTCATGCTAAATCTAGTAAGAGTAGACCTAATAAGACTCAAACCACTTTGCCAAAGGGAAGGAAAGTAAGTAAAAACCTAAGCATTAATCCCAAGAAAGGGAGACATATGCCTAGGAAGGTGGGTAGGTCTAGGGATGTCCAAGGTGGGCGTGTTGATTTTAGGGTTAGAACCCTAGAGTTGGAAAATCAAGCCTTGAAGGCAAAGCTTGAGGAAATGGAAAAGTCCTAGAGAGGTTTATTATTGGACTTAAAGGACTTGACATGTATTTGGGTGGTCAAAGATCCAAAAAATGTTAAATTAGGTCCCTTCAAAACCAAAAGGAGGTCAAGTGCTAAGGTAGCACATGACATTGGTAAGGGAGGTTTGACCAAGGACAAGGGAGAGTCATCCAAGGTCAATAAGAAGGAATATTCTAGGGTGACATATAATTATGGCAATGATGAGGTGCCCAAGGTGAAGGACAGGAAGAAACTAACCAAAGACAAGGTGTCTAAGGTTAAGAAGGTGAGTTTTGTAGGTCAAGTGTCACCCAAGGTGCACCGAAGTGGCCTAGCCATAGTAAATGAGTCACCTAGGGAAGTGGATAAGATTAAGAGCTCAAGGGGGAGCTCAAAGAGTATTTGGGACATATGATAAATGATCTCAAGTGAACGAATATGTGCCAAAGGGATTAGAGATGGATTTGAGTTTCTATTGTAGTTGGTTGGCACAATTGGGTTAAGTTTCATGCATGAAAATATGAATTGGGTTCATATTGTATGAAAATTAATTTTTGATGTATAGATGTCATATAAACTAATGCAAGAGATGCATTATGGTTTAGTATAGGCAGGTACATCAAAAGGAGGCCAAAACTAGGACTTTAGGTCAAGGTTCAATTGAACTCTTTAGCTAGTTTTAAATTTTGTGTCAATCTTGGGATCTATGATAAATATATTTATATATATATATATATATATTTTTCCCAAGTAGACAATGTTAAAATATACTCCTACACAAAATTTGGAAATTTTTGGGGGTTTGTGGAATTTCTGGTGTATTTATGAAGTTTGTCAGAAAATGTTAATTTTTGCAGAAATAAGGTACCAGTCGACTGGTAACAGTATATTTTGAGCACAGAATATTTCTGTAAGCTCATTTTGATAATGGCAGTCAACTGATTCCGATACCAGTCGACTGGTAACAGTGTATTTCGAACACAGAGGGCTCTGTGACTGGAAATCGAAGCGGGCAGTTGACTGGTTCCTAGTGCAGTCGACTGATACCAGCTTGAAAGTGTTTTTCGACACTATTCTTGATCGTGTCAACTCGTTTAGATGTATGAGATCCATGAAGGATAAATACATGAGTTTAGGGTCAGTTTGGATGACAAGTTTTCAACAATTGGGATATTGTTGAAGTTTTTTTTATGTATGAAAAAGGGGAAGAAATTTAAGTTTAAGTAGGAAACCTACACACCTTTGCAAGAAATCCTAGCTAAGGGGAGTTTAGATGAAGGGGGAGCGACTGTTTAGGTAAAGGGGGAGAAGTTTATCTTTGCAAGAAATCTTATCTCAAGGGGGAGCTTAGATAAAGGGGGAGCCTAGGGATTTAGGTTCCATTATTTATGCATGAGTTGATTTGCATATGTATTGTTATATTATTTCCCTAACTTAAATGGGTTGTCAAACATCAAAAAGGGGGAGATTGTTGGAGCAATCTGAGTACCCTAGGTTTTGATGTTTGGGCAAAGGTTTAAGTTAGGTTTATTGTTGTATTTGATATACATTGTGAGTGTGCAGGATATAGGTACAACAAGGAAAGTCCAAGTGTGATCTTGGCAAAGGAGGAAAGTCCAAGGATGAGTCTTGGCGGTGTAAGTCCAAGCATATAGTCTTGGTAACGTAAGTCCAAGTGTGACTTGGCAATGGATGAAGTCCCGGAGGTGAGAAGCCTCTTGGCAAAGGAAGGCCCGACAATATAGACAAGGCCAAAGGAAGCTCTAGAAGGCAAGACGTGAAGGATAGGGAGACATCTGAGGGACGCGAGGCTGAAGGAGGAGGCTAGAAGGCTAGGTCTAGGTTGGTCGGGCGAGGATGAGTGCTGAGTGATTGTACTCAGAGCAAAATTCTATGTGTTTAGGATTTAATGTAGCAATACTGTAGCGATACTATAGCAATACTACAGTGACACTGTAGTAATACTGTAGCAGTCGACCGGTTACTGTAGAAATTGATTGATACACTGTAGAAGTCGACTGGTAACCGACCGTTGGGTAATGCTCGGCTTCACTAAAGGACCAGTCGACTGGTAGCGAGAAAATAACTTAGTATTTTCCTCTAGAGCTATATTTAATAGAGGTCGGGGTGCTTGGGTATGGTTGATGAAATAGAGGTGGTTAACCCCTATTAGTAGTCTTCCAAAGCCTCCAAGCTTTTCTTGTGATCTAAGAGTGTTTAGATCAATGTTGTGGTGAGGTTTCTCTACCGAGAAGAAGGTTTGAGCCGGAGGTTTTCGGGGAGTCATCCACCGACGGATTGAGATCGTCCACCTTACGGACAACCGTGGAGTAGGAGCCCTAATCTCCGAACCACGTAAACGCCTTGTGTTACGGTTTGTTTTCGTTTATTATTTTTCCTTATTATTTATAGGGTTTAACTTTCTTCTTGTTAGTTTGTATTTTTATTTTCCGATGCGTACTAACAAGTATAGGAAGTGACGATTTGGGTGAGACGCTATTTACCTCCTCCCCCCCTTCTAGCCGACGTCAAGGTCCCAACAATAGAGTGGGGGGAAAGTTGTAAGTCCCTCCCACCAACTCTAGAAGAGTAAGTCAGGTCATCAATCTTAATAAGATTGTTGTAAAACTATGCACATAAGTCTAGATTTATTGCATGGCTACAGTAAACTAGCCTATCCAACTGGTAGTAATCAATAATCTCTATGATGGGTGCACAGTATCTGGTGAAGAATGACCTACTCAAAAACCTAAATTTAAATGCAACATATGTATGCTTCAGAAAATCTAATCTAAGCCGCTCAGAGGGAAACCTAGCATCAATAGATGGGGTATTGCTAGGGCTAGGGATAACATGTCGTCATTTTCTAAAAGATATAAGCACAGATTGACAAAGAAAATACACACATAACCAAATATTAACTAGATAGATTGAGTTAAGGTATACCTACGAGGCATTTTGAGGAAATATTTGAAAAAAAACACGAGAGAGAGTTGCTAGAAGGCGCCTTGAATGTGGATGAATTCGAGAATAGAGCAACGCTTTGTTCGTTGGAAAAGGCCTGGTCGAAGGAGCCTTCAATCTTGATAGAAGGCGCCTTCCATGTGCTGCGGAAGGCGCCTTCAACTGACTGAAGGCGCCTTCGATCAGCTAGGCCAGGATTTTTCTCGCCTTTCCAAGGCCGCCTCTGATGGTCTCGGAGGCACCTTCGGTTAGCGTCTTTTTTTTTTTTAGTTTTTAAGTTTAAGTTTTAATTTAAATTTTAAGTTTAATTTTAAGTGTTAATTTAAAGTTTAAGTTTAGTTTAATTTAATTTAATTTAAAATTAATTTAAATTAATTAATTTAAATTTATTTTTTATTTATTTTATTTTATTTTTTTTAAGTTGATTTTAATTTAATTTAATCATAATTTTATTTTATTTTATTTTAATTTATTTTGAATTAAATCCTTAGTCATCTCACCCGATCTATATTTTCAATCAGGGGATCCTATAATGTTGTTAGATGAATTAGTTTGAATTTTAGGGTTGGTTTAACTTTGTATTAGATTCAAGAGCTTTGGGTTTAACAAATAAACATTCTTTGGATAAAATTCTGAGCTATGGTCAGTCACCTGGACATCATTAGAGTAACCATGCATTCAAAAAATTTCAAATAGTCTTATCCACTAAACTTAATAACAAAACTCTAGTCTAACTAGTTCGGATTTTTAAGAGATAGTTTCAGTTAGTTCCACTGAGCAAATGCACTAGGTCGAAGTCATATCTTCCTAGACATGCATATATAGAGTTTCCCAAACCTACTATCATCGAAAACTTCACCAGTGCCGTTAATCAAATTAAACTTTTATCCCTTTTTGACTAATCCTAATTACCCAGTCAGGTAAACTATTATTTTCGAGGTGCTAGTTAATTTGCAGTCTCCCTCTAAATTATTGATCTTTTTAAGTTTTGAGTTTATATCGATTACTTTTATAATTATAGTAGACTTGATGATAATTTAAGTTATTTGATTTGAATTTATTTTGTCTGTTTGAGTTTAACTTTAATTTACCTTTTAGATTTAGGTTTGATTTATTTAATTTTATTTTAGAATTTAGCTTTTTATTTTGGTTTGGTTTTGAATTATTTTTTAAGTTCAGTTTTGAATTTATAATTTTAGTTGGATTTAGTTTTAGATAGTGGATTTCATTTTTAGGTACATAAACTTGATTGAGTCCTACTTGCGTGGTTTTATATGCTTTCGGAACCCAGATTTTAGTTAGTTTCTTATTTTAATTCATAAGTGATATAAAGGTTTTGTTAGTCGAGCTGGATTTGTATCCGAGACCGAACTTGTTGTATACAGCTCTTTGTGATCCAAGTATCATATCAAGATACTTGGATCTAGTTATACATTTTTCTAGTAGTTATTTTAGTTCAAGTATTTTGCCTTTCAATTTGGAATTATCCTCCTCAAGTTTTGCAACTTGAGTCGGGGGTTCAGGTTGAATTGGCTTAACTATTGAGTTTTAGTTCTGTTGATTATTAAGTAATTTATTTTGTAGATTTAGTTTGTTTATTTTATTTTCAGACATAGTTAATTTTTTATTTAAACATGTTATTATTTTAAAAAACTTTTTTCTTAAAGTAAATTGTACCTCATCAAAACCTTTTGAAATGAGTGTGGACTCATGGTTCGATTCGGGTTCAAACCCATTTTCTGAGTCGCTTTCCGATTCTGGTCTGTATGCTTCAGTTCGTCGCCATCTAATTCCTCTGCGGATGATTCGTCCTAAGTCACCTTGAGGGCTTTCTTTTTCTTCAGATTCGGACAGTTGTTTTTGTAGTGTCTCTTTCTGTTGCATCCAAAGCATGTGACGTTCGTCTTGTTATTACTAGAGTTTAAGGTTGAGTTGATCTTCTGCAGGTCCCTTTTTGTGAAATTCTTCTTTCTCCTAGTGAACATCTTCCTTACCAGGTTCACCAGATATTCTTCATTGTTTGAGTTTTGGTCAGACTCAACTTCAGGTTCCCGTTTGGTTTTGGTATTTTCTTTTGATTTTCCTGCAATAAAAAAAAAACAACTTTCTCTGGTTTGGTGTTAGTTTATTCGTGTAGCTCTAATTCACAAAAAAGTTTATCTAACTTTAACTTGGATAAGTTCCTCAAAATCTTATAGGCATCCACGATGGATGCTCACAGTGTATTTCGAGGAAATACGTTTAGCGCATACCTTATAAGATCCCCGTTCTCCATCTAGTGGTCAATTGTGTGAAGTTTGTTGAGGATATCTTTTATCCTCGTGTGCAGCTGACTTGCAGTCTCACCGTCCTGTATTTTTATATTAAATATAGATCTCTTTTTGTTACCTTTACATCATTGGTTCCCTCGTGTAGTTCTATGAGCTTGTCTCATAGCTCCTTGGCATTTTTGTGTGTGCCGACGTGGTTCAGCACCTCCTTTGTTAACTCACACTAGATTGTGTTGAAGGCCTTGAAATCAATTTGGGCTTTCTTATTCATTTTTGGATTCTAATTTTCTAGGTCTATTGGAATTTCGGCGTTATCAATTGGCGCCTTGTACCCTTTGGTGATGCTAAACCATTGGTTGAAGTTAGTTTTCAAGTACACCTCCATCCGCTTCTTCCAGTATGGGAAATTATCTCCATTGAAAAGTGGGGGATGAACGGTGTTGTACTCTTTGTTTTGAGTTATTTTAGAGCTATAGATGGAAAACTAAATAAAGGTACCAAGACTAGATCTTGGAGTAGCAGAGTTTAAGAAGAAGAATAAGAAATTTCGAAGGACTTGAGTTGTATTGCACCAACTTCGAGTTAAAAACCGAACGAGAAATTGTTATTTGAAAAGATAAGTTCTATCAATTCAAATTGAATACGAAAAACTAAAATTCAAAAAGAAAATAAAAGAATTTCTCCTGGTTTGATTGGTGGTTACACTAATTCAGAGCAGAACCTGCTCTGATACCAATTGTTGAAGTGTGAGGGGGGTGAATCATGTGATTTTGAAAACTTATTTCTTTTTGAAATTTAAGTACGCAGCGAAAAATTGAGAAGAAAAAGAACACAAGAAAACGCGGTTAATTTTACTTGGTTCGAAGCCTTCGGCGACTTCTACTCTAAGACCCAAGTCCCGTGGACATATCGATGGGTAATCCACTAAAATTGCTCTTCTGGTACCTTTAAAAGAGGTAATTGAGTATAAAGAAAGTTAGAACAAGTACAACACCCTGCACTTGTTCTTTTGCAATAATTAATTAAAAAAAACTTCCGTTACCGACACGTATGAATTGAAGTGAGAGCGCTCAAGTGTTGGTGTCAATGTGCCGGCCGCAATCGAAAGTCCTCGGAGTAGTAGTTGGGTGCAGCACCTTCGTAGCAGAGTCGCAGCAGGATGCCGGAGCAGTTGGAACCTCGAATGGACGTGTAGTAGCTCGTATATTAGTTGTTGAATGAAGCTTGGTCGAGACTGCCTTAAATAGGGCATGGAAGGCGCCTTCCATTGGTGTTGAAGGCGTCTCTAATTATATAAATTTTATCCCTACTTTACTGTGCCTTATCTGCGCTGAGATCCAAATTTTATCCCTTGGAAGGCGTCTTCAAGCCATTGAAGGCGCCTTCCATAAATAACAGTGCGAAGGCATCTTCTAATGCTTGAAGGTGCCTTGGGGTATTGTTCATCCGAAGGCTTTTTGCTTCTTTTTGCCTTGCAAGTTGTGTTAGTTCAAAACTAAAACATCTAACCCGCAAAATAAAGTTAGCACAGTGAAAATAAGAAGTAGTACTTAGCTCTTGTCCTCGAAGGACCAGGAACTAGTCAAAGTCTCAAATCAGAGATTCAAAATGGACCTAACCTGGATCGACGCTTACTGTCCCTCAACCGGGACGTGTCCTCACAAAGTCACTCTCCTCTAGTGACTTACCTTTACTTACCATCTTGCAATTGGTTGACTAGTTTTCTGACCCACTAGGTCTTCATGCTAGTTATCCGGTCCGCAAACCCAACTAGATTTCCTCCGATTGTCTGGTCCCGTGAACCCAACCGGACTTTCCACCAGATATCCAGTCGGTATGCTGACCTATCTAGACTTCGTACTAGCTATCCGGTCCCGCAGACCTAGCTGGATTTCGGCCTGGTATCCAGTCCTTTGGACTTGTCAATTCCTACACACTTGGTAACATAATTAAATCAAAAAAAAAAATACTTAACTCACTTATCATTCATCAAAACCTGAGTTAGACCGTTAGTGCAAAACTGCACCAACAAAAATTAGCAAATACATCATTGTAAAAGCTACAAAACTGTACCTGATATAATGTTCTTGTTGATGGTCCTACACGTTGTAGCAGTTATGATGTCATAACTACTACAACGTTCTTGTATAACCACATTGTAGCAGTTTTTAAATCATAGCTGCTACAACGTTCTGGTCTACTCATGTTGTAACAACTACGATTTTGTAGCTACTATAATATTTTAGTTTGTGGTTTGACAACATTGTAGCAGGTATAAAATTATAGCTACTACAACATCGTTAGACCAAAATTAACGTTGTAGCAGCTACGATTTTGTAGCTGTTACAATGGTCAAGTCTAACCATATTGTAGCAGTTACGATTTCATAACTATAACGTGACATTAGTATAATAGAAAAATAGTTTAGAGTTTTTTAAATTCTGACGGGGTGCTGCTACAGTAGAAAAATAAAAAACCTAACGGAGCATTGCTACAGTGATAATCGTGCATAGTTGCTCAGTGAGAGTCAAGAAGTATATCATCTCTCTTTCTCTCTATATATATATAGAAAAAAAAGTTAGCTTACACACCTGTTCGGTGCATATTCCTGGGCGACTATCACAAGTCCGAGCGTTCGGATGCACCTCCGGGCGCCTCGATTCACTTTTGAGAATCGGGTCACCTGAGGGTGCATCCAAGCACTTGGACTTATGAGGATTATCTAGAAGTGTGCATTGAACAGGTGTACAAATTATTATTTTCTTTTATATATATCAGACATCTTAATCAACTAACTACCAACATTAGTACTGTGGATTAAACAGACATTAGGTAATTTAATCATTACAATTTCAATGTGTTAGATCAATAATTACCTTTTGGCTTTCTTTCTTAGGTATCAACCAACTATATTTCAATATTAATTAGTCATTGATTGCCCAATTAATTAGATTATGGCAAAAAAAAAAAAATCGCTAGCCATCAAATCTGAATCAATTGCTCAGTTAACTCAATTTATCAGTTGATCGGAGTCTCAATTATAATCAATTTAATGACTGAGTGTTTGTGTTGTAACGACCCGCCTTCTACTGGCTAAGCTGTAAGGTCGATCGTTACATTATGTTGTGCTAACTATTCCCTGACCATCCCTAAATCTAGATGCGGAAGCTGTACTAATGGAAAATTTTCTAAACTATTAACATTTCTTGATTCTATACATGCTAAGGGGTGTAATCTAACTATTCATAACCTATCTTACATCCCCCATGGTCAAGGAACTGAATTAAACACTTCCCAGCTGTTATCAGACCTCCCAATCGATCCACCGATCGATTGGAATGGTCGAATCGATCCAGTGATCGATTCAGCACGCTACTGTGCTCGGACAATATTCTGGATCGATCGGCTGATCGATCCAGACTGGTCAATCGATCCCAGAGCTCTCTGTTCGCGACAGAAATTGCTGGATCGATCGGCTGATCGATCCAGAAACCTACTGTTCGCGGAACAATTTGCCCAATCGATCAGCTGATCGATTGGAAACCCTCGAATCGATCAGCTGATCGATTCGAGTTTCTGATTTTGTGCCAAAGGTCTGATTTCAGCACTGTCTCGTGCCAAATCACATATAATGACTCCAAAAATGACTAAGAACACCCTAACAATAATAACTAACATTCTAACATCATAAAAATAGTGTTCTAAGCATAATAGAGTGCATGGTTAACTAATTCATCGCAATTAACATACTAAAGTGCAAAATGATAAAACACTGAAAAGTTATAATGCTTAAAACTAAGCTTGCAAAAAATTCTCTAAGATCTTTATTCCAAGTTCCTGCCCACACACATCTTCGTAGCATTGCCCTCCAGCCTCCGCTAGTCCATCTTTCCTTTACCTTTATCTGCAGTATAAGAAAAAGAAAGTATCTATAAGCTTTCGCTTAGTAAGAAACCATCTACCTCACTAAAACATGCATACGATGAGTTCATGCTTTTAAAAACATGCTATTAAACATATGTTAAACTTGTTAAAACATGGCATACTGAGATCACTGAACATAAACACTAAAGCATGGCATACAAAGCGAGTCATAAACTAGCATGTGTATCAATAAGAAAGAACTGAGCTGAACATGAACTGAGCTAGACTGGAACTGAATTCAAACTCAACTAACATAACTAATCTTTGTGAGTTTTGAAAAGAAAACTAATAATGTAATAGATCAAAATACATAATCATACTGCTAATGGGCCCGGCAACTGTACGTGCTGTGCGCGCATCCTTAACTAGACCCGGGGTTGCAAATCCCGAATTTAGTAAGGTTTACTAGGTTATCTAAACCTAGGGACCGACTATGGGAGCCCAGCCCAATGGATATCTAATCCCGTACAGTGCCCTACTAAAAATAAAATACTGGATCATAGCTAATTAATTTACCTTGCTTTTACTAGGTTATCTAAACCTAGAGGCGACTGTGGGTGCCCACCCATTGGTCCGTAGTCCCATATATGCTGTAGCAAGGCTAACTAAACTATTTAAATACTTCTATTGCATTTACTGAGCTATTAAAAATGCCTACTGTAGCATTTTACTGAGCTAAACATTTTATCGAACACTTAGAGTGCTCCAACTCTCCCCTCTATTAGGGAGACCACCTCTAGGCACCCGACAACGTCTAGAATCTCCAACTGAAAGGAGAAAACGTGTCTGGACCATCTAGAGGTGCTCGACTAGATCCCTAAACCTGCGAGGAGGGTTAAATACACCCTATGCGTCGAAAAATCTACATATAGCTAATTTAAAAGCATTCTATCGTACGAAAAGCTACTTATACTGCAGGTGAGGGGTTTCTTACCTCGAGTTCGAATTTTCTTATGATTCTAATCGCTAGATTTCCGGAGGAGACGATCCTTTCGACGATCTTCTCGCGTCAATGAGTTCTTCTCGCGGAGGGGAACGTCCACGTGTCGAAGTCGTCGTCGGAATTGCCCTTGGAACCCTCAGAACGGAACCCTTGCTTGTTCTTGTGGTTGGCGCCGAGAGAGGGAGAGGAGAAGGGAGGTTCGGCGGTGAGGGTTTGAGGAGAGGAAAAACTTACGATCCAAATAACCCTTCACTTAATTATTTCCTATTTATATTAAGTGGTAAATTTCCGCCCATCTCTAATATAAATTTAATTGATTCCCTTTCCTTTCAGCACGGCCCTGCTGGGTTCACCTGGTTACTAAGGTTCACCATAAGTCATAGGACCCATAGGTCTCGGGTTCAATTCCTGCTTAAGCTATTTTTGTTTTCTATTTATTTTTACTACTTCCGCTACTCTAAAAATTTCATAAAAAATATTCTAAAATTCCAGAAAAAATCATAGAATATTTCCAAAAATAGTTTTGAGAATTTTCGAGCGTTACAATCCCCCATACCTTATAAAAAGTTCGTCCTCGAACTTAGAATAACTCTGGGTACTTCTGTCTCATACTGGCTTCTGTCTCCCAAGTTGCCTCTTCTGCTATGTAACTGTGCCAAATGACTTTGACTACTGGTACTTCCTTGTTCCGCAATTTCTTAACTGCTCGGTCTATTATCTGAATAGGCCGACTGTCATAGCTGAGGTCTTCGCGGATCTGTACCGACTGGGGCTCAATCACCTGGGTGGCATCTGGGGTATGCTTCTTCAGCATAGAGACATGAAATACGTTGTGGACAGCTGACATTTCCTGGGGTAGCTCTAGCTCATATGCTACTTTGCCCACTCTTCTACTGATAAGGTATGGTCCCACATATCGGGGACTTAGCTTGCCCTTCTTCCCAAAACGCATTACTCCCTTCATGGGAGCTACTCTGAGGAACACTGAATCTCCAACTGAAAACTCTAAAGGTCTGCGCCGTATATCAGCATAGCTTTTCTAGCGGCTCTGAGCTGTCTCTATCCTCTTGCGGATCTGCTGTATAGCTGCTGTGGTATCTGCCACTAGATCTGTCTGAAGTTCTAGCTCTTTCTGTTCACCACTCTCATACCAGCAGATTGGAGATCTACACCTCGGCCCATAGAGAGCCTCATAAGGTGCCATACCGATAGTGGCCTGATAGCTGTTGTTGTATGCAAATTCTGCTAGACTCAAATATTTGCACCAACTTCCTTTGAAATCTAGGGCACATGCTCGGAGCATATCTTCGAGTACCTGATTTACTCGCTCCGTCTGACCATCTGTCTGTGTAACGACTCACCTTCTACTACTAGGCTGTAAGGCGAATCGCTACGGTTTTGCTGTGCTAAGCTGCGCGGAAAACTGATCTAATTTGAGTTTTTGCTAATTATCTGATTAATGTTAACTCTGACACTAACATTCCGGGTGTACCTTGGAGTTGTACACATGCTAGGGGAGGTATTTACAACTGGTAACGCCCTCCGGATCGATCCACAGACCGATCTGCTGATACTGGTACGGTCACAAGACCCTGGGTCGGTCGGCTGTCCGATCCCGAAGCTACATCGCTTCTGTCCCCAGCTGGATCGGTCTACCGATCGATCCAGGAGTGTCCTGATCGGTCGGCACGACCGATCCAGGTATGTCTGGATCGGTCGGCTGACCGATCCAGGCACCTGGAAATCGGGGACTCGCTACTGTATGGTACTGGATCGGTCGGCTGACCGATCCAGGAGGGTACAGTAGCATACTGTATCTGGCTGGATCGGTCGGCTGACCGATCCAGTGACACAGCCAGGCCCTGATCGGTCTGTAGACCGATCAGAGTCTGATTTCACCCGGGGAATCTGATTTCAGCACTTTGGCGTGCCAAAACCCCACACAACATCTAACTAATGCATCATAAACTATTCTAACAACATGTAATAACATTTTAACGACATAAACTAGTAATCTAACTTAACATAGGGCATAGTTTAGGAATTCATGGCAACACACAACTAAAAGTGCTTAGAACATGAAACCAAAACCAATAAATAAAATGCTAAAGTAAATGCTAAAGAGTCTAATGCTCAATTCGCTACGTCCCCTAAGGACCTTTGATTCCAGTTCCATACACACACTTCCTCATCTGCATTGACCTCCAGCCTCCACTGCTAGTCCACTTTTCCTTTACCTTTATCTGCAGTATAAGAAAAGTAGTATCTGTAAGCTAACAAGCTTAGTAAGAAACCATCTACCTCACAAAAACATGCGACGATGCAATATGATTTTTAAAGCATGCTATTTGAAATAAACTGACTAGGCTAAACATATAAACATGGCATATGATCATACAAGCATAGCAATCAAGAACTGAACATGAGCTATCATAATGTGTAAGCAAGGAAGAGCTAAACTAAAGCTAAACTGGTACTTAATTCAAACTCAACTAACATAACTGATTTTTATGAGTTTTGAAAACTAATACATAGTAAGTGAAAATACATAATCATGTTGTTTGGGCCCGGCAGCTGTACTTGCTGTGCGCGCATCCCTAACTAGACCCGAGTTTGCAAGTCCCGAATTTAGTAGGGTTAACTAGGTTATCTAAACCTAGGGACGACTGTGGGAGTCCAACCCAATGGATATCTGATCCTGTACAGTGCCACTGAAAATAAAATACTGAATATAGCTAACTGTTTTAACTTGCTGTTTCTAGGTTATCTGAACCTAGAGCTAGGTTATCTGAACCTAGAGGCGACTGTGGGGGCCCACCCATTGGACCGTAGTCCCATAAAACTAAACTAAACTAATGTGCTGTTTTAAATGCTTCTAATGCATTTAACTGAGCTTTTAAACATAACTGAGGTGGTATTTAGCTACACTAACATTTTACCGAACACTTGGTGTGCTCCAACTCTCTCCTCTAATAGGGAGATCACCCCTAGGCACCCGACAACGTCTAGAATCTCCAACTAAAGGAGAACAACGTGTCCGGCCCATCTAGAGGTGCTCAACTAGATCCCTAATCCTCGAGGAGGGTTTAAACACACCCTATGTGCCGAAAAAAACTGCATATAGCTAAAACTAATGCGTAGGAAACCAAACGGAGCTATTATACCGCAGGTGAGGGGTTTCTTACCTCCTGTTCGTAATTTCTTACGATTCTATTCGTTAGAATTCCGGTGGAGATGACCTTCTCGACGATCCGATCACGTCTTCGCGTTCCTCTCGCGGAGAGGAACCTCTTTCGTGTTGGAGTCGTCGCCGGAAGATGAACCGATGGTCCTTGGGCTTGGGCGCCGAGAGAGGAGGAGGAGGAGGTGTGGGCGGCGGTGAAGTTTTGGAAGAGGAATAGGTCACGGTGAAAATAAAAACCAAATAACTCTTCACCCTATTAATCTTCCTATTTAAATTAAGCGATTAATTCGGCCAACCCAACTATAAATATACTTGATTCCCTTTCCTTTCAGCACGGCCCTGCTGGGTTCAACCGGTTACTAACCTTATCCCTAAACCATAGGTCTCGGGTTCGATTCCCGCCTAAGCTATTTTGTGGTTCTATTTATTTTTGCTACTTCTGCTACTCGGGAAATTCCGGAAAAATATCTAAAAATTCCAGAAAAATAACAGAATATTTCTAAAATAGTTTTGAGAATTTATCCCCATACCTTATAAAAAGTTCGTCCCGAACTTAAAACAATTCTGGGTACTTCTGTCTCATGCTGGCCTCTGTCTCCCAAGTCGCCTCTGCTGCTGTGTGATTTTGCCAGCTGACTTTGACTAATGGTACTTCCTTGTTCCGTAATTTCTTTACTGCTCGGTCTATTATCTGAATAGGCCGACTGTCATAGCTGAGATCATCACGGACCTGTACCAACTGGGGCTCAATCACCTGGGTGGCGTCTGGAATATGCTTCTTCAGCATGGAGACATGAAATACGTTGTGGACAGCTGACATCTCCTGAGGTAGCTCTAGCTCATATGCTACCTTGCCCACTCTCTTCATGATAAGGTATGGTCCCACATATCTGGGAGCTAGCTTGCCCTTCTTCCCAAAACGCATGACTCCCTTCATGGGAGCTACTCTGAGGAAAACTGTATCCCCAACTGAAAACTCTAGGGGTCTGCGTCGTGTATCTGTGCTGTCTCTATCCTCTGGCGAATCTGCTGTATGGCTGCTGTGGTATCTGCTACTAGATCTGTCTGAAGCTCTAGTTCCTTCTGTTCACCACCCTCATACCAGCAGATTGGTGATCTGCACCTCCGCCCATAGAGTGTCTCATAAGGTGCCATGCCGATAGTGGCCTGATAACTGTTGTTGTATGCAAATTCTGCTAGACTCAGATATTTGCACCAACTTCCCTTGAAATCTAGGGCACAAGCTCGAAGCATATCTTCGAGTACCTGATTTACTCGCTCCGTCTGACCATCTGTCTGAGGATGGAAGGCTGTGCTGAATTTTAACTGGGTGCCCATAGCTGACTGTACACACTTCTAGAAGTGTGATGTAAATCTGCTGTCTCTGTCTGATATAATGGTTCGTGGGACTCCATGCAGCCTGACAATCTCCTTGAGATACAATTGAGCTAGCTACTCCATGGAATAGGATATTCTAATAGCTAAGAAGTGGGCTGATTTAGTCAACCTGTCGACTATTACCCAGATGACATCAAAACCATTCGTGGTTCTGGGTAATCCCACTATGAAGTCCATAGAGATATACTCCCACTTCCATTTTGGAATCTGAATCGGCTGCAGAACTCCTCCTGGTCGCTGATGTTCTACCTTAACCCTCTGACAGGTTAGACAGATGCTGACGTATCTGGCGATGTCTCGCTTCATCCCGGGCCACCAAAAGCGGTTTTTCAGGTCTTGATCATTTTGGTGGAACCTGGATGCATCGCATAAGGAGTCCTGTGAGCCTCATCTAAAATCTGTCTCCGTAGCTCCTCCTGATCTAGAACACAGAGTCTGTCACCAAAATACAACACCCCGCTATCGGACACTCTGAATTCTCTACTTTCTGATTCTGCTAGCCCTTGCTTGATTTTCTGAATTTCAGGGTCCTGCTCCTGAGCTGACTGAATATCATCAAATAAGGTGGACTCTAAGGTCATAGTAGAGAGCTGTCCCACGATGAGCTCGAGACCGAAATCTACGATCTCCTTCTGTAGGGGCGGTGACATGGCTGTAAGAGATAATAAGGTAACACTGGATTTTCTGCTAAGGGCATCTGCTACCTTATTGGCTTTCCCTGGATGGTAGAGGATGTCTACATCGTAGTCCTTGACCAGCTCAAGCCACCTGCGCTGTCGCATGTTCAGATCCTTCTGAGTAAAGAAATACTTCAGACTCTGATGATCTGTATACACTCTGCACTGAGCTCCATATAAGTAATGTCTCTAAATTTTGAGAGCGAACACTACTGCTGCAAGCTCAAGGTCATGAGTAGGGTAATTCTTCTCATAATCCTTGAGTTGTCTGGAGGCATAGGCGATCACCTTGCCATTTTGCATCAGTACTGCTCCTAGTCCCAACTTAGAGGCATCACTATAGATGTCAAAGCTGCTGGTGTCGTCCGGTAGAGCCAAAATGGGAGCACTGGTCAATCTCCTTTTTAGCTCACTGAAGCTGTTCTCACAGTCCTCTATCCACTGAAATTTTCTGTTCTTTCTGGTAAGAGCGGTCAGTGGGGAGGCTATCCTGGAGAAGTCCTCTACAAACTTCCTGTAATATCCTGCTAATCCCAGAAAGCTCCTGATCTCGCTGGCGTTCTTGGGTCTCTTCCAGTTACTTACTGCTTCTATCTTGCTGGGATCTACCATAATACCATCCTTTGAGATGATGTGACCCAGGAAGGACACCTGATCTAGCCAAAATTCATATTTCGTGAATTTGGCGTATAGCTGGTTCTGCTGAAGGGTCTGCAATACTAGTTTCAGGTGCTCTGAGTGTTCTTCCTGAGTTCCTGAGTAGATAAGAATGTCATCGATAAACACAATAACAAACTGATCTAAATACTCCCTGAATACTCTGTTCATGAGATCCATGAATGTAGCTGGAGCATTTGTCACGCCAAAAGGCATGACTACGAACTCGTAATGTCCGTATCTCGTCCTGAATGCTGTCTTCGGTACATCACTCTCCTTGACTCTGACTTGGTGATATCCTGATCTGAGGTCAATCTTAGAGAACACTGCTGCTCCCTTTAACTGGTCGAACAGGTCATCTATTCTGGGAAGAGGATACTTGTTCTTGATCGTGACCTGATTCAGTGCTCTGTAGTCTATACATAGCCGCATGCTTCCATCCTTCTTCTTCACGAACAGCACAGGCGCTCCCCATGGTGAGTGACTAGGGCGTATGAAGCCCTTGTCAAGCAGCTCCTGTAGCTGCTCATGAAGTTCCTTCAGTTCTGCTGGAGCCATGCGGTAGGGCGCTTTGGAAATAGGATTGGTGTCGGGGAAGAGTTCTATCTCAAATTCAATCTCCCTGACTGGTGCTAGGCCTGGTAACTCTTCAGGGAAGACTGCTGGGTAGTCACATACAACTCGGACCTCTGCTAGCTGTTGGTCCCCGTACATCCCGAATCCATCAACTTCTGTGCCTTCATAGCTGAGAGAAATTTTCTGGCTTTTCTCTTTGGTTCTCCGATGTACTCGAACTGTGCTTCTGCTTCGGGTTGGAATACGACTTTCTGTTTACGGCACTCTATGGAAGCACCGTATCTGATCAGGAAGTCCATTCCAAGGATGACGTCGTAGTCAGTCATTTCCAGCAGGATCAGATCACAAAAGAGTTCCCGGTCTGCTATAATGACTGGCACTGCTCTGAGCCAGTGCGTTGATGCCATGACCTCTCCTGAAGGTAGTGCCGTCAGAAACTGACCACTGAGTACCTCTGGGGGTATTTCTAATTTCTCGGAGAACATCCTGGCATTTGTGTTAGCTGTGGGGGCTTCTAATCTGCCCTGACTGATCTGTGGACCATCTAAGGCTGCATACATCTGGTGTAGCTGCGCTGGCTGAGCTCCATACTGTATCGGCTGAGGCTGAGGAAGACTGTTCTTGTTCGGGCACAGCTTAGCCATGTGCCCTTCCTGTCCACATTCAAAACAACCTCGCGTACCCTTGCGGCAAACTCCTGGATGATGTTTCCCACAAGTAGTACATTTGGGATGTCTGGAATATTTTCCAGCTGGTCCTCCTTTTGGGTCACTGCTTGCCTTGCGTTTCCCCTTCCAGTTGGAGCTATGTCCCTGTTGTTTCTGCTGAGTACCTGAGCTAGCTTGTCCCTTGGGCTCTGTGGAAACCTACTTCTGCTGGGTGATATTGTGCTGATAGTGCTCGGTGATCAGAGCACTACTCACTAGCTCCTCTATGGTTTGTGGCCTATGAACGCCACCAGCCACATTCATTGCGATCTCTGGTCTGAGCATCTTCAACATCAAGCGTACTCGTTCCTTTTCTGTGCTGACTAGCTCTGGGCACAGACGAGCCAACCTGTTGAATTTCTTCACGGCTTCCTCAACTGATAGGTTGCCCTGACGAAACTCAGTGAACTCGTCATAGTGGCGGTTTGTAACCCGCATATGAAAGAACTCCTCAAAGAATTCCTTCTCAAAGTCAGCCCATGTCATCTGGTTCACTGGGCGCTTCGTTCTGATTCTTTCCCACCACATGCGTGCGTCTCCTGTCAGGCAGAAGGAGGCACACTTCACCTTCTCGTGTTCTGGCCAGTCCAGAAGCTCCATCGTGCTCTCCAGTATTTTGAACCAGGCTTGTGCATCCCATGGTTCACTAGCGCCTGAGAAGTTCTCTGGCTTGACTCGCTGCCACTGGATCAGATAGGCTTCCTTTCTTGGCTCAGCTGCTGGGGCTACTGGTGCTGGTGCTGGTGCTGTAGGCTGAGCTGGTGGAACCTCTAAGACTACCGGAGTCGTCAAATTCGATTCCGGGGTGACTGTGGGGGTACTCTGCTGATTAGCCTTTAAGGTGGCTATCTCCTGTTGCTGCTGTAACTGAGCCACTAATGCTGTAAGATCTGGAGGAGGCACTGAACTGCCTGCCTCTTGCTGGGGCTCAGTAGCTAGTGCCCTTCTAGCTGGGCGTCCTCGTGCCATTTCTAAAGACATAGAGAACATATGTATAACTAATACTATCACAGTTCTATAATCACTGATATCATGTTCAAAGACTATCTCATACTAGCAGGAAGTAGGCATATAAACATGAACTGTAACTAGAAAGCAATAACAATAAGGGGAGTAGAGGTATTCTTACTTGGAAGCTGTAGGCACAATGCTGATGTGTGTGTAGGAAGTAAGGAACTTGCTCTGATACCACTCTGTAACGACCCACCTTCTACTACTAGGCTGTAAGGCGAATCGTTACGGTTTTGCTGTGCTAAGCTGCGCGGAAAACTGATCTAATTTGAGTTTTTGCTAATTATCTGATTAATGTTAACTCTGACACTAACATTCCGGGTGTACCTTGGAGTTGTACACATGCTAGGGGAGGTATTTACAACTGGTATCGATCCACAGACCGATCTGCTGATACTGGTACGGTCACAAGACCCTGGGTCGGTCGGTTGTCCGATCCCGAAGCTACATCGCTTCTGTCCCCAGCTGGATCGGTCTACCGACCGATCCAGGAGTGTCCTGATCGGTCGGCACGACCGATCCAGGTATGTCTGGATCGGTCGGTGGCCGACCGATCAGTGCACTGAAATCGGGACTCGCTATCAGATGTAGATCGGATCGGTCGGTGACCGATCTAGGAGGATGAGCATCATCTGGTCGGATCGGTCCGGTGGCCGATCGGACAACCAGGCCACTGACGAGCTGGACCGATCGAGTCTGATTTCACCCGGAAGATTTCGGCACTTTGGCGTGCCAAAACCCCACACAACATCTAACTAATGCATCATAAACTATTCTAACAACATGTAATAACATTTTAACGACATAAACTAGTAATCTAACTTAACATAGGGCATAGTTTAGGAATTCATGGCAACACACAACTAAAAGTGCTTAGAACATGAAACCAAAACCAATAAATAAAATGCTAAAGTAAATGCTAAAGAGTCTAATGCTCAATTCGCTACGTCCCCTAAGGACCTTTGATTCCAGTTCCATACACACACTTCCTCATCTGCATTGACCTCCAGCCTCCACTGCTAGTCCACTTTTCCTTTACCTTTATCTGCAGTATAAGAAAAGTAGTATCTGTAAGCTAACAAGCTTAGTAAGAAACCATCTACCTCACAAAAACATGCGACGATGCAATATGATTTTTAAAGCATGCTATTTGAAATAAACTGACTAGGCTAAACATATAAACATGGCATATGATCATACAAGCATAGCAATCAAGAACTGAACATGAGCTATCATAATGTGTAAGCAAGGAAGAGCTAAACTAAAGCTAAACTGGTACTTAATTCAAACTCAACTAACATAACTGATTTTTATGAGTTTTGAAAACTAATACATAGTAAGTGAAAATACATAATCATGTTGTTTGGGCCCGGCAGCTGTACTTGCTGTGCGCGCATCCCTAACTAGACCCGAGTTTGCAAGTCCCGAATTTAGTAGGGTTAACTAGGTTATCTAAACCTAGGGACGACTGTGGGAGTCCAACCCAATGGATATCTGATCCAGTACAGAAAAATACTGAATATAGCTAACTGTTTTAACTTGCTGTTTCTAGGTTATCTGAACCTAGAGCTAGGTTATCTGAACCTAGAGGCGACTGTGGGGGCCCACCCATTGGACCGTAGTCCCATAAAACTAAACTAAACTAATGTGCTGTTTTAAATGCTTCTAATACATTTAACTGAGCTTTTAAACATAACTGAGGTGGTATTTAGCTACACTAACATTTTACCGAACACTTGGTGTGCTCCAACTCTCTCCTCTAATAGGGAGATCACCCCTAGGCACCCGACAACGTCTAGAATCTCCAACTAAAGGAGAACAACGTGTCCGGCCCATCTAGAGGTGCTCAACTAGATCCCTAATCCTCGAGGAGGGTTTAAACACACCCTATGTGCCGAAAAAAACTGCATATAGCTAAAACTAATGCGTAGGAAACCAAACGGAGCTATTATACTGCAGGTGAGGGGTTTCTTACCTCCTGTTCATAATTTCTTACGATTCTATTCGTTAGAATTCCGGTGGAGATGACCTTCTCGACGATCCGATCACGTCTTCGCGTTCCTCTCGCGGAGAGGAACCTCTTTCGTGTTGGAGTCGTCGCCGGAAGATGAACCGATGGTCCTTGGGCTTGGGCGCCGAGAGAGGAGGAGGAGGAGGTGTGGGCGGCGGTGAAGTTTTGGAAGAGGAATAGGTCACGGTGAAAATAAAACCAAATCACTCTTCACCCTATTAATCTTCCTATTTAAATTAAGCGATTAATTCGGCCAACCCAACTATAAATATACTTGATTCCCTTTCCTTTCAGCACGGCCCTGCTGGGTTCAACCGGTTACTAACCTTATCCCTAAACCATAGGTCTCGGGTTCGATTCCCGCCTAAGCTATTTTGCGGTTCTATTTATTTTTGCTACTTCTGCTACTCGGGAATTTTTCCGGAAAAATATCTAAAAATTCCAGAAAAATAACAGAATATTTCTAAAATAGTTTTGAGAATTTTTCGGGCGTTACAGTCTGAGGATGGAAAGCTGTGCTGAACTTTAACTTCGTGCCCAAAGCTGACTGTACACACTCCCAGAAGTGTGATGTGAACCTACTGTCTCTGTCTGATATAATGGTTCGTGGGACTCCATGTAGTCTAACGATCTCCTTGAGATACAACTGTACTAGCTGTTCCATGGAGTAGGATATCCTGATAGCTAAGAAGTGGGCTGATTTAGTCAATCTGTCGACTATTACCCAGATGGTATCGAAACCATTCGTGGTTCTGGGTAGTCCCACTATGAAATCCATAGAAATATCTTCTCACTTCCATTCGGGTATCTGAATGGGCTGCAAAACTCCTCCTGGTCTCTGGTGTTCCGCCTTAACCCTCTAACAGGTTAGGCAGGTGTTGATATATCGAGCGATGTCTCTCTTCATCCCAGGCCACCAAAAATGTTTCTTCAAGTCCTGGTACATTTTGGTGGAGCCAGGATGCATCGCATAGGGAGTCTTGTGAGCCTCATCTAAAACCTTCTTTTTGAGTTCCTCCTGATCTGGAACACATAGCCTGCCACCAAAATACAACACCCCGCTATCTGATATTCTGAACTCTCCACTTTCTGATTCTGCTAAACCTTGCTTGATTCTCTGAATTTCAGGATCCTGCTCCTGAGCTGTCTGGATGTCACCAAGCAAGGTAGACTCTAATGTCATGGCAGAGAGCTGTCCAACTATGAGTTCGAGACCGAAATCTATGATCTCTTTCTGTAGAGGCGGTGACATGGCTGCTAGAGATAATAGGGCAGCACTGGACTTTCTGCTGAGTGCGTCTGCTACCCTATTTGCTTTTCCTGGGTGGTAGAGGATGTTTATATCATAGTCTTTAACCAGCTCTAGCCATCTGCGCTGTCGCATATTCAGATCCTTCTAAGTGAAGAAGTACTTCAGACTCTGATGATCTGTATACACTCTGCACTGAGCTCCATACAAGTAATGTCTCCAAATTTTGAGAGCGAACACTACTGCTGCAAGCTCAAGGTCATGAGTAGGATAGTTCTTCTCATAATCCTTGAGTTGTCTGGAGGCGTAGGCGATTACCTTGCCGTCTTGCATCAGCACTGCTTCTAGTCCCAACTTAGAGGCATCACTATAAATGTCAAAACTGTCTGCGTTCTCTGGTAGAGTCAGAATAGGTGCACTGGTCAATCTCCTTTTCAGCTCGCTGAAACTGTTCTCACAGTCCTCTATCCACTGATACTTTCTGTTCTTTCTGGTAAGAGCTGTCAGTGGGGAGGCTATCCTGGAGAAGTCCTCTATGAATTTCCGGTAATAACCTGCTAATCCCAGAAAACTTCTGATCTCGCTAGCGTTCTTGAGTCTTTTCCAGTTACTCATAGCTTCTATCTTACTGGGGTCTACCATAATACCATCCTTTGAGATGATGTGACCCAGGAAGGACACCTGATCTAACCAAAATTCACATTTTGTGAACTTGGCGTACAGCTGATTCTGTTGAAGTGTCTGCAATACTATATTCAGGTGCTCTGCGTGTTCTTCCTGAGTTCCTGAATAGATAAGAATGTCATCGATGAATACGATAACGAACTTATCTAAGTATTCTCTGAATACTCTGTTCATGAGGTTCATGAAAGTAGCTGGAGCATTTATCACGCCAAAGGGCATGACTACGAACTCGTAATGTCTGTATCTAGTCCTGAATGTTGTCTTGGGTATATCCCCTTCTTTGACCTTCACCTGATGATAACCTGATCTGAGGTCTATCTTAGAGAACACTGCTGCTTCCTTTAGCTGATCGAACAGGTCATCAATTCTGGGAAGAGGATACCTGTTCTTGATGGTGACTTGGTTCAGTGCTCTGTAATCTATGCACAGGCGCATGCTTCCGTCCTTCTTCTTCACAAACAATACAGGCGCTCCCCATGGTGAGTGACTAGGGCGTATGAAGCCTTTGTCAAGCAGCTCCTGTAGTTGCTCATGAAGTTCCTTCAGTTCTGCTGGAGCCATGCGGTACGGTGCTTTGGAAATAGGATTTGTACCGGGAAGGAGCTCTATCTCAAATTCAATCTCCCTGTCTGGTGCTAGTCCTGGTAACTCTTCAGGGAAGACTGCTGGGTAGTCACACACGACTCGGACCTCTGCTAGCTGTTGATCCTTGTCCTGACTAGTATTGACTACGTGTGCTAAAAATCCCGTACACCCTGAATCCAGTAATCTCTGTGCCTTCATAGCTGAGAGAAATTTCTTGGGCTTTCTCTTTGGTTCTCCGATGTACTCAAACTGCACTTCTGCTTCAGGTTGGAATATGACCTTCTGTTTACGGCACTCTATGGAAGCACCGTATCTGATCAGGAAGTACATCCCAAAGATAACATCGTAGTCAGTCATATTTAGCACTATCAGATCACAAAAGAGTTCTCTGTCTGCTATAATGACTGGCACTGCTCTGAGCCAGTGCGTGGATGCCATAATTTCTCCTGAAGGTAACGTCGTCAGAAACTGACTACTGAGTACCTCTGGAGGTATTGCTAACTTCTCGGCAAATGCCCTGGATATATATGAATGGGTTGCCCCAGTATCGAATAAGACAGTTGTACTTTGCTGTAAAATACTAATCTGACCTGTGACAACTGTCGAGGCATTTGCCACTTCCTCTCTGGTGAGTGAGTAAATCCTCGCATTGGTCGTAGCTGGAGGGGCTTCTAGTCTGCCCTGGCTGATGTGTGGACCATCTAAAGCGGCCTGCATCTGATGTAACTGAGCTGGCTGGCCTCCATACTGAATCGGCTGTGGTAGAGGAAGACTAATCTTGTTCGGGCACTGCTTAGCCATATGCCCTTTCTGTCCGCATTCAAAGCATCCTCGTGTGCCCTTACGACAAACTCCAGGGTGGAATTTCCCACAAGTAGCACACTTTGGATAACTGGGCTGCTTGCTGGCTGGCCCTCCTTTTGGGTAACTCCCTGGTTTGCGCTTGTTGCTGGAGTTCCCTTTCCAGTTAGAGCCATGAGAGCTGTGACCCTGCTGTTTCTGAGTGCCTGAGCCTCCTTGACCTTTAGCTTCCGAGAGGACTTGCTTCTGCTGCTTGATGCTATTCTGGTAATGCTCAGTGATTAGAGCACTGCTCACTAACTCTTCTATGGTTTGTGGCCTATGAACGCCACCAGCCACGTTCATTGCTATTTCCGGCCTCAACATCTTGAGCATCAACCGGATTCGTTCCCTTTCTGTGCTGACTAACTCAGGGCATAGACGAGCCAATCTGTTGAATTTCTTCACGGCTTCCTCCACTGAGAGGTTGCCCTGGCGAAACTCGGTGAACTCGTCGTAGTGGCGGTTTGTGACCCGCGTGTGAAAGAACTCCTCAAAGAATTCTTTCTCGAAGTCTGCCCATGTCATCTGATTTACTAGGCGCTTCGCTCTGATTCTCTCCCACCACATACGTGCATCTCCTGTCAAGCAGAAGGAGGCGCACTTCACCTTCTCGTGTTCTGGCCAGTCCAGAAGCTCCATCGTACTTTCCAGTGTTTTGAACCATGCCTGAGCATCCCAAATTCTCTGGCTTGACTCTCTGCCACTGGATCAGATAAGCTTCTCTCTGCGTCCCTACTGCTGGGGCTACTGGTGCCGTAGGCTGGACTGGTGGAACCTCTAAAACCACTGGTGTCGCTAAGTTAGGTTCCGGGGTGACAGTGGGAGTGTTCTGCTGACTAGCCTTTAAGGTGGCTATTTCCTGTTGATGTTCAGCTAGCTGCTGCTGTAACTGAGCCACTAGTGCTATAAGGTCTGGGGGAGGCACTGAACTGCCTGCCTCATGCTGGGGCCCTTCTAGCTGGGCGTCCTCGTGCCATTTCTAAAGACATAGAGGACATACATAACTAATACAATCATGTTTATGTAACTACAATCACTAACATGTTAGGTACTATCATCAATCAACATGCTACAGTATCTATAAACATGAAAGAAAGAACATAATAAAGTGAGAGACGTTTCTTACTTGGAAGCTGCAGGTTCAATGCTGATGTGTGTGTAGGAAGTATGGAAACTGCTCTGATACCACTCTGTAACGACCCGCCTTCTACTGGCTAAGCTGTAAGATCGATCGTTACATTATGCTGTGCTAACTATTCCCCGACCATCCCTAAATCTAGATGCGGAAGCTGTACTAATGGAAAATTTTCTAAACTATTAACATTTCTTGATTCTATACATGCTAAGGGGTGTAATCTAACTATTCATAACCTATCTTACATCCCCCATGGTCAAGGAACTGAATTAAACACTTCCCAGCTGTTATCAGACCTCTCAATCGATCCACCGATCGATTGGAATGGTCGAATCGATCCAGTGATCGATTCAGCACGCTACTGTGCTCAGACAACATTCTGGATTGATCGACTCAGACAATATGTCATGAGAGGTCGTCAAATGGGCCGACGACATAAGGGCCGCCACAAGGGCCGCCACAAGGGCCGCCCAAGAGGCCAAAGGGCCGGGTCGTTACAATAAAAACAGATGTTGAACTTGCTAAAACATGGTATACTGAAATCACTGAACATGAACATTAAAGCATGACATACAAAGCTAACCACAAACTATCATGTGTATCAATAAAGAAGAACTAGCTAAACATAAACTGAGTTAGACTGGAGCTGAATTCAAACTCAACTAACATAACTGATCTTTTTGAGTTTTGAAAAGCTATAATATAATAGATTAAAATACATAATCATACTGCTAATGGGCCCGGCAACTGTACATGCTGTGTGCGCATCCTTAACTAGACCCGGGGTTGTAAATCCCGAATTTAGTAAGGTTTACTAGGTTATCTAAACCTAGGGACCGACTATGGGAGCTCAGCCCAATGGATATCTAATCCTGTACAGTGCCCCTACTGAAAATAAAATACTGAACTTTAGCTAATAAATACTTGTCTTGCTTCTACTAGGTTGTCTAAACCCAGAACTAGGTTATATAAACCTAGAGGCGACTGTGGGAGCCCACCCATTGGACATCTAGTCTGGTAAAAGCTGAAACAAGACTAGGTAAACTGTACAAATGCTTCTATTGCATTTATCTAAACTACTAAAATGCCTAAGTTGCATTTTTTCTGAACTAAACAATTTATCAAACACTTGGCATGCGCTAATTCACATCCTTTGTGTCGGAAATCTACATACTAATAAACTAACACATGGAATTCACATGGAAGCTACTTATACTGCAGGTGAGGGGTTTCTTACCTCGAGTTCGAATTTTCTTACGATTCTAATCGCTAGATTTCCGGAGGAGACGATCCTTTCGACGATCTTCTCGCGTCTATGAGTTCTTCTCGCGGAGGGGAACGTCCACGTGTCGAAGTCGTCGCCGGAATTACCCTTGGAACCCTCAGAACGGAACCCTTGCTTGTTCTTGTGGTTGGCGCCGAGAGAGGGAGAGGAGAAGGGAGGTTCGGCGGTGAGGGTTTGAGGAGAGGAAAAACTTACGATCCAAATAACCCTTCACTTAATTATTTCCTATTTATATTAAGTGGTAAATTTCCACCCATCTCTAATATAAATTTAATTGATTCCCTTTCCTTTCAGCACGGTCCTGCTGGGTTCACCTGGTTACTAAGGTTCACCATAAGTCATAGGACCCATAGGTCTCGGGTTTAATTCCCGCTTAAGCTATTTTCGTTTTCTATTTATTTTTGCTACTTCCGCTACTCTAAAAATTCCATAAAAAATATTCTAAAATTCCAGAAAAAATCATAGAATATTTCTAAAAATAGTTTTGAGAATTTTCGGGTGTTACATGTGTAGATTGAGAACTAACAGTTTTAGAAAAATTATAAGTCTTTTTAACTCTCACAACTCACAACTCACAACTCACACTTGGGCTTACCTTTCGTAATTTGACCTCGCAAGTATGGCCATCTCTTGTCTCTACGTCGCACTGAACTCTCGGCTTGCTTCACATATCATTATTCACTCTTTATCTATGTGACTCATCTGTTTTTCAACTACCATTGAACTGTCGATCGTGATTCGATGTATAAATTACAAAAAGGATCAAGAAAAATTAAGGATTATGGACGAGAGGATATGGATTCCCTTGACTCCTTGTAGTCTCCTACACCGGACCATTCTGACACCATGTGGTTCCATATCCAAATGGGTCAGACTCCGTGTAGACCCGACTCCAGTGTGGATCTGACAGTTCGACAATTTAGAACTATCGATTTGGTAATTTCTAGGATCGATCCTTAATTTTAATCATCTAAGATAATTCGATTCATAGTTCGGAACCATCAGTTTATCATGGTTCAAAATTATTATATTATTTTTTAAAAACATATAAATTTATAAAATTATTTGTCGGACTCATATGTTGGACTTATTAAGAATAATTATATGGTAAAAAATATTAATTAGTTATTAATTAATTAATTAATATATAAAATCATGTAAAGATAAATGATTATGAATTAACTAAGAAATAATATTTTTCTAATTATTAAGAATAATAATATCATAAAAAAGGGTTAATTAATTATTAAACAATTAATTAACCTATGAAAACATTAATAGTTATAGTGTGGTTGGTTAACATAAATCCCTCAGGTTGTGACATAAAAATTTATTCCTCTCAATTTTCATGAAGAAATGTTGTCTTCACATCCATTTGCTCCAGTTGTAAATCGTGATGTGCCACCAAAGCTAACACCGCTCTAATTGACGTATGTCTTATCACCGGAGAGAAAATTTCTTCATAGTCAATCCTCTTTCTCCGTGAATACTTCTTTGCTACTAACTGAGTCTTGAACTTCAGTTCTTCTCCCTCTGACATTACTTTTTTCTTCTTGAATATCTACTTGCACCCTATAGCTTTCTCTCCTTCAGGAAGTTCTACTAGATCACATATTTGGTTATTATGCAATGACTCCATCTCCTCTGCCATATCACCTGTCCACCTATCCTTCTTTGAGTTGTGTATCACCTCCTGAAAAGATGTAGAGTCTCCGCTACTAGTGATAAGCGCATAAGATACCAAGTCTTCGAATCCGTATCTGGTGGGTGGTTTTACGACTCGTCTCGTTCTACCACTAGCTATAGTGCGATGCTCCGTGTGCTCTGAGCTAGAATTATCGGAGTCATGAGTCTCTAGCTCCACCTGCATAACATCTTTCTTCATGTTACTTTGTGGTGTTTCCTTTCTTTCTTCCTGAGTACACTGTATCATAGCCTTCTCGTCAAACACCACATCTCTGTTGATCACCACCTTTTTTGCCTTAGGATCCCAAAGCTTGAAGTCTTTAACTCCTTTTTGATACTCTAGAAAAATGCAATGTTTTGACTTCGCATCCAGATTTGATCTTTCCTTACTAGATATGTGCATGTAGGCTGGACATCCAAAAACTCGAAGATGAGAGTAATCTACTTGATTCCTTGCCCATAATTTCTTTAATACTTTGCCTTCTAGTGCTACCCTTGGTGATCTATTAATGAGATAACATGTCATGTTAACTGCTTCCACCCAAAAATTCTTTGCAAGTCTTACATTCAGCCTGAGACATCTTGCCTTCTCAATGATTGTCTTGTTTAACCTTTCCGCCATCCCGTTCTGCTGAGGTGTCCTGCGAATTGAGAAATGCTTCATTATCCTATGTTGTTCACAAGATTCCCGAAACTTTAAATCAGTGTACTCAGTCTCATTGTCTGACCTAAGACATTTGATTTTCTTTCTGGTCTGGTTCTCCATTTCAGTTTTCCACAGTTTAAACTTTGGAAAAGTTTTTGATTTGTGACGCATAAAGTATGTCCAGACCTTTCGTGAGTAATCATAAGTAAAACTTATAAATACAAGTGTCCTCCACGTGATGCTACACTGCTGGTCCCCAGAGATCTGTATGTACATAGTCTAGAATTCCCTCCGTCTTGTTTGTTGTCATCTTAAATTGCGCTTTGCTATGTTTCCCAAGAACATAGAATTTGTAGAATTCAAGCTTGCACGTCTTGACACCCTTCAACAAATTTTTCTTGTGAAGTTCTAGCATCCCACGTTCACCCATATGCTCTAGCCGCATATGCTACAAGACAATACTATTTGATTCAGACTCTACCGAGGTGACTCCACCTACAACTATAGTCCTTATCAACTTATAGATGTTTTCTGCTACCTTTTGTCCTTTCATTACCGTCAAAGTTCCCTTGCTGACCTTTATCACCCTGCTCACTAATTTGTAATTACAACAAATATCATCCAGTGTACCTAGTGAGATCAAATTCTTCCTTAGCTCTGATATATATCTGTCATCACATAGGGTTTGGATCACACCATCAAACATCTTGATTCTAACGTTTCCTATGCTGATATCTCTGTATGATGTATCATTTCCCATCAACATTGAACCAAAATTTACTACCCTATAGGTGTCAAACCACTCATTGTTTGAAGTCATGTGATATAAACATGCAGAGTCTAAAATCCATGCTTAAATTTTCTTCTTCAACTATGTTTGCAGACTTTGCCGAACTACCTAATTGCTCCGAACTCGACATAACTGATAGCATATCTCCATCACCGCTCTCTAAATTTTCTTCTTCAACTATGTTTGCAGACTTTGTTGAACTACCTTTATTCTCTACAATATGTTTCTTTATCTTTGGGCAATCTCTCTTAACATGACCTTTAACTCCACACTCGAAGTTCGTGATCACCTTCTTCCTTCTCGACTTTGAACGAGCCTTGTTGTTATTGCCAGATCTGGTTGAATACATTGATGTGCTGGCTCAGATCGGTTCCTTCTATCATCTTTAGCCTGAATAATTTCTGCTTGAGATACTGTTTGTTTGTTAATGATTTTAACATGTACCAGCTTTTGCCAAACTGCAATCGGCGACTCCTCGTCCATGACATGGTACATCACATCATTCGTAAGACAAAGCCTAATTGTTATCACTGCTTTCGCCTGAAGTTCTTTGTCAATGACTTTGACATGTACCAGCTTTTGTGAAGTTCTTCCCAATCTGATCTCTCCATGCTTTCCGATTTCTTTTCTCCTAGCGCCTTCACCATGCCTTGTTGCACCAACAAGTCCTTGTCTCTTCTCTACCATAATCCAAAGTTTTCGATTCCGTCAAACTTCACCATATCAGACTTCGCAAACCTGTAGCTCTGATACTAATTTTTGGTACTTAAAGGATGTTCACATATTCCACAATGACACGATATTATCTACTTTTAACCTAGACGTTCATGACTTTACTCTTGAGCTCTCCCCAAAAGGTTTCATATCAATGAAGATATCTTACATCCTTTTAAACTCATGATCTTTACCAAATCTTTCTAATGTAAGACTTTGATTGAACCCAATAAATATTAATTTAATTATTTTTATTTAAAAATATAATTAATTAAATAAAAATCTTATTTTTTTAATTAAAATTGAATATAATTTTAAAATTTTAATTAATTTAATTAATTCGATTCAAAATTAAATTAATCGATATTTTATGGATTCAGACAGTTAAGTTTTTATAAAAAGAAATTTCATCAATTCGTTTGGTTAATTTTTTTTTATTTATTTGATTTTCAATCAATTCAGAGTTAATTTAATTTTGACCGAATATTCAGTTTTACCAGGGTCCTTGAAGGCTAAGTAGAATATTCTGAAAAAATATGCTCTCTTTTTTTTTTCCCTTTCAAACTAATTAAGCGTGTCACCCATGTTGATGGTTGTCTCCTCGTGGGCTAAACTTGATGTACAAGTCTTTATTTATATTTTGAGTTTCATGATGAGTTGAAGACTAGATCAATGCAGAGCCTGACCAATTCGAGACGAATTCAAGTCCAGTTGGACCTTTCGATTTCAACTTTAGTCAACTGAACCTAAGACTCGGTCAATGTACTCGGATTGAGTTAGCTAACTTATGGTCAAACTCGGGTCAAGTTGGCAAACTCATGACTGAGTTCAATCGAGTTAGCCAACATTACATCCAAGTTAATAATAAATATAATTTATTCATCCTATTTAGCTTTCTTATCGTTCATTGGTTTTATTATATTTTTTTATCAATCCAACGTCCAATTTATTGAGTTTATAAAAACCATTTAATTTATATATGGTATCTTTAATAATAATTTATCAAATAATATAATTTTTTTTAAATAAAGTAGTGGCATTCAAAAGGTCAAAAACTTAATAATTATTTTATAATTTTTTTATTTCGGTGAAACAAATAAGGAATTAGATTTTGATATTTTAAGATGATAATCACAGAAGATCCAAAGTTATCTCTCATAGCAAAGAATATTATAACTTATCCGGTGTCAATCATTATTATACAATAAATATTTTGTTTAGGAGTTAATATCTTGAATGAAAGATGATTTATTTTAGCTCTGGACTTTCTGAAAGGGAAACAACAAATATAAATGAATTTAATTATCCAATTAATTAGATTAATTATCCAAAAAACCAATAGAAATGAATAAATATACAACTTCCTAATTCCTAAGATAATAAGGATAAAAAAATAAATGAACTATGATATTTAAAGAGAAATTAGTTAATCTTCATCTTATAATTTCCATTTTATTTTTAGTTTAATATCAAATTTTTATTATTTAATTTTAGAAAAAAATCATATTCATACCTAACTATGCATCCAGAATCTTCTTTTATAGAAAATTTTAAAATATTTTTCCTCGAAACTATTCTATATATTTCGCAAAAAAGGAAAAAGATAAAAAAACTGTTTTCCCTCGCGGTTCGAGGCACGTGCGAAGTATTGGCGTTGCTAATTGCTATAACCATCGCAGTCGGAAGGGAGTCATCGCTGCCTCTTTCCTTCTCTCGACGTCGTCGCCACCCATCGGGTCCTCCGTCCACTTTTCTTCCATCTCGTAGTTGGTGGTCTTGATCCACCGCTGCATTCGACGTCTCGTCTATCGGGACGCCCAGATCTGGCCACTTGGTTCTTTTGTGCGTGTCAAAATAGGTATGCCGATTGCTCGTCCTTGCTTCTTCTTCTCTAATCTTTTGCTTCATGTTATTTATCGCGTTTTCGCTCTCCTTCTTTGATCGCCCCCTTTGTTCGTTTTTCACATTGACACTGACTATAAAAAGATTGATTTTTTGTTCGATCAAATTGGTTTATTTCTTTCTTTCTTTCTTAGCATCATAATCTCGAAGGGGCGAAAGGCATTTTTTTTCGGTGCTTCTGGTAGTGATCGGGGCTTGTTGAACTAGTTAAGAAACTGAATTCATATTAGTCGTGCGCTAAATCTCTTCCCGTTCGGCAAGAAAGTATCCTGAAATATCGATGATACCCATATCAGATTTTCTTTCCCCTTTTGATTTGGTTGACAATTAACCAAAGGTGCAAACTCTGGCATTTATTTTCTGACACAAAATAACTCTTTGTTTCCTCTTTTTTTTTTTTTTTTTTTTTTCATAATTACCCTCTGTTACTTAGTGTTTCTAGTGGTACAGAACAAGTTTTTAATCAATATAAATCCTGACAAAGAATTGGGTAATTTTAAAATACATTTGTAAACCAAAAATATTTAGAATCATTGTGCTGGTGCAGTGGTTGGGACATTCTCTGAGGAAATGGTAGATTTTAGTTTTGAATTCTCATAGCAACTATCTTCCTTACCTAATTGCTATCCTAATTATATATATTTTATTCTTATAAAAATATAGACCAGAATAATAATCCTGTTGTCTAGGTCAATCAATTTGACTGCCTCAACCATTTGACCCGTTGAAAATTTAAATAATAACTTTGTTGGTTCATTCTTTGATCTGCTTACACATTGCTTTTTGGTTTTATTCCTTGGATCCCAATGCTACTACTAAAAGATTTCATGGTTTAAAATTGTGCTTTTTTTTTTTCTAGATGGAGTAACAAGAAGTTCCCTACTCAAGTTCTCTTTCACCAGTTCAAATTCTATTTTAGTGTCCTTTATTATGCGTCTAAAAACTTCTTTTCCAATGCCTTCCATCCAAATATGTGATCTTTAGAAAAATAGTTCAAATTCTTATTCCTGTCACTGTGCACAGATTTGCCTATTTGGTATTTGTTTACTGCAATCAGACTTTGGTGAGAAGCATGCAGTTTTTTTTTTATTAATTGTTTGAGTTCATATGCTTTAAAAAAATGAAGAGAAAGCAACTTTCCATCCCCTTCAATTATTATATCTACGTTTTTATTACTCGGATGCTGATACTTCAGCTGTTTGTAGGTGCAACCGTGCAATTCCATCATAGAACGCAAAAAATGTTCTTTATTTTGGCATTGATTAGTACTGATTGAGTCAATAACTAATATGGATGCTCTGGGAAGCTTCATACATACTTTTGTCACTATTATCTTTTTTATGAAACCTGGTCACTAGAATTTTGTTTGCCATTGCATTAGCCATCCATCTGCATTGCTTCTCCTTCTTTTTGATGCAAGTTACATGGATGGAACTTGGATGGATAATCGTGACTCATCTGTGGTCCACCATATTCCACCTTAAGCATGTCACTTATCTTCTTGTCTGATCACTAATCCCAACTTCTATTCAAACTGGTTTTGTGTTCTGCAGGATTTCAAAGTGTGAAGGAATGGAAGCTGAATACATCCCCCAACCCTGCAACCCTCTTGCTTGCTCTTTCAGCAGAACGATGGAGAAGTCTCAGGCACACGAAAGATCAGATGGCACTGCTCCGGCGACGGCCATGACCGGTCACTTTGACTGCAACATCTGTCTCGATTTTGTGGTGGATCCAGTGGTCACCCTCTGTGGCCATCTCTATTGCTGGCCTTGCATCTACAAGTGGATGCAAGTGGAGAGCAATGCTCACCAGCAGTGCCCAGTGTGCAAGGCCTTCCTCTCTCAGGACACCATCGTGCCACTGTTTGGTCGAGGCAGGGACAGCAGTCCCAAAGTGGCTCAAGGCATTCCGCTCCGTCCTGCCATTAACTTCAACCATGATAACACAGTCAACAACTTGACACAACAGTCTCAGTTTCAGCAGCAGCACCACCACCACCACTTGAATGATAGTATTGCCTATGAAGATTCTTCGTTGCTGACTACCGGCGTTGGTGGTTTGGCATTTTGTATACTGCCTTGGGTGCACAGTCGTCAGCATATTCTCACATTGAGTGGCAACAATCCTAGGCTTAGAAGGCAAGAATTGCAGGTGGAGAGCTCACTGCATCAAATATGGGTCTTCCTCGTCTTCTGCGCAGTGGTTTGTTTTCTGGTGTTCTAAATCTCTGAAACAGCTTGTAAGTAATTCAATTGTGGATAAAAATTAGCACGAATTAGCTGATGAGTTACCATGCGGATTCGACCTGCACACAATTACGGTTTTGTAATTACTATAATATTTGTAATAATTATAATTTCGTAATTACTTAGAGTTATGATATAAATAAATGCTGCAGATGAGACACCTTTTGATTAAAAAAAATAATAAAAAAAGAGATACCTTTTGATGAGAACAATAAAAAGGGTCGCTTTTTGAATTTTTGGCCAAAAAAAGAAAAATTAAATGAGGTGGGTGAGGGGTAATGATAATTTAGATAAATTACGAGGGCAAATTTGAAAGAAAAATATTGAATGAGGCAACCTTTTTGTTAAAAGGACCCTTTTGCCTATTAATTAATTAATTAATTAATTTTAAAAACGAAGCCACTTCTTCCCTGCCCGCGAGCGAAGTTGGCGCTCGTTTTCCGACTCCGTTGCTCGCTCGCTCATGCCTTCTTCGTAGTGAAGCGAGAGCATAACAAGGAGCCGCCTTTCGCGGACGACGAAGGATTCAATAAACCTTCCCTGCCTCTCCCACCACTTCGGCGCAAGGAGATGAAGACGACGACGGCGACCGAACTGACATGAGCTTCCTTGAGCGATTCTTCCTTGGAGACGACGAGAAGACCGCGACGAATACCGCCTATATGGGGATCGAGGAAGATTCCGCCGTTCTCTTCCCCGTCCCCAATCTCTCCCCCGTCGCCGATTCAATCGTCCATCGATGCTCTAGGTTATTCCGTTCATTTCCCTTTCTACCTTTTGCCGTTCTTTTGTTTCGATACAAATGAGGTTTCTGAAGTGTTCGTATTGTTGGAACTGTTGATTCTTATGCGAAATGTTGTAGAAGGCAATCACCGGATTTGTAAATTGTGCTTCCCACGCATATCTACTTTTTCTTATTTCGGAGATCAGACTGTAAACCCTAGGCCAATGTACTTTATCTCTTATGTCTCTTTCTGTGGAGAGGACCATAATTAATCTTATAGGAGTTGTTGATATTGATTATCATCAAAACTGTAACCTTTATACTATCTGTACATTTTATATTTTATATTTTAATGAAGCTCGTAGGCCCTGTACTTCGAATTTCTTCCCGACAATATGCATGTAACTCAATAGGATGGCAAAATTAAATCTTGCGACTCTCCTAATTGTTATATTTTTTATTCCTTGATCATGATGGTGTTCTTGTATTTCAGTTGAGATGCTTTGTTTAAAGTTCTGGTTAGAAGGAAAAATTACATCTTGTGACTCTCCTAGTTGCTACATTTGTTATTCCTTGATCATGGTGTTATATTTTGGTTGAGCTGCTTTGTTGAAGTTCTGATTAGATCTCTTATGTAATATAATTTGGACGAAAAAGCATAATTGACAAATGTCTTTCAGGATTCTTATGTTGTCAATCGATCAGTTGCACCAATCTTTTGAGGCTGAAGTACCCGAGCATTGGAGGCAACCAAAGGATTATGCTAGGAACCTTGTGGAATATTGTTCTTATAAAGCTCTTCGTATCGAAGCTAAGCGCTTGGATCATCTGAATGATAAGGAGTTTTCACTTTTAACATTTGATATGATGCTTGCCTGGGAAGCACCTGATACAGATACTGAATCTTTACTAAAAGTGAGACACTGAACGACTTTTTTTGATATGGTACTTGCAATATTTATCTCACGTGGGTTTATGCTACTGTATATAGTAATGAAAAACTTTTCATGTGCAGTTACTTTTAGTTTGATTCAGCACGTACATTATTATAGCTATTAAATGGACTTTTATTTGCTCACTCTTATGCCTACTATCGACATAATAATCAACCCTCTTTTTTCTCTCTATCTTTGTCAGGTTACTTTCACCCATTTACCTTTTATATGGAATTGTCCACAAGTTTACCTTTATTTGTGCCCTGTTAGTTGTGACATAAAATCATGGTGATTGAGATCTATAATTCTTTTGCATTACTGAAAATTTTGATTTCGTTCTATCAGGAAAAAGTTTGCTCAAGTAATCCAGAATCTGAGGATGATGATGATGATGATGATGAGGGGTCATTGTTTTATGAAAGTGCAACGAGAACGGCCAGTCAGGTTTGTCATTGTTGTTTGTTACTTGTACCATCTATTTCTTCACTTAATTTGTATCATTTAGTAAGTCTATCAGACTACTTTTGACAAAATATCTGTTTCATGTATTCTAAGTTATATTTGTTTCATATTCTAAATTATACTTGTTTCATGGACATGAAATCAATCTTTCCTTGTGTTAGATTGATGGAAAGAAGACTGTTGGACTGGAGGCTTTTGCCCGGATAGCTCCTGCTTGTGCTGCTGTAGCTGATCCAATCACTGTTCACAATCTCTTTGATGCACTTACTAGCTGTTCAGGCGGTCGACTCCATTATCTTATATATGACAAGTACCTCAAAAGCTTATACAAGTATGCAATCCTTTTTCGTTGTTGTTGTTGTTGACTTATGCTAATGGTAGTCTTGGTCTTGGTTCAGCAAATTTTTTAAACAATATCGAGGCAGGAGATACCATATCATATATTATAGCTTATAATTGCAAAAGTACAGAGGACCTTATTAGTGCAAAGACAAAATGCTCTTCTATTTCTTGAAAGGAGAACTACCCGATAGTTGGAGTAGCTAGATAACTCTAGTAACTAACAATTTTACCCAAAAGTAATTATGATTTAACTAAAGACATTAACAGAAAGTAGAGTCTACTTGAGGTTGCTTGATTTGGACTGGCAATGCTTTGCTGGCTCTTCAATCTCCATCCATATGTTTTTCCATGTTGTCCATTATCCTTCTTACTCTTTGAATTAGGATTTCCGCTGCTCCTTTCCTTCGACCTTTAAGTCTGCTATTCAAAGTTGAGCAAATGATTCAGCCATCCATGAGTTCTCAAAATTTTCCATGATTGATCTCTGAAGATTATGTTGTTCCTTCACAAACTAGTCGAAATCCATGCTTGAATCATGGTGTGAATATATTTTGATTTGTTGTTTGGTTCCGTCCTATTCAAAGTATTGGGTAATCAGATCATTCATTTTGAGGTTAGCCTCTTCTGCAATATAGAACCACCCCATTTTATAAAAAATATATATTGCAAAAAGTGGTTAGTTGTTTCTTCATATGTTTTACAAAGAAATGCATAAATTGTCAGCCAAGTACAGCCCTTCTTTTGAAGGTTTACTTTTGTATGAATTTTATCCTTTCCAACATGCCATCTGAAGATTTTAACTTTCTTTAGGATGAAATATTTCCCTATGGCAGTTGAAAATTTTTGTTTTACCCAGTCGTGCATCAGAAATTTTTAAGCGGAACTGATACTGAATCCATTTTCTGAATTCCACCTCCAATGAACTAAGTCTTGCAGCCCATTCTGCAATTGTAGTATTCTCATAAAATCTTTGGTCATGCTAAGTCCAAAGCAGTTGAATCTGGGTTAAATAGAAACCACCAACAAGAGCAGAGCAAAGTTAGGTTGAGTATTCTGAGATCTGTGGCTCGCAATCCTCCCAAATCAGTTGGTTTGATACATTCTATTCATGCTATCAAATAGGTCTGCTTTAGAGTTATTGCTTTAATGATAAACTTCTTCAAAGTTGTTCAAAACTGTTTCAGTGCTGGTCAAAACAGCTCCCTCCAATATGGTAAAAGTTGCTTAGACACTGTTTAAGACTTTTGATCAAAACTACTACAAAGTATCATAGTTTTAAACTATTTCAACGTGAAGTAGTCTTGTTCAAAACTGCTTCAAGTAATTTTAGTCAAGACTGCTCCAATTGATCAAAATTGTTGCAACTTTGATTAAAACTGAGTTAATTTGATCCAACCAATTTTAATTAAAACTGCTTCAACTTGATTAAAACTATTCAATAATGTTATAGTAATTTTGGTTAAAATTGATATAATAATATTTGACTAATTGACTAAAAAGGGTAATTTAAGAAAAAAAAAAAGAGACTTTTTGATAATTTTTATATATAGGATGTTCATTTTCATGAGAAGATTCTGATTTTTGACCCACCTGCCTTATTGAGCCTATTTGTTTTAGAAGAGTCATCAAGACCTCTAGAATTGTGTACTATATCATAGTATTCTTTGATCCTTTTGCTCCTTGCAACTTGTCTCAACACCGTGTCTTTTGTCATCATGGCCCTTTTGTATGGTTGTCTCACACTCTTATCACATTTGGTCTACTTTGGATTCTTAGAATTTCCAGATTGAGTCAACTTAATCTTCTAATGAAAGAGTGTCCTGGCTAGTGTGGCAGTGGAGTTGGACTGCCCATTGAATCAGTTTCTTTGTTGTCCTCTAACACCAGATCCTCCTTCCCAATTGTCTCAACATCCTTTGAGCTAGAATTGGCCTCTGCCAATCCTTTTTGGCCTTATGCAATGTTGTTGGCATATATCCTTTCACCAAAATGGCATATAGAACTCTGACTCCTTGTCAACCTCAAGTTTTGAGGCCAGATTGAAAAATATCCATTGTTGTTAGACTCCAATGTAATTCTTGTCCGCTTCTCGGATTTTCACCATGCTTCATCGACCCCGGAGAAGATGCCGAGATTGACTTGTCTTGGAATTTGACTTTTTTAAACAATGGTCTTGTTTGTTGTTGCTCTAGCTTCATAGGTGTTGAGTGTTTATTTGATGCTAGGTTCTTTCAAAATTAACTATTTGTTCCTCTGTTAGAGGTGTTGTAGAAATGTCTGCGATCGAGTAAATAGCTCTACGAACGAATGGCTCGGATCGAATTGAAAAATGGAAAAATTTGTACAAGTTATACCTTTCGTCACCACTTTGTGTAAAATCGTTAAGTATAAATATGTCAGATACCTGTGACTCGATTGGCAAAATAGTCTCTCTCTCCCCAAAAATATGTTTTTTTTACCGACGCACGAAGAAAATATTTTGTGAGTCTCCACTCGGATGTCAAAAGTTATCCCTTTTGTTTGTAACTCAATTGAGTCAGGCATCTCTGTCTCTTTGCTATGTTTCACTAGTTAATTAGGCTGTCACATGGACAGATTAACTGTTTAAGCAATTCATAAATATGCAAAAGATAGGTACCCCTACTAAGTAGATTCGATTCAAAGTGAAATCTTCACAAGACTTTCCCTTCATATCCCAATGTCACATTCGAACACCGAAAGAACTCATACTGGGCAAGTTGATAGTCATTCATGGCACTAGGTCCTCACCAAACGACTTATTGCACTTCACCATAATATTGGAGTAGTCAATGGGCATGAGGCTCTACCTATTACACCTTCAAGACTAATGAATTAACTCAAGTAAAATATATTCATATGTTTTATATTTTTAGATTATTGGTATGAGGGATGAAACACTTATAGATGGCAGTGTGAGGAGAATAACAGGAAGATTTGAGTGATTTTTTAAACTCAATTATGAAACATTCATGCAGGTGACTTGGTATTGGTAGTGTATGATTCTGAACCTATCTAAAGTAAGGTATATTTTTTCAAAAGGGTATTTATGAGCAATCTGTAGCTACGGAGAGAGTGAAATATCACAAGTTCACAACCTTAATTTTTTTATGAGGTATTAGAGGTAGAAAAATAGACTAACCTTGCCAGGATATTTCATTTTAATATATGTATATAACAACTTTTCATATAAACTTTTTGATTTTTTTCTATTATATGAAAATGCTAGAAATACACCTTTTATAGTTTTAATTTTCATCATGGAGTACAATTTTAGTTACAATTTGAAGAAAGTTTATTTTTCCCTACACAATAAGGTTGCTCTTTTGCATTACTTTGAGAACTATAATGTTAAGAAAATTTGGTCTTTGACTCCTTTTAGTCAAGTAATACTACAGCATTGGTTTAGAACATATGCAAATCTTTGACAAGGATATGACGGCACAGTTTGAGGCTTGATTATGTTCATTTGTTCATCTGTATGTTGCAGATTGCTTCAATCAATGAAGAATGTATCAGGAAAATCTAACAATTACAAGTTTAACCTAACTGATGGGGAAATTATATTAGACTCTGACACTAAATCTGTTATGCAACATAATGGGACATCAACAAAACCTGGTTAAGCACCTTTCTCCTGGTATTACTTTTTTGTAAAGGTATATTGTTGATCAACATAAAAGCTTTAGAAGGATGTTTTTAATGGCAGGAAGGCTGACACTCACTAGCCATGCTCTATATTTTGAAGCATCAGGGATTGCTTCATATGACAAAGCAGTCAAATATGACTTGTCCAAGGACTTGAGGCAGGTCGTTAAGCGTGAGTTAACTGGGCCATGGGGCGCTCGTCTTTTTGATAAGGCCGTCATGTACAAGTCAGATTCTGTGTAAGCAAACAACCCCCAAAACTAGTTTTGGCTTCCTCTTCTTTTACTATCAAAAAACATAGTTGCCTTCATAACTGCTAGAGGTTTATCTAATTCCTTTTTTGCAGTGCAGAGCCCATTTTCTTAGAATTTTCCCAATTCAGTGGTCATTCACACAGGGATTACTGGTTTTCAATCATTCAGGAAGTTCTTAATGCACATAAATTTATAAGGAAGTACAAATTGAAAAGGTTTCAAAAGGAAGAAGCTCTTTCTAAGGCAATTTTAGGCATTTTCAGATATCGTGCTGTGAAAAATCCTTTTCATAGCACACTCTCACATTTTAAGAGTATACTTGCTTTTAACTTAGCTGAAAAACTTCCAAAAGGAGACAAAATCTTGGAAGCTTTATATAGCCACTTGGAGCTGATGCAGATGGAATTTCAGAATCATGCTGGCCTTCTGGCTATATCAGAGGAGATGCCCTTAGTTGGTCCACTACCAGATTCACTATATGCACTTACAAGAATGGGCTTTTCGCTACTGAGGAAGGAAGATAATCCAGCGAATGATATTTTGGTTGGTAATGTTCATGTTGGTAAGACATGTCCACTACAAACTGCTGTCAGAGAATCATTTTGCTATTCCAACAGCGTTGAGGCAGCACGCGCAACATTTTATCAGGTCAAAGTAGAGGACATAAATACAAACTTAGCTGTGATTAAGGTATGCTTATGCACTTCAAATATGCATATTCAGCTTCTTATAAGCATGTTAAATTAAGGTCAATTGAATTAGAGTAGTGAGTGTGCTGTTTTTACAAGGAGATTGCAGAAAAAGTATCATAGTGTTGAGAAAATAAGCTGGTAGAACTCTTTTCAACGGTCGTTCATCAAAAGAAAATCCAAGACCTTATGTAGATTAAGAGAAAATAACCAAGAAATCACAATGCAAGATTTATCTACTTCATCACAATATGTGGTTACACCTAGTGGAGGAGAATTCTAAAAGTATACACTATACAAAACAATACAGAGTAGTACAAGAAAGGACACAACTTTTCCAACAAAAATAGTTGAAAAGAAACAAACATCCAAATAATCCAACTCAATAAATTTGAAAACCTAGAGGATGTAAGAAAACATAATGCCGCTATTCCTTGCAAAACCCCAAGAAGATGCGTGGTTTTCCTCTCTTCCTCATTTTTAAATAAGACTACCAAATAAGCTTTTAAGATGTTCCAGATGGTGAAAAGTTAACTGATGGATTATTTTGAATTACCATCCTGACACTTGGGTTGACATATCAGAGAAAGAAATCATGCTTGTTAACTTTACTAGCACTACTGGATTGTCAAGTTGAGGTTTCATTGATTTACTGTAAAATTGAACACCTAATGTATCTTGCTATTGTCATAGTTAATGAATTTTCAATTAACTATTGCCTTAAATAAGCTACCTGTCTTCTTATGAGAACTTCAACTTGCTAGCAAGACATCGTTATGTTTATTCCAAACAACTTTTTGGATTTCTTTTGGTGCTTTATATATGGATCGATACCATTTAGTAACTAAAAGGACCGAGGCTAGTGCTAAGTATCCTTCTTTTTAATGGTCCAATTAGACAGTTCTTTTTTTGGTGAAAAAATTGTTTGCTCTTCATGTTGCTCGATGGAGAATTTTATATTAACTTTATTTTGGTTGGGTAACAGTTGAAACATTTTCTTGGGTGGACTTCAGTAAGATACTTTCCAATGTCAAAATTTGAATCTTTTAATTCTGCTGAACTTAGAATTTATATGGCTTCTTATGGGGTGTGCGGATAAGTTAAAAAGATAATTTGATCTTTGTGTTGCAGGATTTACTTTTTCCTTTATCGGAGATGGGCAAACTTCTCCAGTTTTTAGCTTCATGGGAGGATCCCTTTAAATCAAGAGTGTTTCTATTTTCTCTCTTATTTCTTCTTTACAGGTAGTTTACATTTATGCTGAATATGAAATCTTTGATGATTTTTGGTAATACACATACTAATATTGTTTCCTATCTGTTGTTATTAGACAGTACATGCTAATATCTCCAGGCTCAATTGCTTTACTAGATACTAGAATTTGTGGTATCTGTAAATTGCAAGAGAGTTTGAAATTTATGAAGTATTTTCTTCTGCGAAGAACTTGAACTACTAAATGCGGGTCATTATTTATGAAGTATTTTCACATTCCATATATTTCAAATATCTGAATTGTGGCTCAACCTTAGCTTTTCAGTGAATCTCAGATTTAAATATGACTTAATAGTGATAATTGCAAGCCTACACTTAATTATCTTCCATCTTTATTATGTTAATTAGTGAGTCTGGCTTTATGATCCCAGGGGTTGGATCTGGTACACCATGCCATGCATTTTCTTTTCTCTTGCTCTTTGCATGTTCTGGCATAAACATCATAATATCGGAAAACCCGCCGAAGTGTTCAGAGTTTCACCTCCACCAAGTAGGAGTGCAGTCGAGTTATTATCAATGTTACAAGATGGAGTATCTCAGCTTCAAACAAACGTCCAAACAGGAACTATCGCTCTTCTTAAGCTAAGAGCTCTCCTTTTAGCATTTCCTCAGGTCTGCTTCTTAGTGTCTTAAATTTACACAAGTCAAGTTCTTCGATTGTATTCTAATTTAGGATTTGGATTTCAAGACGACCCCCCATGTTGCTGCTTCCTTGGTCATTGTGGCAGTAGCTTTCTCCATGGCGCCTTTCCGATACCTTCTAGCTCTAGTGCTTCTTGAGGTTTACACAAGAAGGATGCCGCTGAGGAAACCGAGCAGTGAGAAGTTGGAAAGGAGGGTCAAGGAATGGTGGAGTCGCATTCCTGCTGCTCCAATTCAGATTGCCAATCCTGAATACAACAACTCAAGATGATATCAAAAGTCATCACAAAATTTCTCCCATGTAAATGGTTCCGCACAGAGTTTCCTTTTGTTTGGAGTCTTTATCGTTGTTTCAATTCTTTTTTTCTTTTCTTTTTTGACATTTTTGTTAAAGGATCCATGAGAATTAGTCATTTTCTTCTCCAAATCACTGTAAACTCCTTGTTTGTTGATGAAGCTCATGCAAGTAGAGAAACTAATATAAGTTACATTCACACATCATTTTTTGCTTTCTTTCTTGGGTTCGAGTTCAGTAGCATTAAACCTGCTCAACAATATTCACATGGTACCTAATGCGGTGGTAAAAGGAGCACACCGAGGACGAGTCAAAGGTGAAAAAAGTTGACAATGTAAAGGTCAAATTCAATGCGGTCAAACGATTCATCCAGTCATCAAAGTTGGCCGAGCGGATGACAATGGGCCGATTAGGTATGAAATTAGTACCCACTTAGTAATAGGACGGCCCAGGATCAAGGTACCACCTGGAGGCTCGCCCGACCAGCTCGTTCATTCGGTCGGGCGAGAGACAACACCCCATCAGTCGGACAAATAAATGGAGGAGAACAGATGTGCACAACTATGACGAGCAAATGAAGGATAGTCCAACCAGACCGCCTGTCCGGCCAAGCAAGGAATGACCTACTGAGCCGAGTGACCATGGAGAAGAATAGCCTTGTGCGACCGGGCGGGGAATCTTGGCCGACCGGCTCCCCCGCTCGGTTAAACAGTGGGACACTTTGTTTAGCTCATCATATCCTTCTGGGAGTTAGTGTTATTGACAATAGGGCATGGTCCGCCGGTAAATCGCACAGCGGAAGCTTCTATTGTCATGTCAGAGATTTGTACTCCATATTAAGAAAAATGTTAAGAACACTTTTCTGGCTTGTCCTTTCATAGGATAGTTGGGAAAACATGCACATGCACTGAGAAGCGTGCATGTCCACTAAAGAGGTACCATATAAAGGAGGTTTATATACCGACAGAGGTATGCGTTATTTGTATTCACGCTCTTGGTGATGCTACAGTTCTTTGTCTTCTTTCTATTATTCTGGTGACTGATTTGAGTGTCGGAGGGCCAATATCGAGGACCCCTTCTCTGGCCCGACACTGACGTTCTTGGTTTTATAGAGCGGAGCGGAGTCTTCATTCGATCAATCGCGGAGCCACATCCCCAACCAGTTGTCTTTACCACTTTCAGATAGGATCATATTGGCGCAATCTGTAGGAACTTAACCTGTATCCGAGACGTGAAGATAAAGGACGTTGGACGACTTACGACCATGACATTGACGAAGGAAGAATTGGACATGCTGATACAAGCACGAGCGACCAAGATGGTGGAGTAGCAACAACAGGCGATGGTCGAGCACCAAGCAAATGAACCCACGATGTCAACAACGGGACAGCAGGTCGACCATAGAGACCGAGCGAAAAATATATCTGCTGGAGGGCAAACAAGAAGTCAATCGACACATATGGGGATGCACCAAATGCGCTGATCCCCTTTCACCGAGCGTTGTTCCACACCCCTTCAGAGGAACAAGGTCGAGTGGATAGATAGCAAGGATCCTCCTCAGATGACGCGCCTATTCGGGACGAACGGAAGGGAAAGACACCAAGCATTGATGATTCCCCCGAACAGATCAACAAGCAATTCTCTCAGGGGATCCTGGATGACCTACTACCACAATATTAGACACTATTGACGATCGGGGCGTGTCATCACCGGGAGCACGCCAACCTTCAGTAGGTAGGCGGATCAGAGATGTTAAATGTCTACAGCTGATCAGATCGGAGGGCTCTGAGGTCACCTGACCCTTTGATTTGGACTTCGAGGGTCGGATTGTGGAGACTGATGCCCCTAGATCGACCAGTAGGGGAAAGAAGGAAACTGACTGCGCTAGAAGTGCACTAGTCAGCAATTCGAGCAATGATGGAGTTCGATCGGATGAAGAGGGCGTTGGAAAAACAGTCGTCCTCTCGGGGACGACAGAAGACTAGCTCTCACCCCGTTCGGACAGGGCTCGGGAAGCAGGTTCTTCCATGGGTGCAAGTGTTGAGCTCCAAAGCGGGAGACCCCCTCCTAGCGGAGTCTCTTTCTCTACTGGAACTGAAGCAATGGCTCGTCAAAGCCCGCAGACTCGGTCGACAAGGACTCAGACTGTACGACCACCAGGACCATGGAGGGTCGCATGGGAGGAAGCTCCCTAGTGGTAGCGGTGGTGCTGCTCCTTGTCATTTGGCTTGCCTCGTCGGTTTGATTAGCTAAACTTTCGACCAACATAAGTTCGCGACTCTCCAGCTCGGCCGCATTGCGAGCATTGATCTCGGCATCTGAGAGTTTGCTCTTGCCACTCAGCAGAGACTTCAACATGACTTCGGCTGCAAAAATGAAAGTAAAATTAGTTAGATTCTAAGGTGATATAGGAAGAAAAAGTTTACCTAATTAGTCGGGCAGCCGAGAGCGGACGAGACTCAACCCAAAAACATACAAAACGCCTTCATGCAATAGCTTATCTATGTGATATTTCTAGCCGACGAGCTGAGCGGCCGCCTCGAGGTAGGTCAGCTCCCAACGATACTTGTGCAGAGCGAGAGGCTTCATCAGCTCCATTTGCCAGTCGGTCAGAAATGATGACTGCTCGGAAAGTCGAACATAAAAGTAATACTCCTTCCAATGCCTGTTGGAAAAAGATATTTTATCAAAAAATATAGAGCCCACTCGGGTTTGTATAAGAAAACTACCCGCCTCAGAGAGCTTAGGGTAGTAGAAGCAATAAAAGATGCGTGGGACGAGCGAGATGCCATACAGGCGGAATAAGATTATCACACCGTACAAAAGCCTAAAGGAGTTTAGTACTAATTGGAGCAGAGGAATGTGAAAATATCTACAAACTTCAAAAAAGAATGGGTGGATCATGAAGCGTAGACCGGCTAAAAACTAGTCTTTGAAAAAGGTAAGAAAGTCGCCCGGCGGCGTGTGGGGGCATACTCAATGGGGATAGCTATTTGGTAGTCATCAAGGATATCATAAGTCATCTGCATTTGCATGATTTCATCGTCATTGAAGTCAGATGTCGTGGAAGTGTTCCACAGTCTGGCAACGGACGAAGGAGGAGGAGGAGGAGGAGAGGAACAAACCATAGAAAAGTCGATGAAAATCAAAGATCGGGCAAACGAAGGAAGAGAAAAGCTTACTGAGAAATATCGCCAGCGATGAATGGGGGGAGAGGAAAATTGACAGAGAGCACGCGCAAGGGAGAAGATGCGGTGAAGTAGAACTGTAGAAGAACGATGATGAATAAGACTTTAAAAAACCTAAGGGCGACCGCTATGAGTCGTCCGATCGAGGGCTGTGGAAAACGAAGCCTCAATTTGGTCATTGAATTTGAAAAGGTGTCCGTCACATCAATCTCAAATATTTGTCTGTCACATCAAACGTGCGGCGATAGAAAATGGGGCACACGGTGCTCTGTTATGGGGAGCATTAATGAGGCTTAATTAAAGGGCATGGGTGCCATGCTCGACATTAATAGCCGGAGATTTACATAGTTTTCAAGAAATTGGGATTGTTGGAGCAATCCCAATGGTCTGTGCGACCATGTGTTTTGATGTTTGGGCAAATGGTTTAAGTTATGTTCACCCTTGTATTTGATATGTGTATTTGAGTTGTGTAGGTTTGTAGGATACACATGTGACTCAGGTTGATGACTTCGGGTCCGGTGAAGGATGGAGCATCCGATGGATCGTGGACAAGGCAGCGAGGACAAGGGCCGAGGGAAGCGACTTCGAGGCATACGCCAAGGATGACATTGGGGACGAGCCGCGAGCTTGAATGCATCCAAGGGACGGGAGCCAAAGGAAGTAGGCTTGAAGGCAAGAGGTCAAAGCTCAAAGAAGCGTCAAGTGAGTCATAAGGGTGAGGGTATGAGTGCACGAGAGATTATACTCGGAGTAAAATCATAGGTTTAGGGGTTTACAGTAGCCTTACTGTAGCAGTACTGTAGCGTTACTGTAGCAGTCGAATGCATGTTTTAGCAGTCGACTGGTGCAGTCGATTGGGAGCGAATAGAATGGTTCTGTTCGTTCGGTCAGTGTGGGCAGTTGACTGCTAGTTTTAGCAGTCGATTGGTATCGAGCCGTTGGGATGTAACAGTCGAATTTCCACAGAGGGCAATCGACTGCATGTTTTGGCAGTCGACTAGTAGGCGGGGTTTTCAACCCGCGGCCTATATAACCAAAGCTTGGGAGCTTGGTTATAGCTGACGAAATTGGACTTGGTTAAAGTCTAATTAGTAGTCTGTTGTGCTCAAGAGATCTTTGTGTGCCAAGAGGTCTTGGTTGGAGTTGTGGTGATGTTTCTCCACCCACAAGGAGGTTGAGCTAGCCGGAGTTTGTCGGGGACTAATCCACCGACGAATTGAGGGATCGTCCATCTTACGGACACGCCGTGGAGTAGGAGAAAGTTATCTCCGAACCACGTAAATGAACGTGTTAGCGGTTTGCTTTCTTGTTCTTTCCTTTAGTCTTTAGCTTTTTTGTTTTATTTGTATTATTCCGCTGTGCAAGCTAACATAGTGTAGGAAGCAATTAATTTGGGGGTGCCGTCTATCCAACCCCCTTCAAGCCGGCCACCGATCCCCTACAGGGATGACGTCAGCGGCCATTATAAGATACTCACTCGCCAAAGGAAGCGGCGGGAAATAAGAAACATCGCTAAGTGTCGTCGACAAGCATCCCGATCAACAGCAATCTCTGATTGAGAAGAGGCCGACTAGAGACATTGTCATAGAGTGACTCACTAGAGAATAGTCATTCTGTCTTATAGCTAAGCGGTGGCTCTAAACTCATGGCATAAAGCAACTTTAGTATTCACCACAGCTAAGCGGCGGCTCTAAATCCGAGCAAAGTTGATCCGTGATTATAAACCCTTGATCGGCGAAACTTAAAATCAAGCGACGACTATAAACTCTTGATTAATTAAGATGCCAACTGAGCAATGGCTCTAAAATGGAGAATGTCCGATTAGGTGGATAAGTCGGTGAAGATACTGCTCATCCAGTCAGTCAGACTTACGACCTCCTTTGACCATACTTGAGGAGAAGACTTGTGATGCGGTGGTAAAAGAAGCACACCGAGGACGAGTTAAAGGTGGAAAAAGCTGACAATGTGGAGGTCAAAGTCAATGCAGTCAAAGGAATCACCCGGTCACCAAAGTTGGTCGAGCGGATGGCAATGGGGCGATTGGATATGAAATTAGTACCCACTCAGTAATAGGAGGGCCCAGGATCAAGGTACCACCCGTAGACTCGTCCGACCAACTCGCTCATCCGGCCGGGCGAGAGACAACACCCCATCAACCGGACGAATAAAGGGAGGAGAACAGATGTGTGCAACTGTGACGACCAAATGAAGGATAGTCCAACCGGACTGCCTATCCGGTTGGGAGAGGAACGACCTGCTAAGCTGAGACCATGGAGAAGAGCAACCTTGAGTGATCGGGCAGGGAATCCTGGCCGAGCGGCTCCCCCACTCGGCCAAATAGTGGGACCCTTTGCTTAGCTCATCATATCATTCTTGGAGTTAGTGCCGCTGACAATAGGGTATGGTCCACCGGCAAATCGCATGACAGAAGCTTCCATTGTCATGTCAGAGATTTGCATGCCCTGTTAATGAAAAGTGTCAAGGACACTTTTTTGACTTATCCTTTCATAGGACAGTTGGAAAAATGTATACACGTATTGAGAAGCGTGCATGTCCGCTACAAGGGCACTATATAAAAGGAGGTCCATACAGCGACGCACAGAGGTATGCGTTATTTGTATCACACTCTTTTTGTTGCTATACTTTTTCACCGTCTTTCTTGTTGGGTTTTTCGGGCCGCGAAAACCGCTTTTCGCGTCGCGGAAACCCCGAATCACCCAAAGCCGTAGATCCGTGCAAGGAAAACATTTCCGGAAAAACACGAGTACGAGTTTTAATACTTTGATCTACAGTAGATCTACAAAGAAAACATTTTACCTTCGATGTGTGCCCTCGCAAATCCCGCTCGTCCAACGGTACGCCGGATCTCGAGAGTGTCAACGTAGACACTCCTCTAATGATATCCACACGAACAAGGAGTGTCTCTCACACTCAAATGATGGAGAAGAGAGCCCCAAGTGTGCTAGCACTTTCTAGAGCTCTCGAATGGGATTGGAAAGAAAGAAAAGAAGAAGGTACAAAAAGAAATCTTATACACTCACTAGTAGTATCCTTCCTTTGTGACCTTCACTCTTCCTTTGCTCTTGGATTCACTCAACCACCTTCTCCTCACCATGGAAGTCACGGCAACAGCAGCAAGAAGGAGGAAGAAAACTAGGAAGAAGATGATCCAATTACCACACATCAATACCCACTAAATGAAAAACAACTCATCCTTTAGTGTGGCCGGCCACACACATAACTCCCTCATTTAATGTGGCCGGCCACATTAAATGGAATGGGAAGTGTTGTAACCTCCATGAGGTGGCATGTGATGTGGCAAGGATGAGTCATCCTTATGATGTGGCAACACATCAAGTCAAACTTGATGTTTCAACTTCTACTTGGTCAAGTCAAACTTGACCAATTGTCTTCCTTGTTGAGTTAAATCCAACCTTTGATTCAAGTCAATTTCAATTTAATGAATCTCAATTCATTAATATAAATTGACTCAATGAATCAAATTTAAATTAGACTCATTCAACAATTGAATCTAATTGAGTCTAACTCAATAAGTCTAATTTGAATCCTATCTTTGGTGCATCATATGAACCTAATCCAATTGGTTCATCATATGAACCTAATCTCCATTCACTTGTTCTTTGTGTGTGACCCAATAGGTTCTTGTAACGTTGGCAATGTTTCTAAACTCCTTTAGAAACATAAGCAATGAGCGGCATCTAGCAATACATCATTGCTACCCAAGTTACAAGAAATGTCGAGATCCAACATCACCTTGTGACTACTAATTGTGACTTCTCACAATATATGACAAGTGTCCTTCTATCCTAGACATCTAGATTGATCAATGTGAGGCATAGACCGTGTCATCCTCTGACCAATCTAAATCTTGAACTCCAAGTAGACTCACTCAATCAAATGAGCTCAATATCTCATATTGACTCATTTGGGTATGGTCATACACTTCGTGGTCTTACTCTATCAAGAATATCGATGTCACTCCCGTCATATGGGAGGGATAGATCCCATCTACATCACTCACATCCCTCTGCATAATTCGTTACATACCCAGTAATCGCCTTTATAGTCCACCCAGTTACGGGTGACGTTTGACGAAACCAAAGTACATAACTCCTTATGTAGGGATCCATGGTGACTTCAGGTCTAAGGACTAATAGTCATACTAATAGCCACATGAGAAAGTATATGACACTCATACAACGATCCATGATACTTTCTCATGGCGGGTCATTCAGTATACATTCTCTAATGCATACCCATGTGTCAGCTTGATATCTCTATATCCATGACTTGTGAGATCAAGTCATCGAGCTGACTTACATGCTAGTCTTATTGTATTAACATTGTCCCTGAATGTTAATACTCGACTAGGAATGAATTAGAGTAGTGTTCCCTATATCATCTCACTATCGATTCAACCAATCGATTGATATAGGTAAGAACCTTCTACTTAAGGACATTACTATACTTATTTTATCTGGCACTAATACAAATAAGCATAATAACCAAAAACCAAATGCCTTAATATATATACAAGAATATGATATACATGAGTCCATACAATCATCAAATGATTGGCTCTAGGGCTCTAACTAACAATCTACCACTAGCACTAGTGCCAATCAGTATAGGCTCTAAGGCCTAATGACCTAGTGTGACCATCATGCTTCCTCTGTGTCAAAGCCTTGGTCAAGGGATCTGCGATGTTAGCCTCTGTAGGTACTCTGCAAATCTTCACATCTCCTCTATCGATAATCTCTCGAATGAGATGGAAGCGCCGTAGTATGTGCTTGGTCCGCTGGTGTGAGCGAGGTTCCTTCGCCTGTGCTATAGCTCCATTGTTGTCACAATAGAGCTCAACTGGGTTAGCGATGCTAGGAACCACCCCAAGTTCAGTGATGAACTTGCGGATCCAAACTGCCTCCTCTGATGCAGTAATATACTGGCCTCTGTTGTAGAATCGACTACTGTGTCCTTGAACTCTTCCACTCACGGCACCACCATTTAAGCAAAACACGAACCCGATTGCGATCTATAGTCATCCTAGTCTGGAAGCTAGCATCACGTAACCCTTTACAACTAGCTCATCATTACCTCCATATATCAAGAAATATTCTTTAGTCCTTCTTAAGTACTTAAGAATATTCTTGACCGCTATCCATGACTTTCACCTGGATGGTATCTGCTCGTCATGCTCAAAGCATACGAGATATCGGTCGAGTACATAGCATGGCGTGCATGATCGATCCTATGGGTGAGGCATAAGGGATCTGATCCATACGGTCTCTCTCCTCTCTAGAAGAGGGACCTTGAGTCTTGAAGACTCACGCCATGTGACATCGGAAATCCCTTCTGAGTTCTGCATGGCAAACCAAGGAGTACCTTGTCAATGTATGTACTCTGACTTAGGCCAAGCAATCTCTTAGATCTATCCCTATAGATCTGTATCCCTAGAATGCGGGATGCCTCACCTAAGTCATTCATTGAGAAGCAACTCCCTAGCCAGGTCTTGACAGACTGAAGCATAGGGATGTCCTTCCCAATGAGTAGTATGTCATCCACATACAATATGAGGAAGACAACTATATCTCCTACAACCTTCTTGTAGACACAAGGCTCATCTTCGTTCTTGATGAAACCAAACTGTTTGATTGCATCATTGAATCGAAGATTCCAGCTCCGAGAAGCTTGCTTTAGTCCATAAATGGACCTATGCAGCTTGCATACTCTGCTAGTATGCTGTGGATCTACAAAACCCTCAGGTTGTGTCATGTACACATCCTCGAGCAGGTTTCCATTCAGAAACGCGGTTTTGACATCCATCTGCCATATCTCATAGTCATGGTAGGCTGCAATAGCAAGCATGATCCGAATGGACTTAAACATCGCTACTGGAGAAAAGGTTTCATCATAGTCAATACCATGAATCTGCTTGAAACCTTTAGCTACCAAGCGACCCTTATAAATAAGTCCATCCATGTCAGTCTTTCTCTTAAAGACCCACTTACACCCTATGGGTTTTACCCCTTCAGGTGGATCAACCAAAGTCCATACTTGGTTGGTGTACATGGATTCCATCTCGGATCTCATGGCTTCTAGCCATTTCTCGGAATCTGGTTTCATCACAGCTTCCTGATAGGTGGTATACTCATCCTCTATGAGCACAACGTCATCATGGTCAGACAAGAGAAATGAATATCTCTCAGGCTGACGACGTACCCTAAGAGGTATGTCTACTTGAACTGGTTGTTGTTCCTCAACTCTTTGTGGAACATCATCCACAACACTTTGTGGTTCCATTTCAACTTCCATCGAGGCATCAGTGCTATTGTTCGCATCTTGAACTTCTTCAAGATCGAACGCACTCCCACTAGTCTTTCTAGAAACAAAGTCCCTTTCTAGAAAGACCCCAGTCTTTGCCACAACTACCTTGTGCTGACTGGAAATGTAGAAGTAATATCCCTTAGTTTCCTTGGGATATCCAATAAAGTAACACTTGTCAGATTTGGGTCCTAATTTGTCTGAGATTTGACGTCTAACGTAAGCCTCACAACCCCAAATCCTCATGAAAGACACCTGGGCATCTCTCCCAGTCCATATCCTATATGGTGTCTTTATCGCGGCCTTTGATGGAACTCGGTTGAGTATGAAAGCTGCCGTGTCTAGAGCATATCCCCATAGATATGTCGGAAGATCTGTGTGACTCATCATAGATCGTACCATATCTAATAAGGTACGATTCCTCCGTTCGGATACACCATTCCACTGTGGTGTTCCAGGAGGAGTGAGTTGGGATAGAATCCCACACTCAGCTAGATAGTCACGGAACTCATGGCTAAGGTATTCTCCACCTCGATCGGATCGAAGTATCTTAATACTCTTGCCAAGCTGGTTCTGTACTTCATTCTTGAATTCTTTGAACTTTTCAAAGGATTCGGACTTATGTGTCATTAAGTACACATAACCGTATCTACTGAAGTCATCAGTAAATGTGATGAAGTACCTATAACCGCCTCTAGCAGCGACATTGAAAGAGCACATACATCACTATGTATGAGTCCTAACAAATCAGTCGCTCTCTCGCTGTGCCCACTAAAGAGAGTCTTGGTCATCTTGCCTCGTAGGCATGACTCGCATACCTCATATGATTCAAAATCAAATGAGTCCAGCATACCATCCTTATGAAGCTGGGATAAGCGCTTGTCATAAGCGACAGTGCCAGAGGTAGGTTTGGTTCATGTCATTTGACTTGAACCTCTTGGTATTTATGTTATAGATAGGGCTCTTAAAGTCTAGAATATAGAGTCCGTTTATTAGAGGTGCACTACAATAGAACATATCATTTAAATAGACAAAACAACATTTGTTCTTTATTATAAACGAGAATCCTTTCTTGTCCAAACAAGAAACTGAAATTATGTTCTTAGTTAAGGCAGGCACATAACAACAATCATCTAATTCTAGTACAAGTCCAGAGGGAAGAGATAGATGATAAGTTCCAACAATAGCAACAACTCGTGCTCCATTGCCTACTCGTGAGGTCTATCTCACCCTTCGTCAATGCCCTGCTATTTCTCGGCGCTTGTACATTAGTACAAATGTAAGCACATCCGGTATCTAATACCCACGATGAAGAAATAGAGGTTGACTTCTATAATATGTATACAAGTAGAAATCTTATTTCTCTTCTTCTTAAGATCTTCGGTATTCTTTGGAGTTCCTCTTCCGGCCTTGCTTGTCCTTGATATAGTTGACGAAGATGTGCAACCATATCGTAAGCACTCATCAACTCATGTTGCTTCAAGCTCGAGTTTATGGTTGCGAGCATAAGACAGGACACATCTAATCGTCATCTTGATGCTTCTTGTAAGCATCTCGGTTTGCTTTCAGCGTGGCGATGGCGGAGGAGCCTCGAATGGGTGCTCGAGCGTATAGTTTACGTTCCCGAGTGAGAACTATTCTCAAGTTCCTGTGCAGTCCAGGAAATTTGCTCGTTGAGCTTGTCCTTCTTAAGGAGAGCAGGGAGAAAGAGTTCGTATTCGACGTCATGGTTATCTACAAAAAATTGCAGAAATAAATATCATATTCTTTTAAAATCATTTAATTAGGCCTTTAATTAAATGATGCTCCCATAATTCTATAATTCTTGTGGGATAAGATCCACATCATACTAACCCTTGAGTTAGCTTTGGCTAATACGCCCAAGGCTTAGTATGATCGGTAGGTAACGATTACCAATTACATCTCTATGCAACTCTTGTTTATAGAATCAATATCCGTATTTATATTAAAACTCGAGTTAGCTTTGGCTAATACGCCCGAGAGTTAATATAGATGTGATTTTGACCTATCTTTTCCAACCGTTGGAATAATGCCTATAGTTGACTCGATCCAACCGAGTAACTAGGAATACTCAATCTAATTGAGTTTGTATTCACCCATGCGTTGATAGGCGGGACCAAGATTGTCCCTCCGTACCCTACCAAGATAATATGTATTGCTCTGCTTTGGCAGATTCAACAATACATGTGATCGAGGTAGTGATAGGTATCACGGCACGGTTAGGCATTTAGAGTTGGTTCGATCTAGATCTAATCTAATCGAGAAGGATGCATCTTGTGCATGACTTAGATCTAATCTAATCGCAAGGGTGCATCATGTGCACGACTTAGATCTAATCTAATCGTAAGGCACTAATTAATTAATTACTTATTAAACATGCATCATATACATAAGCAATTAACTAATTAATATATATTTGTGATTTAGTCATGGCCCTACTACGATCTTCTCAAGCCAATGAGAAGATCGAATGGTCAACCTAGGGTCAACAGCTTCTCCAAGCTCCTCCCTTTGACCACCTTGTGTTGCTCGTGCCCGCCTCGGAACTCCGTCTCGTGTGGACCCTCCACCGCTCCAATTTGTACATTACAATTTGAAACTCGAGTTACATTCGAGTCTAAATCTAATTTACAACAAGAATATAAGAGAAAGGCACGACGCGCAGGTCGCGGAAAAATAAAACATACAACACGGCACGCATGCCGTATTATGAATTACAACACAATCCAATTATATTGGGTTTTGGGCCATGACTATCACAAAATTAATATATAATTCAAAATTATATATTTTCATAATTTTCTATAATTTTTAAAATAATTTTTACAATTTTACGAGTAAAATTTCCCGGCGGTCCCGTTTAGCGGAACGGATCCCCTTGCGGGGCCAGGGGCAGTGCCCCTACCCGCGATCTAACCATCGCGAGGGTTCGTTTGCGATCCAACAGCGCCTAAACCCGCTGTCCCAAAAAAATTTGGGTCGAGACATTGCCGTTTCGGAAAAATCTTCCCGGCGGGTTCGTTTTTAGCGATTTTGGGTGCAATCGCGGAGCAAATCCCCTTGCGGGGTTAGGGGCAGTACCCCTACCCACGATCTAACCATCGTGAGTTGCTCCTTTGCGATCTAATGGCACCCAAGCCCGCTGTCCCAAACGGATTTGGGGCAAAACGAAGCCGTTTTGGGAAAATCTTTCCGGTCCTACAAGTGCCGAGACACTTGTGCTTCGCTTCTACGGAAAAATTACCCATAAAAACTATAAAATCATAATTTTACAGAAAATTACAGAAACTTTAGTTTTCATAAAACCAAAAATTAAACTCGTACAAGCCTTGCACGTGGCTCTGATACCACTGTTGGGTTATTCGGGCCGCGAAAACCGCTTTTCGCGTCGCGGAAACCTCGAATCACCCAAAGCCGTAGATCCGTGCAAGGAAAACATTTCCGGAAAAACACGAGTACGAGTTTTAATACTTTGATCTACAAAGAAAACATTTTACCTTCGATGCGTGCCCTCGCAAATCCCGCTCGTCCAACGGTACGTCGGATCTCGAGAGTGTCAACGTAGACACTCCTCTAATGATATCCACACGAACAAGGAGTGTCTCTCACACTCAAAGGATGGAGAAGAGAGCCCCAAGTGTGCTAGCACTTTCTAGAGCTCTCGAATGGGATTGGAAAGAAAGAAAAGAAGAAGGTACAAAAAGAAATCTTATACACTCACTAGTAGTATCCTTCCTTTGTGACCTTCACTCTTCCTTTGCTCTTGGATTCACTCAACCACCTTCTCCTCACCATGGAAGTCACGGCAACAGCAGCAAGAAGGAGGAAGAAAACTAGGAAGAAGATGATCCAATTACCACACATCAATACCCACTAAATGAAAAACAACTCATCCTTTAGTGTGGCCGGCCACACACATAACTCCCTCATTTAATGTGGCCGGCCACATTAAATGGAATGGGAAGTGTTGTAACCTCCATGAGGTGGCATGTGATGTGGCAAGGATGAGTCATCCTTATGATGTGGCAACACATCAAGTCAAACTTGATGTTTCAACTTCTACTTGGTCAAGTCAAACTTGACCAATTGTCTTCCTTGTTGAGTTAAATCCAACCTTTGATTCAAGTCAATTTCAATTTAATGAATCTCAATTCATTAATATAAATTGACTCAATGAATCAAATTTAACTTAGACTCATTCAACAATTGAATCTAATTGAGTCTAACTCAATAAGTCTAATTTGAATCCTATCTTTGGTGCATCATATGAACCTAATCCAATTGGTTCATCATATGAACTTAATCTCCATCCACTTGTTCTTTGTGTGTGACCCAATAGGTTTTTGTAACGTTGGCAATGTTTCTAAACTCCTTTAGAAACATAAGCAATGAGCGGCATCTAGCAATACATCATTGCTACCCAAGTTACAAGAAATGTCGAGATCCAACATCACCTTGTGACTACTAATTGTGACTCCTCACAATATATGACAAGTGTCTTTCTATCCTAGACATCTAGATTGATCAATGTGAGGCATAGACCGTGTCATCCTCTGACCAATCTAAATCTTGAACTCCAAGTAGACTCACTCAATCAAATGAGCTCAATATCTCATATTGACTCATTTGGGTATGACCATACACTTTGTGGTCTTACTCTATCAAGAATATCGATGTCACTCCCGTCATATAGGAGGGATAGATCTCATCTACATCACTCACATCCCTCTGCATAATTCGTTACATACCCAGTAATCGCCTTTATAGTCCACCCAGTTACGGGTGACGTTTGACGAAACCAAAGTACATAACTCCTTATGTAGGGATCCATGGTGACTTCAGGTCTAAGGACTAATAGTCATACTAATAGCCACATGAGAAAGTATATGACACTCATATAACGATCCATGATACTTTCTCATGGCGGGTCATTCAGTATACATTCTCTAATGCATACCCATGTGTCAGCTTGATATCTCTATATCCATGACTTGTGAGATCAAGTCATCGAGCTGACTTACATGCTAGTCTTATTGTATTAACATTGTCCCTGAATGTTAATACTCGACTAGGAATGAATTAGAGTAGTGTTCCCTATATCATCTCACTATCGATTCAACCAATCAATTGATATAGGTAAGAACCTTCTACTCAAGGACGTTACTATACTTATTTTATCTGGCACTAATACAAATAAGCATAATAACCAAAAACCAAATTCCTTAATATATATACAAGAATATGATATACATGAGTCCATACAATCATCAAATGATTGGCTCTAGGGCTCTAACTAACAATTCTACTATTCCAGTGACTGACTTGAGCGTCGGAGGGCCAACGTCGAGGACCTCTTCTCTAGCCCAGCACTTACATTCTTGGTCTTACAGAGCAAAGTGGAGTTTTCACACGGTCAATTGTGGAGTCACATCCCCAACCAGCTGTCTTCATCGCTTTCGGATAGGATCAGTACTTATTACAATTTTATAGTTGCTATCATTCCCATTGTAACAATTATAAAATTATAACGGCTACTATACAAATTTAACTTGTTCATTTAACATTCACAGTATAGCAGCTATCATTTCATAGCTATTATAATACAGACTTATTTTGTTTAATAATATTCATATTGGAGTAACTATGAAACGATAATAGTTATGAAATTATAGATGCTACTACAACATTATAGTAGTTACTGATCCCGTCTGAAAGTGAAAAAAGATGATGAGTTGGCAGGGTGACTTCACCATAAACTGTGGGGAGACTAAGACCTTGCTGACGCGGATAGACCTGTGCACGCCACAGAGAGAGCAAAGTGGAACGCTAGAACGAGAACCAGGGAGGGGGTCCTTAGCGCAGACACTCCTATGCTCAAGTCAGAATAGTAGTTGAGCGAAAAAATGGAGAAGATGAACAGTAGAATAGTAATGTTGATGTGTGTGTACGCGTGTAGTGTAAAAGTTACCTGGCCAACGAAGAAGATCTCTCTTTTTATACCGTCTCTAATAACCTCCACAATAATGAGACGGCAGAGAATGTCTAGTATCAAAGTGTGTCAGGTGTTGGAGTATGTATAGTAGCTCTCCTCCAAGCGAAGGAAGGTTCTGCAGCGGGTACATGTCAGAGTAGTGGAATATTGATAGAGTCAAAGAAAGAGAGCAACAAGCTAACGATATGGATCATGGTCAACCCACTCTAGATGTTAATGATGATTCATTATGCATCAATAGAGGCTCAATTACAAGGGCTAAGACTAGAAAGATGAAGGAAACACTTAATGTACTAATTGAAGATGTCAAGGCCAAAGCTACCATTGAAGAAGGTTTGACCAAGAGCAAGTCATTCGGCATAGTCAACCTAATTCAAGCCTTAGATGAGCTTAATTAGCACTTAAGTCTCATGTCTATGTAGTAGGGATATGTAGGCTTAATTTAGACTCAATTTCTACTTTTATTTGGGTTGTAATAAAGTCATAAGATTAAAATGGCTAAGTAGTCTACATAGGTCTTTACTAAATGGGCTTTCTTTTGGCCTTTTAGGGTTTTTTGGTCACCTTATAGCTATAAATAAAGGGGGTGTCAGCCACACATGTATCTTTGACATATTTTCCAATCTAAAGCACGGTGAGGCTCTCGCTTGTTGGTTCTTCATTGAACTTGAACTTATCAAGGCATCTCCTTGTGGCGTTCAAAGACTTATCAACCTCAATCCCAAGGTTGTGGCGTCTTCCATCTCGTATACCAAGGTTCATGCTTTTCTAAGCATTGGGTCGAGGTTTCTTTCATCCATCTTATCGTCTTTAGACCTTCCTTCTTTTTGTTTTCAATTCATTGTGGGTTCTTGAGATATCTTTCTCGTTGGGTTCACATCAAATATTCTCTGACAAGCTGTTGTAATTCTCTGACAATGTTATCTCCTAGAAGAGATCCAACCCGCTTTAAGGTTGGGCAGACATATGTTGGGAGCTGCGCCTAGGAAAAGATGAGGAACTTGTTGGTGCAGGTTGTACTAATAATCTAGTTTTGATGTATGACAAATAGGTTAAAGTTAGATGTGGTGTTTTTCTAATTGCTTTACCGAGTGTGTAGGAATTGACGAGTCCAAAGGATAGGACACCGGGCTAAAATCCAGCTAGGTTTGCGGGACCGGATAGTTGGTGCGAAGTCCAGATTCGAAAACCTAAATTGAGACCCTGACTTGATTCTGGTCTCACGAAGACATGATCTAACTCATAAATATTTATAAAATATTCATGAATATATTTTTCTAACCCTATGTTGTAGAGAAAAATGTAGATATTTGAATTCTGCATGCGTAGCAACTGACAGAGCTTGATTCCAAATTTGGAGTCAAAAGTTATAGCTTTCAGAAGATTGCTGTATCGAACCAGCAGTTGGAGGCACCTTAAAGCAGTGGAAGGCGCCTTGAGCTTGCTTTGAAGGCACCTTTCAATGGATAAAACTTGCAGTTTGCAAATTTTATCATCATCGAAGATAGGGGGATAATATTTGCTTGTGGAGGCACCTTGGAGGAGGTTGAAGGCGCCTTCCACAACCTATATAAGTCCTGTTTATGCATGATTTAAGACACAACTCACATACAAGCTTCTACGCATCCGATTGAGGTTCCGACTGCTCAGGCCTACTATTGTGACTTTGTTACGACGCTGTTGCACCCGACTACTGCTGAGGAATCGACCGATACAGAGCCTAAGCTGGCAATCTTCAAAAGTGTTGGGTAACGAGTTGTAATTTGTGTATTTAAGTATTTATAATAGGACAAGTGCAGGGATGTTGCACTTGTTCTATCTTTTTGTACTCGATTCTCTTTTCCGGAGGTACAAGAAAAGGTATTTTAGTGGATTGCTCATCGATAGATCCACGATGCCAAAGGCTCCGAACCAAATAAAACTGAACGTGTGTTATTTTACTTGCTTTTCTATTTCCATCTTTTCTTGTAGTTTTCCGCTGCGTACTGAGTTCTTAAAAATCGAAAAATATCAGTTTTTCAAAAATCACGTGATTCACCTCCCCTCTCACGTGCGACTCCATCTAACAGAACTGAGTCTGTATGCCTAACTGGCTCTAGGACCAGGCAGAGATATATGTTGGAACTTGCGCCCAGGAAAAGTGGGGAGCTGAGCTCTGTATGTCCAGCTAGCTCTAGGGTCATCTGGGTTTATGCTCTGAGTTGTGCCCAAGAGAAATGAGGAACTAAGTTTGGCTGTCTGACTGGTCCTTAGGTCGGGTGGCTATATGTTAAGAGTTGTGCCCAAAAGAAATGGGGAGCTGAGCTTGTATGTCTGGCCGACTTTAGGACCGTTCAGGTTTATGCTGGGAGTTGTGCCCAAGAGAAGTGAGGAATTGTGCCCAAGAGAAGTGAGGAGTTGAGCTCCGTATGTCCGATCGACTCTAGTGTCGTCCGAGTTTATGCTGGGAGTCTTGCTCATAAGAAGTGGAGAACTAAGTCCCGTATGTCTAACCGGTTCTAGGGTCGGTTGAATTTATAATGAAAATTTTGCCGATTAGACTGCCACCTCATCTTAACTTTAACGACCACATGATCTTAACTACTGACCCATGTTATCTATGGGATCTCTCACAATGTGCCGCATCAATTACAGTAGTAGCTACCTCTCACAATGTGCCGCATCAATTACAATAGTAGCTACTGTACGATTATAGTAATTACAATCATAATTATTACAATATAAAATTTACCTTAGTTCATAGAATTGACTCTATGAGATACTAATATGTATTTGTTTACCCATACTAACTCATTCGTAGTCCACATAAAAAAAAAAAAAAAATCATAAATAACTATTATGTTCACTCCTAGTAACTAATTCCTAGGTAAAAAAATAAATTATAAATAACTATTAATCATTATACTTATTAATTAATGACAAAAAAAAACATATTCAGAGACGTCAAATTTTAACCCATGATTTAATACGATAACACTTAATAATTTAACCATCCCACCGTCCGCGAGGACGGACAAAATAATAATATTGAACAATGACATCGTTTCATTTTAGAACTCTTTCATTTGCACAAGTTTCTATGCACTGTCAGATAGGGGAGCACCGGAGCAGCCCAGCAATACAAGAAACCGAGAAAGTCATCGAGAGATTGATTGGTGGTTCAGATCAAATCCATGTCCTTGACTTCTTATCAGAAACTTCCAGTCAAAAGCTACAAATTTGCTGACGAAGCTTCAAATCTACTCTGTTTTTTCTTTCTTTCCTGTTTTCTTTTCTCCACATGAACCACAAAATTCTTCGTTGAATTTCATTCCACGCCGCGTTGTTCGCGTTGGAGGCAGAAATGCCAACTAAAACAATAGGAAAACCCCTCAAATCCACCAACTCAACCATTTTAAAAATCAAAATCAGCCAGACCTGCACAAAAATTGAAGAACAGAGTCAAGAATTGCGCACTGGATGCTTATAAAAAGTCTTCTTCTACCCCCCAGAACAAATCTTCCACAGAGCGCCATGGCGGAGTACCAGAGAATCCACCCGGTGAGCGTCGAGTCCCCGCCGCCATCGGCTCCATCTGTTCTGTCGCCGGTCTTCTCCAGCCGCGAGAAACAGGCGCCGCCGCAGAGAACGTTGCCCGCGGCCCCTCTGCCGCCGCCGAGGCGACGGCGGAGCTGCTGCTGCAGGTGCATGTGCTGGACTCTGCTCGTCCTCGTCGTCCTCGTCGTCGCCGTCGCCGCCACCGCGGGCATTCTCTACCTCGTCTTCGATCCCAAGCTTCCCAAGTACTCGGTCGACCGCCTCAGGATCTCGAACTTCACCATCGGCCCCAACAGCACCATCACCGCCACCTTCAACGTGACCGTGACGGCGCGGAACCCGAACAAGAGGATCGGAATCTACTACGGCGACGGCAGCCATCTGAGCTCATGGTACCGTTCAAAACCATTCATTTACTCATCGTTACTAGTTGCTTTAGCTCTCATCGGCGACAAAATCCAATCTTGAAACAGGTACAACGGCGAGCAGCTCTGCGCCGGTAGCTTCCCGGCGTTCTACCAGGGCCACAGGAACACGACGGTGCTGAACGTGCTCCTCACCGGCGAGACGCAGATGGGGAGCGAACTGGTGTCCGAACTGCTCCAGCAGCAGCAGAGCGGCATGATCCCGTTAGCCGTCCGCGGCAACGTGCCGGTCAGAGTCAAGTTCGGTAGGCTCCGGCTCCGGCGGACCACCTTCAAAGTCCGCTGCGCCCTCGTGGTCAACAGTTTGACCACGAGCTCCGACGTCAGCATCCGATCGAACAGATGCAGATTCAGGCTCAAGTTTTGATTTCCATGGCCATTTTAATTTCCTGATTATCATAAATTATTACTCGAAAAATAGATATATTTTCGAGATTTTTTTTTCATTACTTTTAAAATAATACACACTTCATTATATAAAGAAATAAGTTAAAGAAATAAGAGATGGAGAGAGGTTGCTTCATGGTTCATTAGTCGACCCTTCAGCTGTTGGATGGATTCTTTACTTGTTTGTTTATATTGAATGATTGGACTTTTAGTGCTTCTCCAGATCTCTACACCTACCTCCTGTTGATGTGATAAAACATAAATAAGTTTTAAAATCGATTTGTGCTCTGGATTTATTTGATAATTAAATCAAGAGTAATTTTTTAATGATACCCATCATAATGTGCACTTAAAGGTCTCACCCGTCCCAAAAGGACTATAATGTCACAGTAAGATATATAAATTATCACCTATATAGTCGTGGTTCGATTTATAAATATGATGTATTTGTAGGATTTTTTCCCCTCAAATAGAGGGTGCAATCAAAGGATGTTGGGTCTTTCCAATTTATCCTGGTGGCTAGTGGAAAACTTTTATAGGGCTGAACTGGTCATTCTAGGAATATTCAATGAGACTAGCTGAGATTATTATTCTTTTAACTTTTGGACTATGGAGCCGCGGTAGGACATTCAAGTTGTCACCCAGGTACCTGTGGTTTGATCCCAATCTATGGCGTATTTATAGGAATTTTTCCTCCAAATGGGGGGTGCAATCAAAGGATGTTGGGTTTCTGGGCTGGCGGCCGCGTGCACTTTTCGATTTACTCTGGTGGCCGGTGAAAAATTTTAATGGGGGTCGGTCACCCCAGGGATAGTCAATGAGGCTAATTGGGGTTATCATTTTTGTCCCCGGGGTTATAGTGTCGCGATAGGACATCCAAGTTATCATCTAGGCACCCATGGTTCGATCCCCAACTATGACATATTTGTAGGAATCTTTTCTTCAAATGAGGGTGCAACTAAAAGATGTTGTTGGACCCTCGGAGACTAACTAGAGAGAGGTGAATATCCCTGTAAAACAAAGCGAACCTTCCTTGATCTTTTACGGCTTAATAAGAATTAACACTTACATAAAAATAATTAAGAAACTAAAATTAAAAAGAAGAGACACAAGGAAATTATTTGGTTACAAACGGGGAGGTTGTTAGTCCAAGAAAATTGAAAACGCACTAAACACTCATTCAGGCGGAGAAGCATTTTACAGCAGTTGTGTTGGTGCAATTGACCTCTAGGGTTTCGATGTTTGACAATATGACCAAGGGTTGACCCAAACATGACTTGATGTTTGGGAGAGAGAAGTCTAGTTAAGATTAGATGACTAACAAAGGTAAGTCCTAACCAAAGGTTAGGTAAAGTGGAAGTCTCGGTGAGTGAAGTCGAGCCCTAGTGAGTGAAGCTAGGTTGTGGAAGTCCTGGTGAGTGAAGTCGAGCCCTAGTAAGTGAAGCTAGGTTGTGGAAGTCCTGGTGAGTGAAGTCGAGCCCTAGTGAGTGAAGCTAGGTGGTGGAAGTCCCGGTGAGTGAAGCCGGACCCTAGTGAGTGAAGCTAGATGGAGGAAGTTCTAGTGAGTGAAGTCAAGCCCTAGTAAGTGAAACTAGGTGGAAGAAGTCCTAGTGAGTGAAGCCAGACCCTAGTGAGTGAAGCTAGGTGGAGGAAGTCCTGGTGAGTGAAGCCAGGCAATGGAAGTCCTAGTGAGTGAAGCTAGGCAACCCCAGGAGGTAACCCTAGGTTATACTTGAATTCTGTTAATATTATGCTAACTCAGTGTTGCAGGGAAGCTCAGCTAGGTCAACGAGCTGACCAGGTAGCTGACACGAAGTCCAGACGGGGTCGAAGGGCTGACCGGACGTCTGGCAGGTAAGTGAAGGTAAGTCACTGGAGGGGAGTGACTGTGAGGGCGCGTTCCCGGGAAGGGAACATTAGGCGTCGATCCGACTTAGATCCATTTCGGATATCTAAGTCAAGATCTGACTAGATTCCGATCTTGAGGAGACGGAATCTAATTACTATTATTTTTTAATGATAAACTGTGCTAACACTCTATTTTGCAGGATATATATTTGTCTTGGACTAACGTTTTCTTGCAGGAAGGAAACCGCTGGAAAACAAGGGTTCGAGTACCCGGAAGGGATCCGGGCGCCCGGAGGTGAATTTTATCCCCAAATGTCATTTCGTCACATGGAGATCCCTGGTTGGCTCGGCTACGTCATATTCAGGGTGCCCGAAAGGATCCAGACGCTCTGAACCTCCTATATAAGAAGAGTAGAGGCTAGAGTCATAACAAGAACTTACGATATGCTCTTCTGTGCTCCTGCGACGCAGCGAAGACTCTCCGACTAGCGCTAGTTTGTTTGTTTTTCTTATTGTCAGTTTTTCCTTGCTAAGTAATTCCTGTACTTCTTTTGTAACATTCATTTCGAATTGCTAGTGGATTGCCTATCGAAAGCACCCTTGTGTGCAGGCCTTGGAGTAGGAGTCGACACAGGCTCCGAACCAAGTAAAAAAATGACTTTTGTTAGCGTTGCTTTACTTTTTTGTCTTTACCTTTTCGTTGTGCGCTCTAGGTTTTTTTTAATCGATATTCACCCCCCCTCCCCTCCCTCTATCGAAATCTTCGATCCAACAAGTTGAAGTACTTAAAATACGAAGCCAGACAAAAGAAATCGTTTACAAGTGTTCTATCTAGGCTTCTCGGACTAGGGCTGTATTTATAGCCCTGGTCGGGGCGCCTGGAGGGGATAAAACTTTATCCCCATCACAACGGATCGTGCTTGACGTGATCTGGATAAGTTTCACGGTCCGGGCGCCCAGACCCAAGTTAATAGCTTGTTAACTTGTTTGGTCTGGGGTCTTGCTCCGACTCCGCTCGCTTAGGTCCGGGTCTTCCGTTCCGGCTTCAACTCCACTTGGGTGATCTCGGCCTTCTGAAATAGGGTACACCCGAACCCAACTTCTGGCCTTCGAGCAATCTTCTGCTTCGACTTCTCGTCCCTTGGAAACGTCGTGCGCCTCCTTCTCGTCTGCCCGCATACTCTTCCGCAGCACTGAGCCCGTCGGCTCCCTCTCGTGTCATCCTTCTCGCTAATTGCATCTTTCGCTCAACTTCCTGTGCTCCTAAATTCCTGCACACTTAGACGCAGGAGTTAAAAACCAGCATGACCTAACCTGACTTGGTTGATCATATCAAAACTGCCTTGGGTACTAACAATCTCCCTCTTTTTGATGTGAGTAAATCCAAGTTAAGTTAGGGTCAAACTAAACAAATAGTAGTTATAATTTTTACAAAAAAATTGCAAGTACAAAAATTAAGTCCAAAATTTAAAAATTATTGTGCTACCCTCCCCTAAACTTAATCTTTACTACTCCCTCTTTTTATCACATTAAAAATGGAGTACTTTTAAAATGACTTTTGAAAATTTAAAGCCTAAGGTAAAAACAAAAAAAAACTCCTTTAATTGAATAAATATTTTTGCAAGGGTTAAACAGAAAAATTTCACAAAAAGTGTTAAATTTTTTGGCAAAATTTAAAACATTTGCATTTAAAAAAAAAAAGTCTAACTGAAAAGATTGTTTAGATTAACGTTTCACAAAAAAATAAACTTAAACAAATTTTAATTATCAGATTTATTTTTCTAACAAAAATTTAAAATATTAGTTAAATGCTTCACAGTAAGTCAATTAAACATGTAATTCAGTAATTGACTTCCAGGTTATGGCGAGACACTAGACCTTCTTGGTTATTGGAGCATCAATCACTTCTAGACAAAACCTCTTAAAGAATTTAAACATTTAATTTTCTTTCTGAAAGCCCTAAGTCCAGAAAAACAGTTAACCTAAATATGATTTTGGAACCCAGTACAGGTTCCTACCTACTGGATTTATCAAAAATTTCTTAGGAATATATTTTTATGATATTTTCCTAATTTAACCCTTATAGTATTTAAAATATCAATTTAAACTATTATATCTTCTAATATCTTGATTATTTGAGCATGCATGATCTTTCCAATATTCTATTTCTATTTTCAATTTGACATTTTCTAATTTTAAATTATCAGACAAATCTAAGGGAATACATTGGCTAATTGTCTTTTCAAATCTATATTTTATTTTTCTAATTTTATTAAATCCTTGGAAAGAGTCTTAATAAATTTAAACGACTTTTCAGGAGATAAGACGCATATCTGACTTACCTCATATTCTGATGCTCCCCTTTCATTGTAGCTTTCCTCTGATGATCCTCCCCTTCATCAATGATCATCTTTAAGCTGATTTCGTCTTCCTTTTGATGGCTTGCCGTTAGGGCTAGTCTAGCGTAGGGGTGTAAATGAGCCAAGCTGCTTATGAGCTATTTGAAATTCGATTCGATAAAAGCTCGTTTGAGCTCGTTTAATGAGGCTCGTTAAGATAAATAAACCAAGCTCAAGCTTTACAATATTCGGCTCGTGAACATGTTCGTTAAGCTCATGAATCAATTTTTAAATAAAAAAATAATAGTTTTGATATTGAATTTATAAATTTTGTACTTTACTTATGAAACATATAGACAAATATATTAAATTTCTTTATTAGAAAAAAATTATAAATTTTAATAAGAATACTATAATTTTTTTCTAAATATATAATTTAATTTTTAATAAACTTCCCCGATTTTAACCAAGTAATCTTTTGATCGCCCAAATGCCTGGAGCATCTCTGGGTGCCCGGACCGCGAGGGTGCCTGCCCGATCGAGACCTCACCCGGGCTACTGTTTAGCGAAGGCTTCCTGGGCATCTAGACCATCATTTTGCAACTTCATTTTTTATGCAAAATAAGATTAGTTCAGACAATAAACAATAAACAATAAATAATAAATAATAAATAATAAACAATAAATAAAATATGAATTTGACACCTACTGTTCCCTCTTCGGGGAATATGTCCTCACCTATTCCTCTCAGGAGAGTTTACCTTTTTCTAAATCGGTCCTTCAGACCGTCTGGACTTTTACTCAGCGTCCGAGACTTCAGGACTTCATGCTGAACGTCCGATCTACGATCTGTCCAGTTTTTCACCTAGTGTCCGCGACTCAGGATTTTCACCTAGAGTCCTTGACTCTAGGATTTCACTCAAAGTCCTCGACCCGCTAAGACTTTGCCCAGTCTTCCGAATCAGGATTTCGTTGTCTAACCGTAGTTAGAACTTTCCATCTGCCTAGTTTCAACTAAGACTTTTCCTTTGCTTAAGATCACTTAGGATTTTTTTACCAATTCAATCACACTTATTAAATTATAAGATAACTTAATTTTAAATCTATTTTACCATAATGATAATATAAATTCGATCTTATGGTGCTTCCTACATACTCCTTATTACTTGAAAAAATCCAACATGATCAAAAGTCAACTCAGTAGACTACGTCAAAAAGTCAAGAATTCTTTGGAGGACCAAGGAGACGTGAGTTTGGTGGCTTATATTCATCATTGATTCTTCTTAATCATAATATTTTGTCCTCTGATGCTGAACATCTTCTTAATTTCTTCGTTGCCTAATTAATTACTAATAAAAAAAAACTTTTAATTTTTTACTGCGATTTTTCATTTCTCGGATGATCCAATCCATCTCTGGTCGCTTTCAGTCTCCGAACCCTCGCAATTATCCTCCTCTGTCTTTGTCTTGCAGTTGCAGAAACCCCCAAATTCGAGTGATCCTCTTCTCCTTCCTTCCTTCCTTCCTTCCTTCCATCCCTTATTTGGATGGTGATGGAGGTGGATCGTTGCGGCTCCTGCTGGACTAGAGAGGAGGAGAAGGCGTTCGAGAATGGCTTAGCGGCCTACCCGGAGGAGGACTGCGTCGACCGGTGGATGAAAATCGCCGCCGTTGTGCCTGGAAAAGTGTCGAAGAAGTGAAGGAGCACTACGAGCTTCTGGTGGAGGACGTCGATGGCATAGAGGCCGGTAGAGTTCCTCTACCTCACTATCCGTCTTCTTTCTCAGATGGCGGCGACGTTGGCAGCGACGGCAAGAAGGGCGGGCATGCTCTCGGAGACTCCAGTCATGGCGGCAGAGCATCTCCAGCAGAACGAGAGCGTAGGAAAGGCATAGCATGGACTGAGGATGAACACAGGTTATAATTTTTCGTTTTAATTATTATTATTTATTTTTCATAGAATTAACTTATATAAATTTAACGGCAATTTACCAAAGAGCATATGTAGAGATCTGAATTTACCAAAATACGTATCCTACTTTAATATTTAACAAAGAACGCACCTTTTTAAGTACACTTCCTATTTTATCCTTATGACAATTTAACTTTTTATACCATTTTTCTTTTCTCCATTACGTTTCTCTCTCTTCTCTTTTTTTTATCAACATGCAGAAAAAAAAAGAATAACATTAATCAATTTTTGAATAACATTTTAATACATTTGAAGAAGCAAAAAATAAACAATGAATAGCATATTTGAACTCCTTGCAATTTTAGAAATCCATTGGAACTAAAATGAATGTAATCGGAGTTCTCTAGGTCGATCAGTGGGTTTTGATCAAAACTCACTGATGAACCTAGAGAGCTCCGAGTGCACACATTTTAGTTTCTATGGATTTCTGAAAGTGTAAGAAGTTCAAATATGGTGTCCATTATTGATTTTGGCTTTTGATAGATGTTAACATGCAAAATGAAAGAATCGTAAAAAACGCCCACGTTGGGCCTGATATGGAATAATATCAGACCCATGTTGGGCCTGATATGAGTCCATATCAGGCCTAACATGTCCTCTTTTTTTTACCGATTCTTTGATTTTATATATTAACATCTATGAAAAGCTGAAATAAATAATAGATACCATATTTGAAATCCTTGCAACATCAGAAATCCATAGGAACTGAAATGGGTGCAATTGGATGGATTTCTGATGTTGCAAGGATTTCAAATATGGTATCTATTATTTATTTCAGCTTTTCATAGATGTTAATATATAAAATCAAAGAATCGGTAAAAAAAAGAGGACATGTTAGGCCTGATATGGACTCATATCAGGCCCAACATGGGTCTGATATTATTCCATATCAGGCCCACGTCGGGCCTGATATGATTCCATATCAGGCCCAACGTAGGCGTTTTTAATGATTTTTTCATTTTACAAGTTAACATCTATCAAAAGTCAAAATCAATAATGGACACCATATTTGAACTCCTTACACTTTCAGAAATCCATAGAATCTAAAATGGGTGCAATCGGAGCTCTCTAGGTCCATCAGTGAGTTTTGATCGAAACTCACTGATCGACCTAGAGAACTCCGATTACACTCATTTTAGTTCCAGTGGATTTCTAAAATTACAAGGAGCTCAAATATGTTATTCATTGTTTATTTTTTACTTTTCAAATGTATTAAAATGTTATTCAAAAATTGACTAACGTTATTCATTTTTTTTCTGCATGCTGATAAAAAAAAGAGAAGAGCGATAAACATAATAGAGAAAAGAAAAACGGTATAAAAAGTCAAATTATCAGAAGGGTAAAATAAGAAGTATACTTAAAGGTGTGTTTTTTGGTAAATATCAAAGTAGGGTATGTGTTTTAATAAATTCAGATCTCTACATACGCCCTTTGATAAATTATCGTAAATTCAATGATTAGAAAATAAAAAATTAAAAAAAAACAAAATCATAAAATAAAAATATTATTTATAACTTTGTAGGATGCTCTGAATAATTTTTTACTACTTTTAGTAATTTTTTATTTTAAAGTTCAAGAGTATTTAGTCCGACATCATAATTTTAAAATGATTTATTTTTGCTGGATCTTCCGCAGGTTGTTTCTTCTTGGACTTACTAAGTATGGCAAAGGCGACTGGAGGAGCATTTCTCGCAACTTCGTAGTATCGAGAACACCGACGCAGGTGGCGAGCCATGCACAGAAGTACTTTATCCGGCTGAACTCGATGAACAAAGATCGGAGGAGGACGAGCATCCATGACATCACGAGTGCAGGGACTAGTGGTGATGGATCAAATCCTCAAGGTCTGACCGGCGGCCAGGTTATTGGGAAGAAGCCTACCAAGCCATTTTCTCAGCCATCGTCGAGTGGACCTTCGGGTGTCGATAATTCGTATGGTTACTTGTAATGCATATCGAGTATGTTCTTCGAATAGGCTGGTACCTGCTAAAAGACAATCAGATTTCACAATTACTCAGTTATTTGAAATAATACTACAATGCGCAATTATTTGGCTAAATTTAAATGTTACCAGCTATTTGAAATTTGTGTATACAAGCATGGTCGATCGAGATGTCATCCAATCAATAGCATATCAGAAACATGACCGGGCGTAGCCGAATCGGTAATCACGTGATAAATTTACAGAATAGTATATTAGAAACATCCAACAAAAGATGGCTAGGCATTAGAATTCATTGATCCCCACACAATATGGCAAGCAGTGTACCAATCTTATCTTTATGATTAGAAGTGATGCGGTGGTAAAAGGAGTCAACCAGGGATAAGTTAAAATGGGAAAAATAGCCGACGTTGAGGTCAAAATTAAGGCGGTGAAAGACATAGAATCGCTGAGTCTCCAAAGTTTGCCGAGAGAGTGGCAACAAGTGGATCGGCCTTAAGGGGTCCAATCGGGCATGGCCGCCCACTCAGCAGAAGGAGGACCCAGTATCAAGGTGTCGTCCGGAGGCTTGTCCGATCAGATCGCTCGTTCAGTTGGGCGATAGGTAATGATCCGATTGCCGAACGACTAAAGAGAGAAGAGAACGTATGTTCACAACTGTGACGACGCTATAAGGGCTAGTCCGACTGGACCGTCTGTCCGACCGCACGAGGAGAACCCATCACCCGAGCGATCGTGGAGAAGAACCTTGAGTGATCGGGCGAGGGATCCCGGCCGAGCAGCTCCCCTGCTTGGCCAAATAGTGAGACCTCTTGCTTAGCTCATTATATCCTTCTGGGAGTTTGTGTCACTGATAGCAGGACATTGTCAATAGATAAATCGTTCAGCGAAAATTTCCACTGTCATATTAGGGATTTACATGTTCTGTTAAGGAAAAGTATTAGAAATATTTTCTTGACTTGTCCTTTCATATGACAATCGGAAAGCGTGCATGTGCTTTGAGAAATGTGCACATACGCTATAGTGTCACTATATAAAGGAAGGTCCATGTATCGAAGGAGATATGCGCCATTTGTGATGCTGGTACAATTTTCTTTACTCTTCACTGTTGTTGGTAACTAATTTGAACATCGGAGGACCAATGCTGAGAACCCTTTCTCTAACCCGACACTGACGTTCTTGGTTTTGTAAGGTGAAGTGAAATCTTTACACGTTTAACCATAGAAACACATTTCCAAACCGCTGTCTTCACTATTTTCAGACAAGATCAAGAAGTAATGCAAAATACTTGCTCGATTCCATGCCGACAAACAATAAAGTCGAACAGCTTAAATAAAGTATTATGCACTAATATTTGATAAGATATGGACAGAATGAAAAGGCAAAGAGAAACATAAGTTTCAGGTAGTTTCGATTAGAAGTAAAGGAATTCTATCATCAGACTAGGAGAATTTCCAGCTCAAGGCCCCGCTTAAGATTGCGAAGGCTCATATTAACAAATGTAATTAAAGGTGTTTGCAAAAAAACTCGGGGTATCGTGCATCTGCAACAGGAATGAAAATTTTAGTTTCCATGCCAATTCTAAAACCTGCAGCCAAAGCAGCAGCACACATCGATTTTTATACAGAGAGATATATAGATTCTGATGCATCATGAATTAACGATAGTCTACGTCAAGATGAGCTGAGAAGAGGTTAGGCTACAGATGTGGATTCCAAAAAATTGTCCAAGTACTCTTTCAGCTTAACTTTGGTGATTGCACCCTCTCTTTTACTTTCTGGAACCTCTTGACCATTTTTGAAGATTAAGAGTGATGGCAAGCCGTAAACTTTGTACTCTGAAATCAACTTGGGATTTGCATCATGATCAATCTTGACGACCTTTAATCTTCCCTTGTATTCCTAGAAGTTTCAAATCCCCACTCAGGCAATTTGAAATTTGAAATTTGAAAATTTACAGCTAATTTAGTTCCATCCTGAATGCTATCTTAAACTGCATAGTGGTATACTGGTATGAATGTCAAACCTTTTAAAGATGTGGGCTATCTGGTTAGAAACGTCTAATAAAACCAAAAGCTAAAAACCAGCAATTCATGAAAAGCCAAGTTCACCTTCACCATGGTCATATTTATAATCATGATATGTATGAGGAATGGCTAGATGCAGGGATTTCATGTTGGAGTCATATGGCTTGTATATACCTTAACCTAATAATTAATGGGAAAACAACAATGTATACAAAATAGTGTCATCTTAAATCTGATAATTTCAAGGTTAATGCCATTCTCAATGGAACTGAATCTGGTTACAGCACTCATTAATGATTCACTGATGCATCACTTGAAGTTGGAACCCTAACCCACAAGAAACTTCCTTATAATAATTCTCAAATAATAAATTATAATGCATAAAGAGATCCTTGTTATGAGGCCCTCAGCCCTGAGCATGGTACTGTGGAAGAGAATTATCATCAATTGTTGATTTATGCTCACAAATATCATGAAATGAGAGAAGATTATCTGAGAATGACAAATACTTCAGTAAGCATGGTAGGCTTTTATATTCAGAGATTTAGTAGGAAGTCCAGTTTTCATCTGCGGTAGTTGAGGGTATCTAATTTGTTGATATACAGAGTCTATGAGGTACTCCACTTAGCAAAGAGAAAGACAATCCATCAAATATCAACAAGAGTGATTGGAAGATGATGGAGACAAAACCATCAATGACTTGAGAATAGTATGTCTAGTGAGACTTTAAAATAAGGTGTCATGAAAAATTTTGAAGGGATGCTTCATGTTAGTAGTCTTAGTAACTAGGTCCATCTTAGGAGGATTATATAGGTTATATATATGGCAAATGATTGAGATCTAATGAAGCATCTAAACACATTTTAAAACGTTGTGTATGAGTTGACCATGGTTGGGGAGGTACAATTATTCATTACTTGTTTGTTAATCTTTTTGTAGACTCTCCTTGTTGACAAGAGATATATATAGGTGGCTATACATGAAGTGACAAATAAATTATTGTATATATTGCTCAAGGAATGGAAAAGTTATCATTTGAAAATTGTAGAGTACTCTAGTTAGACAAAGCGAGGGCAAGAAGAGAGACAATCACAAAAGCAAAGATCTCAACAACACAGATCTAAATTGAAACCTAAATCTTCAGCAGTGTTCAATAATACAAGTGTTAGGTATATGAGCATGTCTCTCTAGAGAAGAAGGTAGAAATTCAAGGGTGTGTGCCAACAATCAAAGATGATGATATTGCTGTTCTTACCATCTTAGAGAAAAAGATTGTACCTTCTGTAGTTGGGTATTTGACTTCAGACTACATGATTAAATGTTTGCTACACATTTATTATATGTGTGATCATACAACAGTTAGGATGATGACTCAAGGTAGAAGTCTACGGCATTGATACAGTAAGACTTAGTTCACCTGGAGGAGCACAACACATCATAGGACAAATGACATTTATTCGAAAGATAAGAAATCTAATTTCACTAAGACAGTTAGATTTAGAGGGTACCACTACGTGGATCATATGACTTTGGTGTGTGTAAAGGAGACCAAGATGAGTAGGACTACTCTAGAGGATCAACTTAGAGTATTAGATGGAGTTGTATAGTAATAACACACAGTGGTGGAGATCGTTAGGTTTGTGCTGTTGTTGAGTCAAATAGGCCTAGCACGTGCTCCAGCAACAATTGAATGTATAGGTGCAACCTAATTAACCCGATTAAAACCAATAATCTCTCTTCTAGGGTTTCTCGGGATATTTTCTAAGATTTTTTTCAAAGTTTTGCACTGGATTTTTTGTTGGTTGTGATTTTTTCGCCACTGGAGCATTGAAGAACCTAGAAATGTTGTGGTGTGCATTTAGAACTATGGGAACCATCTTTCTCTTAAAGAAAAAGATTTTCTTATGGGAAATTTTTTGATGTCCAGTGAATGCTAGAATTGAGGATTTTCTTGTCTCTTTGTTGGTGTTGAGAAAGCATCTAGAGTGGATTGAGAGGGCTTTCAAATTTAAAGTGTGGACAATGGTATGCCTAGTTTCCTTGCATTTTATTCTCATATTATTGAGTTGGTTTATTTTTCTCTGCAGCAGACAGATGAAGATTCTACCGTGAGGACTTATAGCTAAGATTATTAGTATTCCACAGGTACTAGATTTGGATCAACAAGTGTGTGGTTTGAGCCGGAAGGTTTATCAAGCAGTGCTAGAGTGATCTTCAATCCTATCGAATGGTCTCAGAGGAACTTGTGGATTGGGATCCAAACAAAATCTAACCCACCCTCTACTTTCTCGAATCAAAGAATACATTTGCAACACTCATAAGATTGGAGATTTATGGAAATTAGTTCATAGGAGTCCTGATTTTTCATTTCAAACATTTAATACCATCTAAATCAAAGAAATTTTTTGTGTAGGCCTGTTTGTGTGCATGGGCAAGAGAGTGAAAGGAAATTAAGGAAAAAGAGGGCAAGAGAACAAAGCAAAATTGAGGGCAAATGAATTCTGCCGATTAAAGTAGAAATGGAGGAATACGTTTTTCGTCACCTACTTGATCTTAACTTTAAGCTTCCAGACAAGGGGAACCAAACAACAATGGAGAAATAGACTAATTCTCTGATACGGCACACGAAATTAACACAACAAAAGAGAGAGAAATAATTAAAGAAAGCAGAAACCTGCGAAGCCCACTCAATGACGGAGGAGATCAATCGGCAAGGGCCGCACCAGTCGGCGACAAACTCCACCAGGACGGGGAGCTCCGATCCCAGCACCTCAGTGGCGAACTCGCTCTGGCCGATCTGAGCGAGCGCGCCGCAGCGGATGGCGATCCTCGCCGGGGCGGCGCGCAACGGGGTCGCCGCAAGCCCCCACGCCCTCAACGGCGCAGTCGACGCAAGAGGGCGATGCGGCGGGAGGCAGATTCGGCGGCTGGGGTCCAGATGCCGGTTCAGCGAGGAGGCAGAGGGCGGCCGGGCGGCGGCGCAGGGGGAGAAACTAGTCGTCGCCATGGATGCGTATCGCACTCGAGTGGAGCTCAGCAGCTGAACAAATATGGATTGTGTATGGCTCACATTCGGACTCAATTATATCTATACTTTTTTGCAAAATGTAGCTGAGAAAATTACATACCTATCCTCCTATTTTGTATATTTGCAATTTTATATCTTAGTTTTCTACATATACCATTATAAAATTTAAATCTTACCTAAATGACATTAGAAATAAATACGATAATCCGTAATAATCTGCGATTACGGAGATGGGCTGGCTGGGCCGGGCTCATAAAGGAAGAAATTGGGATGGATACTGGGTCCTTGGGAGAAGTTGAGCTCGAGAATCGAATTTGGCTTGGCTTCAAAGTCTAGTGATCTTGGGCCCGAGCTGTACTCGACTACGGGCAACTAAATTCCACCGTATTGATATATTTAAGTGGCGTTTGATTTTTTTTTAGAAATCAGAATGAAAATAAAAATTATAATATGATGGAATAAGAATGGATATGAGCATAAATATCACTCCTAAAAATAATATTTGGTTAATTGAATATTTAATATCGTAATAAATTAAAATTTTTATTTTTTACATTTAGAGTAAAATAAGAAGAAAAAATTAGATGGGAGAGAAAATTAAATGAGAGAGCAAAATATAATGAGAGAGAATAATGAAAAAGAAAGTATGATGAAAGAGAAAATGTGATGAGCAATAATTAATACAGTAAAAAGTATAATGAGAGAAAATAACGAAAGAGAGTCTAATGGGAGATAGCATAATGAGAGCAGATGAGGAGAGAGAAAATATGATTATAGAGAAAGTGTGATAGAAAAGAATGAAGAGAGAAAGTGCGCTGAGAGAAAATAAGGAGAGAAAATGTGTAATGGACGAGATTGAGAACAGAAAAGTATGATGAGATATAAAGCGTGATGAGAGAGAGTGTATGATGAGAAAAATTGAGGAGAGAGAGTGTGATGGAAGAGAAAGCATGATGAGAGAGAAAGTATGATGAGAGAGAATGAAGAGAAAGAAACTGTGATGAAAGAGAAAATAGAGAGAGTGTATAATCGAAGAGATTGAGAGAGAAAGTGTGACGATAGAATGAGGAGAGAGAAAGTATGATGAGAAAGAACAATGAGAGAGAATGAAATGAAAGAAAAATTGAACAAATATATTAATGATATTTTCGTCTAAAATTTTTAGGTGACGCTTGGTTAAATAGCTATACCCAAATTTTTAAGTTTCATTTCAAAATTTTAATTTTATTTCTATCAACCAAACATAAAATTTAAAAATGAATTCATTCTCTCATTCCCAAATCTATAAATCAAACGAACATTTTTTTTTCTCAACCATGTAATTAAAAGAACTCTTAGGCATATGAAGATGTGTCCTTATATCACTCTTTAATTTAGAACTCACACATTATCTATACTCTCGGTTCATTTAGTTATTTTTAGCAAAAGTTTTAAGTAAAAGATGGGCATCTTGGGATATAAGAAAAGAATCTTGTGGGATTTTGTTAAAACAAGGCGAATCCCAAATTTGGCAATTCCACTCGTTGCACCGAAGCTACGACCTCGGACACGAAGTACCATCCTCGGATCGTTTCGAATCGTTTGGGACACGACGTTGGGGACGATGGATTTCCAGCTCAGCTACCTCTCCCTTTGCGGCTGGCCCACAGAATGTATCCAATGGCCGTACGTTGGTCCTGCTTCTTTGGGCGCGTTCTTCTCTGTCTCTTCGCTTCCGTACGCTTCAAAACCTCGCCGCCTACCTCCATTTGCCTTCCACGGCCGCCTCTCTCTCTCTCTCTCTCTCTCTCTTCCTTCGCCGTCGCCATGGCTTCCGGTAGATTGCCTAGCAGCGCGGATTTCCGTTCGTACTTTTGCCACCGATGCCGCCACAATGTGCCTCTCTTCTCCTCTGTCGCCGGCGACCTCGCCTGCCCCTTCTGCCGTGGCGGATTCCTCGAGGAGTCCCATACCCCTCCGCTCGCCCCTCCTTTTAGCACTCTGGATCCCTTCTTACCTCTCGCTTCCGGCGACAACCCCTTCCTTGGCCCCCCCTCTCCGCTCCCCTTCCTTGTGTCCTCTTCCGACAGCTTCGAGCTCCGCAGGCCGATGGAGCCCGCCGACGCTCTCAGCCCGGTCTCTCCCGGTCATTCTCCCTTCAGTCCCTTGCTCTTCCTCCAGGATGCCGTCCTCGACGGCGGCGGCGGCAACGGAGGAAACACAACAGGGGACTACTTCATGGACCTCGACCTCGAGACTCTGATTCAGCAGCTCGCGCAGAACGATCCCAATCGCTACGGCTCGCCGCCCGCCGCTAAATCCTCCATTGAAGCCCTGCCGGACATCAAGGTCTCGCCTGAACCGGCTGGCTCCGAGGGATCCCAGTGCGCCGTGTGCTGGGACGCCTTCGAGGCCGGCGGTGTGGCAAAACAGATGCCCTGCAAGCACATCTACCACAAAGATTGCATCTTGCCGTGGCTTGCACTGCACAATTCCTGCCCGGTGTGCCGGTTTCAGCTTCCGGCAATGGAGGAAAATTCTACTGCGTCTGCGACCGGCGATTCTGTGGGATCCAGGAGATCACAAAGGAACTTTAGCAGCTCAATTCCATGGCGATTTACGCCTCACGAGGTGCACAATTCAAGTAGCAATTCTGACAACAACAATGATGCAAATTCTGGTCACTGAAACCAGAAATCAGAGACTTAACCGAAGCAAGATAGAAACAAGTTCATTAACTAGTTTGTCTCTCGATCTGTAATGCTTTATAGATTACAGTGTAATTAGGCGATGGATTTGCTTTTCGATTTGTACTATGAATTCCCCTGTTGGCATCATGTAAATAAAGATTATGTTGTGTTCATTGGATTGATGTTCATTGAGGCAATTATGAAAGCGAAGAGACAAAAACAAGTTCCGTTAGTTTTGTACAAGACAGGAAGAACAGAGACAGTTCAGATCAATCCTCCTCCCCCTGCTGAATCCAGCAGGAGTCATCTCCGGTTCGACCACATCGTCCTCAGTTGGCTCGGTATCCTCTTCCTTGATCGTTTCCAGCACCTTGGGCACCTTTAGCTTCTCCACCTGGACGATCTCCGGCGGCGCGACCTCCATCGCAAAGTGGAACCAGTAGCCTCCGGCCATGCTTGACTGAAACTAAGGCGCAATTGGGGCATTTATAGGCACAATTGGGGAAGACCCAACTGTGCGAGTTTTTGCATGAATGGTAACTACTGGTGTCCGAGCTTGAAGTGCAATAACATCACAGTATGGTTGTGGGTATGGAGAGTTAGAGTTCCATTCGATGGAGGCGGAACCGATCCAAGTTAGATTCCTTTTTGAGCGTGCGCGTGGGCGAAGAAGGTGGGTGGAGAATCCGCACCGTCGACTGATCGGCCACGTGTCGATTGTTGGCTGGAAGTTGTAATCTGATAAGATCGTATGCTTTTTCGTCGATATTTAGAGATGATTAAGCCACGTGGTGCTTAGTGGGGGTTGTGAGACGGGATTAGATGATTGATCGGATACAATGTACCTCGATCTGATCCCTCTCAGAATATTGTGTTAGATTTGGCGTAATCTATTTAAAATTTGATTAGATCGGCGGTTCCGCTAATCAGGGTGCATTTGATATAGTGAAGATCGAAGAGAATCTAAATAAAATTAGAAATGTAATAAGAATATAATAAAAAGAAATTATCTTATTATATTTTTTTCTTCTATAAATCTCACACCCCCAAATTTAAAAATGAGACTCAATTGGTACGTTCAGACCATCCAACCTGTTTGATCATTAGATGTGTCTAATTAACTGACGCAGCACTAACTTGAATTCGTTAATTTCTAATTAACTGACACAGTGCAAGTTATTGAATTCGTTAATTCCTAAAAAACATACTCTAAATATTTAAAATATAAAAATTATTTAAAATAATAAAAAAAATATTCAGAACGTCCAAAAACAGAACCTAAAGACCATAAATCAACGTGGTTCTATTCAAATCAAACGTCTCATTCTAATATCCAAATAAAAAAAAAACAAATCATGACTTTCAAAAATTTAATCCGCATCATTAGCTCAATTAGATTGATCTATCAACTTAATTGATCTTTCTGATTCGATTAGTCTTTCCTACTTGATAGGTCTGACTAACCCATGTTAATACTATCTTTCACACCAACACTCTTAGCTCGATTTGCATACTCAAATCTGCATGGCACAGTCAACCTGAGCATTTCACACTCAACTGGTTGAATTAGGCTAATCAATCTTCTTGAGTTGTCAAATTTACTCATTTTTATTTATGTTTAATTGAATTTTGATAGGATGACTTTTATATGAATTTGTTAGTCTGGGCAACACGCGTGGGCGTGCCTCTCACGCAGGGAGGCGCCTCCCCGAGTGAGAGGTGTCCACACATGCCACCCATGCGTGTCGCCAAGCCAAACAAACCTCGACTTTTATATATATATATAATCAACTTTTTCTCTTTTCTTCGCTGAAACTCTCACTATTCTCCTCATCGAAACCCTAGCACTTTCTCGCCCTCATGATTATCCTCGCCAAAGAGCTCTCTCACCGCGATGATTACAAACCCTCTCTCAAAGGCACCCTCTCTCGGTGAGATGAGCTCTCTCTGGCTCTCTCCCTGTCCTCTCGCGAATGTAGGTTTTCCGACCCTCTCTCGTCGTGCCTTCCCTCAACGTGATAAAGCTCCCTGCAACGAAGCTCCCCACGACGTAGGCTCTTGTCGTGCCCTCCCTCGAGCCTCTCTCACTCGTCGCGATGAAGCTAGGCGCATGCCTCCCGACTCCCTCCCTCACCACGACGAAGCTCCATTGCCGGCAAATATAAATTTCAGATAGAAAAAACTTTTAAAGGATAGAATTAGTCGCTATAAATTTTCTCTTTGAATTTAAACTTGCAGATCGAAAAGTTACTTCCCTTATTGATTTTCCCCGTTGTGCGCTGCCATCCCTTGCCGCAATAAAGCTCCCTTGCCGGTAAACACTCATGTTGTTCATTTTACTTATTAATCATGTTTTGTTTTTGTCATTCTGTATAAGGGTGTAATCGAGCCAAGTCGAACTCTTGAATGTTTGAGTTTGACTCGTTTATAATCGAGATGAGCTCGAACTTTATTTAACGAATATATTCATGACTCATGAGCTTATTCAAATTTTTATCGAGCCTAAACTTAATAAATTTAAATATTCATTAAAAATTAAATTATATATTTAAAAAAATTATAAATATTCTTATTAAAATTGATAATTTTATTCTAATAAATAAATTTAATATATTTATCTATATGTTTTATACGAAGAGCGTAAAATCTATAAATTTAATATCAAAACTACTATATTTTTTATTTAAAAGTTGATTCATAAGCTTAACGAACATGTTCACAAGCTAACGAGTCAAATATTGTGAAACTTGAGCTTAATTTGTTTAACTTAACGAGCATCATTAAACGAGCTTAAACGAACTTTTATCGAATCGAAATTCGAATAGCTCATGAGCGGTTTGGTTCATTTACATCTCTAATTCTATATTATAATTCCTTCGTACATGCTTTTTCTTATTTATCATTTTTATAAATTGCATTATTACGCTTTTTCTTATTTATCATTTTTATAAATTGCATTATTACGAACCGTTTGCTTTTAGTTGTATCAACTCAAGGAACCCATAAATCTTAAGAAGGAAAACACATGCTTTTTATCAATTATCATTATTGTTTTTAGGTATATTCATTGATGTGGATATATCTCTTGGCTTAATAGGAAATAGGAGAAAAGAGAGGGGTGTTTGGGTCATTTAACAAGAGTAGGGTTTTGCTTTAAGAGGGCACTATTCATCACGCCAGTGAGAGAGGAGAGGGTTATGGTGGAGGGGCCGCCGCCAAGCACAGGAGGGGCAATGGGTTTTTTGCCGCCGCCGCCGCCGCCGCCGCCTGGGCACGAGGGAGGGACCACCGTCTTTCTTTTCTCCATGCCGACCCACCCTCGACGCCGCTCCTCATCGCCTCCACTGTCTTCTTTCTTCTTCTTCTCTCACGCCCGCCGACGTCACGAAGACGGGCTCACTCTGCCTCTTCGTCTAGTGTTGGCGACCCCGCAGGCGACTCCCTACATCACCTTTTCGTGCGGACCTGGCGACAAACATCACTGGCCCCAACATCTTCTTCGTCTATGCACGACAACTTGGCCTCATTTCCGGTAGAGCACGCCACCAACTACGCCTTTGCCTCCCAACGTTGTCGCCCGCCCCACAGCCTCCGGCGAGCAACCTTCAACCATCGACACCACTGTCGGCCATACACCTCGCCACCTTTGTCAGCTGCCAAACCGAGTTCCTCATCATCGTTCCTCTTTCGGCTATCACACCCAGCGACATCCATCGGTCGATCCACGGCCTCCGCTGATTTCACAACTGTTGTCATCCTCCGATCCACGTTGCCGTATAGTTTCGACGCTGAGCCGACATCCGATCCACGCCGACGGGCGCTTTCGGCACTTGTCTGGCCTTCGAGCCATCGTTGTATTTCAGCCTACGCGTCGCTGTGGTGTGTTCGTCCTGCGTGCCGATATTATATCCCGCCCTGTATGTCGACGTCATCTCTCGGTCGATGTGTCGTTATTATCTCTCGACCAGCATGTTGTTTGCCGAATCCAGGTCATGCTCGGCCCCCAGGCAGGCAGATCCGGCTCCTCAGCTGACACATCTATCCTTCAGGGTCGTGACGACTCGATTAGCAGCGCGACCAGCTCACTGATCCATTTGAGGGGGCCCCCAGGGTTAGGGTACGTCATCGTACTCATCCTATATTTATTTCATGGTTCTGCTATTATTCAACTGCTTATATATTCGTGGGACCTGACTCGAGCATTGGGGTACCAGAGACCGGGGCAACCCGGTCGCTGGCTGCTGGTAGCGTTAACCGGAGGTCTTCTGATGACTTGGTCAACACAAAAGACAGCTCACCATCCGAGTCATGGAGATGCGGTCAACATTCCAGCAACGTCATTCCGGCAACCCCGTCTTCTCAAATTCCCGACAGGAACATAATTGCCGTCGTCTGTGGGAACTTCACCTGATTTGGAACGTGAAGATGGATGACGTCGAAAAATTCTACCATACTCATGACCTTGGTAAGTTTCGACGAGCATATCATATTCTCCTCACTCCACGGGTATTCGGGAGTCGAGAAATTGAGTCAGATCCTCTACTGGTCGGCAGGTCAGTTTTTCCGTTATATTTTCTCTTTCGACCATAGAATTTGCCACAAGTCCTCGATCAAAAACTCCCGTGCTGATCGGCCGGATTTAAGTTATATTAGAGCCACGAGCTCAATGTCGAAGACTCCCGTGCTGATCGACCGAATTTAAGCTATATTAGAGCCACGAGCTCAATGTCGAAGACTCCCGTGCCAATCGGCCGTGATTATATTATATTAGCGTCGCGGGCTCAATGTCGAAGATTCCTGTACCGATCGGTCGGGATTATATTATATTAGAGTCGCGGGCTCAATGTCGAAGACTCCCATACCGATCGGCCGGGATTATACTATATTAGAGACATGGGCTCAAAGTCAGAGGCTCCCGCGCCGATCGACCGGATTTGAGTTATATTAGAGTCATAGGCTCTAGAAGTCGAGCGGCGACTATAAACCCATATGAAGACCGTCGAGCGACGACGTTAAACCTCTGTGAAGATCATCGAGCGACGACGTTAAACCCATGTGAAGGTCGTCATTGGTCTCAGGCCAGTCTTATCGGATATTTTATCTCCCCCGTTCGGGGTCGATCGGTCTTCACTCGTCACGGACAAGTCTTATCGGATATTTTATCTCCCCCGATCGGGGTCGATCAGTCTTCACTCGTCAAATACCAGTCTTATCGGATATTCTATCTCCCCCGTTCAGGGTCGAGCGGTCGTCACTGGTTTCGGACCAGTCTTATCGGATCTCATATCTACCCCGTTCGAGGTCGAGCGGTCGTCACTGTTGGTTGCTACTCGGAAAACCTATAGGTTCCAATGTACAAAAATTTTGTACAAAGGTCTGAACCTTTTCCTAGCTACCATGTGTTCTTTTAAATTAAATTTTGGATCGCCTGCGGAACTTAACACGTTTGATCCAAAACTTAATCTATATGTTCTTTTAGGTTTTGACTTGGATCTCCTGCGGAACTTAACACGTTCGACCCAAGTCTCCTTAAGTTATTAATTCCATTAAATATTAATTTCCATAAAAGGTTCCCAGTACTGACGTGGCGAGGCACATGGCCTTCTTGGATATGGGAGCAACCACCACCGACTAGACAAAACCTTTAATAGAAAGCTAATATTTAATTTCCTAAAATAACTTTAGGTTAACCAAAGAGAACAATCAAATCACAAGGAAAAGAAAGAAACAAAAGAACACAACTTCGAAAAACATATTCGAAATTCTAGAACGTAAGCCTCTTGTATTTGGTATTATTTCCATAAATAACTAGCATGATGCGGAAATAGAAATTACTAGTTATACCTTGTAGAAAAACCTCTTGATCTTCTACCGTATTCCTCTTCTAACCTCGGACATTGTGTGGGCAACGATCTACCAAGATGAGAAACCACCAACCACCTTCTTCTCCTCCAAGCAAGGTTCGGCCACAAAGGAAGAACTTTACCAAAGAAGAAAATCAAAATACTAACCAAGCTCCAAGAGATGCTAGCTTTCTCTCCTTCTTCTTCTTCTTCTCCAAGTAGTATCCGGCCACCACAAGAACTCCAAGAAAGATGAAGTATTCGGCCACCACAAGAGGAAGAGAGGGAGAGGGTAATGGCCGGCCACAACACCAAGGAAAAAGGGAGAGAAAACAATAGAGGTTGTGTCTCTTGAAGGCACCCTCACCCCTTCTTTTATATTCCTTGGCCTAGGCAAATTAGGAAATTTATTTACAATAAAATTTCCTTAATTTCCTTGACATGATTTATTTGAGAAAAATAAAATAAAATTTTCCAAATAAACTCTAATGGCCGGCCACATCAAGAGGAAGCAAATCGGACAAGTTTCAATCAACAATTAAAACTTTCCTAATTTGTTTCTGGAAATTTTAAAAAATAAAATTTCTCTTTAAAATCTCTTCATGGTTGATAAAAGGAAATTTCTATAATTTTAATTTTATCAACATGTGAATAATTTTAAAAGAAAAAATAAAACATCTCTCCAATCTACAAATAAGGAAAGAGATCTAATCTCTTTCTTTAATCTTTTGTAGATCTTTTACAAGAGAGATATTTTAATTTTAATTCTCTTTAAAATATATCTTCCACATAATAATAAAAATTAAAATTAAATTTCTTTTAATTTTATTTGGCCGGCCCTACTAGCTTGGGTTCAAGCTAGGGTCGGCCACCTTATACCTAGGCCGGCCCTAGCTTGTTCCCAAGCTAGCTTGGCCGACCCCCATTGGTGGGTATAGAAGGTGGGTATAGGTGGGTATAGAACTCTATAAATAAGAGGCTACGATAGGGACCGAGAGGAGGAATTAGTTTTGGTCTCCGATAAAATTAAGCATCCCGTGTTCGAACACACAACTTAATTTTATCAATGATAATTCATTCCACTAGAGAACTATCATTGAACTACCGCACCAATCCCAAATTACATTTTGGGCTCCTTCTTATTATAAGTGTGTTAGTCTCCTGTGTTTAAGATATCGAATGTCCACTAATTAAGTGAGTTACTGACAACTCATTTAATTAATATCTAAGTCCAAGAGTAGTACCACTCAACCTTATTATCATGTCGGACTAAGTCCACCTGCAGGGTTTAACATGACAATCTTTATGAGCTCCTCTTGAGGACATTCTCAACCTAGTATCTCTAGGACACAGTTTCATTCTATAATCAACAACACACACTATAAGTGATACCATTTCCCAACTTATCGGGCTTATTGATTTATCGAACTAAATCTCACCCATTGATAAATTAAAGAAATAAATATCAAATATATGTGCTTGTTATTATATTAGGATTAAGAGCACACACTTCCATAATAACCGAGGTCTTTGTTTCTTTATAAAGTCAGTATAAAAGAAACGACCTCAAATGGTCCTACTCAATACACTCTGAGTGTACTAGTGTAATTATACAGTCAAGATAAACTGATACCTAATTACACTACGACCTTCTAATGGTTTGTTCCTTTCCATTTTGGTCGTGAGCTACTGTTTATAATTTATAAGGTAATGATTATCTTCTGTATGTGACACCACATACTATATTATCTACAATATAAATTAATTGAACAACTACAACTAAATGTAGAAAATTGACCAAATGTGATTCTTTATTCATAATGAATGTTTACAAGCTTAGGCTTTCAAGATACACTCCAACAATCTCCCACTTATACTAATGACTAAGTTGCCATATCTTCTACCATACATCTGATTCCCATTCCTCCACATGCCGATCGAAAGCTTAAGGGCCTTAGTGAAAGGATCTCCGAGTTATCCGCCGATGCAATCTTGGCGATGACAACTTCTCCTCGCTCACGATATCTCGTATCGGTGGTACTTGCGCTCTATATGTTTACTTGCCTTATGAGCTCATGGTTCCTTCGAGTTTGCAATCGCACCGCTATTATCACAATAAATTATGATGATTTTGGGCAAACCAGAATCACGTCTAAGTCCATTAGAAAGTTCCCGAGCCATACCGCTTCTTTGGCTGCCTCAGAGGGTCACATACTCAACTTCCATGGTTGAGTCTGAAACGCATTTCTACTTAACACTCCTCCATGAAATGGCTCCACCTCCTAAAGTAAACACATAGCCGATGTAAACTTACTATTTCCCTATCTGATTGAAATCCGTGTAACCCACAGGGAACAGATCGTCTGCTTGGTAAACTAGCATATAATCTCTAGTCCTTCTCGGTACTTTAATATATGCTTTACCGCAGTCCTTGTCTTGGGTTACTCGATATCTCCTGACCATGCCCACGGCAAAACAGATATCGTCTCGTACATAGCATTGCATACATTAGGCTTCCTACAACCGAAGCATAAGGAACTTCTTTCATGTCCTCTATCTCTTTCGATGTCTTTGGAGACATCTCTTTAGATAGAGCTACTCCATGTCTAAAAGGTAAGAAACCTTTCTTGGATTCCCATGCTAAAACGAGCAAGGATTGTATCTATATATGAAGCTTGGGATAGACACAACATTCTTTTCTTACGATCCCTTATAACTTTGATCCCAAGAATGTGTGCACATTCTCCTAAGTCCTTCATATCAAATTGTTTGGACAACCATACCCTTACGTCCGATAATACCTTGACATTGTTGCCAATTAACAAAATATCATCTACGATAGTACAAGAAATACCATCACGTTTCCGTTACACTTCTTATATACACAAGACTCATCCGGACTTTGAATAAATCCATATGATGGATTACTTCATTAAATCGGATGTTCCAAGACCTGAAGCTTGCTTGATCCATAAATGGACCGATTGAGCTTGCACACTAGATGCTCTTTGCCTTTTCAATGAACCCTTCGGTTGCTTCATATGGATGTTCTCTTCAAGACTTCCATTAAGGAAAGTCGTCTTGACATCCATTTGCCAAATCTCATAATCCATATGAGCGAATGGATAAGAGTATCCGGATAGACTTAAGCATGGCTCTTGGTGAAAAGGTCTCCTCATAATCGATTCCTCTTTTGAGTGTACCCTTTGCAACAAGCCTAGCTTTGAAGGTTTCTACCTTCCCGTCATCCCTCTTTTCCTTTTGTAGATCCACTTGCATCCAACAGCTTTTACACCATCGGTGGTTCCAAGCTCCCGGACCTTATTAGAGTACATAGACTCTATTTCGAATTCATCGCCTTTTGCCAAGATGCTCATATCTTGGAGTGCTTCATTATATGGGGATCGGGTTCATGTTTACCCGGATCAAGTCCGAAGACTCTCCCAAAACATGAATCTCTCAGGTTGCCTCACAACCCTCCCACTCGACGAGGCACATCTGCGTGGTTGTGTATCATGTGTGACACGTGTTGCCTCTTGTGGTACTTCATCTTGTCCTACTGAAGAAGACATGTCCTCTAAGTTCTTCTAAAACGACTTTACCTCTGGGCTTGTGATCCATTATATAATCTTCTTCTAAAAGCGGGCATTGGTGCTAACAATGACCTTCCGGTCTTTAGGACTATAAAATAAACCACCTTTCGTTCCTTTGGGATATCCTACAAACACGCGAACTTCAGTGCGAGATTCTAACTTATCAAGATCTGGTTTCAGACATGTCTTGGACTACCCCAAATCCGAATATGTCTTAGACTGGGTTTTCGCCATTCCACAATTCTATGGGAGTAGAAGAAACGATTTAGAAGGTACTAAGTTCGAGCGATAACTTCTGTTTCCGAGCATATCCCAAAACGAATTTGAATTTCGAATAACTCATCATCGATCTAACCATCTCCATAAGAGTCCTATTCCTTCGCTCTGCCACCATTTCATTGGGGTGTTCCAGTGCGATAATTGGGATTGAATCGCCTTCGATAAGTAATTCCTAAACTCTCCTAAGAGGTATTCGCCACCACGATCGATCGTAGTGTCTTGATACTTTACCTAATCGCTTCTCCACATCAACCTTGTATTCTTTGAACTTATCAAAACACTCGGACTTGCGATTAGGTAAATGTATCCGTATCTTGAATAATCGCTCATGAAAGAGACAAAATATTCAAAACCTCCTCTCGCTTGGATGGACATAGGACACACAAATCCGAGTGAACCAATTCTAACACTTCTTTGGCTCTATACCCTTGGCCTTGAACGGCCTTTTGGTCATTTTACCTTCTAAGCAGGATTCACAAGTTGGAAAATTTTCAAACTCTAATGAACTCAAAAGTCCATCGGCTATAAGCCTCCGAATCCTACTTATGTTAATACGACCAAGCCTTAGATGCCAAAGATATGCTTGGTTCATTTCAAGGTTCTTTTCTCTTATTAGAATTAGAAGATGAGTTATAAATTTCCATGTTTTGCTTTGTGGAAGAAATTGATTTAAAGTATACAAATTGCCAACTAATGCACCGAAGATAATCACTTTATTTCTTTTAATAACTACATCACATTGAAAGAAACCGAATATCCATCTAAAAGCAGTTTAGAAACCGAAATTAAATTCTTTCTAAAACGGGTACATAAAGACAATTTCTTAAAATCAAATTTTTATTTCTACTAAAAGATAAGTAGACGTCTCCCACAACAGCTGCCACCTTAGTAGCATTGCCCATGTAGACGGTAATCTCCCCTTCAGATAGTCGTCGGTTTCCTGGAACCCCTGCAAGGAATTGCAGACATGATCATGGCTCCCGTATCTACACACCAGGTGTTGGTAGATAACACCGCTAAACATGTTTCAACAACTAGAGTATGAGATATACCTTTGTTTTGGTTCTTACGAGAACAGTCCGCCTTCCAATGTCCTGCCTGCTTGCAGATGAAGCACTTGCCCTTCGGCTTCTTTATTCACTTTCTTTGCTGAACCAACTTGTTTCTTCTTCTTCTTTCCTTTCGGTTTAGAAGTAGAACCATTTTCGGCATAGTGAATTTGAGCATTGTGACGAAATAACCCTTCTGCTTCAAGTTCAGTAGTTCCCCTAATGAATAAATCCTTTTATTCATATTATAGTTCAAACGGAACTGTCAAAACTTCTAGGTAGGGTTTGGAGGATCATATCGATCCGGGTTTCCATCAATTTCTCCTCCAAGGATGTCGTTCGGATAAGCCATCATCTTTAGGATATGATCCTTACAGGAGTACCCTCTTGCATGGTGGCCGTCATTATCTTTCTCATGGCTTCTTGCCTAGAAGCCCTATCCCGATGACCAAAGAGTTCCTTGAGATTGTTCATGATATCATAGGTCGTTGGTAAATCTTGATGCCGATGTTGCAATACATTTGACATTGAAGCCAAAATGTAACACCGTGCCATCTCATCTGCTTTTACCCATTTCCTATGATATTCAATCTCCTCTTGGGTAGATTCACCAAGAGGGTGCATCGGGCAATGCTCATCAAGATAAATTTATAGCTTTCAAAGAAGAACAATGTCCGTGTTTCTTTTCCAATCTATGTAGTTAAGTCCCGATAAGTCTATTTTGTTGAAGTATGATGGACGATGGGTTGAAAGACATCCTAAGAATCACAAATAACTTTTGGTCGAACTCTAAATTTAGAATAATATTGATTCCTCAAACAATACTATTTTAAATTAACCAACACCTTAAAACACCGTGAATTTTGTATGCCACGTTAGTGTGGACGATACAAATTCAACATTTGTAAAAGGAGAGTTTTAACCCATTAATTTTATTATCTTGTCAACCTAACTTTTGACAAATAAAATTAATAGTTGGTATTATTGGTCACACAAATAATAGCAGTGACTCCGTGGGGAGGATACTATTAGATGTGTCTAAGTGTACACCATTACTTGACACTAAGTCCATTAATAAGATTATGCCCCTTCCGTTGGGGAAGATCACACGCTCTAATTAACTTCCTATAGTCATCCAAAAATGGAAGTCTGTTCTAGTGATCCGCAAACAAGCTCATCCGTTATGGAGGAAGGCACTCGAGCCAACGCAAGCTTGTTTGCATCACTTACAAACCAAGAATGGACACCATGGGATTTACTTAAAATCCCTCTCCCACTTAGTTATTTATAAATGAGGAATTTTAACTATGCTAGCCTACTAAACTTGTAAACTAACACACCACAATATAAAAGCAATAAATAGAAAATCTAATTTTCAACTATTATGGCTTTTATCTTTAATTGTCCTCCGTGTGTTGTCATCCAAGCTGCTGCCATATTTGGCCACCGCCACCGGGTCTAATTGTTGCATCCATCTTGCTCCTAGTTCCACTGCGCCTCTGGTCCTTAGAAGGTTCCACGCTTTGCAAGATTCGATCCATGACATAAATAGAATTTTACATTTTGATCCTATATTCCATAAAAGGAATGTACATGTATCTAGATCAAAAATAAAATCCTAATAAAACTAAATACGGCTCCTGCTATTTTAATACAATCATGCACACACATTTAAATTGCCCTTGACATGTCCAAGGGTCCAATCACACACATAATTAACTAAAAGCCATAATAGTTGGATCCTCATCCACAAAGTTAGCACATCCTACTATTATCCCGCCTAAATTATGTATGACATGTGCATAATTAAACTAAATACCAAATACACGAGGCAAAACCCTAGCTCGATACCAATTGTTGGTTGCTACTAAGAACCTATAGGTTCCACTGCATAAAAATTTTGTACAAAGGTCTCGAACCTTTTCCTAGCTACCATGTGTTCTTTTAAATTAAATTTTGGATCGCTGAACTTAACACGTTTGATCCAAAACTTAATCTATATGTTCTTTAGGTTTTGACTTGGATCTCTGCGGAACTTAACACGTTCGACCCAAGTCTCCTTAAGTTATTAATTCCATTAAATATTAATTTCATAAAAGGTTCCCAGTACTGACGTGGCGAGACACATGGCCTTCTTGGATATGGGAGCAACCACCACCGACTAGACAAAACCTTTAATAGAAAGCTAATATTTAATTTCCTAAAATAACTTTAGGTTAACCAAAGAGAACAATCAAATCACAAGGAAAAGAAAGAAACAAAAGAACACAACTTCGAAAAACATATTCGAAATTCTAGAACGTAAGCCTCTTGTATTTGGTATTATTTCCATAAATAACTAGCATGATGCGGAAATAGAAATTACTAGTTATACCTTGTAGAAAAACCTCTTGATCTTCTACCGTATTCCTCTTCTAACCTCGGACATTGTGTGGGCAACGATCTACCAAGATGAGAAACCACCAACCACCTTCTTCTCCTCCAAGCAAGGTTCGGCCACAAATGAAGAACTTTACCAAAGAAGAAAATCAAAATACTAACCAAGCTCCAAGAGATGCTAGCTTTCTCTCCTTCTTCTTCTTCTCCAAGTAGTATCCGCCACCACAAGAACTCCAAGAAAGATGAAGTATTCGCCACCACAAGAGGAAGAGAGGGAGAGGGTGGCCGGCCACACCAAGGAAAAGGAGAGAAAACAATAGAGGTTGTGTCTCTTGAAGGCACCCCTCACCCTTCTTTTATATTCCTTGGCCTAGGCAAATTAGGAAATTTATTTACAATAAAATTTCCTTAATTTCCTTGACATGATTTATTTGAGAAAAATAAAATAAAATTTTCCAAATAAACTCTAATGGCCGGCCACATCAAGAGGAAGCAAATCGGACAAGTTTAAATCAACAATTAAAACTTTCCTAATTTGTTTCTGGAAATTTTAAAAAATAAAATTTCTCTTTAAAATCTCTTCATGGTTGATAAAAGGAAATTTCTATAATTTTAATTTTATCAACATGTGAATAATTTTAAAAGAAAAAATAAAACATCTCTCCAATCTACAAATAAGGAAAGAGATCTAATCTCTTTCTTTAATCTTTTGTAGATCTTTTACAAGAGAAATATTTTAATTTTAATTCTCTTTAAAATATATCTTCCACATAATAATAAAAATTAAAATTAAATTTCTTTTTAATTTTATTTGGCCGGCCCTACTAGCTTGGGTTCAAGCTAGGGTCGGCCACCCAATTTTATACCTAGGCCGGCCCTAGCTTGTTCCCAAGCTAGCTTGGCCGGCCCCCATTGGGTGGGTATAGAAGATGGGTATAGGTGGGTATAGAACTCTATAAATAAGAGGCTACGATAGGGACCGAGAGGAGGAATTAGTTTTGGTCTCCCGATAAAATTAAGCATCCCGTGTTCGCCCCGAACACACAACTTAATTTTATCAATGATAATTCATTCCACTAGAGAACTATCATTGAACTACCGCACCAATCCCAAATTACATTTTTGGGCTCCTTCTTATTATGAGTGTGTTAGTCTCCCTGTGTTTAAGATATCGAATGTCCACTAATTAAGTGAGTTACTGACAACTCATTTAATTAATATCTAAGTCCAAGAGTAGTACCACTCAACCTTATTATCATGTCGGACTAAGTCCACCTGCAGGGTTTAACATGACAATCTTTATGAGCTCCTCTTGAGGACATTCTCAACCTAGTATCTCTAGGACACAGTTTCATTCTATAATCAACAACACACACTATAAGTGATACCATTTCCCAACTTATCGGGCTTATTGATTTATCGAACTAAATCTCACCCATTGATAAATTAAAGAAATAAATATCAAATATATGTGCTTGTTATTATATTAGGATTAAGAGCACACACTTCCATAATAACCGAGGTCTTTGTTTCTTTATAAAGTCAGTATAAAAGAAACGACCTCAAATGGTCCTACTCAATACACTCTGAGTGTACTAGTGTAATTATACAGTCAAGATAAACTGATACCTAATTACACTACGACCTTCTAATGGTTTGTTCCTTTCCATTTTGGTCGTGAGCTACTGTTTATAATTTATAAGGTACTGATAATATCATCTTCTGTATGTGACACCACATACTATATTATCTACAATATAAATTAATTGAACAACTACAACTAAATGTAGAAAATTTGACCAAATGTGATTCTTTATTCATAATGAATGTTTACAAAGCTTAGGCTTTCAGTATACACTCCAACAGTCACTAGTCTCGGACTAGTCTTATCGAATCTCATATCTCCTCCGTTCGGGGTCGAGCGATCATCACTGGTCTCGGACCAGTCTTATTGGATATTCTATCTCTCCCGTTCGGGATCGAGCGGTCTTCATTGGTCACGGACCAGTCTTAGCGGATATTCTATCTCCCTCGTTCGGGGTCGAGCGGTCTTCACTGGTCACAGACCAGTCTTATTGGATATTCTATCTCCCCCGTTGAGGGTCGAGCAGTTTTCATTGGTCATGGACCAGTCTTATTGGATATTCTATCTCCCCCGTTGAGGGTCGAGAAGTTTTCATTGGTCATGGACCAGTCTTATTGGATATTCTATCTCCCTCCGTTCGGAGTCGAGCGATTTTCACTGGTCACGGAGCATATCAAAGCATCTTATCTCTCCCGTTTGGGGTCGAGCTATCTCCAATGATTTCGGATAGGAGTATCTCTACTGATCTCGGACTAGTGTATTGCCATCGGTCTAGGACTGAAGTATTTTCACTAGTCTCAGACCAGGGTATCCTGCGGGTTCCATGCCCCTTGGTCGCATGAGCCTCGCACCCGTTCGGGACACTGACGTCGTGCTTTTTGCTCTCACGATCCTCTCCCCCTCGGCATCATCTCACTCAGTATTACTCGATTGCCAGGCTAGCATTTACGATCGACTGGTCGACATTCTTTGGGTCGCTCGTTCAGCACTCTGGTAGCCATCCGACCGGTATCGCTCGGTCGTCCGCTTGGCCACGCGCTTGAACTAGGTCGCGCACTTGACATTCTTTAGGTCGCCCAGTCGCATTTTACGATCATCCGGTCGACATTCTCTTGACCTCTCAGTCGGCATCTTCGCGGTCGTGCACTCGACATTGCTCACCCAACGTCTCTACACCCTATCGACATCCTTTCAATCGTCCGGTCGACATCTTCGCTGTGGCACACTTCGCGTCTTGTTGGTCCTTGATTGACAATTATTTACTCGTCGCTCGCTTGACGTTTTTGCCGCTCGCCCAGCATCTATCCGGTTATCGACTTGGTACCATTTCCGTAGTTCGCTTGGCGTTACTACCATCTCTCGTCTGAAACCATTACTATAGCGATCGCTTGCGCGACATTATATGAGGGGTTCACGATTTGACTCTATGATCGAGAGTGATCCAGCTTTTGTGATAGACAGTCTAATCAGTCGGACTCGCGCCTCCTTCAACTAGACTTGAAGGGAAGGCTTGTGATGCAGATATATCTCTTGACTTAATAGGAAATAGGAGAAAAGATAGGGGTGTTTGGGTCATTTAACAGGAGTAGGATTTTGCTTTAAGAGGGCATTGTTCATCACGCCAGCGAGAGAGGAGGGGGTTTTGGTAGAGAGGATGCCGCCAAGCACAGGAGGGGCGATGGGTTTTCTGCGGCCACCGTCGCCTGGGCACGAGGGAGGGACCGCCGTCTTCCTTTTCTCCACGCCGACCCCGCCCTCGATGTCGCTCCTCATCGCCTCCGCCGTCTTCTTTCTTCTTCTTCTCTCACGCCCGCCGGCGTCACGAAGACGGGCTCACTCTGCCTCTTCGTCTAGTGATGGCGACCCCGCAGGCGACTCCCTACGTCGCCTCTTCGTGCGGACGTGGCGACAAACATCACTTCTATGCACGACAACTTGGCCTCATTTCCGATAGAGCACGCCACCAGCTACGCCTCTGCCTCCCAGCGTTGTCGCCTGCTCCACAGCCTCCGGCGAGCAACCTTCAACCATCGGCACCACTGCCGGCCAGTCACCTCGCCACCTTTGTCAGCTGCCAGACCGCGTTCCTCATTGTCGTTCCTCTTTCGACCATCACACCCGGCGACATCCATCGACCGATCCACGACCTCCGCTGATTTCACAGCTGTTGTTATCCTCCGATCCACACTGCCGTATAGTTTCAACGTCGAGCCGGCATCTGATCCACGCCAACGGGCGCTTTCGGCACTGGTCTGGCCTTCGAGCCATCGTTGTATTTCGGCCTACGCGCCATTGTGGTGTGTTTGGTCTGCGGCCGATATTATATCTCGGCCTGCATGCTGACGTCATCTCTCGGCCGACGTGCCGTTATTATCTATCGGCCGACATGTTGTTTGCCGGATCCAGGTCACACTCGGCCCCCAGGCAGGTAGATCTGGCTTCTCAGCTGACACATCTATCCTTCAGGGTCGTGACGACTCGATCAGCAGCGCGACCAGCTCACCTATTCGTCCGAGGACACCCCCCGGGGCCAGGATACGCCACCATACTCATCCTATATTTATTTCATGGTTCTACTATTATTCGACTGCTTATATATTTGTGGGACCCGCCTCGAGCATTGGGATACCAGAGATCGGGCAACCCGGTCGCTGGCTGCAAGTAGTGTTGACCGGAGGTCTTCTGATGACTTGGTCAACACATAAGACAACTCACCATCCGAGTCATGGAGATGCGGTCAACATTCCAACCACGTCATTCCGGCAACCCCCTCTTCTCAGATTCCCGACAAGAACATTCATATTTTGATTTCTTTAATAAAGTTGATATACTTGTATCTTTAACTGAATACAATCCGGTTGGTCATTAAGTCGGCCGCTCAGTTAGGATGATGTCATTGGCTGAATATAATCTGGTTGATCTTTAAGCCGACCACCCTGTTAGGTTGATATAGTTTGCTGAATATGTCTCAAATGGTCTTTAAGTTGGCTATCGGTTAGGATAATGCTATATGTTGAGCATAACTCGGCCAATCCTTAAGTCGACTGCCCTGTTGAGATGTTCAGTTGCATTTTGATTTATCGTGTGTCTACATGTATCTCGACCGATCCTTAATTTGACCGCCTCATTATGTTGATGTTCGCTGAGTATATTTTGGCTAGTCTTTAAGCTGCTTTGTTATATTTTGCGCTACCTTGAGAAATTCGTTTGAGAGTGATATAATGTCTTAGTCATGTTGGAAATCTGCTCAAGAAATAATATAGTGTCTCATGCTCCCTAGAAGTCCTTCTGATAGCATATGCTTTACTGAAATCCCGCTCGAGTGGTAATATGAGGATAGGTACTACAGGCTCGGTCATCCTTTTCCTGCCCAGACTTAGAATGGGCTACCGAGAGATGCAGATATGTTATGAGAAGTTCGGTTAGTATATTGAGCTGAACTACGTCATATCATTGCCCGACCGAATTTTTATATGGCCAGGATATGTATATTCATCCTATTCTGAGACTAGACGGATACACATACACACTGTCACTTATGATTGGTATGTTGTGTAGTGAGTCAATCATTCCGACCGATATGTAAGGTCGACCGGCCTTAAGCTTAATCACCTTAAGATCTGGCTGCCCTTGAGACACTAGGCTCCCCAGTTTGCTCAACTTAAGGGTTGATCACCTTTCCCCGACCGGATTATAACTCGGTCTGGTGGAATCTAAGAAGCTTAGCACTGAATGATTAATCAAAGCTGGATGAGAGGATTTTACTCCTTCTAGAGTATAACTGCCACCTTATATTGACTTTGACCACCACGTTACCTTCTGAGTCCACGTATTACAACCCTATCAATGAGCATACAAACAAATATTAATGTTCAACATCTAGATATGATTTGAACATATTTAATCCAAGAATTTAGGGTAATCTTAATTACAAAAAATGAGATATTTACTCGTTAAAAGAAGTTCTAAAAGAGAATGTATTCCCCAATTTTCTTTAGATAAAAAATCTTGACATTTTTCTCAAACTTACTATAACTTACTATGTTCAAATGTTATTAAATGGTGAGACTCATGATAAAAAATGATTAGTATATTTGAAAGAATTGGAGAAAATATTTTGTATTTATTAGAAGTTGTGTAAAGTAATAAAGTAATGCATATCAAAAGTAATTTAGTAAAAGGAATTAATGACTAAAAATATATATGTGACAAACTTAAACAATATAAAAATAGTGTTGAACATCACACTAATCTGAGAGCTTTTATTGAACTACAATGAGATTAAAGAAAACATTCACAATTGATAAAGAAATGCAAGAACAAATTGAAAAGGATACAAAATATTAAAAATACATTAAGCTAAGAATAACTGTTGTTGTCAAATGTCTTACTATACATAATTTGACATTTCGCGGTACACATGACAAAATTTATGAAGATGGTAATGGTAATTTTTTTGGTTTACTTGAAATTGTTGGGGTTGCAAACATAGTACCACATTGAAAACACATGGGAAAGATAATGAGTTTATAAGAGAAAGATATCTCCATTGGTAGGAGGTTTTTTGGGTAGAGCCCAAGAGCAAAACCATGAGAGCTTAGGCCTAAAGTGGACAATATCATGTCATTGTGGAGATATCTAAATTTTTTTCGATCCCAACAATTGATATCAGAGCCCGGACTGCCAGAAGGACTAACCGTCGACTGTGCATAAGAGTCATGATCCAATCGAACCATGTGATGAAATATTGACCTCGAACGAAGAAGTGGGAGCTCCCGTGTCCAGATCAAGAGAACCAAACACTAGGCAGGAAGTCCTAGTTATGGCTAGGCAAGGAAGTCCTAGTAGGTCGGATGGACCGAGGGGCAGGAAGTCCTAGTTGCGGCTAGGCAAGGAAGTCCTAGTAGGTCAGATGGACCGAGGGGCAAGAAGTCCTAGTGGGTCGAGGATCAAACGTTAGGGAGCATGTAGTCCTTTGTTTGAGGGGGGATTGTTAGGGTTGCAAGGTTGCAAACATATTCCCACATTAAAAACACATGGGAAAGATCATGAGTTTATAAGAGAAAGATATCTCTATTGGTAGGAGGCATTTTGGGTAGAGCCCAAAAGCAAAACCATGAGGACTTAGACCTAAAGTGAACAATATCATGCCATTGTGGAGAATTGCCTACAAAATTAAAGATACCCTCCTCAAGATTTTCAACTCAAAATAAATAGCAATAATAATAAAGTAATAAAACAAAAAGAATCAGATAAGACCAGAAGTTGATGTTGGTGCAGCGGAGACCAGCAAGAGGGGGGTGAATTGCTGAAAACAAAAACAAACTATACCCTCCTCGGATTTCAACTCAGAATTAAATCAGCAATAAAATAACAACTAAATTAAAGAGACAGAAAAAGAAACAGAAATAGAATTTAACCTGGTTACAACCAAGGAGGTTGTTAATCCAGGGCGATGAAAAAGCTCTACTATCAGAATCTCCTTTACTGTAGGCGGAGAAGCCTTTTTACACTTAGAACGCTCACTTAGTTGCTAGAAATTGAGTACAGATTGATTGCTTGAGTTCTTGTTCAATTCCTAGCTCCAGGGGCCTTTAAATAGCCTCTGAAAATTCTATCCCGAGGGTCCAAGGCGCCTCCAACAAGGTTCAAGGCGCCTCCACAGCTCGGTCAGCGGATAGAACTCTATCCGAACGAAAACGGTCATTTTGACTTGTTGGCGCCCAATCAGTCAAGGCGCCCACTGGGGCGCCTTAAGGCGCCTGGAGGCGCCCAACAGTCGAGGCGCATCCAAGCTCTTTTGACTTCGCTTGTTGCGACTTCCGATGCTCCGATCTGGGTGATTGCGGCCAACCGAAATAGGGCTCACCCAACCCAATTCCGGCCTTCTCCTCAGCAGCCTTCCGTCCTGGCGAACGCCCGCACGCTCTTCACGCCCACCGAGTACTCTGCAGCCCTCGTCCTTGGACGCACCGAACCCGCCGGCTCTCTCCCGTGTCCTTCTAGCTGCGTCTTCCGCTCGACTTCCTGTGCTCCTAAGCTCCTGCTCACTCAGACACAGGGATCAAATACAACGCAAGACCTAACAAACTTGGTTGATCACATCAAAACTACCATGGGGTTCAACAATCTCCCCCTTTTTGATGTGCATCAACCCAAGTTCAAGTTAGGATTAAAATAGACATAAAAAGTAATTTTAAAGAAAAATAACTAAACTAACAAGTTAAACATAATTTTTGCAATTAGTAAAATTGCAACACTTTTTATAAAAATAATAACAGAAATTTTAAATTTTTCTAACTCCCCCTAAACTTGTACTTTTCTCTCCCCCTTTGATCACAGCAAAAAATGGGGTTAAGAAAATCTGAAACAAATAACTAGTCAAAATTAAGTTAAAACGAATTTTTTCAAAAAAAAATTTCTAAGTCAATATGAAAAAAAAAATTCTAAGGAAAAATAAATTTTTCTAAAAAAAAATTCTAAGTCAAATTTTTGAATTTTTCAGAAAAAAATTTTCTAAGTCAATATTTTATTTATTTATTTTTATTTTCACAATCTGACTTTTTAGAATTGAAAAAGATTTAAAAACTTTTAAAGCATTATTTGATTCTAGTTTAATGCTTTTTCAAAAAAGTTAATTAAACATTTTCTTCCAATATTTTAGCTTCCAGGTCGTGGCGAGACACTAGGCCTTCTTGGTTATTGGAGCAACAACCACTTCCTTACACAAAGCTTCCATAAAGAATTTCAATGTTTAATTCTCTCACTTTAAGATTTTAATTTTTGAAACATTAATTAAGCACAGATTTTGGAACCCAATAGAGGTTCCTTCCTACAGGATTATTCAAAAATCTAGGGGGTACATAGTTTCTTGGTATTTTTCTAAGTTGACCTTGATGCTTCCTTATATACCAATTTAATTTACCATAAGTTCTAATTTTTGACTTTGGAAATTTCTTTAAGCATGCATCATTTTTCAATTTTTCAATTTCTAATTTTAAATTTTCATTTTCTGATTTTATATGATCATACATTTCTAACGGGCATGTTCTTGCTAAGTTCAACTTTAGTTCAGCATTCTCTTTTTCTAATTGATCTAACTCTTTAGAAAGAGACTTGATAAATTTGAAAGATTGAGTTGGGGTTAGATTGCGTACCTTACTTACCTGGTCTGGTGACGCTCCCCCTTCACTGTCTTCTTCTGATGTTCCTCCCCTTCATCGATGCTCATCTCGAGCGGACGCTTTCTTCCGATGGTTGGCCATCGCTCGAGAATTCTTCGACTTCCGATTCGGAGGTTGACGAATCTGACCAAGTAGCCTTCAGATTCTTGTGCTTGGAGGGTTCTGGTTTCTTGTATTTTGGTTTTGCCCTTTCTTTCTCCTTTCTCTTTAGTTTTAGGCAGTCATCTTTGATGTGTCCCTCTTCGTTGCAGTTGTAGCAACGAACCGTCCTCTTCTTTCGATTGAAGCGTCTTACCAGTAGTGCCGCTTCGGATTCGTCGATTGAGGCTTCGGAGTCGAACTATTCATCTTTGCCTTTAAGGCAATGTTCCGACTTGTCTTCTCTATGGGTTCTGCAAACCGAGATTCGTGAAGTTCAAAAGTGGAAAATAATTGTTCTAAAGTACTTACTCGAGGTCCTTAGAGATGTAATACGCATCTACTAAGGAAGCCCACTCGAGTTCTAGGGAAGGCGTTGACCGGATAGAGTCCCGGTTGGTTACCTCTTCTCCAAGGTTCGTTAGTTGCGTTATTAGCTCCTTGATTCTCGCTTGAGTTGCGCTACCTTCTCGCCTTGGTTCATCCGGAGGTTCGTTAACCGGTTCCGAGGATGTCGCGCTAGCTTCGCTCAAGTACCTCGTAGCTCCGTGAATTTTTCCGAGATCTTTCACGAGTCGTAGCTTCCGATCCGATTTACTTCTTGCGGCGGCAGAACACTGCGTTTGCCACGAAATCGACTTGCTCCTTCTTGCTCCATGTGTTTTCTTCTTTGTCTTTCTACTGCAAAATCATATTTCATTGTAATAAGAATATCAAAATCAGTTTTAAAAATACCTCCATTTTTCTTCCATATAGCAAATCTCAAACTCGGGATGGATGTTCGCTCCGGCCATCATCTTGATCGTAGTGCTTCGGCGGTTAGTCCTTCCGAGGCGATCAGGCTGATACCACTTGTTGGCAGCGAAAAGAGAGGGGTGAATTGCTCAAAACAAAAACAAACTATACCCTCCTCGGATTTCAACTCTAATTAAATCAGCAATAAAATAACAACTAAATTAAAGAGACAAAAAAAAACAGAATTTAACCTCGTTACAACCAAGGAGGTTGTTAATCCAGGCGATGAAAAGCTCTACTATCGAATCTCCTTGAGGCGGAGAAGCCTTTTACACTTAGACGCTCACTTAGTTGCTAGGAATTGAGTATTGATTGCTTGAGTTCTTGTTCAATTCCTAGCTCCAAGGGCCTTTAAATAGCTTCGAAATTCTATCCGAGGGTCCAAGGCGCCTCCAACAAGGTTCAAGGCTCGGTCAGCGGATAGAACTCTATCCGAACGAAACGGTCATTTTGACTGTTGGCGCCCAATCAGGTCAAGGCGCCCACTGGTCAAGGCGCCAACCGGTTGAGCGCGCAGGCGCCCAACAGTCGAGGCGCCCAAGCCGGCTCTTTTGACTTTCCGCTTGTTGCGACTCCGATGCTCCGATCTTGGGTGATTGCCAAAAATAGGGCTCACCCAACCCAATTTCTCCTCGAGCACCTTCGTCGCTTAACGCCCTCGAACGCCAAGCGCCTTCACGCCCACCGAGTACTCTTCCGCAGCTCTCTCGTTTGAGCCCGTCGGCTCCCTTCCCGTGCCGTCCTTCTCGCTAGCTGCGTCTTCCGCTCGACTTCCTGTGCTCCTAAGCTCCTGCTCACTCAGACACAGGGATCAAATACAACGCAAGACCTAACAAACTTGATTGATCACATCAAAACTACCATGGGGTTCAACAGTTGACTTGGTTACAACCAAGATGGTTGTTAATCCATGACAATGAAAAGCGCACTAACGATCTCCTTCTCTGAAGGCGGAGAAGCATTTTACACACTTAAAGCTCAGAACTATTGCTATAAATGAATACAGAGTTGATTGCCTGAATTAATGAAAAGATCTGGACCAAGGCTTTATTTATAGCCTTGGTCAGGGCGCCTTGAAGGGTTTCGGGCGCCTGGGGGGATAAAATTTTATTCCCAACGTTCTAATACCAATTGTTGAGATCGAAAAAAATTTAGATATCTCCACAATGACATGATATTGCCATCTTTCTCTTATAAACTTATGACATTTCCCATGTGTTTTCAATGTAGGACTATATTTGCAACCTTACAACCCCAACAGAAATGATTACAAATTTTGATCGAATAATACAAGAGCATTTTCGACCCATTCAAGAAAAAAAAGATTCTTCATCATTATCTTAGTCATAAAATTTAAAACGGGTTAATATCTATTCTCTCTTCCAAAGTCAAGAATACAATAATTAAAAAAATAAATGAGGTAAAATATTTTTCAATAATTCTTGATTGTACACCAAATGCAAGTCACAAAGAACAAATGACTCATATTAAGTTATATAGATATTTCAGAAATTCCAATTAAAATAGAATAGTACTCTTAGAATTTGTAAATGTAGAAGATATAATTGGTTTAAATCTTTTCAATGAATTGCAAGTTGTTTTACAATCTTTGGAATTTGATAGTGATAATGTAAGACGACAAGGTTATGATAATGAGTCTAATATGAAAGATAAAAAAGGTGTGTAAAGGATATTGTTTGACACTAATCCTAAACATTTTACATGTCATGTGATTCTCATTCTCTTAACTTAGTTGTCTGTAACATAACAAGTTCTTATACTAAAGAGCATGTCAATGTATGTATACTATGCTCTCTAATTTAATAAAAAGATGAAATGTTTTGCTTGAATATATTGATAGAGTAATTTTAAAATCATTGTCAACTACAAGATGGGAAAGTCCTATTGAAACAGTCAAAGTAATATTATTTCAAGCTTCCCAAATGCGAGAAACTTTATTCAAATTAACATAAATAAGTGAAGAAAATAAATTAAGTAGAGATGCTGAAACTTTATATTTGGTACACATTCGATTTTTAAATTTATACTAAGCCTTGTTATTTGGCATAATATTTTGTATAAAATTAGCGTAGCAAAAAAATACAGTCAAAGGATGTGTCTTGATGTTGTTGTAAAACAATTGTCTGGTCTTATTTCTTTTTTAGAAAAAATGATTTTATTTCTGCTATGGTTGATGTAAAAAAAAAAACATCTTATATAAAAATTGAGCTTGTATTTCCTTAAAAAACGTAAAATTTATAGAAAGTCATTTTGATGAGATTGCTAACATTGAAAGGGAAAATCAATCATCGAAAGAATCTTTTCGAATAGGTTATTTTTTCTTAGTGGCCCATATTGCTCTTGGACAATTGAAGAATATGTTTGAATAGCTGTAATATTTCGAATCTATATTTTGATTCTTGTATGATGTTACAAAATTAATTTCATTGGATAATGATGTATTAATGAGTTCTTGTGTGAATCTTGAAAATACTTTAAAAAATGGTGACACATCTGATATTGATGTAAAATATATATTTTTTCAAAATTACAAGTTTTGCACGTAATGTTATCAAGTGAATCTTATGAAACAAATAAAAAAATGATCTTTCATTCGAATATTAGAGTTTTTAAAACAATGGATATATTTCCAGATGTAATGATTGCTTATAGGATATTATTGATGTTGGGTTTTTCGGGCCGCGAAAACTACGTTTTCGCATCGCGAAAACCCCGAGAGCCTCAAAGCCAATGGATCCGTGCAAAGAAAAATTTCGAAAACTACGAATACGAGTTTCTACCGAGATCTACTCCTAGATCTACATGAAAAAAGGGTTATCACACTATGATCTACAGTAGATCTACATAAGGATAAACCTTTTTATACCTTTGTAGCGAAGCCCTTCGCAATCCCGCTTGTCCTCGGTTCGCCGGATCTCGAAAGTGTCAAAGTAGACACTTCTCTATGTGTATCCACACAAGCAAGAGATGGAGAAGAAACCTTTAGAGTGTGCTAGCACTCAAGCAAGGTCTCGGCAAGAAGGAGGAAAGGGAGAGAAGAATTGTGAGCAAAAGGAAGAAGATGAAATCAATTAGCCTTGAATGAAAATAAAACTTTCATTCACACTAAAAGTGGTCGTCCACATTAAGACTTGTAACCTCCATGGAATATCAAGAGTCACAACTCTTGGTAACACCCATGAGGTGGCATTTGGTCAAGTCAAACTTGACCAAATGAAGAAGCCTTGATGATGTGACATTGGTCAAGTCAAAGTTAAGTCAAAACTTGACTCTTCATCTTCCTACTTAAGTCAAGTCAAACTTGACCACTTCTATCCCTTGGTTGATCTAATCTAACCATTGGTCCAAGCCAATTTTAATTTAATGAATCTATATTCATTGAATTAAATTAATTAAATGAGTCTAAGTCCAAATTAGACTCACTTAACACATGAACCAACTTGAGTCCAACTCAATTAACCTACTTTGGATTACTCTTAATCCAATTTGGTTCATCATATGAACCTAATCATTTAGGTTCATCAAATGAACCTAGTCTCCATCTAATTGCCCTTAGTGTGTGACCCTATAGGTTCTTGTAACGTTGGCAATGCCCCTAAACCATAAGTAATGAGCGGTATCTAGCAACACATCATTACTACCCAAGTTACAAGAATGTTGAAATCCAACATCACCTTGTGACTACTAATTATGACTCCTCACAATATATGACAAGTGTCCTTCTATCCTAGACATCTAGATTGGTCAATGTGAGGCATAGACCGTGTCATCCTCTGACCAATCTAAATCTTGAACTCCAAGTAGACTCACTAAATTAAATGAGCTCAATATCCTATATTGACTCATTTGGGCATGGTCATGCACTTCGTGGTCTCACTCTATCAAGAATACCGATGTTTCTCCCGTCATATAGGAGGGATATATCTCATCTACATCACTCACATCCCTCTGCATAATTTGTTATATACTCAGTAATCGCCTTTATAGTCCACCCAGTTACGGGTGACGTTTGACGAAACCAAAGTACATAACTCCTTATGTAGGGATCTATGGTGACTTCAGGTCTAAGGACTAGTAGTCATACTAATAGCCACATGAGAAAGTATATGACACTCATATAACGATCCATGATACTTTCTCATGGCGGGTCATTCAGTATACATTCTCTAATGTATACCCATGTGTCAACTTGATATCTCTATATCCATGACTTGTGAGATCAAGTCATCGAGTTGTCCTACATGCTAGTCTTATTGCATTAACATTGTCCCTGAATATTAATACTCGACTAGGAATGATTAAGAGTAGCATTCCCTATATCATCTCACTATCGGTTCAACTAACCGATTGATATAGGTGAGAACCATCTACTCAAGGACATTATTATACTTAATTTATTTGACACCAATACAAGTAAGTATAATAATCAAAATTCAAATGTCTTTATTTATATAGAATATGATACAATAAGTCCAAAATACAATCATCAAATGATTGACTCTAGGGCTCTAGCTAACAATCTCCCACTAGCACTAGTGCCAATCAGTGTAGGCTTTAAGCTCAAATGACCTAGTGTGACCATCATGCTTCTTCTGTGCCAAAACCTTGGTCAAGGGATCTGCAATGTTAGCCTCTGTAGGTACTCTGCAAATCTTCATATCTCCTCTCTCGATGATCTCTCGAATGAGATGGAGTATGTGTTTGGTTTCCTGGTGTGAGCGAGGTTCCTTCGCTCGTGCTATAGCTCCATTGTTGTCACAATAGAGCTCAATGGGTCAAGAATGCTAGAACCACCTCAAGTTCATGATGAACTTGCGGATCCAGCCTCCTTTCACGCCTCGATGCGAATGTACTCGTTGTTAGAATCACCATCAGATCCTGCTTGAACTCTTCCACCGACAAGACCACCATTAATGCAAAATACGAACCCCGATTGCGATCTATAGTCATCCTGGCAGCACTGTAACCCTTTACAGCTAGCTCATCATTGCCTCCATATATCAAGAAATATTCTTTAGTCCTTCTTAAGTACTTAAGAATATTCTTGACCGCTATCCAGTGACTTTCACCTGAATCTGACTGGTATCTGTTCGTCATACTCAAAGCATATGAGTACATAACATGACGTACATGATCGATCCTATGGCTGAGGCATAAGGGATCTGATCCATGCGGTCTCTCTCCTCTCTAGAAGAGTGACCTTGAGTCTTCGAAAGATTCACGCCATGTTTCATCGGCAGAAATCCCTTCTTGGAGTTCTGCATGGCAAACCGTAGGAGTACCTTGTCAATATATGTACTCTAGCAATCTTCTAGATCTATCTCTATAAATCGAATCCTAGAATGCGGGATGTCTCACTTAAGTCCTTCATTGAGAAGCAACTCCCTAGCCGGGTCGACAGATCAAGCATAGGGATGTCCTTCCCATGAGTAATATGTCATCCACATACAATATGAGGAAGACAACTATATCCCCTACAACCTTCTTGTAGACACAATGCTCATCTTCGTTCTTGATGAAACCAAACTGTTTGATTGCATCATCGAATCGAAGATTCCAGCTCCGAGAAGCTTGCTTTAGTCCATAAATGGACCTATGCAACATGCATACTCTATGTTCTGGATCTACAAAACCCTCGGGTTGTGTCATGTACACATCCTCGAGTTGGTTCATTCAGAAACGCGCTTTTGACATCCATCCGCCATATCTCATAGTCATGGTAGGTTGCATAGCAAGCATGATCCGAATGGACTTAAACATCGCTATTGGAGAAAAGGTTTTATCATAGTCAATACCATAAACTGCTTGAAACCTTTAGCTACTAAGCGACCCTTATAGATAAGCTCATCCATGTTTTTTAAAGACCCACTTACACCCAATGGGTTTTACCCTTGTGGATCAACCAAAGTTCATACTTGGTTGGTGTACATGAATTCCATTTCGGATCTCATGGCCTCTAGCCATTTCTAGAATCTGGTCTCTTCCCGATAGGTGGTAGACTCATCCTCCATGAGCACAACGTCATCATGGTCGGACAAGAGAAATGAGTATTTCTCAGGCTGACGTACCATATCGGACCTGCCAAGAGGTATGTCTACTGATTGTTGTTCCTCAACTCCTTATGGAACAACATCATCAACAACACTTTGTGGTTCGACTTCCATCGAGGCATCGGTGCTATTGTTCGCAACTTGAACTTCTTCAAGATCGAACGTGCCCCACTAGTCTTTCTAGAAACAAAGTCCCTTTCTAGAAAGACCCGAGTCTTTCTGGGAATGTAAAATAATATCCCTTAGTTTCGGGATATCCAATAAAGTAGCACTTTTCGGATTTTAACTTGTCTGAGACTTGACGTCGAACGTAAGCCTCACAACCCCAAATCCTCATGAAAGACACCTGGGCATCTCTCCCAGTCCATATCCTATATGGTGTATTTATCACGGCCTTGGATGAAACTCGGTTGAGAATGAAAGCTGCCGTGTCTAGAGCATATCCCCATAGATATGTCGGAAGATCTGTGTGACTCATCATAGTACCATATCTAATAAGGTACGATTCCTCCTTTCGGATACATCATTCCACTGTGGTGTTCCAGAGGAGTGAGTTGGGATAGAATCCCACTAGGTAGTCACGGAACTCATAGCTAAGGTATTCTCCACCTCGATCCGATCGAAATATCTTAATACTCTTGTCATTGGTTATATACTTCATTCTTGAATTCTTTGAACTTTTCAAAGGATCTGACTTATGTGTCATCAAGTACATAATCATATCTACTGAAGTCATCAAGAAATGTGATGAAGTATCTATAACCGCCTCTAGCAAAGCAACATTGAAAGTGCCACATACATCACTATGTATAAGTCCTAACAAATCAGTCTCTGTGCCCACTAAAGGAGTCTTGGTCATCTTGCCTCGTAGGGATGACTCGGATATCTCATATGATTCAAAATCAAATGAGTCCAAAGAACCCATCCTTATGGAGTTGGGATAAGCGCTTGTCATTTATATGACCTAAGCGACAGTGCCAGAAGTAGGTTTGGTTCATGTCATTTGACTTGAACCTCTTGGTATTTACGTTATAGATAGGGCTCTCAAGGTCTAGAATATAGAGTCCGCTTATCGAGGTGCACTATAATAGAACATATCGTAAAAAGACGGAACAACATTTGTTCTTTATTGAACGAAAATCCTTTCTTGTCCAAACAAGAAACTGAAATTATGTTCTTAGTCAAGGCAGTAACAACAATCATCTAATTCTAGTACAAGCCCGAGGGAAGAGATAGATGGTAAGTTCCTACAGCAATAGCAGCAACCATTGCCCACTCGTAGGTCTATCTCACCTTCGTCAATGCTCTACTTTTCCTCAGCGCTTGTACATTGAAGCACATCCGGGATCTAATACCCACGATGAAGAAATAGAGGTTGACTTCTATAACATGTATACCTGAATTAGAAATCTTATTTCTCTTTTCTTAAGATCTTCCGGTATTCTTTGAGTTCCCCGCTTGTCCTTGATATAGGTGACAAAGATGTTCAACCATATCGTAGCGCCCATCAACTCATGTTGCTTCAAGCTCGAGTTCATGGTCGGCGAGCAAAACCTAATAAAAGAACCGTTACGTGGCAGAGAAAAATGAAACAAGGAATAAAACGGCATGGTGTAGCGACGGAGCTTTCCCAGGCCTCGTCTCTCGCTGGCTTCGTCGGCGCTGTCTTGTCCTTCTTAAGGACAGAACGCAGAGAGAAGATGTTCGTGTTCGACGTCATGACAATTCTACAACAGAAATAAATACAGAAATAAATATCATATTCTTAATCATTTAATTAGGTCTTTAACTAAATGATGCTCCCACTGAATTTTATAATTCATGTGGGACAAGATCCACATCATACTAACCCTTGAGTTAACTTTGGCTAATACGCCCAAGACTTAGTATGATCGGTAGATAACGATTACCAATTACATCTCTATGCAACTCTTGCTTATAGGATCAAAATCCGTATTTATATTAAAACTCGAGTTAGCTTTGGCTAATACGCCCGAGAATTAATATAAACGTGATTTTGTCCTACCTTTCCAACCGTTGGAAGAATGCCTATAGTTGTACTCGATCCAATCGAGTTAACTAGTTACTCAATCTAATTGAGTTGTACTCACCCATGCGTTAATAGGCAGGACCAAGATTGTCCTTCCGTACCCTACCAAGATAGTATGTGTTGCTCTGCTCTGGCAGATTCAACAACAGCATGCGATCGAGGTAGTGGTAGGTATCATGGCACGGTAGGCATTAGAGTTGACGTGATTTAGATCTAATCTAAACGTCGATGTTGTATCATATACACGATATAGATCTAATCTAATCGATAGGGTGCATCTTGTACACGATGTAGATCTAATCTAATCGTAAGGGTGCATCTTGTGCACGATTTAGATCTAATCTAATCGCTAGGCACTAATTAACTACTTAATTAAACATGCATCACATACATATAAGCAATTAATTAAATAATTTTGTGATTATGTCATGGCCCTACTACGATCTTCTCAAGCCAATGAGAAGATCGGATGGTCAACCTAAGGTTAACAACTTCTCAAGCTCCTTCCTTTGACCACCTCGTGTTGCTCGCGTCCTCCTCGTAACTCCGTCTCGAGTGGACCTTCCACCGCCTCAAAATTTACATTACAATTTTGAAACTCGAGTTATATTCGAGTCTAAATCTAATTTACAACCAGAATATAAGAGAAAGGCACGACGCGCAGGTCGTGAAAATAAAATAAATACAGCACGCACATCACATAACGGCACGCAGGCCGTATTATGAATTACAACACATTTCCAAATCCAATTTGGGTCGTTTGGGCCATGACTATCACAAAATTAATATATAATTCAAAATTATATATTTCTATAATTTTCTGTAATTTTTTTATATATAATTTTACAGATTTTATGAGTAAATTTTTCCCGGCGATCCCGATTAGCGATTTCGGGTGCAATCGCGGAGCAAATCCCCTTGCGGGGTTAGGGGCAGTACCCCTACCCGCGATCTAACCATCGCGAGTTGCTCCTAAGCGATCCAAGAGCGCCTTAGCCCGCTGTTCCAAAAAATTTTGGGGCGAAACTTTGCCGTTTTGAAAAATTCTTCTCGGTAGTCGAAGCCTACAAGTGCCGAAACACTTTGCTTCGCTTCTACGAGAAAAATACCCATAAAAACTCTACAAACCATAAAATTACAGAATATCACAGAACTGAATTTTTGTCATAAAAAACAAAAACTAAACTCGTACAAGCTTCGCACGTGGCTCTGATACCACTATTGGGTTTTTCGGGCCGCGAAAACCGTGTTTTCGCGTCGCGGAAACCCCGAAAGCCCCAAAGCCAATGGATCCGTGCAAAGAAAAATTTCAAAAACTACAAATACGAGTTTCTACCGAGATCTACTCTTAGATCTACGTGAAAAAAGGGTTATCACACTATGATCTACAGTAGATCTACGTAAGGATAAACCTTTTTATACCTTTGTAGCGAAGCCCTTCGCAATCCCGCTTGTCCTCGGTTCGCCGGATCTCGAAAGTGTCAAAATAGACACTTCTCTATGTGTATCCACATAAGCAAGAGATGGAGAAGAAACCTTTAGAGTGTGCTAGCACTCAAGCAAGGTCTCGGCAAGAAGGAGGAAAGGGAGAGAAGAATTGTGAGCAAGAGGAAGAAGATGAAATCAATTAGCCTTGAATGAAAATAAAACTTTCATTCACACTAAAAGTGGCCGGCCACATTAAGACTTGTAACCCCCATGGAATATCAAGAGTCAACTCTTGGTAATTCCCATGAGGTGGCATTTGGTCAAGTCAAACTTGACCAAATGAAGAAGCCTTGATGATGTAGCATTGGTCAAGTCAAAGTCAAGTCAAAACTTAACTCTTCATCTTCCTACTTAAGTCAAGTCAAACTTGACCACTTCTATCCCTTGGTTGATCTAATCTAACCATTGGTCCAAACCAATTTTAATTTAATGAATCTCTATTCATTAAATAAAATTAATTAAATGAGTCTAAGTCCAAATTAGACTCACTTAACACATGAACCAACTTGAGTCCAACTCAATTAACCTACTTTGGATTACTCTTAATCCAATTTGGTTCATCATATGAACCTAATCATTTAGGTTCATCAAATGAACCTAGTCTCCATCTAATTGCCCTTAGTGTGTGACCCTATAGGTTCTTGTAACGTTGGCAATGCCCCTAAGCCCATTTAGGAGCATAAGTAATGAGCGGTATCTAGCAACACATCATTACTACCCAAGTTACAAGAATGTTGAGATCCAACATCACCTTGTGACTACTAATTATGACTCCTCACAATATATGACAAGTGTCCTTCTATCCTAGACATCTAGATTGGTCAATGTGAGGCATAGACCGTGTCATCCTCTGACCAATCTAAATCTTGAACTCCAAGTAGACTCACTAAATCAAATGAGCTCAATATCCTATATTGACTCATTTGGGCATGTACTGGTCTCACTCTATCAAGAATACCGATGTCTCTCCATAGGAGGGATAGATTCCATTTACATCACTCACATCCCTCGCATAATTTGTTATATACCCAGATCGCCTTTATAGTCCACCCAGCCACGGGTGACGTTTGACGAAACCAAAGTACATAACTCCTTATGTAGGGATCTATGGTGACTTCAGGTCTAAGGACTAGTAGTCATACTAATAGCCACATGAGAAAGTATATGACACTCATATAACGATCCATGATACTTTCTCATGGCGGGTCATTCAGTATACATTCTCTAATGTATACCCATGTGTCAACTTGATATCTCTATATCCATGACTTGTGAGATCAAGTCATCGAGTTGACCTACATGCTAGTCTTATTGCATTAACATTGTCCCTGAATGTTAATACTCGACTAGGAATGATTAAGAGTAGCGTTCCCTATATCATCTCACTATCGGTTCAACTAACCGATTGATATAGGTGAGAACCATCTACTCGAGGACATTATTATACTTAGTTTATTTGGCACCAATACAAGTAAGTATAATAACCAAAATCCAAATGTCTTTATTTATATAGAATATGATACAATAAATCCAAAATACAATCATCAAATGATTGACTCTAGGGCTCTAGCTAACAATTGACAGTACTCGTGAGAATGACATCTACCAAAAGTAGTGTTTCAAAATAAAAATTAATAAAATCTTATTTACGTACCACAATGATTGGAGACAGATTAAATGGATTAACAATTTTATTTACTATTATTAATAATTTTGCCTTTAAAAGTGCATCACAAAGATACTTCAAATGAATTACCTCTATGTTTTTTTTGTAGGTATATATATTCTATGATGGATGATGTAAAAGCTTCTTTTTAGAAGAAGCAGTACTCGGAAGATAAAATTGAGACATAATTTATAGTTTGGGCCAGGGCTTTTAAACAATAAGGACCGGCTCGTGTATATATATATATGGAGTTATTATCCTAGACAATGCATGACGCGCGCTTATGCATTGTCCAATTTTTTTATTTTCTTTACTTACGGCTAGGCCATTTAAGATTTTATCTTTAGGATTTAAGAATTAGATTATAATAAACAATTTTTTTTCAAGATGCTTACAAGATGTGCAGTGTAAGAGGCGCGAGATAAGAAAACTCGATATTTATACACACACAGAGCACACCCGCCATGTGCGACGCGCGTGAGCAACTAAGTGAGTCGAGACACCCAAAAGTAATCTGAGGGCCCCAAAGTGATTGCCTGGATCACTTTCAGATGCCTTGACTTACTCTATCACCCACGGGCATCGCACACGACGGGTGTGCAGCGTATCAAATTTCTATATATTATAGAAAAGACGATTACACTCACCTCAAACATTGCACATAGTCCGTTCATAGATTATGTGAAAGTAGGTAAATCAAGGGGTCAGCTGATAACTGACTACCAAATGACTAGGAGGTGGAAGGAATTTTTCCTCGAAGATATGCGCCCACCAGGAATTAATCTCTACCCCATTATAGCAAATCTACCAGTCGTCCTGTGAGCACATGATAAAAGTTATTCCGTTTTTATGATCAAAGGGAGTAAATTATGGAAGATATTTTATTCTAGCACAGTGACCTTTGCATAGGAACATCAAAGACCCTATGAGTCATTTTGCATCCATTGAAAAGACATGTTAAAGTAACTATCCATGCAGTTATCAATTGGTGGGGGCATGAAATAGATGATCTATGAAATGATTATGATCAATTCCATAAACCGAATTGGATAATGAGCTCCAGTTGATCCAATTTGATTTAGCATATCATCCTGGTAAATAGGAAATTTCCACATATAATAAGAAAACAGAAAATGAAAGAGGAGAATATCAAGTGACCGTGTCCCCTAAATGATTTCGTCCAATCCCAAAAGAAGTCATATATCAGCAGCCAGAAAATTTCCAGACAAAGAAACCTGAAAATATTTAATATAGCTAATTATGAGGAACCAAAAATTATCAAACAAAATAAAAATGTTTAAACACAAATATATATATACCTTTTCGCCCAACTTGAAAGGGGATAGGCCTTTGTAAGGGCATCCACTGCACCGGAATGCATCCCCAAGTCCACACTAGAAAATGAAATTGGTTGATCAAGGAATGCTGAAACAGTCAATCACAGTATAGAACTTCAAAAACAAGGTTGAATGTGCATTGTGAAGTACATTGCCACAGGCAGATTGAGGATTGCTTATCTGCTCTGCAGTTAGCTCTAGTTTCTGAACTTTCGCTTCTGAGTCAGCCCTGCCACAAGTACAGTTCTTGCAAGCCTTCCTCGTGCTTCCGACCTCGCAGTCCCCAACTTAGTCAACATTGATAAACACTGTCATTGATTGTCAAGGAAATACAGTAAAGTGAGAAGTTGTCTATCATACTTATAGGCAGCTGCGGTTTCTTCAAATCTTCATCAGTTAAGAGGCTATCTTCATCAATCAAATCTGATTCATTATTGACAATAATTTTTGGTACTGAAGTATTCATGGCTTTCTTCAAGGGAAATGATGAACCAGTAGTCCAAGAGGCCTTCTTAGCCTTAATCTAGAGCAAAGTGCAAACAGTTTAGTTTACTGAAAATAGAGATGCAATAAGTGATAGTTGAAGAAATTGCTAATGTTGGAATCTCACACTAATAGATCGAGAATCTCCAACTGAGAGGAAATGATTCATTTCTAGTGGCTGCACTTCAACGAAACCTTGCATGAGCAGTTTACGCTCCAATGTTGAACTTGTCTGTAAAAATACAGGTCTAAAATTGTACTCTCTGTATGTTTAGTAGCAACAGAAAGTTTTCATGATTAAATTAAAAAGGTCACCTTTTCTGATATATCAAAAACTGCAATTGCCTGTAATAGGAGCGTGCCACCAGGCTTAAGCACCCGGCCAATCTCTTGAAGCCACTGCTCTCCAATCAGCTGATACTTTTTCGAAGCAAGAACAACCACATCAAAAGATGAAGATTCATTGGACAATTTCCCTTCTGTCAAATAGGTGAGCCAATATGAATTTGATACAAAATATATAATTCAAGATTGACTTGGATGCAAAATATAAATATTGCAAGGATCTTTGGCTTAGTAGGAACTAATATGTGATAACTCCACAACAATTTGCTTTATTTTCTTATCCTATAATATATAAAGTAGGTTTTGAATGATCCAAGATTTAGGTGATTGGATAACATGGTTTAGGGGTTTGATTTGTCTCAACAATTAGTTTTTATTTTTTATTCCAAAATATAATGTTCAGTAATATTTTGAAGATAATAAAAATTTAGTGGATTGCAACAAGAAGTAAAGAGATGAACCATTCTAGGGATTCAGACATCCTGAATTTGTGGTGCAGGTTGAATGGACCATTTGCCTCATGTTGAATGGGCAAGATAGGACTACTGGATGTTGACTTAAGATGTGAGACTTTTCATGTGTGCTAGATTGCTTGTGCCTTAGACACTTGATATCTGATAAGTGTGCTTGAGGAACCGTTGAGAGAGTTTTAGGATGAATTTACTTGGATGGAAAGATAGAACGGTAGAAAGGAGAGGAAGAATAACACAAAAATGTGAAATTTAATGATCCTTCCCCTCCCCCTCTCCTTCCTATATTTCCACCCAAGTAAACTCAGCCTTAGAGAAAATATAGTTAAGTGTTCTTTAATTTATTGGTTAGTCGATCGGGTGGTGGCATTGACACCAATGCATTGAATTGCTCAACATTCTTGTAAACATTTTGCAAAACCGAGTCAACCAGACTTGTCTTTCAAAATTGTCATGTGCCTCGAATTTTAGGTCAAAGCCATGAAATTTGAAGCATTTTGTTAATCTATTTCGTCGCATTTACCAGTGGAAATGGAATGGACTGATCTATTTCCCGGATGCTGCTGCAGTCTTTCATCCCCAACAAATATATTGCCATAAAAACAACCATGGATTGAAAAAAGGTTCTTGGATACGTAATTAATTACAACAGAACAAACAATTTCTTCCAACACAAAAATGTTTAAAATACCAGCGCTGTACCTTCCATCCAAGAACATGCATTAATATTAATAAGCACAAAGTGAAAAGATTACCAAGTGTTTCGCATTGGGTAATAACAGCCACCTCATCTTCCGAGATCGCCTCAACTCCTATGTCCCTGATCGCAGATAAGACCACAGCAAGATCCAGAGCCACATCGTCAGTGAGGAGAAGCGCGCTGCTCTTCCCCGCCATGGCGCACTGCAATAGCATCCTCACTCGTGAATTATCGAATCGATCGACAACTCCCAAACTAGAAGACGAAACCTAGAAATCAAGCGACAATACTGAAGCAGAGGCAAAATCTACTCACCGAGACGTCCTTACTCCCTGATTTGGAAGAGAAACCTTGAAATCCCCAAAAGTAATCGCCGAAGCGACCGACGCAGTGCCGCTGTTTCGCAAACTGTGGGCGGTGAAGGAAACCACCACAGAGAGGCAGCAGGGTCTTTATAGGCCTACGCGGGTCGAGCACAGATCTCTTAGGATTTTTTTTTTTATTCAGCGGATATGCCATTCGCATTTACGATTGGATTGTGATCGCGATTCGATCATGATTATGATCTCTTATTGGATTCATCGTCCCACCAAATTATAATTTTTGTTCAGAGTAGATGATCTCCGGCCGTCCGAAGGTCTCCGGTGGTGGATAAGTGACCAGATTACTAGGCACCGTATGAGGGTGTCCTTTGGATGACTTCCTACTGTCGACTCCGAACAAAAATTATAATATGATAGGGACGATGAATCCAAAAAAAATCTCAATCATTTACGATCGGATCATAATCATGATTAGATTGTAAATATAAATAGCACCTCTCCTGGATAAAAAAAAATATCCAGGAAATCTGTCTTTTTTGGTCCAGGAGATCGTTAGGCTGCCTCACGTAGGTCGGCCAAGCGCTCGGTGTTGGTTCGGTCGGGTATCACAGGAGTCACCGTCGCGCCACGTGGATGAAGAGAAGCGTGCTGGGCGAAGGACTCCCCTGTGCAGCAGTGTGGCTCGCCGTGGCCAGGCAACAGACTTGAGCGTGACCAGTAACGGCCTGCCAAGTGGATTGTGAGGAGGATCGCTCACTTCGGTCGGGTAAAGCGACGGAAAACTACCGGCGAAAGCTACGGTCTTTTAGCTTCTATGTGTCCACTTCAATCTATAGCTTAGAGCTGTCAATAAAAAGATTATTTTTCAAGTATGTAATTTTTGATTTTTTTACTTTATTTTTTTTATAACGTACACCATATAATTCTTCCATCATCAGCGCCCTCTAATTGTATGACTCGATTTAAAATTATAATTTAATTGGAAAAGTAAGAGATAGTTAATTTTGATCAGATTATGATCTGACATATAAATTAAGGGACCAAGAAAATATCAAGAATTATGGCACAGAGGATAGGACTCCGTAAATAAATAAGTTGGTTGTGAACAAATTTATTATGATAAGCAGGATGGATGCGTTTCAAGATTTCACCAGATCCTAAGAAAAAAATTAGACATTTAATATATTTTTTAAAATTAAAATTTTTTATTATCATTTTTCATTTGGATTCGGATTTAGGATCCATAATGACTAGCTTATTTTTTAAAAAAAATTAAAATATTAATTTAAAAATCAAATTTTATATAAAATTTAATTTTCTAACATTTTGAGTTACGAAATTATTAATTAAAATTTTATATTCAAGTTTTAATAATATTTTTTTTGAATTGATAAAATTGTTAAATTATTTAATTTTTTTTTAAACATTGTTGAACATAAATAAGATTTTATTAATTTTAATTATAAAAAACTTCTTTTTAATGAAGCTATATAGTTAATAATATGCCCTTGGGGCTATGGTATAATGACAGGGCATCTAAGTTGTCACCTAAACATCCACGCTATTTGATTCTAGTTATAGTGAATTTGTAAGAATTTTTCCTCCAAATAGGACATTAATCATGATATATAGTTAATAATATTTTATAAACTATACATACATTAGGATTTTTTTTTTTAATTTTTTTATAAGGTTCAATACCTCAAAGTGTGGTTTTTAATTTGGATTTATTATTTCTTTTAAAACTTTTAATTCTAAAAATAAATCTAAACCCTCAATATTTATGTGTTAAAATTTTTTCAAGATTTAAATATTTTATTTTTTAAAAAATCATTATCAAACCATTTTAAATTTTGTATGTCATATAAAAAATTAAAATTATCTTGATATATTTTAAATTGTTTAAACCTTCTTCAAAGTGAAGAATAAATAGTCAATAATATAATTAAAATAATTAATTTTAAAAGATTCTTCCAGTGAAAACTTTACCTCATTAATTTTATTCTCATCAAATCATTTACTTTTTTTAATTACACGTTTTTCATTAAATTTTGGTTCGATATTCATTTCATTTACAATCTTTTTACCATAAATCACAGTAGATATAAATCTATTTTCTCTATAATTATTAAAAAAATAAGACTTTTTAATTGATATAATGTAATAGAATGTTCATATTTTTATATTGTAAAAAATTACTAACAATAGTAATTCCGAATAATATATCATACCAAATAATCATATTTAATAAAAAATTCAAAATTTTCAAATTCATATGTTGCCAAAGAATTTGCTTCACTTTTTGTTTTAAGATCATCACTGGTTTCTGCAAGTTTATATAAAGCTTCTCTTATTTGTGGAGTTTGATATTTTATTATTTTAACACTTTCAAGATGACTTTTCTAACGTACTTGTGATAATCATTTAAGAGTTAAATTAGAAATATGGTCTTGTAAAATTTTCTATCTTTTGGTAGAAGAAGAAAATAATGAGTAAATATGTTGTATCAAACCAAAAAATATTATAGCACTAGGACAAGAATTAGTCATATCGCATAATACTAAATTAAGACTATGACAACTACATGGTGTATAAAAAGTTCTAGAATTTATATCTAATAATCTCTTTTGTACGCCTTATTCTTTACCTTTTATATTAGCCCCATTATCATATTCTTGTCCTCTTATGTCATTTACATCAAATTCAATTTTCTTTATTATACTAATAAGCATATCAAAAAGACTTTTTCCTGATGTATCATTTACTTTTAAAAATTCTATAAAATATTCTTCTATTTTGATTGTACCTATTGAAATATCTGTCCATCTTAATATAAGAGACATTTGTTCTTGATAACTTATATCGGGAGTATAATCAAGTAAACTGAAAAGTATTTTGCTTCTTTTATTTTTTTAATTATAATATTTTTACTTCTTTTCCTAATATACTTATTAACTCATTTTGTATATTATGACCAAGATAATGATTATGAATTTTACCATTTTGAATACGTTTAAGGTGTCCTTACATTATATGATCACACTCTGTAATCATTTTAATTAAACCTGCAAAATTTTCATTGTTATCTTGATAAATTTTCTTATTTGTATCAGGAAATGCCAAATTACTTTTTTGCAAGAGTTTTAACTATAGCAATAATTCTTATCAATACATTCTTCTAATGTTATTTTTCCTTATTTATTTTTTCTTATAAATTTTGATCAATGATTTTATTTTTAAGAAATCCCATTTCAATATTAAACTGAATATTCATATTTATAATATATTCATTGCTTGTTTCATGACTTTTAAACTTGACACTTAGATTTTTTAATTTCGGCACCCTTCGTTTGCTAATTTAATTTTAATTGATTTTGATTAAATAATTTATAACAAAAGTAAAATACTTTATATATCTAATTCTTTTGAATATGTTAACCATTTTCTATTATGTTTTTCACCATTTGATAATTTTTGAATGTAATGAATCACATAAAAATGTCTAAAATTTTCATCATTTGAAAAAAGAAATATATATTTCTCTAATTGGACCTTTTTCAACTAATAAATCTATTACATTTGTATTTATATTTTTTCCATTCATCATATATATTTTGAATAGAGAAATGATACATGCAACAAAGTTGCTCAGTGAAAGTCCTCCACGACTAAGTTGGTAGCTTGTGTGGTTAAGTCCACCTCAGCAAAAAAGGGACCTTAGCTTTTGTAATCATTCATTGGCTTCCTCTTTCGCTCATCTCCTTCCTTGCCCTAACTGGCCTAACTCTCCTCCCTCTTCTTCGCATTCTTTATCCCTCTCCCATCTCTCCTTCCATCAATGAGCTAACCCAGCGAAGGAGCCCAACCCTAACTTGAAACTCTTCTCTCATTCTTTGACCGCAGTTCCCTTCTCTGCCCTAACTCTCCTTCGTCTTCCCTCACGTCCTCTCTTCTCCCTCCCTTGCCCAACCTAGCTATGGCTCTATTGAAGAACCCAGCAACGAAATTGAAGCCAACAAAGGAATCTAAGAACCCAGTGAAGGAATCGATGAAGGGGGCCTTCTCCTTCCCTCTCCTACCTCATCAGCGACCAACGAAGCTGCAAACACCTCCAAGGAGTGAACTGTTAGTGCGGGAAGTATCAGACGATCGAACCTTAGTTTTAATAATGGCAAAAGGGATTCAAAGTTAAGTTTAATTGTTATCTAATGTGCTTGAATGAGTTTGCAGGAAAGTCCTAATTGTGGTTAGGCATGTGGAAAATCCTAAGGGACAGTAACCTTAGGTCCTAAGGGGTGGAAAATCCTAGGTGAAAGAGAAATCCTAAAGGAGGGTAACCTTAGGTCCTAGGGGGAGGTAACCCTAGGTGGAGAAAAATCCTCAGGGATGGTAACCCTAGGTCCTTGGGGGTGGTAACCCTAGGCGGAAAGTCCAATCGGTCTGGAGGACCGAACTGGCATTAGGTATGATCTCCAGAGTGGAGTAGGTGAGGACGCGTTCCCCGGAAGAGGGAACAGTAGGCGTCGGTTCGACCTAGGATTTTCGGTCGGAAATTCGAAGTCAGAACCGGATAGTCCAGAGACTGTCAAATACTCTTTTTATTGTATTTATATGTGTGCTAACTTTGTCTTGCAGGATATGTGGGCATTTTGTGAACTAACACATTTTGCAGAGACTAAAATGCACATCTTGCCTCGGATGAACAGTACCCGAGGCACCCTCATGGAGCTTGGAGGCACCTCGGGTGCAGAGTGTGAGCTGGCTGCGAAGAGGAACTGGATGCGCCTCAATGGTCATTTGAGGCACCTTAGACCACTGCTTTGAGGCGCCTCAAAGGGTGATGGAGGCGCCTTCAACCAGATAAGTTGCGACCAATTCTGTTCTGATCCGCGCGACTGACTCGGCAAGTTGGAGGCGCCTCGGACAGGCTTTGAGGCGCCTTCAGCAGGTTATATAAGCAGATTTCGACCAGCACTTCGAGATATCAATGCAAAAGTGATCTTTCTCCTGTGTACTGCTAACGAAAGGTTCCGGCCAAGCTACGACTAGTCCCCGACAACCTGGCGCTCCGATTTATGCAATTTAGTTGTCGGTATTGCTTTAAATTATGTTGTATCCATTTCATACTTGTACTAAATTTTGTGATATTATAGTTGTTGCCCACCGAAAGTGATCAAAGATCGCGGGCCTTGGAGTAGGAGTCGCCCAAGGCTCCGAACCAAGTAAATCTTGGTGTCCTTGTTTTGTGTGTGTTTGTTTTTAATTATTTCGCTGCTTTTCTCGTCGATTTATGAATACGAAGCGTGTGAAAGCCACGAGCACTATTCACCTCCCCTCTAGGGTGGTCTCGATCCAACAATTGGTATCAGAGCGGGGTAGATTTGATTTGGTACAACCACCAATCAAGCATTCTTTTCGTGGTGATTTTATTTTTCGGAGTTGATCGGAATCGGTACTCTTGCCGTCTTCCGATCTTGTTTCTTTCGTGATCGGATTTGTCTCGAAGTTGGTGCAACACCACTTGAGATCGTAATTTTTTTTTTTACTTTTATACCGCACTGCTAATCCAGGATCAAGTCCTGGGACAATCTTTTTCGTTTATTTTTCATGTGCAAGTTTTTCAAATGGGCCAACAAGAAGGCTACAACATAGTCCGCCCCCCGCTCTTCTCCTACGAAGACTTCGGCTACTGGAAAGACCGAATGGAGTCATACCTGCAAACCCAGTTTGAAGTATGGATGATCACCAAGATAGGCCTCGAACTCCCACTAGATGATGCGGGCAAATTAGTATCATACGCGAACTATGATGCATCATTAATAAAGAAAGTAGAAGTGAATGCTAAGGCAACCTGCATACTCCAGTGTGGTCTGACAAAGGAGGAACTTAACAGAGTATGACCCTTCTCAAGTGCAAAGGAGCTGTGAGAAAAGCTAATCGAACTACACGAGGGTACATCAGAAACCAAGGTAAGTAAGCGAGATTTACTTTTCAATAAATTATATAATATCAAAATGCAGGAAGGAGAGACAGCAAGCCAGCTCTACGCCCGGATACAGGATCTACTCAACGGTCTACATGCAATAGGACAAAAAGTAGAGAACCAGGACATCTTGAGGTATGCCTTGAACGCTTTTCTGAGGAATACCTTGTGGGCATCCATGGTAGATGCTTACAAGGTTTCCAAGGATCTCTCTTCCATTAAGTTAGATGAATTGTTTGCAGAATTTAAATTACATGAACAGGTAAACTCACAACCGGCCGAGAAAGGTGTTGCTTTGGTTGCAGGTATAAGAAAAACTAGGGAAGCAAAAACAAAGCGCAAAACTGAACCAGAATTAGAAGAAGATCCGGACTCTGATGACGACGATGAACTCACAACAGAACTCATCAACCTGGTGAAGAAACTCTATAGAAAGAAGAGGAGCTTCAACAAAAAGGATGTTAAAAAAGTAATTCAGTCGAAGGAGGCCCAACCAAAGGGAAAGTTTGAGGTGACGTGCTACGGATGCAATCAGAAGGGGTACATTAAGGCAAACTGCCCAAATCAGAAAGATGCGAAGAAGCCAAGAAGGAAGAAAGCTCTGTAGGCAACCTGGGACAAGTCATCCTCAGAAGAGTCCGATGACGAACAACTTGAATAGACGAGTTTTCTCGCGATGATGGCCTGGGACTGCATCAACGAATCCGGAAGCGAGGATGAATTGGAAGCTGAGTCCAAGAGAAGCCACAGATCCGCATCCATTTCTGAAAGGCCAAACCCCTCTGTAAGTATAAATCGTCTATATAATTTAATTAATTATTTAATGCATAAGTTAGCAAAATCCAATGTTCGGATCAAGTCGCTTCTAAAGGAGGTAGCATCCCTTAAAGTGTTAGGACCAAAAGTAGTTAGAGGGGGGGGGGGGGGGGGGGGAATAGCTCGTCGCGTTCGCTCGTTGCTCGACGTTGCTTGGCGTTGTTTGTTTCTTCAAGAATATGCAGCGGAAAATATAGAAACAAAACACTCAACGCTAACACTAGGATTTTACTTGGTATCCACCTCCAAAGGAGGTGACTAATCCAAGGATCCACACCACGCACACACCCTCCACTATGAATAACACTCCTTTTCGGTAACTACCGAGGGCGGAGAAGCCCTACAAGACTCTCAGTACAAGAAGAAAGGAAAGGGAAACAAAATACAAGCGCAAAGCTTACAATGAGTACAGAAAACCCTAACCCTAGCTTCTCTTCTTGCCTTTGATCCGCCTCTTGACTTGGAAAGCTTCCAAGATCCTTCAAGAACTGGCGATCTGATCTTTGAGAGCGCTGTGGAGGAGTTGGCGAGAGATCTGGAGTGAATCGGAGAAGCGATGCCGAAGGAATCGTGCGCCTGCGGCCTTTATCGACGCCAACGGTCGGATCCCGATCGATTCGAATGTTCCCAATCGATCGGGGAGGCTTTGGATCGATTCACGGATCGATCCAGAGCGCCTCTGTGCTCTGGGAAAAACGCCTGGATCGATCCATGGATCGATCCAGCGCTTATCGCGCGAAGCAGCCGCGTCCCAATCGATCCACTGATTGGGACATCTGGATCGATCCACGGATCGATCCAGAGGCTCTCTGTTCGCTAGGAAAGGCTTGGATCGATCCACTGATCGATCCAGTACTTGGTTTTTGCCCAAAACCAAGTCCCAAGCCTACCAAACCAACACCCGGTCAACCTTGACCTGTTGGTACATCATGCCTAGCATCTGGTCACTCCTTTGACCTGCTAGGACTTCCCACCAAGTGTCTGGTCAATCTCTTTGCCCCACTTGGACTTTTCTATTCATGCCAAGTATCTGGTCACTCCCTTTGACCTACTTGGACTTCCATCAGATGTCTGGTCAATCCCTTTGACCTATCTGTATTTCCTTGTGCCAAGTATCCAGTCAATCCTTTGACCTACTTGGACCAGATGTCCGATCATCCTTGATCCATCTGGATTTTCCCTTGCCTGGCTTCACTCACCAGGGCTTTCACCTAGCTTCACTCACTAGGGTTTTCCATCTGCCTAGCTTCACTCACTAGGACTTTCCTTCTGCCTGGCTTCACTCACCAGGACTTCCATTTTACCTAACATCCCAGTTAGGACTTCCCAGTCAAGTATCCGGTCAATCCTTTGACCTACTTGGACCAGATGTCCGATCATCCTTGATCCATCTGGATTTTCCCTTGCCTGGCTTCACTCACCAGGGCTTTCACCTAGCTTCACTCACTAGGGTTTTCCATCTGCCTAGCTTCACTCACTAGGACTTTCCTTCTGCCTGGCTTCACTCACCAGGACTTCCATTTTACCTAACATCCCAGTTAGGACTTCCCAGTCAAGTATCCGGTCAACCTTGACCTACTTGACTCTTCTTCAATCAATTTCTTATTGTCAAACATCTAAACTCAAACCAAGACTCAGCTTGGTCAACCAGGTCAACCTTGACCTGAGGGATGTTGCACCAACATAAAGAAGTGACTAAAATCGGATCCTTGACTGATCCTGTTTAGACTAGAACCTCAACTCAAGTCCAAAAACTTGAGGAAGAGAATTCCAGCCTGAAAAGTCAAGTCAAGGATTTGAATATTGCATTAGAACGGTTTACACTGGGTTCCAAGAATCTTGACTTGATTCTTGGAAAATAGAAAGTCGTATACAATCGATCCGGACTAGGATTTAAATCTAAAAAGAAACATCGGTCTTATTTATCGCTTATTAACAGACTGAATAGTAAGATAGTCCAAGCATGGGTACCTAAGTCTAACTTGGTCAATCAAGTTGGACTTGGTCAATATTGGGTCCCCAAGGATCAAGTCCATTTCCTTGATAAACCATTTCGAGGCTATGATCCAGGGGGAGCCAATAGGAAAACCATATCTAGAATTGATTGATGATTGCCTATTTACTTGAATTATGCATGTTTAGATTAGGATAGATTAAGGACCTAGGCATAATTTACACTTGTTCAGTTAAACCTAGGGATTTCAAAAAGAAAATTAAATATGACATTTCTTTGAGCGGTTCTGTTTAGGAAGTGGTGGATGATCTCATACCCAAGAAGGCCTAGTGCCTCGCCACGACCTGGGAACTAATCCTTAAAATACATATTTAATTGACTAATTGGAAAACTTAAGTTTAACTCAAATGTAAATTAATCCTTAGAAATAATCTAAATCAAATATAATCATCTCACAAACTACTTAAGGTTCCCTAATTGATAACTTAGAATCAGATGAGATGGATTTAGGTTGAACTTAGTTCAATTTAATAATTTGACTTAATCAATCTATTAACTTAAGTAATTAATAGTTTAACTTAATTAATCAAATTAATAATTTAACTTAATTAATCTATTAACTTAAGTAATTAATAATTTAACTTAATTAATCAAATTAATAATTTAACTTAATTAATCAATTAACTTAAGTAATTAATAATTTAACTTAATTAATCAATTTAACAAATGTGATTAATCAATTTAATCGAATTAATAATTAAGTAAAATCCAATTCAATTTAATTGACTTAACCAAACACAAAGATTAACCATCTCACAAACACCCATAGGAATACCATGATTGATCATCTAGACTGGGTGAGATGGAACATTAAGATAATTTTAGTCAAACTATCTTTTAAATCTAGGAAATTGACCCAAATCAAATACTTTATGTAGGAACATAAAGATTTGGATCAATGGATGCTAGATAGTGGATGCTCCAGACACATGACTGAAGACAGACTGAAATTTACGAAGTTGAAACTCAAGAACCTAAGGTCTCTCGCGTTCGACAACGACGGAACCTTTAAAGTAATCGGAATAGGTAACATCCAATTAAATTTCGGTTTTTACATTCAAAAAGTATTATTAGTTGAACAATTCAGTTTTAATTTACTTAGTATTAGCCAGTTATGTGACTCAGGATATTTAATCACATTTTCAAAAACTGAATGTATAATTAAGAACATTAATAATCCTGAAATTACACTTAAGGGTATTCGGAAAAAGAATATTTATACTATAGACCTACCAACTTCCTCACTAGAGTGTTTATTAACACAACAAAAGGAAACTGAGTTATGGCACAGGAGACTGGGTCACACTCACACTAGACTCATTTCAAAAATGTGTCAAAATGGTTTAGTTAGAGGTCTGCCCAAATTAAAATTTATTGAAAATTCAATTTGTGATGTTTGTCAATAGGGCAAACAACCCAAGTCAAACCATAAGTTAACCAACTTAAACAAAACAACTTTAATACTTGAGCTCCTTCACCTAGACTTGTTTGATTCACATGGAGCCAAGTCACTAAGCAAAAACCAATATTGCTTAGTAATAATCAATGACTACTTAAAATTTACTTGGGTAAAATTTATAAAAACTAAAGATGAAACTCTTGAAATGTTTAAAGTTTTTTATAAATTAATAGAAAATAAAAAAGACACTCAGATAAAAAGAATTAGAAGTAACCATGGGGAGAATTTGAAAATCATAACTTTATTGAATTCTGTGAAATTAATGGGTATAAACATGAATATTCTTGCCCTAGGACTCCCCAACAAAATGGTCTAGTAGAACGTAAAAACAGAACCCTACAAGAAGCCGCTAGGACCATGTTAAATGAATACAAATTATCTAATCAATTTTGGGCTGAAGCAATTAATACAGCCTGTTATATACAAAATAAGATTTTAATTAACAAATTTCAGAATAAAACACCCTATGAAATATACTATAATAAAATTCCTAACTTAAACTATTTAAAAGTATTTGGGTGTAAAGTATTTATTTTAAACACTAGAGACTACTTAGCGAAATTTTCATCAAAAACAACCCCAGGAATATTTTTATGGTACTCAACAATCAGTATGACATATAGAGTGTATAACAAAAATACCCTAAAAGTTGAAAAAACAACAAATGTAATATTTGATGAAGAAAATAAATTATCTAATATAATAAATGAAAATAATAATATAGAAAATCTTAACCCAAGAAATACATATGATAATGAAGAAATTCAACCTGAACCTAATGAATCCAAAGAACCAAATACTAACCCAAATACAAGACCAACAAGAACAAACACCAATCACCCATCTGACCAAATTTTGGGTGATTCAACTCTAGGAGTCAGAACTAGGTCATCTTATATGAACCTAATCCAAATAGCTCTCACTTCCAAAATTGAACCCAAAACTATAGATGAATCCCTACCAGACTCAGACTGGACCTTAGCAATGCAAGAAGAGTTAGCCCAATTTGAAAGAAATCAGGTCTGGGAATTAGTCCCTAAACCCATTAACAAGACTATAATTGATACTAAATGGGTTTTTAGAAACAAATTAGATGATCAAGGTGAAATAGTTAGAAACAAAGCTAGGTTAGTAGCTAAAGGGTTCAATCAAATAGAAGGGTTAGACTATGATGAGACCTATACCCCTGTAGACATACTTGAATCCATTAGGATGCTGCTAGCCTATGCAACACACAAGGGATTCAAGTTATACCAAATGGACGTAAAATCCATATTTTTAAACAGATTTATTAAAAAAGAGGTATATGTAGGTCAACCCCCAGGATTTGAGGACTTAGAATATCCAAATCATGTCTTTAGACTAAAAAAAGGCCCTATATGGACTAAAACAAGCACCTAGGGCTTGGTATGAACGTCTGTCCAATTATCTAATATCAAAAGGGTTCAACCAAGGTCAAATAGATCCAACCCTTTTTGTAAAAATCTTAGAAAAAATATTTTTATAGCCCAAATTAACGTAGACGATATAATTTTTGGGTCAACCAACTCCAAATTTTTAAAAGAATTTACCAAATTAATGAAAAATGAATTTGAAATAAGTCTGGTAGGTGAACTTAACTTTTTCTTAGGTTTACAAATTAAATAAACCAAAGATGGAATTTACATTTATCAAACTAAATATGCTAAGGAATTAGTTAGAAAATTTGGAATGAAAAACTCAAAAAATATTAATACACCAATAGCCACTAATATTAAAATTGACTCAGACTCAGAAGGTAAACCAGTAGACTTAAAATACTATCCAAGTGCGATAGGAAGTCTACTGTACCTAACTGCGAGCCGACCAGATATTCATTTCGCAGTAGGTATATGTACAAGATACCAATCTTGTGCAAAAGAGTCTCACTTAACCTTTATTAAAAGAATACTAAGGTATATTAAAGGAACCCTAAATATAGGATTATGGTACCCTAGATCTTGCACCCTTGACCTAGTTGGCTACTCTGACTCAGACTATACCGGGTGCAAGCTAGATAGAAAAAGCACATGTGGTAGCTACCAATTTCTAGGTCAGTGCCTAGTAAGTTGGTCAAGCAAAAAGCAACACTGTGTTGCTTTATCTACCACTGAAGCTGAGTATATAACCCTAGGTGAATGTGCATCTCAATTGTTATGAATGATGTATACCGTAAAAGATTATCAACTAGAATATCAGAAAAAAAAATTCAATTGATAATATAAGTTCAATTAATCTAACCAAAAACCTAATTCACCACTTAAGGATTAAACATATAGAAGTAAAGCACCATTTTGTAAGGGATCACGTAGCTAAGGGTGATATTGTACTTAACTACGTTGAGTCAAAATTAAACCTAGCTGACATATTCACAAAGCCCTTACCTGAACTTGAGTTCAGTTCACTTAGAAGATAAATAGGGATGTGCTTAGTAGAATAGAACTCATTTTTTGCTTACTTTTCTCAACTTATTTTTTGTGTTTTAAAATCTTAGGAAAAATATTTTTCAAAATTCCAAATTTTTTTAGCTTTTCAAAAATCTGATTTAGCCTAGGAATTTACCCCTAGATATCATGTACCCCTAGATTTTAGCCAGAGCATCTCACAAGCACACTAGGCTTAACTTGTTTGTGTTTGAAACACTTAGAATGAGGTGAGATGCATAGGGTACAGTCTAGACTTCAGTATGCTTATTTCTATGCATCGTAGTAAGTCTGGACAATAAATACCAAAATAACAGTAATCAAGTTAAGTTATTCAGACTTAGTCAAATATAATTGGATCACTAACTTAACTTGACTAGCCAAGTGAGAGTTGTTACCCTCTAGGTAATCAGCTAGTAACTAATGGTTAGACATGTGGCCAAGGAATTTCAGTTACTCATGCTTGGACTTTAGGAATATTTTTCTTGTTTTAATTCTCCAAAGTAAAAATACCTCAATTAAAATTTTTTTTACAAGTCTTTCAAGTTAAGTATTCTTTTTAAAATTATCTAAGTATTAGCTAAGTTACTTTTAAAAGTCAAAATACTTCACTTCGCTAAAATTATTTCAAACTTAGCATTTAAAATGATTTCTAAAAGCAAATTATTCTTATGCTAAGTGTCTTTCAAAACTTATTAAATTTGACAAAGTACTTCCAGCTAAGTTATTTTTTCAAAATCAAAGTAATTCACTTAGCTAAAAGTCTTACAAGTATGTTTTCCCTTCTTTAAAAGCTAAGTGTTTATTTGACGCCCTATTTTTTTTTAAAAAAAATAAGCTAAAATTATTTCTGAAGAATTTAGGTTTATCAAAACTAAAGAAATTCAAAGAAATTCTTTTGCTCCCTTAGTTATTTTGATATATGGCAAAGGGGGAGAGTATAAAGAAATTCAAAGAAAGTTTGAAAGTTTCAATTTTTATAATTTAAGTTTAGGGGAGCTTTTATTAAGGGGGAGTTCTTGTAAGATTCTATTAAGAAGGGGCTTTATTTGTGCTTATCACATTGATGCTTGTGCTAAACGTTTTTATTATATCTTTCTGCTTAACTTTGAATTTATTATATCTTTCTGCTTAACTTTGAATTTTAGTTGTCATAATAAAAAAGGGACAGATTTTTGGTGCGGGAAGCATTAGACGATCGAACCTTAGTTTTGATAATGGCAAAAGAGATTCAAAGTTAAGTTTAATTATTATCTAATGTATTTGAATGAGTTTACAGGAAAGTCCTAACTATGGTTAGGTAGGTGGAAAATCCTAAGGGGCGGTAACCTTAGGTCCTAGGGGGTGGAAAACCCTAGGTGGAGGAGAAATTCTATGGAGGGGTAGCCTTAGGTCCTAGGGGGAGGTAACTCTAGGTGGAGAAAAATCCTAGGGGATGGTAACCCTAGGCGGAAAGTCCAGTCGGTCTGGACGATCGAACTGGCATCAGGTATGATCTCCAGAGTGGAGCAGGTGAGGACACGCTCCCTGGAAGAGGGAACAGTAGGCGTCGGTTCGACCTAGGGTTTCCGATCGAAAATTCGAAGTCAAAATCGGACAGTCCAGAGACTGTCAAATACTCTTTTTATTGTATTTATATGTGTGCTAACTTTGTCTTGCAGGGTATGTGGGTATTTTGTGAACTAACACATTTTGCAAGGACTAAAATGCACATCTTGTTTTGGATGAACAGTACCCGAGGCGCCCTCATGGAGCTTGGAGGCGCCTCGGGTGCAGAGTGTGAGCTGGCTGCGAAGAGGAACTAGAGGTGCCTCAATGGTCATTGGAGGCACCTTGGACCACTGCTTTGAGGGGCCTCAAAGGGTGATGGAGGCACCTTCAACCAGATAAGTTGCGACCAGTTCTGTTCTAATCCGCGCGGTTGACTCGGCAAGTTGGAGGCACATGAGATAGGAGGCTTCGATCAGTGAGCAGGTTCGAGACAGAGGTAGTACAACTTGAAGACCTTCTAGCTCATGTTCTATATTTTTTAGATATTTTCTTTAGGTAATATAAATTATGGAACTTGAAACTAGTACTTAATGTTTACTAACTATTTGGGTACTCTTAATAAGTTCAAAATTTATGTATGGATTCAAGTACTTTTATGTTCGAGACGTTAAAAAAATGACTCATCTAAGATGGCTTAAGGGACATTTCAATTAGTTTATATCGTTAACTACTGTTGAATAATGTTGGATTGTTGGTGTTGCAATTGTAGTAGGATAATTAGTGTTGAGTACTGTTAGATGATGTGAAACATTTTGCTACATATTATTTTGTTAATTAGTGTCAAGTACTATGATGCGGAGCATTTTATTATTGATTAAATATACCCACAAAGAAACAAATAGTCAAGCCTACTAAAGCTTGGGCCAAACTTGAGAGGAAGACTTTTTTATTTACTACTCTCATATAACATAATATAATATAATCACACATTCTCAATTTGACGGATTTCAACTAAATTGTATTAAAGAATTTGAGACTAGATCAATCCAAATGCTATGTATAAAGCTAGATTTTACACCATCTTGTCTCCAAATTTAAGTAAGTGCAATGGTAAGTCATAAAGATTACATTGGTCCATCTTCTTATGCAGGGTTTCCCAAAACTACTTTACTAAGAAAATCTTGATAACAGATGCAGCTCGAATGTGGTGAAGTGCAACAACTACATCACCAAGTTGGCACAACCATTTTTCCTTAGCGGATTTCATAACAACTTCTAAGATTACCTCTGTTGATTCTGAATTAGTGGCTTTAGCAGATCCTTCACCTAAAATTGGAATAAGGCCCCAGTAGATCAACCTATGTTTGGCCGAGGTTTCATCATTGATGCTCCAATCAAAAGAGTCGACTATCAATACTGGGACAACTACAGATAGGATTGGCATTGTTGGTATGTACCTGGCAACACTTTCATTCTTATCAACACTTTGATCACATGCCTACATGAAATTCCCCAAAACTCAAATAGACAACACACACTGCAATTAGCAATCTAACTCAATAAAATGTACCCTAAAGGAAACTTCTCTTATAGGTTCTTTATTTTTTCCAACATAGTTTCTACTACTTCAAATATTAAAATTGTCCCTTCTTCCTTCAACAATGAAGCATCGCAAAACACCAACCCTCTTATTTCATCTTGGAACAACTTAAATAAGTTGTTAGTGTAGACATTTTGAAATTATTTTTCAATAGGATGACCAAGAATAACTGACATGATATAATTAAAAGAAATAAAATCTAAATAGTTTTCATTCTCAATCTTCTTCTTCAAAGTACTATCATACTGTTCAACAAATTGCTTCAAAGATGTTTTAGAATGGACGTAGTCATCAACAAATACATTCATACTTTCACTTCTTTGAGATGAGGACATACCTGTTGGGGTTATAAGGTTACAAATATAGTCCCACATTGAAAACACATGAGAAAGATCATGAGTTTATAAGAAAAAGATATCTTTATTGGTATGAGGCCTTTTGGGTAGAGCTCAAAAATAAATCCATGAGGGCTTAGGCCCAAAGTGGATAGTATTATACTATTGTGGATATATCTAAAATCTTTTCGTCTTAACAATACCTATCCAAAAGTTATCTTTAACATATACAAGTATTTATCTATTCCGTTCTTCATGTAAAGATTTCAATGAATCATTATTCTCTAAATTAAACTTCTCAATCATTTTCAACCAATTCTCATCACACTCATCAACTATAAGTAAGTTATAAATAATGTTCTTCAATTATTTCTTTATCATTTTATATTTAGCTTGACCACCTAATTTTATTAGAAGTTTTTCCATGATATGCCAAAGACACAGACAATGATGAGAATTTAGAAATATCACTTCAATTGCAATTGTCATGGCACGACATTGGTCATGATTATAGTCTTTGGAGCATGTCCTAGCATACATGTCAACCAAGATTTGAACAATCATATGAAAATTGTTGAGTCTTTGCTTGATAATAATCCACATCCTAGCAAAATAGATTGACCATGATGATGCACCCCCAACAAATGGAACAAATGACATGTCATAATTATTAGTCAAATAGGTTGTATCAAAAGTCACAACATCAGAAAAGTAATCATACGCGCCCTACATCTTGCATCTGCCCAAAAAATATTTCTTATTCAAGATTCCCCATCTAAATCAAGCACATAAAAAAAATTTGAGTTCTTACTTTGCATGAAAAATAATTACTCAAAGTTTCAGCATCTCGATCCCTAAATCTCAACCTTCTAGCTTCTGAAATATAATTTCTACACTTTCTCTTATCAAATGCCAAATTCTCATGGCCTCTAGCCTCAACTACATAAGATTGAAAACTTTTGCTTAAAGTTATTCCAAGTTGATCATTTAATTCTAATTTTCTCTTTGTAGCTGAATCCAATACTTTATTACATCTAAAATGTCATGACTTTCTAGGGCTGAAGATATGATTATGTCATTCCAATCTCAGGAAGTTTGACTTCATTTATACTAAATGGAGATGGGTATTGATCCACATGGTCATTGTTATCCTTTACCTCATTTGAATCAATTTTTCCTTTTTTCATAACACTTTCTTCACCTACATTTATTAAAAAAATGCAGGGCAGGTAAGGAATGTTATTCTATCCTATTTATTCATAATTTAGCCCAAGTAGAAGAGAAAATTCACATACATGATACTACATCACAAAATAAAGAAAATCGACCAAAAAAATACACATGCTTAAATGTCAATCAAATAATCATTCAGAGAACCGTAACTCCTAAATAATATCCAAACACAAAATAAAATAAACACGTTTTCAATACAATATCATTTCAGCTACTATCATAAATTCAAGGTCCATCATATGATTATTTGAGCACGAATTTCTCTCACCTAACCTGAAAAATCTTTGTTGCTTGGCTCTATTGCTCTCACTGATTGACAAGGTTCGTTGTTTCATTCCTATACAAGCTGCAATTCATAGGCTTGGGTGAAGAAATTAGGTGTGAGAACTTAGGCGAAGAAATTAGGGCAAAGAAATTCTACGAAAAAGAGTCGTAGCTGGGTTAGGGATTCAATTCCTTGGAAGGGAGAGAGAAGAAGAAGAAGGAGGCGTGGCTGAGTTAGGGTTAGCACAAATTGAAGAAAAGAATTCGAAGAAGGAGTTAGGGTAGGGGAGGAAGAAGAGAGAATGTGAGGGAAGATGAAGGAGAGTTAGGTCAAGGAAGGGGACTGCGATCGAAGAATGAGAGAAGATTTTCAAGTTAGAGCTGGGCTCCTTCGCTAGGTTAGCTCACTGATGGGAGGAGAGATGGGAGAGGGATGAAGAACGCGAAGAAGAAGAAGAAGGAGAGTTAGGGCAGGGGAGGAGAAGAGCGAAAGAGGAAGCCAGTGAATGATTACAAACATTGAGGTCCCTTTTTTCACTGAGGTGGACTTGGCCATGCAAGCTGCCAACTCAGTCGCGGAGGACTTTTGCTAAGTCGCGGAGGACTTTTGCTAAGCAACTTTGCTGCATGTATTATTTCTCTTTTGAATAATAGTTTCATCAATATTATTGAAAAAAATTATTTTCATGATCTACTAAGTCATCTTTTTCTTCTGAATTTCTATTATCTTCTTTGTTAATATTAATATTTGATGAATTAGATTTGTGATTATTAGAAAATTCTTGACATACTTCTTTTTTTCCTAAAGTATTATCTTCCAGTGAAAATTCAATTAGTTTTTCCTTTAAATTTTAAATTATATTATTTTCTGAGCTTTGATTCTGATTAGTAATAATAAATCTATCAACTGCATCTTTTTGAGATTGAATCAATTCTTCTATTTTTCTTTTTTATACGTTTTATATATCCAGAATTCTATTTTTTAGCGGACATATTTATATTAAAATAATAATAATAAGGAAAATATAAGTCCCTATTATTTTATCAAAATAAAATTATTTAGAATTAAATGAACAATAAAACTTGATTTATGTTGTATAGTTTTAATTGATAATATTTCAAAGTTTGACTATTATCTACACAAATATAATAAGAAAATAAAAATATATTAACTTTAATTTGAATTGATTAATTTAAGCAATATATAATAAACCAACACTTAAAAGTATATAATAAGTCAAATAAGTGCAATTAAAAGTATTAAAAAAAATCTATGAACAATATTTTATGAAAATTTGCTTGCATCGAAAAAGAAAAAATAGGAAAAAAATTCACATGTAATTACTAATAATATATTTTTCCAACATTAATATTTGATCAAAAGATATTTGTCAAGAACTTTTTGATGATTACAAATCTAATGCATCAAATTTAATATTAACGAAGAAGATAATAGTAATGCAGAAGAACATGGCTTAATAGATCATGAAGATAAATTTTTTTAATAATATTGATGAAACTATTATTCAAAATATATATGATCTTACACAATGGAAAAATATAAATACAAATTTAATAGATTTATTAATTGAAAAAAGTCCGATTAGAGAAATCAATATTTCTTTTCCCAATGATGAAAATTCTAAATATTTTTCTATGATTGCATTCAAAAATTACTAAATGGAGAAAGATATAATAGAAAATGGTCAATATATTAAAAGCATTAGATAAAGTATTTTGCTTTTATTGTAAATTATTTAGTCAAAAATTAATTACAATTCAATTAAAAATGAAGGGTGTCAAGATTGGAAAAATCTTAGTACAAGTTTAAAAGTCACGAAACAAATAATGAACATATTACAAATATGAATATTTGATTTGATATAGAAATGAGATTGCTTAAAAATAAAATCATTGATCAAAATTTATAAGAAAAAATAAATAAGGAAAAACAACATTGGAAGAATGTATTAATAAGAATTATTGCTATAGCTAAAACTCTTGCAAAAAATAATTTGACATTTCATAGTACATATGAGAAAGTTTATCAAGATAACAATGAAAATTTTTTAGTTTAATTGAAATAATTACATAATTTGATCCTATAATAATGCAAGAACACCTTAAACATATTCCAAATAGTAAAATTCATAATCATTATCTTGGTCATAATATACAAAATAAGTTAATAAATATATCAAAAAAAGAAGTAAAAAATATTATAATTAAAAAAATAAAAGAAGCAGAATACGTTTTAGTTATACTTGATTGTAGTCTCGATATAAGTCATCAAGAACAAATATTTCTTATAGTAAGATGTGTAAATATTTTAACAAATTCAATCAAAATATAAGAATATTTTATAAAAATTTTAAAAGTAGATGATACATTACGAAAATGTCTTTTTATATGCTTATTAGTATAATAAAGAAAATTGAACTTGTGTAAATGTGTTGGGTTCAATCAAATTCTCATATTGAAAAGATTTGAGAAAGATCATGGGGTTAAAAAGATGTAGGATATCTTCATTAGCATGAGACCTTTGGGTAGAGCCCAAGAGCAAAGTCATGAGAGCCTAAGCCCAAAGTGGACAATATTGTGTAATTGTGGAGAAATATGGATATTCTTTGGGCACAAAAAATAGTATCAGAGTCATGATCCGATCAGATGCAATGTGGGGTGGCCTTGAACGAAGTTGAGGGTAGACCCGAAGCTGGTCATGAGTGACCGGATGTTTGTGTGGAGGCTCGGAGCAGGTCAGAGTAACTGAATGCTCGCGGTGAGGTCCGAACCATGAGAGTAATTGTGGTCTTCGTTTGAGGGGAGAATTGTTGGGATTCAATTAAAGTTTCAAATTGAAAATATTTGGGAAAATTCATAGAGTTAAAAGGATATAGAATATCTCCATTGGCATGAGACCTTTTGGGGAGAGCCCAAGAGCAAAGTCATGAAGGTCTATGCCTAAAGCGAACAATATCATGTCATTGTGGAGATATGTGGATATTTTTTGGGCATAACAAAATGACATAAGAGGACAAGGAGATAAGAATGGGATTAATATGAAATGTAAACAAGATGTAAAAAAGAGATTGTTAGATATAAATTCTAGAGCTTTTGACTAATTCTTGTCCTAGTGCTAATATTTTTTTGATGTGATACAATGTATTTACTCATTAGTTTCTTATTCTACAAAAATGAAAAATTTTACAAGACCATGTTTATAATTTAACTCTTAAACCATTATCACAAACATATTGAAAAAATCATCTTGAAAGTGATAAAGCAATAACATATCAAACTCCATAAATAAGAGAAACTTTATATAAACTTGCAGAAACTAGTGATGATCCTAAAATAAAAAGTGAAGCAAATTCTTTAGCAATATATGAATTTAAAATTTTGGAATTTTTATTAGGTATGGTTATTTAGTATGATATATTATTCTTAGTTACTATTGTTAGTAAATTTTTATAATATAAAAATATGAACATTACTATTGCATTAGATATCAGTTAAAAGGTCTTATTTCTTTTTTTTTTAAAAAAAATAATTATAGAGAAAATAGATTCATATCTGATGTGATTTCTGCTAAAAAAATTATAAATGAAATAAATATCGAACCAAAATTTTGTGAAAAATGTGTAATTAAAAGAAATAAACGATTTGATGAAAATAAAATTAATGAGATAAAACTAAATTTTTTTTTGATGATGATTTTTTTTAAATAAAATATTTAAATCTTGAAAATTGTTTAACACATGACATGCTATTTGAAGGTTTAGATTTATTTTTAGAATTAAAAGTTTTAAAAGAAATAATAAATTCAGAATTAAAAATTACACTTGAGGTATTGAATCTTATTAAAAAAAATAATTTTTTTTTCCTAATGTATGGATAGTTTATAGAATATTAACTATACTTGTTAGTATATTTCAATAAAAAAAAGTTTTTCAAAATTAAAATTAATTTTATATAGGCTCAACAATGTCTCTTAAATAATCTAACAATTTTATGAATTAAAAAAATGATTATCAAAACTTGAATATAAAAATTTAATAATTTTACATCTCAAAAAACTAAAAAACTAAATTTTATATAAAAATCTATTTTTAAATTAATATTTTATTTTTTAAAAAAATAATTTTTAAACCCGACAACGCTAAATGAAAAAAGACGAGAAAAAATTATAATTTTTAAAAAAATTATTAAAGATCTAAATATTTTTTTTAGCCTAGGGCCTTTGGAACCTTGATACAGCCTTGCAAAATTCGGGTACTAAAATCCCTATTTTATTGCATCAATATTTTCTTCAAACATTTGCAATCTTTATTTTAAATACACAAATTACATGTAAATGTCCCAAGTAAAAGAAGGCAATTCAGTTAATGGGGCACAAAGAACCATTAATCAGTGTAATTAGATGGCTTAATCACTTAATAATTTACATTGTTGTGCTTGTTGGAGAGGACCTTCCATCCTAATATAATCATACATGATTCCCCTAAAAGGACTCCCAGACCTCGATTGAGTTAAATAGATTGTGTTATCCCCTTGAACAAGCCATATGCTTTGCACTTCCACATTGAACAACCAATACAAGCCATGGATTCCATGTCTGGCAATCGCATTGTCTCTGCCAATTAGCCTCGTCGTGAAGTGCGGAGGATTCGTTTCCGAGTCATTGAAACGAATCTTAGCCGATTGATAGATACAGTCAACTCAACAAAATAGTGTCGATGAAAAAAGAAATTAGGTTAAATTTGAGCTAGAGTTGGTAAAATACTTGTAACTCAGAGAAGTTAGCAGATGCAATTGCCACACGAAGCTTATAGGTTCCCATTTGATCGATGTTGTCGATTTGAAACTTTATTTGCCATGTTGTTGGTTGATATTGATTGTCTTTATCATCAGTCTTTCTGAAAAATAGGAATATATAACAAGCATCTCATTGTTAGACTGGATAGTTTGAAGAACTATTTCTAGTATACCTGAAATTTCAGCAAATTTGAAATGATAATGCAAAACCTAGTAACATGCGCAAAGAACCAATCTTTGCTGTAGTCGCTAACACCAACAGTGTAAACCAGATCAGTATCAGCATATAGGTCAGTGTATCTTTCCCATAAGCCATATTGTCGAAATCTGTAAACAAAAATTAAGCTATTCAGGTCACGTAGCATAGAACAAAATAAGTGTTATACATAAACACGAGAGAAGAGAATTATGCAACCTATCAGGATGATCGACATAGAGTTTGTTAACCCATTCAGGTTTAGGATCCGGAACGAAGAACTCAGCAGCAGACCGATCAGGAATACCTATTTCCCATAATGTAGGACCATCTCTTGGAGGTTCATAGATAAGATCACCTAAATTAATCTGACTACCTGCCCAAATATTATTTAAAATTAAGTAGTTTAGATGTACGTTGATTGGTTGATTTGAATGTGTTCGATTGTATGGGACCAAATATAGATGAGAAGTCATCTACCTGAACTAACATGTATAGTGATTTCTGATCTGTAATCTCCGATAAAACCAGGAACCCATCCATACAAATTATACTCTCCCGTTCTCACATTTTTAATAGAGAAATTGCCTGCTTCGTCTGCTCTGCTCCAAAATTGATATCCCTGCATATCATACTTAACTAATCGACAAACTGAATTATAAGATTAATTTTAATATCCTGGTTAAGTTACCTTGCACTCTGTTTGCCAGGACCCAGCTTCCCCTGGTAATGCTAAACCAACAAAAGCAGAATTTGCATCCAAATAGTCTTCATCCATGAACCTAACAGAACATGTTAAATTTAGCCTTCTACAAATAGGTTTTCAATCACAAAATTAGTTAAAAGAATGTTCGCACAAATAGATTCATTTATAGTGTCAGAGTCAGTTCACTCGAGTAAGATTGATCGGATTAATGTTATACTGGCATGTAGAGGCTATATTATGTTCTTTCTGAAAAGCATCATGCATGTAATGGATTAAAGGAACATATTGTTAGGAATTAGGAAAAGAAAAGTAGCACAAGTTCAAAAGTAATGTACAGCAAATTAGAGAACAAATCATACTTATCGCAAACGAGTAATCTCCCTGTGATACAACCTCTTTCCTCACTTTTTTGGAAGTCCTCTGAAGCTGGAAATTGATATGGCCAACTCTCCACTTCAATCTCTGCCTGGTTTGATTAAAAAACTAAGTGTAAAAATCAGATATAAATAACTATTACTTGATATCTCGTTCATAAATGTTCGCTTTGCTATGAATATATATAATCATTACCATGCTTCTTAATTATCAAATTTAGATACTTAGACTATTAAATGCTAGTACTTTCAACTGTAAATTTGCGCATGCAAAATAAATTAGCCTTTTTATAACAAGATAACATGATTTTATTCATTCTGTTGGTATTCTGTTGGGTCGTGACCCAAGGTCACAATGGATCATTTGGGGCATGATCACACCAACACATTCAGATAGAAGTTCACCTGAAGTTTTGCATCCTCCCAAAGAACTTGTGGATCTGCATCATCTGTAGAAAAATTAAGGTAGATGAAAACAGGACCAAAAACCTTCTTCCAGTATTCACCATTCCTAAACTTAGGCACAAGATTCTCTCCAGCATAATGAGCACTCATAAACATCTGTAATTAAACAAAAAGGGATCAAGTTTATGGATCTTGAACTTGAATAGTACAGTATGCATATGATATTCCCTACAACCTAATAGCTAATAAAAAGTTGCATGAAGTTAAGTCTTAGCGCCATTATCAACAAACAGGAAAAATATATTCAAGCTTGTTAGTTGACTCTTGGACAAAAATATCAATAACAACAACAACCAAACTTTACTAGTGGGGTCGGTTATATGGATGCTTCTATATCATCGAGCTTTATCCCCTACAATATCATCATTTATATTTAAATAAATGTGATCGTTACTAACCAAGTCTTTTTTGATCTTCCTCATTTGATTTGGATATTTGTCATAGTTTCACAACGCCTAAGAGCATTTATTAGTTGTCTAAGTATATGTATGTATCAATAGGTCTAACTCCGATTTTCTCACTAATGTTATCTTTTTTTATCATGTCAATCCTCGGATGACCTAAATCAAATAGACATGGATATATTTTTTCCATGACCTAGCTAGTTTGTACAAGTGATTAGGCACTATGCATTACTTAAAAGAACGCAATGGCAAGAAAATACTTAAATCAGTCTAATACTACAATATTAAAGCAATGCTAGGAACCAATGCTTGTTATTAGGAGGGATAACCTTTTGAAGACACCTCATGGTCAAGACAAAAAAACGTACTGCTAGGATATTACTAGTCTCTATGTTTTTGAATGATGTTGTATCGTGGAAATCCATTTACATGTGATCCTAATTTTGTCTATTTACAAAGGTTCCATATGCATATATTTTTATTCTTCATCAAGCCCATCAAAAAAAAAAATCACAATTTTTTGCAGATAAAGTTGCTGAAAGAAAGTTAGGTAGATGATAAAGAAGAATGCTTACAGCAAGGGTTGTAGGGCCAACATGAGATGTTAGTTCTTGCTTAACAGGCCCTCCTATTCGGAACTCATCGGTAGGTGTGATTTGCCAAAATCCAACATGAGGTTTAGAACATATCCATCCATGGACCCTTATGTCTTTGTCTTCACAAGAATATTGGTACTTGTCATCAACCTTAAGGATTCCATGCGGAATGAGATGGTCAAATTGCACAATATCATCAATGTCCAGCAAGTAACTTATGTTGTTTTTGCTTACCTCTCCTTTCAAATCTTTATTGGTTGGGTCAAGTAGGAGAACAGCCTCCTGATATGCTAACTGTCGTCCCCTAGGAGGCATGCGATCTTCAGGCATCGGCATGATCCTTTGTCTGTTATCTGCTATTGCCATGTAATGAAACCTGCATTCATCTTAAAAAGCTATAGCCTTACAGTTTACATCCATGGCCAAACACATGCAGCTCAGCATGATTAAGTTGAGGTAACTTACTTATCTTTCCTAAGCTTGAAGGCTACCCTAGTTTCAGCCATATCAAAATCAGGCCATCCTTCTCGGTGCTCATAGATTGCATATGTGTAGAACCCTGAGCAGCCGCGGAGCACGACAAACCTACAAATTTGAAAATTGAGCCAGGAGAACATTTTTGTTTACTCAAAGAAAATGAAATTAAGGGACTACACCTTTTATCAATGTGTAAAGGAACAAACTTGCCCTGCAGTGAAGTGTCCCACCTTCTTGTAAATGACACTTCAACCTGATTGTCGTCTTGGGTTATGATTTGAAACCGGGTTCCTTCGATTCTATCAACCATTATCGAGCAGTATTTGACGAGATTTGAAGCCAAAAAATAATGCAGGTGAAGAAACTTACACTTCGAATATACCAGGACCCCCAGGTTCATTCCACACCGAATCCCAATATCTGCCATAAACAAAGTTGATAAGTTGCATAATTGAACTGTTAAATTGATCATCTGAAACAAAGGGCATGCATGGATCATCATCTACCGCATACCCTCGGTTCCGTTCTTCGTTGTGAGCTTCTAAGACATTATCAATGTCATTGTATCTGATTCCAGTGATAAGTCCCCCAGGATTTGACAAGGTCAGTTGCAGAATGCCATTGTCTATCATGATCTGCAAAATTTCATCTCCTCCAAACGAATCACACAGACAGATCCTCTAAATAACAACAAAGAGGGGAAAAAAAAAGTTAGAACTACGTCACCCGTCCATCTTTCACTCCTAAGCTCACGCCGATAGGCGCCATCATCTACTACGGTTACCCTGAGCGAGAAGGGGCAAAGGCAATGCTGCAATCTGATGAACGGAAGGAAAGAAGCGACAGGGCCTATTCCGACAAGATTATCCTGACCTTTAGTCTGTGAGAGATGGCCATTGCGGCGGAGGAAACCCTCGGATCTATAGCCTTCGCCGTCTCTCTCGACGGCATATCCCTTGCGGCGGAAACAAAGCATCGATGTGTGGCTTGGAAGGGAAGGGGAACGATCACTTGCGCCGCCGTCGACCTTTCGATCGAATGCGGCGCTTCTACGTTGCGAGGAAGCATCTACTTGTGTTTTTTAATTTTCTTTAGTGGTGTGATTTTGATTTTTTTAAAAAAATAAAAATCAAAAGTTCCTCGTTATATATTATATTTTTTAAAAAATGTCATTATGTTTAACGTTATTATAACGTATTATAACTGATACAATGGACACTTCAACTTATCAATATTAAAAAAAATTATATTATAATAACTATAATTCATAATTCTTATTATGGTGTTACATCTCTCTCTAGTCTAATCAATACTAATAAACTATAATTTCTGAAGCTATGGTGCAACAAAAGAGTACTAAATTATCATCTAGATATCAATTTAATTTCTAATTATAACATATTTATAAAATATTTTTCTTCACCCAAAGAATATTGAACTTCTATGTTGCTCGTCGCAAACACTTTTTGATATACTTTAGCGACCGATGAAATTTTTTTATAGGACCGAGCTGATCGTCCCAAATTTAGTATTACTTGATTATTTCAATTTTTTTATTATCGTTGATCAATATTATATTATATTAGCATTTTGATTTTTATCAACACTAATAATTTTTTGTATTTAAAAAATATGATAATCCCAGTTAACCTCATTGACTATCTCAAAGATGATTGACTTGATCCAGAAAAATTTTCCACCGTATACCAGGATAAATCAGAAAGTGCACATGACAGCCAACTCAAAAGCTCAACATTTTTTGATTTTACCTCTTATTTGGAGGAAAAATTTCTACGAATATATCATAATTAGAAATCAAACTGTAAATATCTAGATGACAACGTAAATATCTTATAAATAATTTGGTATTTTAGTACTTACAGTTGATAGCTCTTATAATACTAGATAATCAATCAATATTATATTATAATAATTATGAGATTATAATTGATACAATTATGAATTGTAACAGTTATAGAATTATAATAGCTATAATTGTATAGTAGTAATGGGATTGTAACTATTATAATCAAGACAAATCTAAGTAGGGGCTGCCTTGCCGCCTTGGACTACAACCGAGCCTAATTTTTTTTCACGGTGTAGGCAGCTCGACTCCAAACAAACGAACATTGCTTCCTCTCCCATGAGTCTCCTGTTGGATAGTCTGACGCAGTAGTGCTAAAATATATTTCACAAATATACATAACAAAAGATATAAACAATAATAATAAAATCTAATTATTATACCGCACGCACTATATGCATACAAAATATAACATATCAGACATGATTATAAAATAAAATTTTACGATAATTTAATTATATTTATGGATTCATTATTAAACTTTATAGATAGGGTATGTTAACCTTACCAGGCTAGCCTTAATCAGAATCAACTAGAATGGAATTGAAATCAACATCAACGCTTTGAAACTCGTCTCTATTCATATCTATGCCAAGTTCTCCTCAAGACGATATCACTAAATCATGAGTCGTGTCTTCGCTTAGGTACTATCTAAACTAAAGGTGGGAGAGAAAGCGATTCGAGAGAGGAATCACGGTACGATTCATGTCTGTTGAAATTGGTAAGTATTTTGGTAGAGCTCTTGAGGAGAAATAGATAGAGATACCAACTGTTGAAATTGGTAAGTATTTTGGTAGAGCTCTTGAGGAGAAATAGATAGTTTTTCTTGATTCTTAAACTTTTGATTATAAAGCCTTTATATAGACTTGAAAGAAACTTAGGGGGCAAGTAACCTAGCAACTTAGGGGGCAAGTAACCTTAGAAACTTAGGGGGCAAGTAACCTTAGTGATGAGTAAACTTAAGTGATAACACATTAACTTTAACACTCCCCCTTAATGTGTTGTCGGATTCCAAGTTTGGCTCGGAGCTGTTGAAATCTTTCTCTCGGAAGTGCTTTTGTGAAGATGTCAGATAATTGCTCCTCAGATCGACAGAACTCAAGTTGAATTTCTTTATCTTCAATTGCCTGTCGAATGAAATGATGCTTGAGTGCTATATGTCGAGTTCGGTTGTGGTGAACTGGGTTCTTAGCCATAGCGATTGCAGATTTGTTGTCGCAGTGTAGCACGGTTCCTTCAATCTGATGGTGACCGAGATCAGCCAAGATTTTTCGAAGCCAAATTGCTTGTGAAGTGGCTACTGATGCTGAGATGTACTCGGCTTCCGCAGACGATTGTGCAACACTTTGTTGTTTCTTGGATACCCATGAGAATATTGCTGAACCAAAGGAGAAACAGTACCCCGAAGTGCTTTTCATGTCATCTAAGGATCCACCAAGATCACTGTCACAATATCCGACAAGATTAAGTGCGTGATTCTTCTGAAAGCTTAGACCGAGGTCAGTTGTCCCTTGAACATATCGTAAGACCCGCTTTGCTGCACCGAGATGAAAATGGCTCGGACTCTGCATAAATCTTGAAAGTAGACTTGCAGCATACATGAGATCAGGTCTAGTTGCTGTGAGATATAACAAATTACCAATGAGGCTACGGTAATAAGTGACATCCGCTGCTTTTCCTCCATCTTCCTTTTTCAATTTCTCCCCCATAATGAGTGGTGTAGAGACAGGATTGCATCCCAGCATGTTGAATTTCTTCAGAATCTTTTCTGCATATATCTTTTGGCAGATAAAGATTGTCTCTTCTTCTTGGTAGATCTCCATGCCCAAGAAATGTCGAAGTAGACCCATATCGCTCATTTCATACTTTTGAGCCATGTCATCTTTGAACTCTTCGATCATCTTCTCGTTGCTTCCAGTGAAAATTAGGTCATCAACATAAAGAGTGACTATAAGAACATCATTACCTTGCTGCTTGACATACAAAGTTGGTTCACTCTTGCTCTTTTCGAATTTTGTTCGGTTGAAATAGTTGTCGATCTCACTGTACCAAGCGCGAGGAGATTGTTTAAGTCCATATAGCACTTTCTTAAGTTTGTAGACTTTCTCTTCTTTTCCTTTGAGGATGAAACCCTGAGGTTGATCTACATACACTTCTTCCTTCAATTCACCATTGAGAAATGCTGACTTGACATCAAGCTGATAAAGTTTCCACCCTTTGCTGGCGGCGAATGCAATTATAGCTCGGATTGTGTCTAGCCGAGCTACTGGGGCAAACGTCTCCCCGTAGTCAATTCCAGGCTGTTGAGAATATCCTTTGGCCACAAGTCTTGCTTTGTGTTTTTGAATGGATCCGTCTGGGTTGTGCTTTACTTTGTAGATCCATTTAACACCTATAACTTCTTTGTCTCTTGGTTTATCGACGAGCTGCCATGTCTGATTTTTTTCAATTACACGAACTTCCTCCTCCATCGCTTTTTTCCATGGTTCTTCTTTGATTGCTTCAGCAAAGTTCTCAGGCTCAATTGAGCAATAATTGCATGTAGCATATATATCGCTCAATGATCTGTACCTTTTTGGAGTTGCGCTTGGGGATGAGGAGTTTGATGAAGTTGGATCAGTTGAGCTTTCTTCGTTGGGTTGAGATGAGCTTGAATCTGGTGTGCTTGGCTCAATTTCATCTTCTTTGTCAGTACTGATCAGAATGTCTTTCTTTTCAACTTTGTTTTCTTCCCAATTCCATAAAGCATTTTCATCAACTTGAACATCTCGGCTAATAATAACTTGACCCAGCTGTAGGTTAAATAGTCTATAACCTTTGCTCATGGTGCTGTAGCCGACAAAAATACATCTTTCGCTAGATTCGTCAAGTTTGCTTCGTTTCTGTTTTGGAATTTGAGAATAGCAAATGCTTCCGAATACCTTGAGATGGTTCACCGATGGTCTTCTACCACTCCATGCTTCAAACGGAGTCTTGTTTGGTATGGCTGTGGTTGGGCATCGATTAGATAAATAAACGGCTGTGTAGACTGCTTCAGCCCAGAAGATTTTGGGTAAACCTTTCTCGTGCATCATTGATTTTGCCATTTCAACGATTGTCTGGTTTTTCCTCTCGGTAACACCATTTTGTTGAGGGGTGTACCTTACCGTTAGTTGCCTTTCTACTCCTTCATCTTCACAAAAATTGTGAAATTCTTTAGAAGTGTATTCTTTGCCTCTGTCACTTCTTAAGGTTTTGATGAAGCATCCACTCTGTTTTTCGACGAGACTCTTAAACTTCTTGAATATCATGAATACTTCGGACTTCTGCCTCATGAAATAGACCCAAGTCATACGAGTGTGATCGTCGATGAAAAGAATGAAATACCTATTCTGAGCATGAGAAAGGGTGTCCATCGGCCCGCAGACGTCGGTGTGGATAAGTTCCAACTTTTCTTTAGCTCTCCATGATACTCCTTTTGGGAAAGGTAATCGATGTTGCTTTCCAAACGCGCATCCTTCGCATACATGTTGCTTTCCTTCTATGTGAGGAAGTCCTTGCACCATACTCTTGCCAGATAACTCTTTGAGGCTTTGTAAATTGAGATGACCGAGTCGTCGATGCCATAAGGTTGATGTCAGGTAGTCCGAGGTAGAAGCTTGATGAGCTTTTAGGTCGGCATAATTGATGTTGAGAGCGAAGCTTCGATTGACCATTTTGATCTTTGTGAACACCTTTGACTTATCTCTCCTGTCAAATATAACACATTAATTGTTATCGAAGCAGAGCTTGTACCCATTTTCCACCAATTGTCTGAGGCTGAGTAAATTTTGACTCAAGCTCGGCACACACAAGACATTGTTGATGCAACTCGGTCCTTCCTTCGTCTCGATGGCGATTTTCCCAAGTCCTTTTGACTTTGTTTGCTCTCCGTTTCCAAACTGAACAGGAGCATTGATGCTAATGTCGAGTTCAGAGAAAATTTCTGAGATCGGCGTCATATGGTTGCTACATCCGCTGTCCAGCAACCATTTTCCTTGCTCCTTGTTGGTGGCCGTGTGACATACATAGAATGTTCCATGTGTCTCCTCAGCTGTTTGATTTTCTCCAACCTGATTTGCCTGATAAGTGTTCCTATTTCGGCAATCTTTGGCGAGGTGACCAAATCGATTGCATATTTTGCATCTCGATTGACCTTTGAACCAACAGTCCTTCTCGGAGTGATTTGGCTTATTGCAATTGCTGCAATTCGATGAGTTGTCTTTTCCTTTTCCTTTTGAGATACGTCCACCTCGTCCTCTTGATTTCCATCCAAATCGTGATTGGCCTTCTCGTTCGTTGTTACCAATTTTGAGCTTTGATTGGAATGCACCCTCTATTGGCTTCTCAGAATGTCTGGACAATCTTTGCTCGAACGATTTTAGGGACGCCATCACTTCTTGAACGGTGAGTGTTGTTAGGTCCTTTGTTTCTTCAATGACGGCAATAATGGGATCATATTTCTCGGGAAGACGGATGAGAATTTTTCGTACCACCTTTGATCCGTAATATCTTCACCATGAGATTTCATTATATTGACCAGATCAAAGATTCTGGTTGAGAATTCCATGAGTGTTTCTTTCTCCTGCATCTTGGCATTTTCGAAATCCTTGAGTAGTGATTGGAGCTTAATCGCTCTTACTTTCACATCTCCTTGAAATTCGCTCTGCAAGATCTCCCACGCATCTTTAGCCGTGTTGGCTCGCATGATTCTGGGAAATATAGCCTTAGTGACTGCTCTTTGAAGGATTGAGAGAGCACTTGCGTCGGCTTGTCGAGACTTCTCTAATTTCTTCAGACTGGCCTCATTGAGGGCAGTGGCTTCCTCGGGCTCTTGTACTCCATTCTCCACAATCTCCCATTGGTTAAGAGATCGAAAGATGGTCTTCATCTTCACGTACCAGAAATCATAGTCTTCGCCATTAAACTCTGGAATGAGATGGTTGATGTTTGTTAAACTCGAGCTGGCCATGGATTTGGATTGGTAGAACCTGGACGCTCTGATACCAACTGTTGAAATTGGTAAGTATTTTGGTAGAGCTCTTGAGGAGAAATAGATAGAGATACCAACTGTTGAAATTGGTAAGTATTTTGGTAGAGCTCTTGAGGAGAAATAGATAGTTTTTCTTGATTCTTAAACTTTTGATTACAAAGCCTTTATATAGACTTGAAAGAAATTTAGGGGGCAAGTAACCTAGCAACTTAGGGGGCAAGTAACCTTAGAAACTTAGGGGGCAAGTAACCTTAGTGATGAGTAAACTTAAGTGATAACACATTAACTTTAACAATGTCCGGCCGCAGAAGCAACCCGACTTCACAGATTGACCAGCGAGCAACGATTGTAGCCCCTGAAAACTTCACAAATCGCTGCCTAGAGCGAGTCCGGCGACACCTCAAGTTCCGGCAACAACTATTGCTCTCCGGAACATTGTTCCGGAGGCCGAGGAGGGCCGAAAATCTCACTTCCAGCGACGGGCAGCAACTCTTGCTGACCCGGAAGTGAATCTGATTGCTGGAGCAACAGATCCGTAGACAACAACTGGTGTTCCGGCGAGTCTGGATTCTTTCGGCAGCAAGCAAGGAGAGGCTTCTCCAATTCTCCTGGCTGTCCGGCAGCTACAATAGCTGCTGGACTGCTGGAAGTCGTCGAACGACTGGAAGAGGCCGGTCGATGGCTGGACAGCCCTTCCGAAGGGGCTGCCGCAGTGGCTTTCTGCTGAGAACCGGTGGAGCGCGGCAAGGTTGAGGCGGCGCGTGAGAGGCTCTGTTTGCCAGCGTCCAATGCCGGCAGCCCTCTGCTTCCTCCGGAGATAGCTTCCACGCAAGTAAGCCGGCTGCTCCAGCTGCTCCGGCGACGGGAGGAGGCGTCGGGAGAGGGATTGGCTGGCGGCTACGTTTCGTCCATGGCGGCGCAAAAACGCGAGAGAGAGAGGGGCGGCTACATGATGCGCGTGAAGGGAAGAAAAAGAAAACCAAAAACAAAAACCCAAGAGAGCGATTGATTTGTAAAAAAAATTATTTTCTACTTCTCATTTTTTTTTATTTCTATTTTTAAATTTTCTAATATTATTTTTAGAGAATAGAAAATGTGTTTGGCATGGTAGATCCGCTATCATAATAGCCTTAAAGTATTGGTTCTATATATATACACGAAGGGAGGTAATGTAGATATATAAGTGTTAAGCGTATTGTGAGTTAATTCTAAGTCGTCAGTTTTTGAGAATTGACTTTTATTACACTAGAGATGTCATGCGCCCATTGTTTGTGCTGCGCCTTGGAGGTAAAAAAAAATCAAATTATGGAAGATGCTCCACATAATCATTCCACATATGGTTTGCAATTTCATCACGTATGTGTTGTAACGCCCGCCCTCCCTGCTAACCCTAAGGGACGGGGCTACGATACTCTACGTACATACTACAGCGGAAGACTTAAAAACATTTTCTTAGTTTAAATAAAACCGAACTACACTAATATGGTTTCCATAACATGATAACAAGATAAATAAAAACATAACATCAAGTCACCCATATAGTACTACCATTTACGAAACCAAAGCGTAATTCTTAAAAGGTTCTTAAAGCAGGTTCTTATTTGGTTGCCTAGCCACCGCCACACACATCTCCTTGCCTCTCCTGCTGCTCCTTTAGCTTATCCATCTTTTTCCTTTATCTGTGGTACAAGGAAAGTAAGCTATGAGCACTCATGGCTCAGTAAGTTCCTTTCCTACTCACTAAAACCAAAAATCATCACATAATCAAAGAATGTCTCAATATAACATAATCTCAACTAGTCATGGCATAACATATCATACTCTTTAAGCATATCATGCAACATAGCAACATCATAACTAGTCATGACATATTATCTCTTACAGCATAGCATGAAACATAACCTAAGCATATTTAATCATGGCATATCATAGTATCATCATAAGGTGACATGGCATATCAAGTTCTTAAAGCATAGCATGAAACATAACATAATCATATCTAATCGTGGCATATCATAAATCATAGCATCATCACAACATGATCATAAATTATATGCAATATGATTTTGAAAACATGTATCCGAAAAACATGTGTATGTCTCATGATCTTTTAAAACCATTTCTTCTTTTTACATATATACTTGAACATAATATCAACATATTGGGGATCCCGGCTTAGTACCACATACATACATAATGCGCGCATCCTAAGTAGATCCAAGGTAGCTAGTCTTGAACCTACTAGGAAACTAGGCTCGTAGCTCGACCTAGGGGCACGTAAGGAGCCCACCCTTTACTAGGCCCGTAATTCGACCTAGGGGCGCATAAGGAGCCCACCCTTTTGGTACAAGCCATTCAAAGTAAAATACATGTCATACTTATACATATCATACATCATACAAGCATGCATCACTTAGGCATACATCATATAAAAATATGCATCACTTAGGCATACATCATGTCATAAAAGTATGCATCACTTAGGCATACATCATATAAAAGTATGCATCACTTAGGCATACATCATATCAACATGCATATCATAAAAGCATACATATTTTAAGCACATAGCATATCATCAAAGTATGCATATTTCCTTCCACATAGCATATCATAAAAGCATGCATATTTTAAGCACATAATCACTTCATCAAAGCATGCATATTTCTATTCACATGACATATCACAAAAGCATGCATATTTTAAGCATATAGCATATCATCCAAGCATGCATATTTCTATCTACATAACATATCATAAAAGCATGCATATTTTAAGCACATAACATATCATCAAACATGCATATTTCTAAGCACATATCATATCATGAAAAGTATAAATCACAAGCATACATGTTTAAGCATAAGGGTGTATCATGTAATTATACTATCATAAGAAACATGGTAACATAGTTAGCTTGGGTTCTAAGCTTCCTAATCTCTTGGGTTCTTATCATGGCCAAACCCCCTTAGATCTTAATTTAGGTAAAAATAACCTCCAAGCATGTGGAACCTAAATTAACATTACATGAATTTCATAGGAAGCATTATAAGTATGATTTACTTGGTTTCTAAGTTCTCCAGGTCCCTAAACTCCATGTGGCCGAACCCTATCAGGTGTGAAACAAGGTTCCAAATGTCATGAAAGCATGGAAACCTTAAACCACATTTATAGCATTTTTTCCCAAGTAACATAGTAAGCATATTGAGCTAGTTCCTAAGTCCTTCAAGCCCTTAACATATGTCATGGTCAAACTTTTAACAAGTGTTCATTAGGGCTAAAAAAAACAACATACAAGCATGTGAACTTGAACTAACATCATGTATAAATTCATAATAAGACATTATACAATATGTATGGCCGAAACTTACCCTAGCCTCAATTAGGTCATTAAACAACATATTGCATGAGAACTTTGTCTTTCTACTTATCATATTTCATGTAGAGTGACATAAGCATATTTAATTTTTGTTCTAGGGTCTCTAGGGCATCTATCCCTTCATGGCCGAAACATACAATGGTCCATTTAGGTCATGGAAAAATTATACAAGCATGTGACACAATCAACACATTATCATATTTTCATAAGAAGCACTTTTAACACATTTGGTTTCATTTCTAAGGCCTCTAGGTCTTTTAAACCTTACTTGGCCGAAACTCAACAGTATATAAACTTGCTTCAAATAGCCTAAAAGCATAAGAAATCATACAAGTTTCATAGCATGTATAAAGACAAGCATAATAAACATACATGTGAATTGTGTCTTAGGCTTCCTAGGTTTCTTTCCCTTTTTCTTTTATTTTTCCTCATGGCCGAAACCTACCAATCTTTAAACTAGGTTTTAAGTGGCCTAAAGCATGGAAAACCTAAGTAAGTTTCATGGTAAAAATTACTAAGAACATCATATACAAAGTTGGTTCATAAACAAGCTAGGACCCTTGTGATCTTACATGTCATATATCATGTAACTAATTTTCTATACTCCAATTAAACATGAGAGCATTAAACAACTTTCATATCATAATATCACAGAGGTCTTGAGCATATTAGAATTTTGTTTAAGCTTTTCTAAACTATCCATCTTATCATGGCCGAAAATCTAAAATAAGAGTTCATGAATTTCTAGCAATGTTCAACATGCAATTCTTTAAGAGAACTCTATATTCTATCATACAAACATGGTTACTTAAATTTAAAGGTCTTCCTAACCCTAAGCCCTTTTCTTGGCCGAAACATATAAATGGATTTCTTTTGGTTCCAAGTAACTTTCAAGCAAGAAAACCAATAAAAGACCCTTAGTAGTTCATGGAGGGAATTTTGTACTAGTTTGGTTACACAATGTTTTCCCTAACCTCCTTAAAATATTTTTGGCCGAAATTCTAGGGTTAGGCACTCCTCTGATCAAGCATCAATTAGGTATAAAAACATGAAGAAAATTCTTCCTACATAGCATAGAAAACATATCATGAAATAAAGACTTGTTTAAACCTTCCTAGATTTGAAAACCCTTTCTTTAGCCGAATTTTCTAAAATTCTTTCCTAGGTTTTCTAATCCTCATAAAATCCGAAAATCACATAAAAAGCCTTGTACCACAGGTGAGGGGAAGCTTACATCCTTTTCGCTTGTGGATCTAAGGTATGGTGATGGAAGAAGTAGCCTCTTCTTCTAATTCCTTTCCCTTGATTCCCTTGCTAAGTCCTCCTTGTATCTTAGGCTTTCTTAGGGGAAAAACCTTGGCTTTGGGGCCGAAGATGGAGGAGAGGGGACTGATGGTTTCGGTGAGGGAGAGGAAGAATGAGAGAAAATGAGAGAAAAATAAACTTCTCTTTTCTTGCTCCCTTTTATGTTAAGGGGGAAGAGGTAGCAAAATTGATTTTTGTTTTCCTTCTCCCTTAGCTTTTTTTTTCTATTTCCTATTTATTTTATTTATTAATTTATTCTTACCATTCATGATGAAATAAGGGGGATTGAATCCTCTTAATTCCCTCTTTAAATTTTCGGCAAAAACAAAGAGGAAGAGGGAGAGAAAGGAAGGAAGGCAAGTTGCCTTTCTCTTGCTCTTTTCTTGTCTTCTTTGGCTAGCTTTTACTCTCACCCTTATCATGAATTTCCCTCCTTTGCTATCAACATCTTCTCTCTATCCCAATTGGTTTCTACTAATTAATTCTATGAATAATATAAGAGGTTCAAGGTTCAATCCTTGACCTTCACTTCTTTTTATTTCATTTTATTTTCTTTTTGTTTCAACTCACTTCCTATTATTTTTCTAAGGCAAAATCCCACATTCATATATTTATCTTACAAGCTTAGTGGGTATTACATGTGTCCCATCTAAGATGTTTGGCTTAGATCAATTGGAATCGGCTCTTGATCACTAAAATCATCTTCAACTCCAGACATGAGCATACCATCAGAAAAGTATTCTATAAACAAATTATTCATTCCATACTGGAAATAATCTTTGCCTAATAATTCGATAGTTTGACATATTTTTTAAAATTCAGAATATTGCTTTGAGCACTCCAATGCATCACTCTATAATATTATGACATATTCTGTGCCTATAATTGCATAACTCTTCCTTCCCCTTTGGTATGTATTGCCCCTGATAATCTCTCAAGTGATAGTGTTGACCTCGATATGGAGTGAGAAATCCCGATATGTTTAGGTAATTAGAATCAACAAGATAAAATTGATCTTTGATAGTGTTTCAATATTAATGATGTAAAACACCAATATAAATGAATATATATAGAGAGTTTTATATGTTATTTACTTCCGTAAGGTTTAGGAAAATTATTTTCATGCCTTGTCAATATGTCTATGAACACCTTGTAATCATTTGTTGCTCCCTCCCAGCAAATATACACAAATGCGAAAAGTATATCAAAGTCACATGCAAACATCATATTTTGTGTAACAATAACTTTTCTACAATGAAAAGATATTCGAATTGATGTTGATGCCCGTGCCGACACATGATTCTCATCGATAGCTCCAAGACAATTCTGAAAATGCACAATGTGTTAGTAAGGATATATTGTTAATGTAACTAGACACATTAAGGTACAATATGTACCTTAAAATTGTTAGGACCAAAAGTGAGCTAGAGGGGGGGGGGGGGGGGGGGGGGAATAGCTTGTCGCGTGCTCGATGCTTGGCGTTGCTTGTTTCTTCAAGGATGCGCAGCGGAAATACAAAGAAACAAATACAAACACGCTAACACTTGGATTTTACTTGGTATCCACTTCCAAGGGAGGTGACTAATCCAAGGATCCACACAACGCACGCACCCTCCACTAATGAAACTCTCCTTTATGGTAACTACCAAGGGCGGAGAAGCCCTACAAGACTCAATACAAGAAGAAGAAAGGGTAGTAAATAAATACAAGCTTACAAGCTTACAATGAGTGCACAAACCCTAACCCTAGTTTCTTCTTCTTGCTTTGATCTGCCTCTTGACTTGGAAGAGCCTCCAAGAACCTTCAAGAACTGACGATCTCGAGCTTGAGAAGAGTTGTGGAGGAGCTGGTGAAGATCTGAAATGAATTTGTGAAGAAGTGCCGAAGACAACGCTCGCCTGCGGCTCAAATACGACTCAACGGTCGGATCCCAATCGATTCGATTATTCCCAATCAATCGGGGAGGCTTTGGATCGATCCATGGATCGATCCAGAGTGCCTCTGTGCTCTGGAAAAACGCCTGGATCGATCCACGGATCGATCCAGCGCTTATCGCGTGAAGCAGCAGCGTCCCAATCGATCCACTGATTGATTGAGACCTCTGGATCGATCCAATGATCGATCCAGAGGCTTTCTGTTCGCTAGGAAAGGTCTGGATCGATCCACTGATCGATCCAGCACTTGGTTTTTGCCCAAAACCAAGTCCTAAACCTCCCAAACCAACATCCGGTCAACCTTAACCTGTTGGTACGTCATGCCTAGGATCTAGTCACTCCCTTGACTTGCTAGGACTCCCTCACCAAGTGTCCGGTCAATCCCTTTGACCCACTTGGACTTTTCTTTCATGCCAAGTATCCGGTCACTCTCTTGACCTACTTGGACTTTCACCTAGCTTCACTCACTAGGGTTTTCAATCTGCCTAGCTTCACTTACTAGGTCTTTCACACTGCCTAGCTTTACTCACTAGGTCTTTCACTTGGCTTCACTCACCAGGATTTTCCTTCTGCCTGGCTTCACTCACCAGGACTTCCATACTGCCTAGCTTCACTCACTAGGACTTTCACCTGACTTCACTCACCAGGATTTCCATCTGCCTAGCTTCACTCACTAGGACTTTCACCTGGCTTCACTCACCAGGGTTTCCTTCCAGTCAGGTATACCTACTTGACTCTTCTTCATTCACACTGATCAGTCCCTGATCAGAATCTCCCCATATGAACAACTGCACCTGCATTGTCCATGTGTCTACATGTATTGTCAAACATCGAAACTATGACCAAGACTCAAGCTTGGTCAAACTAGTCAACCTTGACCTAAGGGATATTGCACCAACAATCTCCCCCTTTTTGATGTTTGATAATACCTTTAAGTTTGGACCATTCTGAGTTAAGCTAATCTCATAGCCTTAACTTCATTCATGCCAAAGTATGAATGTTGGTTCCCTTCATTCTCCCCCTATGACCTCCCCCATAGGTAATGAAGGTCTAACTTAAACCACACATTCTCCCCCTATTGGCACACATCAACCCATCTTTGAGCACACATAAACCCGTGCCTCAATTTTGGGCACTCTTCAACAAATGCCCCATTGTTGAAAACTCTCCCCCTGAAGAGTTGCTCATCGTTGTTCACAACTTCACTCGTTGTGACCAACACGATAATGAAGGACTCATTCCCTTCATTTTCAAATAATGCTCGCTCTGGAGCATTAACATGGTCTAATGACCCAAATGAAGGTCCCATACCCTTCATTTATCCTTAACCCTACATTCTTCCTCAATGTAGGCAAATGCCCATCCTTGAGCATTATCCACTTAACGGAAGGTTAACCACCTTCCAAGGTTCATGAAAAATAATTTTCATGCCTTTAAAGAGTCCCTCCCCCTAAAGACATGGTGGTAACTTCTGTCATTGCACCAACAATGACTTGGAATCCCTAATCCTTTAGGAAACCCAAATTTAGAAGCTTTGAGGTTCAAATATTTAAAATTTGAAACAAACCTCACCCTAGACTTCAATATAGTCTTCCTTAACCAATCCATCCTTGTTTTCAACACGAAAACACCCTTTTTATGTATACAAATGTATTTTGAGGGGTTTGGAATGGTTACCTAGACTAACATAGGTTCAAAATGCTGAAATCAGGGCTTCCCAGCCAAAATCAGCAACTTGGATCGATTGGAGTTGGGTTCCAATCGATTGAACCTTGCTGAATCGATTCACTGATCGATTTAGGCCTTGTGGATCGATCGGCTGATCGATCCAGCAAGCTTCTGTTCGCGAGAAGCTTGCTCCCAATCGATCCACTGATCGATTGAGACCCTCAATCGATCGGTGGATCGATTGAGGTCTGATAGTTGCTGAAAAATGATTTCAGTCACCTTTAGAGGCCCCTAGAAAATTCTACAAAAATTCAAAAATCATGAAATTTCGTGTAGACATTGTTTAGGGTATACTTTATCATGGAAAAATAGTTTTCTATGAAAATACATCATATTTTTAAAGATTGACACAAGCTTGAAAACTTGCTAAAACTTTAGCGTATTCTTCAAGTTTATGTCTAACTATTCAATGGTGAGTACTATCAAAAGATAGCCTTCACCAAGGTTTTCCAAAATCATTTTGAAAACATTTTCAAAACCAATTTCCCACCATGTTCCTTGGGCTTAATGCACATGACTTGTACATTAGCTTTCCCAATGATGGGAAAACACATAACTATGTGTTTTGATGAACTTAAAACTCAAAAGAATGCACTAAATCAACATATTGAGTTTTGTTCATCATCCTAACATCTCACTTGTATCTAATGTGCACTAAAACACATACAAGTCATCTTATAGGTCTTTGCGAGATGTGAGATTTTGGTTTTGCCCTATTCTAGGGATCATGCATATCTATCTAGGCATTTTAGAGATATTTGACATCCACCTAGGATGTCACTTGTTAATAAGTGTTGTTAAATGTCATTTGTCCTTAATTACAAGGAATTAACCTTAATGCATGATTATGTTATGACATACATCAAAAGGAAATAATTTTAAAAAAAATGTCCTATAACTACATGATGTATGAATGTCATGACATGATATTTTTAGATTTTTCATAATAAGACATGAATGTAAAAATAGACATGATGTCATGGCATATGATGGGCAAACAATTATGGCAAGGTTTAGCATAAATAAAATATACCTAGATTACCTACCTAAGTATCCTTAACCACTTAGCTATTTCCACTTGTTTTAACTTAAAACGTTAAACCTAGATTGCCCTAAATGCTTCAAAGAAGTGCCAAAACCTAAATTGACATTTCTATTTCTCTTGATTTGTTTATGCCACTTAAAAATTAAGTATATCCTCAAATGTTGGCATATTCCATTTTTCCTCAAGAGTAAACACGTAAATCAAGGCCCGGATTGCCTTAAATTTTTAAGAGAATACCAAAATCCCAACTTGGTATTTCTCTAGGTTTTCTCAATTTATGCCATTTAAGATAAAATCAATTTTTCCACCATTAGGCACATTTTACTCTTTCAAAGAGTAAATAATAATTCCATTTCATTTTCAAAGGTTAACAAAAACCTTGAAAATGCTCCTTGAGTGTCAATTTCCTCAAAGTTGGGTTAACTACCCTTCTAATCGGAGTTGACACTCTCTAACCCATCTATGGGGTAGAGAAGATGCTCCTAGGAACCCAACACCTATTGGTGCTCCTTGGATGCTCTAGGTACTCACTAGGGATTACTTCCCTAGATACCTTCCTAGTGACCTTGTTGGGCTTCTTAGAAGCCTTGGTCACATTTTCTAGGTCAACTCTAGGGATAGCCTCCCTTGTGACCTTGTTAGTGACTTTCTTAGACTTCTTAGAAGTCTTAGTCACATTTATCGCAAAAATACTCTTAGGGATGACTTCCCTAGTATTCTTGGCTTGACCACTGGACCTAGGGTTTGTTCCATAACTATATGGAACTCTATGGTACGAGGGCACATCCTTCTTAGCCTTTGGTTTGTATCCCAACCCTCTATGGCCATTGGATGACTTTGATTTTCCTAGCCCTAGGTATTGCTCATTTTGCCCTTGTAGGATATTTTCCATCCTTTTTAGGGTCTTTTCCATTTTATCAAGTCTTGACCTCAAGACTTGATTTTCTATCATTAAATCCTTAGGTTTTGGTCCATGAGCATTTTTGTTCTTGGACATGTATCTATTATCCTTAGTGTTCCCGCCCAAGTGTCTATCTACCTTCCTAACCTTAGCTTGGGTAGTTTTGGCATGTAGGGCCACATGCTTTTCCTTAAAGCCCTCATGCTTTCTATTCTTATGGTAAATTGCATTAAAATGATAAAAATTAGAACTATCATGCTTTTTACCATAATGTAAAGGGTTAGACTCAATAAATGTTACCTTCTTCTTTACCTTGGAAGCTCCCCCTTGAGTAATGCCTCCTTGAGCCTTGACCATCTTCTTCCCCTTGGGGCATTGACTTCGGTAATGCCCATTTTAGTTGCACAAGAAGTACACAATGTGCTCCTTGCTCTTCTTTGTTCCGGGGATGGTCTCCTTGGGCTTCACCTTGCCCTTTTGTGCCACTTGGCCCTTTTTCTTGGCCAATTTAGGACACTTGCTCTTGTAGTGCCCATGTTCCCTACATTCAAAGCATATAATATGATTTTTATTATTAATTGAAATATTTATACCTTTGCTTGTAGGGGTGACATCTTTTCCTTTGGATCCTGAGGTGGAAACTTCCTCTTGATCGGACCTTGATTCCCCTCCATTTGATTTTTCTTGACTTGTGGAGGTAGAATCTTCTTCCTCCTCTTCATCTCTTGACCCGGATGTAGAGGCTTCTCCTTCTTCTTGATCCGGCGTCACCAAGGATCGCTCCCCCTCAATCCTAGAGGTGGAGGCTTCATCATCTTGAATATGAAACAAGGAGTATGCTCCCTCCTTGTTCCCTTCGATGCATTCCCTTGAGGATGAAGCTTCTTCTTGGACTTCTTCTTCGGAGGTTGAGCATCTCTCAACCTTGGAGTCCTCCTCTTGGTCTTGCTCCAAAGAGTCACCCTCTCTGGATACTTCTTGCTCTTGTACAGTGGAGGGGATCTTTTCATGAAGGTTGGCCAATTTGCTCCATAAATCCTTTGCATATTCAAATTCTCCAATTTTGCAAAGGTTGGTGCTTGGCAATAAATTTACCAAAAGCTTGGTCACTTTGTCATTGGCCTCGCACCTTTGGACTTGCTCCGAGCTCCATTTGCTTTTCTTGAGAAGCTTGCCCTTGGAGTTTGTTGGAGACTTGAAGCCTTCCATAAGAGCAAACCATTGCTCTATCTCCATCATAAGAAAATTTTCGATTCTTGATTTCCAAGAATCGAAGCTATGGAAGTGTATGGTGGAGCCACCCTCGTGTCGAATCCGAGCCCATCTCGGAATTCCATTGTAGAAGTTGAGCTTTTGAATTTCTTTGACTTTGACAATTTTGCTTCAACTTCTTCACCCTCTAGCTCTTCTTGTTATACTTGACCCTTCTGGCGATGATTCCGGTGAAGAGCAACCTTGCTCTGATACCACTTGTTAGGACCAAAAGTGAGCTAGAGGGGGGGGGGTGAATAGCTCATCGCATGCTCGATGCTTGGCGTTGCTTGTTTCTTCAAGGATGCGCAGCGGAAATACAAAGAAACAAATACAAACATGCTAACACTTGGATTTTACTTGGTATCCACCTCCATGGGAGGTGACTAATCCAAGGATCCACACAACGCACGCACCCTCCACTAATGAAACTCTCCTTTATGGTAACTACCAAGGGCGGAGAAGCCCTACAAGACTCAATACAAGAAGAGGAAAGGGTAGTAAATAAATACAAGCTTACAAGCTTACAATGAGTGCACAAACCCTAACCCTAGTTTCTTCTTCTTGCTTTGATCCGCGTCTTGACTTGGAAGAGCCTCCAAGAACCTTCAAGAACTGGCGATCTCGAGCTTGAGAAGAGCTGTGGAGGAGCTGGTGAAGATCTGAAATGAATTTGTGAAGAAGTGCCGAAGACAACGCTCGCCTGCGGCTCAAATACGACTCAACGGTCGGATCCCAATCGATTCGATTATTCCCAATCGATCGGGGAGGCTTTGGATCGATCCACGGATCGATCCAGAGCGCCTCTGTGCTATGGGAAAACGCCTGGATCGATCCACGGATCGATCCAGCGCTTATCACGCGAAGCAGCAGCGTCCCAATCGATCCACTGATCGATTGAGACCTCTGGATCGATCCACTGATCGATCCAGAGGCTTTCTGTTCGCTGGGAAAGGTCTGGATCGATCCACTGATCGATCCAGCACTTGGTTTTTGCCCAAAACCAAGTCCCAAACCTCCCAAACCAACATCCGGTCAACCTTAACCTGTTGGTACGTCATGCCTAGCATCTAGTCACTCCCTTGACCTGCTAGGACTCCCTCACCAAGTGTCCGGTCAATCCCTTTGACCCATTTGGACTTTTGTTTCATGCCAAGTATCCGGTCACTCTCTTGACCTACTTGGACTTTCACCTAGCTTCACTCACTAGGGTTTTCAATCTGCCTAGCTTCACTTACTAGGTCTTTCACACTGCCTAGCTTCACTCACTAGGTCTTTCACCTGGCTTCACTCACCAGGATTTTCCTTCTGCCTAGCTTCACTCACCAGGACTTCCATACTGCCTAGCTTCACTCACTAGGACTTTCACCTGGTTTCACTCACTAGGATTTCCATCTGCCTAGCTTCACTCACTAGGACTTTCACCTGGCTTCACTCACCAGGGTTTCCTTCCAGTCAGGTATACCTACTTGACTCTTCTTCATTCACACTTATCAGTCCCTGATCAGAATCTCCCCATATGAACAACTGCACCTGCATTGTCCATGTGTCTACATGTATTGTCAAACATCGAAACTATGACCAAGACTCAAGCTTGGTCAAACCAGTCAACCTTGACCTAAGGGATATTGCACCAACAAAAATATGGAAATCACTTTGGTTTGTTCAGCATGTGAGGATGGATGTCCCCTCGAAATGGACAGTTGGCTAGTGCATGGTAGTATTGTCACCATGACGTCTATGAGTCAAATCCTGACTAGTAGTTTGGTGTCTGCCCTCCCCTATGTGTTATTCAACTGCTCAAGGTAGTAGTCACCCATGATTTACCTTTTCCGTGTTGGCCTGGGGATAGACTGACAAAGGCGCTTGGGCGATCGAATTGCCTTTTACCACCATATGTGAGGATGGATGTCATTGTGTTCATATGGTCGAATAATATAAGTGTTGGTGCCGTGGGGCCGACAAAAGGGGAGTGAATTGTCTGCACAATAAAAATACCCTCCTCATTTCTTTCAACTCAAAAAATGCAATAATAATAAAGAAATAAACTAACAGAAATAAAGAGGAGACAGAGAATTTAACTTGGTTACAACCCAGGGGTTGTTAATCCAAGGCGATGAAAAAGTTCAGAAAGATCTCCTTCTCTGAAGGCGAAGAAGCCTTTTACATACTGAAAACTCTAAACTATTGCTAGGAATTGAATACTAAGTTGATTAATTAATTTCCTAGCTCCAGGGGCCTTTATATAGCTCTTAGAAATCTTATATCGAGTGTTGAAGACGCCTCCAAGAGGGTTAAGGGCGCCTCCAAGCAGTTTGACCAGATAAAGCTCTATCTGGTTGCAAACGGTCACGAAGACTGGGTATGAGGCACCTCCAATGCCCTTGAAGGCGCCTCAGAGCTTCTCTTTTTCCTCTTCTTCCGAAGCTCCGATCGCTTGGGTGATTTCGGCCAACCGAAATAGGGCTCACCCGAACCCAATTTCCGGTCTTCTCCTCGAGCAGCCTTCTGACCCGGCTTCTCGTCCCTCGAACGTCATGCACGTTCTTCTCATCCACCGGTGTACTCTTCCGCAGCTCTTTTGTCCTTCGGACGCACTGAGCCCGTCGGCTCCCTTCTCGTGCTGTCCTTCTCGCTAGCTACATCTTCCACTCGACTTTCTGCGCTCCTAAGTTTTTACACACTTAGACACAGGGATCAAATAACAAGCAGGACCTAACCTAACTTGGTTGATCACATCAAAACACTCATAGGGTCCAACAATCTCCCCCTTTTTGATGTGCATCAACCCAAGTTCAAGTTAGGGAAACAAAATAGATGAACAATAATTTATAGAAATTACTAAACTAACAGTTTAAACATAAGGATTACAATAGAATTTGCAACACAAGTAAAAAATAAATTTTAACTAAAAAAATTAAAAATTCCCTCTAAAATTGTACCTATCATTCTCCCCCATTGATCACAGCAAAAAGAATGGGTAATAAATATCAAGTAAAAAAATGATTTTTAAAATCCAAGTGCAACATTTTCAAAATGATTTCCAAAAAAAAATCTTTTTTAAAAATTTTCTAAGTAAAACTTAGGTAAGACAATTTTTTGAGAAAAAGATAAATACACATTTCTAATTTCAGAAGAAATTCTAACTTAAAAAAAATGTTATTTGAGAATTTTTTTTTTAAGTAACAAACATTTTTCTTAAGAGAAAAAAAATATTTTTGAAGAATTTTAAAAAAGATGTTTGAAAAACTTTTTAAAACATTATTTAATTCTAATTTTAATGCTTTTACCAGAAAGTTAATTAAACATTTTATTTCGATATTTTGACTTCCAGGTCGTGTTGAGGCACTAGGTCTTCTTGGTTATTGGAGCAACAACCATTTCCTTAGACAAAACCTCATAAAGAAATTTTAACGTTTAATTTTCTCGCTGTAAGCTCTAACTTAAAAAAATTTAAACTAGCAAAGATTTTGGAACCCAGTATAGGTTCCTTCCTACTGGATTTTTTAAGAACTTATGGGGTACATAACTTTTGGGAACTTTTCTAAGTTGATCTTGGTGTTTTCTAATATACCAATTCAATTTTCCATAAATTTTAATTTTTGGTTTTGGAAATTTATTTAGGCATGCATGATCATTTTTCAATTTTTCAATTTCAATTTTCAATTTTTCGTATTCTAATTTCAAATTATCATACATTTCTAGAGGACATGCTTTTGCTAAGTTTAATTTTAATTCAGAATTTTATTTTTCTAATTTTACTAGATCTTTCATAAGCACTTTGATAAATTGAAAGGACTGAGTAGGGGTTATAGCACGTACCTTACTTACCTCACTTGGTGATGTTCCCCCTTCATCGTAACTTTCTTCTTCTGATGATCCTCCCCCTTCATCTATGCTCATCTCCGAACTGATTTCTTCAAAAAGATGGTTGGCCATCAGTGCTAATCCCGAGAAGGCTTCGACTTCAGATTTCGAGGATGAAGATTCATCCCATGTAGCCTTCAGACTCTTGCGTTTGGAGGACGTCGATCTTCGATACTTCTCCTTGTCCCTTTTCTTTAATTTGGGGCAGTCATCCTTGATGTGCCCTTCTTCGTTGTAGTTGTAGCATCGGGCCGTCCTTTTGTTGCGTTGATGCTTCTTCGACTACAATCTAAATTTATTAGTTTTAACAAATTTATTCAACTTCCTTACCAATAATGCCGCTTCAGTTTTGTCGATTGACGCTTCAGAGTCGGGATCATCCATCTCAGCTTGTAGGGCAACATTGAGACTTGACTTCTCTTTAGGTTCTGTAATTCTTGATTCGTGAAGTTCAAATGTAGAGAATAAATTTTCTAAAGTACTTACCTCAAAGTCCTTAAAGATGTAGTAAGCATCTACTAAGGAAGCCCACTCTAGAGTTCTTGGAAAGGCGTTGAGCGCATACCGGATAGAATCTCAGTCCGTTACCGGTTCTCCGAGATTAGTCAGTTGAGTTATCAACTCCTATATTCTCGCCTGGAGTTGCACTACCTTCTTGCCGTTGTTCATCCGGAGATTCGTCAGCTGAGTCCGGAGGATATTGCGCCTTGCTAACTTTACTTCTGAGGTGCCTTTGTGGAGCTCTAGGAATTTTTCCCAGAGGTCTTTAGCGAAGTCGTAGCTTCCGATCCGACTTACCTCCTGGGGCGGCAAGACGTTGAGCAAGTGGAACTCCGCCTTTCCGTTGGCCATGAAATCGGCTTGCTCCTTTTTCATCCAGTTGTATTCTTCCTTGTCTTTAGGGGTTACAAAACCATATTTCATAATAAGAAAAATATCAAACTCAGTCTTAAAAAATACCTCCATTTTTCGCTTCCATGTAGCGAAGTCTCCGTCAAATTTCGGAGGATGAATGCTTGTTCCGGCCATTGTCTTGATCTTCGTGCTTCAGTCGGCGGTTAGTCCTTCTGAGGTTGTCGGGCTCTGATACCACTTGTTGGTGTCGCGGGGCCGACAAGAGGAGGGTGAATTGCTTGCACAATAAAAATACCCTCCTCGTTTCTTTCAACTCAAAAAATGCAATAATAATAAAGAAATAAACTAACAGAAATAAAGAGGAGATAGAGAATTTAACTTGATTACAATCCAGGGGGTTGTTAATCCAAGGCGATGAAAAAGCTTAGAAAGATCTCATTCTCTGAAGGCGGAGAAGCCTTTTATACACTAAAAGCTCTAAACTATTGCTAGGAATTGAATACTGAGTTGATTAATTAATTTCCTAACTCCAGGGGCCTTTATATAGCTCCTGGAAATCTTATCCCGAGTGTTGAAGGCACCTCCAAGAGGGTTGAGGGTGCCTCCAAGCAGTTTGACCGGATAAAGCTCTATCCGGTTGCAAACGGTCACGAAGACTGGGTCTGAGGCGCCTCCAATGCCCTTGAAGGCTCCTCAGAGCTTTTCTTTTTCCTCTTCTTCCGAAGCTCCGATCGTTTGGGTGATTTCGGTCAACCAAAATAGGGTTCACCCGAACCCAATTTCCTGCCTTCTCCTCGAGCAGGCTTCCGACTCGGCTTCTCGCCCCTCGAACGCCACGCACGTTCTTCTCGTCCACCGGTGTACTCTTCCGTAGCTCTTTTGTCCTTCGGACGCACCGAGTCCGTCGACTCCCTTCCCGTGCCGTCCTTCTCGCTAGCTACGTCTTCCGCTCGACTTCTTGCGCTCCTAAGTTCATGCACACTTAGACACAGGGATCAAATAACAAGTATGACCTAACCTAACTTGGTTGATCATATCAAAACACCCACGGGGTCCAACAATATGTGCCCAACGTACAAACAATTCGTAGAACTCATTTAAACCACTTGCTACCGGTGTAGAATGAATGTTGAAATCGATCTACACATATGATGTCGTGTGTTGTGCCCGGTGATTAGTAAGAATATAGCAACACCTTCATCAACTGTAACCACTACAAAAAAAAATTGCACAAAGATAATACCATAAAGACAACAATTTTAAGAAAAACTACTATAAATTTGGCAAAAGACAACTTTGATCCAATAGTTGGGACAACGGTGCAATGAACCGTTATCAATAAGAATATGGAAAAGGTAAACACGAAAAAGATAAATCATTGGATGAACAATGCGTTAAAACTTCAAAGTTTACCATGATCACTGGATGAACTTTACTTCACAATTTCAAAACTTTTCTCTTTGAAAGGAACCTGAGATAGCTAATAACACAGTTTAGTAACTATTTATGTTGCTTTGATCCAGGTCTTCGACCCCTTTATTTTTTATAAATTTTTACACCTTGACAATACAGATATCAGTTATCGATTGACTGTGTGATTCCATTCGGAGTGTAGATATCCTGAGCGTTAATTTTTACCACAGATACAAAGAGGACTATAGTGAATGTTCAGAAGTGAATGAGTCAATGGCAGAAGTGATAGTTCAAAGTGAATTTGAGTTATATCTAATTAATAAGTAGTGTATATAACTTTGGGAATGGGTGCAATATTATTTAGAGGAAATCTCACTTTGTTGTTTCAGAGCCTACATATTTTTGTATTTCGGCCATTTAATAAGTGAATTTGATGTATATTACATAAATATTATATCCCATAGAGCTCAGATTATTTTTAGTTATTAAAATCAATTTAATTATTTTTTTTTTGCCTTGGCTACATTAACCTTTGTACGTGCGACCATTTTTTTTATTAATAGCCTTATTAATTTTGTTCAGTCTGTTATAAAATTGTTGTTTGTTGTGCCAGGCTTTAGGGATATGGCAGGAGGATTCAGGGTGCTCTATCTTGTCTGGCCATTTTTGGCTTTCTTGCCTGAAGTTAAAAGTTATGATTCTGAATCATTTCTATGTAACTCCAACCTATTATTTTTCTTGATGCCCATATTTATCAATGTAGGAATGCATTCAGTAAATATGTTGTCGATGCATTTAATCTATAATCTTATTGTTGATTATCCTCTCGAAGTACCTACCAAATATGGTTATGGATAAAGAATAATTTTAATGTGCTTGGAAAATCTAATGTCTTCAATTCAAAAAGATAAAACTAGAGAAGAGAGGACTATTTCATTATGATGATATAATTGAAATTGATCTATTTCATTATCTTCAATTTTTAGAAGACAAAACTAACTATGGGAGAACTATTTCATTATAATGATTGGCTAGAAATTGAGCTCTCTTGGGTCAATGAAAAACAAGCTGTAAAGGAGTTGGCCATTTTGTAAAATAAATCTATTGACCTATGCCATGTACCATATACCAATAAACTAGAGTGGTAATAGTTCCTTGTCAGAAGATTTATTGATCTTCTTTTAATGTTTTTGAAGTTTTTAATATTGATAGACTTTTAGGTTTTAGATTTATTTAGGCAGAACATACACAAAGATTATAATGGTCATTTAGTTGTCTTTTATTGGAGTTAAAGGTGACATCGTTCATCTCAAGTGGTCTAGTATTATCGATCGGTCCATTTTTTATCCACAACTTGCTTGTCAAAGGCTTGGAAACTAGTTCAACCCGTGTCCATTTCTATCACACAATTTCTATATACAGTATTAAATTAGTTACTGAGATCATTCTGCAATTGCAATATCTTACTTGTGGTTATATTTTCTCTTGAGTTGTGCAGTCCTTTTCTTTAGTTTTGTACCTCTCTTGTACCAAGTGTGTGGCTTTGGTCTCTACTGCTTCAAAGTATGAGTATTTTTTTAGCACTATTTAAGCTAAACTTATTGAATGTGTCTGTATGTCTTCTTGGTTCCTTTGCAGAGTAGTTGCGAAGAGTTGGAGGATTTTTTTATTAGAGTTGATCATCACAAAAAAAAAGTAAGTTAAGAGGATAATTTTTAAATTTTAGACATTTTCAAATTTCTTATTGAAGCATGCTTTTAAAATGATTTGTACATTAATTATCTTTATAGTTTTGCTATAAGTATTGTATACATGTTTGTAAGGAGTGATCATGTCAACATAAGTTTGTAGTTCTTATTGCTATAACTACACTTGTATATATGTTTTCTATAATTTGTTAGATTTAGCATGAAAAAGATTCTCCAGAAGAAAGTTATACTACTGTAGTCCAGTAACATACTTCTATCTCCTCTCTTTGTTTTTTTTTCTATTGTTTCTTCTAGTTTATTATAACTCGTATGCAGCTACATCAATTCAGAAGAACTACTGATGTTGGGAAATTCAAAAAGAGTTCATACATTTGAGAACTAATATTGTGAAGATTCAAGTACAATGTTAAGTAATTTAGCTTTCTTTTAGACAGAAAGTTAGTTCTTTTGGTGGAATTATACATTATGTTGAGTAATTTGGGATTGGATGGTATTTGATATTTGTTAGATTACTTACCTTACAAATTAGGACAATTTTATAACTGTGGCTTTATGTTATTCTCCTTAGATTGTTCATCTTAGATTATGACAATGTTTCATTTTCCCTTTTTTGTGTAGGTCATGTACTTTTATGTTACTAAAATTTTTATATTGCTCTAGCAGTTAAGTTGAATAATATGGTGAGATCTATACATGTGAAAAATCTTCAACTTTTTTTATATATTTATGATACAAAGGATAACATATTTCGTGTATTAGTGCATGATAGATACAAAACTCATGATTGCATATAATAAAGATTATGATTAGTTGTTATTTCTTAAGTTTCTCAGGTTGAAGCATGGTCAAAACTTGACATAGAGGAAGATCACTGGAGATTGACATGGGTATTTACATGTTACCATCAATCTGCTTTCAAAAAACATCTGCTTGCACTTGAAAATCAAGAAGATGAAGAGTATTTATAAACCTGTAGATTTGTATATATATATATATAAGGAGGATCAATTAAAATGGGATAATAGAAATATATTTGTAGAAAATGATTTATTGTTCTCTAGTATATTGAGAAATGGCAACGGTTAAATGGTTTAAATGACAATATTTCAATACAAATGACAACGGTTAAAAATTGTTGTCTAAGAACCAAAAAAATCGTGAAAAATTGATGCGTTGAAAAAGGTAGGGCGTTCAAAGATAATGGGTACAATCCGTTGTCTTTGCTCTTGAAATAAAACGGTTAAATCATTGTGAAGGACCAAAAAACCTGTTGTTAATTGTCGCGTTGTGTTTCAAGTTGAATTGTTGTGTTTCAACTAAAAAGACAACGGTTATTTCCTAAAACGACAACTATTTTTAACCGTTGTGTTTAAAATAAAAAGATAATGATTTTTAATCGTTGTCTTTGAGTGCCCCTATCTTTCTCAATACGTCAATTAACAATATTTATTTTGCTCTTTTACAATGATTTTTAACCATTGTCTATTAGTAATTTTGTTGTAGTGAACTTTCTTTCCATCTTACAACAGATTCATCTCTTTTAATGTTCTATAAAAATTGACAAACATATGTGATGCGGTGATAAAGAGGGGTCCACTAAGTGTGGGTCAAAGGACAGAGATAGTAGCTGACATGGAGGTCAAGGTTAAGGTGGTCAATGCTAAGATGTCAAAGGGCTCACTTATAGTGGTCGAGTGGAGGTCGACTACAATGGTCGATCGGTGCGGTAGTGTCCAATCAGCAAGAGACTTTTCCGAGTCGATCCCCATCGAACTTAGAACAATAGGGCAAGATTGCCAGACACTCACTACAGATCGGTTGAATGCTAAGGTCACCAAAGTGCTTGTCCGAGCGGAAGGAGATAAGCTACTATACCCAGTCACCACAAGGAAGAACAGTCGAGGCTGACCAAGCAGAGGAGTTTCAGTCGAGTGGCTACCTCACTCGGTCGAACAGCAGGATCATTGTCGTATCTCTCAATATTATTTTGGGCGATAATACAACAAAAGTTTCTACTGTCTTATCAGAGATATGCATGTCTTGTTAAGGTATGGTGTCAAAGGCACTTTCTCGACATGTCCTTTTATAGGACAAATTGTAGAACATGCCCACGACTAGTTGGAGAACGTGCTCATGTCTCGAGAGAAGTTCGATCAATGTATCCAAGAAATTCAGTTATCATGTCAATAAAAAACCATTTGCAATACCTAAACTATAAGCAAATTGATATCTAAGCCTAATTCATCAAATTCATAATTAGAGTTTGACATGATTTGCAACAAATCGATATTAAAATCAACACACATACATAAAATTACTGGTAGATTCATCTCAAACCAATAAACAATTCAAATTAAAAAGCTTAACATAGTTTTCAACATTAAATTCTAAAATATCAAACAAGTCTTAAATATTCAAGCCACGAAATCAAACAAACTCTATTAACATTAAATGGTCATCTAGGTAATAAAAGCAATCCCCATCAACTTGGCAATATATGATCCTACAAGTGCTCAAGATTGAGGCAATTGAACCATTCAACTATCCTATTTGATGGAATTTTCATGAAAATTTCATGAGACCAGGTTTAAGGAAAGCTTCTATAACTTTTGTGTACTCTTGAATAGATAAATTATTCATCCCATTTACAATCTACATGCAGATATCTATAAAGTAAGGATCATTAGAGTAAGGATCATTGAACTTTTTATTAGGGTTTAATTAATATATAATTATAAGTTTTTAATTTTGAATTAATTGAGTTGGTTAAATTGACCTTTTTTTTAAAGAAGTGTACTTAAGATTTAAATTTTCTTTTAATTTTGGATTTGTTAAATTATCTCTGTTCAAAATATTATCTCTAATATTTAATTTTTTTATTAATTTTGAATTTTGAATTTGTTAAATTATTTGAATTATCTTTGTTTAAAAGTTTATTTTTAATATTTAAGTTTGTATTAATTTTTAATTTTTAATTTTTAATTTTTAATTTTTAATTTTTAATTTTTAATATTTAGTTTTAAATTTATCCTAGTGTTTGAATTTATCCTTATATTCATATTTTCTTTACCTTTTAAGTTTATATTATTAGTTAGATTAGTTTTATCTACATTATTATCCTTAAGAGCTGATTTTTTATTAATTAAATTTTCTTATTTTAGATAGAAATTTCTAAATTAGCATTACCTAGATTATCAAATATTTTATTAAGGTATTTATTAATTTTATCTAATTCTATTTTATCATTTTTTAGGTTTTAAATCTAAATTTATCTTCATGTTTGAGTTGATTAAGATATTAATTATTTCTGAATTTTTATTTAATTTTAAAATTTCTAAATTAATTAATTTATTTGAACCGATTTGGTCAATATTCTGTTTGACCAAGTCAAGATTGATACTGATTTGATAAATGTCCAACACGGAGGAGGTAAATCACGGGCGGCTACTAGCCTTTGGAATAGTGACTAGCACATAAGGGAGGCATTTACTTCGGCTTTGTCAAGATTCGAACCTCAGACCTCATGGTAGCAATACGTCATGCGCTAGCCACTAGACTCATCCGAGGGGACGCAAATCTAGATTATTATGCACCATACTAAGGGTAATTTCATAATTATCTAAATTATCATGCAGATTATTTAAATCACTACTGACAGAAGTATTTTGATAAATTATATTAACCTTAAGTGCATCCCCTAATTCAGTAAGATTCTCCGTTGGATTGGACTCAAGTATGGATTCGCTTTTGACTTGATCCTTTAGCTTCAATAGCTCCTCATGAAACTTGATCTACTGGATCCAAAGCAAATATGCATTCTTGAATTTTTCTAATCTCATAATACATTGTTAGGTAAAATAATACAAATTAACGTAATTATCTTTTTGTTCAACTCCGAGTCCTGAGAAACCTTTTTTAATATCAACAAATAGTCAATATTCTTGCTTCCCAAGAAGCACTTCATTCCTCGCCTTAAGTAGTTGAAATCTTCTTATTCGTATGGTGGTGATTTGTTGACATTTCACCTGAGCATTAACACAATTTCAATGAGATATTCCAAGACTAAGTCTGGAGGCGGGAAAAATGAATAACACAAAAGAAATAGTTCGAATAGTGTTGCACTAATTTCAAAGAAAAATAAAAAAATTATAACAAATTTGTCAAAAGAGGTGATTGCACCAATTTTGACTAATAGTGAAAAGATGTAAAATCAAAAAAAGAGCATAAGAATATTATTTACTCACAAAGAATATATATATATAGGCAAAAAAGAACCCCCTGCTCGATTGGTGGTTGCACCAATTTAGAGAAACTTGGCTTTGATACCACTTGTAAGATTGTTACGCATGTGAGAGGGGGGATGAATCACGTGGTTTTTAAAAAACTTGTCTTTTTGGTTTTGAAATCAAGAGTGTGCAGCGGAAAAGATAGAAACATAAATGAAAAAGAGTGAACACAATAACTCAAGGAGTTACTTGGTTCGGAGCTGTCGGTGACTCGTACTCTAAGACTCACAATCTTTTGGACTGTATTGACAAGTAATTCACTATAATCTTCTTCCAGAACAATCGGAAGAAAGAATCAAATACAAGTATGAAAAAGTTGGAAAGTTTAACAGCTTACGCTTTCCTTTTAAACAGTAAAGTAAATTACTTTAATTAAAGTTACCAACACAAAGAATGTAGAGGTGGGAGTGCTTGTGTGTCGGTGTCGGTCTACCGGCAGCGGTCAATTGTCCTAGGAGTAGTAGTGCAGCAATAGAGCGTAGTCAAAGCAGCGAAGAAGTCTTGAAGTTTGAATCTCAATTATCTCTAGTGTGCCGCTCGAACATGGCATTATAGGTTGTGGAAGGCGCCTTCAGCCTCCTCCGAGGTGCCTCTACAAGCTATGTTTATCCCTTATCTTCGACGATGATAAACTTCGCAACCTTTGATTTTATCCTCTGGAAGGCACCTTCAAAGCTCTCCAAGGTGCCTTCCAGTGCCAAGCTCAAGGCGCCTTCAAATATATTGAAGGCACCTCCGTACCCTCCCGCGCGGAGTCTTCAATCAAGTCTCCGAGGCGCCTCCACAAGTACAAGAGTCTCCTCAAGTACTATTCACCCAAAATTTTTTATCCCTTTTTGCTCCTGTAAATTATGTTAGGCTAACAGAAAAGTATTTAACCTGTAAAATAAAGTTAGCACAATAATAAAATAGCAGTAATAATTAATTTCTCCTATCTTTTCAAAATTAAGAACTAGTCATGATCTCAATTTAGATTTTCAAAATGGACTTAAACTAGACCTGCGCCTAAAGTCCCTAATTGGGGCTCGTCTTTATTGGAACACTCTCCTCCAGTGACTTATCTTACCATGCAGAATCGCTTGACTCTACCTTGATCCACCAGGTCTTTCCGTCAGTTGTCAGGTCTGCAAACCCAACTAGATTTCAGCAAGTTGTCAAGTCCCGCAGGCCCAGCCAAACTTCCCATCAGATATCGGGTCACTCATGGACCTATCTAGACTTTTATACTAGCTATCAGGTTCTCTAGATTTAGCTGAATTTCAGCCTGGTGTCAGACTAATCAAGTTCTATACACTTGGTAGAAAGGTTAGATCACCAACATACTGCACCAACATATAGTACATCTAACTTTTATCCACTTATCATTCATCAAAACTTAAGTTTGACCATTAGTGTTAACTACACTAACATACTGCACCAACACATATCACCTGTTGTAGTTGTCCCACCGAAAACTTCACTAAGAATGTGGAAATGATCATAACCTTCCTTTTATATTGCCTTGTACTCCTTTTAGTTTTCTATACCATTGATTAGGAAAATTAGCATACTAACATACAATAAAAAAATATATTTGAATAGATAAAAACATTTATCATATAACATTCTGCCTATGCTCTCTCTGGAGCATTCACTTTATCGGTGTTTGGTTCCATTATCACACTAGTATGAGCAAGCAATGCAGCAAAAAGTTGTTGCCTGGTGTGTAAACGATTCCATTTATCTTTGAGCCTATCTACATAATTCGTCTTTGTAGCTAGATATAATTCTTTGTTGATCCCCTCCCAAACAATATTACTAAAGGTAAATATTTGTAACTAATTTTGCTTCACTTTTTCATAAATAATTTTGACAGACATAATAATATTAGTCTTTGACCATTCATATTTCTCTAATTTGATACTGAGATTATGCCCTCCCATAATATCTTCTATAAAATTTGCCTTAGTATTTAGGAAATTTTAATGTAACTCTAGAGGAAACAAAACATACAAAAATACCAGCATATTGTCAATGCTACTTGCAGAAAATGACTGCAAAAGAGAAGGTAGGGCGATGTATATCGTGGGAGGAAACGATGCGGCAGTCGGCGAGCTCTATTCGCAACCGAGAGGAAGACGATTGTGAAATCACTAGTGGCTCTAGAAAACGGCTACGATGGCAATGGGAGCACACGATGGCAGCGTTGGGACGGCTGGTGACACGCTACGATCGTGTTGTGGTCACACGCATAGTTCCGGCGAAACGTCGAAGCTGACCTTCAAGTGTGAATGGACCCTGCCGATCGTGATCATAGATGTTGCAACGCCGTAAGAGTAGGGACTGTGAGCGCAATTTGCTGAGAAGGTGATCGGGACGAAGCTGGCAACAACCGTTAGTGACAGTGGTGAGCCCGATAGATGGGGAGGTGTGATCAACAATAGGTTGGCGCAACACTTGAGCAACGAGGGGTGAAGGAGGAGTGGAAGCGCAGTGGAAGGGGAGGTAGGAACTGGGAGGAAATGGGGAGAGGAGGAAATGAAAACTTAAGAGGCAGTTTTATGCGATGGGTTAAGAACCCACATTTTTCCTTTCTTTTAGAAAATGACTTTTAGATATTCTCTATTTTCCCATAAAATGATATCTTCATTTCTAGAAAGCAAATGTAGAAATTGCCAACCAAATGTTTTTTATTTTCTCATAAAATAAAAATAGAAAACTTACAAACCAAATGATTTAACTATTTAGGATTTTGATAAAAGTTATATTCTCCGCTTTTTGTTCTCTCCAAGTCTATATCTTATATAACCAGACTCTTTCTTTTTTATCTAAGAATTCAATTTTCAAACTTGTTTTAAATCTTTTAGATAAGCTTGTAGTATATGTGACCTTATAGGTTCTCAGTTTATGTTGGTCATCCATAATTAACCATTAATTATGGATTAATCATAAATGATACCTAGTAGTACATTATGATCCCTAATTAGCGAAAAAATCATAGTTGATTTCAGAACCACTTTTAAACCTTTCAGCAGATACAGTGAGTCGTGCCTCGTTCCTTTCACTCGTCTTCTACCCACTTGGTTCAAAATATGGTCTATGTGTTAGTCCCCACTAGGCTGACTATGTCACACCTAGCTTAAGCAATACTTCTTCATCATGTGGATTCAAATTACTCGTACATGTATCCAAGAGTATAATACTCTTAACATATAATGTTTTTGCCAAAGACTTTGAGTAATAATCCTGACAAATAATCATAGGTATACATATCCTCATAAGGAGTGGTAAATACTTTGTTGGTTATCCAAACACTTTCAGACACTTTTATTTATATCCAATCATCCCGAAACTATACTTCGAAGGAGATGCTAGCTTAGGATGTCAAAGTATAAGTCTCTATGACTATGATGACTTAAATATCTCAAGTCGAAAGAAATTTATACTTAAGCTACAGTAAATCTTTTTTGACATATGTATATATGTAAAGAATCATATGAATAATACAGTAGGTTATTCCAATGAACTAATTACCATAATTAGCATCCACGTTTAACTTTCGACATTCCAATATCTCCAGCCAGTAATGAACAATTGTTTTGTTAGATCAAGGAGTATAGCCCGTGCTAGTCTCACAGAATCGATGATGTCTGAACTGATCAATTCAACGATTAAGGAATATTTCAATACATTTATAATTACACATATAGAGATACTCATTAGTTATGATCTAACCATAAATTCTCTCATGTTATGAATAGTATTACAATATTCAATAAATGAGTTTAAGATTCAATCATACACATAAAGACTATGCATTCAAATTGTATTACCTTAGAACATCTCTCAAATATAAACACATCCGCCTTTTTCCAGGGTACATAGCCAAGAGAAACTTCGTCTCTCCAACTCATCTACTGCTATTCAATCTATCGTTGATTCCTTCACGATAGTGTTTTCTCCCCTGGATTTCCAAGGATATTCATGGCTGGTGGTGATCAGCCTATGAAGATGCTAGTTTTTTCTGAGTTAGTGATTGCTGCATGGTTTTACTTTGATTTTGTTGTTTTCAATCGAGTTGTACAACAAAGATGTGCTTTTTTTTTTTTTTGGCATCAGGTTGGATCTATTTTTGACCTTTTTTTATACTATTGCTTATTGATTTTAAGAGTCTCCTACTACAACAGTAGGTATAGTTTCAGTGGTGGATACACTAGTATTTGGGTCTTGTTGCATTTTGATTTGTTTTCCTTCTTTTGATTTGTTAATTTCTCGGGTTTAGGGATAAAGATGGAGAAGAATACGTCGTCAGCTGCGGATTTTGTGAGGAGCATCCAAGATGTGTGTGACAATGCTTGCAACATATATCTCGAAGAATTCTGCCAAAGCGATAAAATTTTAATCGATAAAATTTTAAATTCTGTACTCTAATCTGGATTTATTTTATCCCCTAATCTATATTAAATCATGTTAAATATAAGTAAATGGAGAAGAAATGGAAGAGGAAAGAGGTTCAATTGTGAGTGAGATTTTAGTCGTACATTGAAAGTTTCAAGGTATTTTTGTTAATTTATATTGATTTACATACATTAAGGATGTGAATAAATACATGTGGAGATATTCTCTCTCAAGCATGAGTGCGTAGGGGGTGCAAATCCAGGCACGGATTGTACTAACCAAGTCGACTCATGTGTGATTTGTTGCTGTGAAACGGATACATTAAATTTAATCTTGATCATTTCACTACTCGGCTAATAATGACCATTAAGATCATTAACTCTGACAATTGATCCGAGCTCCTATATAAGGAGGCTCCGATCATAGGCAGAGGTGATACAGCAAGAAAAGAAAAGGCTCTCCATTTTTCTTCTTCCTCCTCTGTCGTGCAGCTCTTGCTCGGCGGAGTGCCCGTGATAGCATTTGGGTACCACTCAGCTCGTCGCGATCACCAGTGCTTGGTCGGATTCACGGTTGACCATTGTATCCTGGGAAACAGACGACTCTTGTAAGCCTCGAAGCACAGCCAGAGGTGGACGAATCTGTTTCAAGGAAACTGCGAATTGCAAGCCTCGGTCAGCTCGCATGGTCTGTCTCTTTGTCTGACCGACAGACTTCTCTACCCGCTCGAGATCTTCGCCTGACCTGTCTGTCGCCCGGTTTGTCTGCTCGACCCGGCCGGCCTCTCTAGCAGCCTGACCTGTCTGCCGCTCGATTTGTCTGCTCGACCAGGCCGACCTCTCTGACAGCCCGACTTGTCCGCATCGCTCGATCAGTCTGCTCGACCGCTTGACTTTAAATCTCGATCAGTCACTCTATCCACTCGACTGATCTTCCTACACAAACTGTTTGTTCGGTTGACCTGCCCGCCTGACCGCTTAGTCCGCTTTGTCAACACGATGCAACATGCCTTCATCATTTGATAAAAACCAGTCTCTACTGATAGTTTCAAATTATCAGCTCAAATTATTTATCTCCAACAATTCAAGCCTACCCCAAATCTAATTTTTTAAATCCAACCCCGTTTATAATTGCACAATAGTATGATCTGGTTGTTACGATAGGAAAAAAGTAAAATATTTTTGAAAAGTAAAATGTACACGTCTCATTTACGATTCTCCACTTTTAATTTTTGCCTAATTTTTTTTATAAATTTAATAATTTTGAAATTATATATATTTCTGTTACAAAAGATATAATTTTAAAGTCGAGTATTATATCAATTCAAGTTATGGTGATAAAAGATAATTATACTCGTTTCTAGTATTCTGTCAATTTATTTTAAGATCAATATAAAAAAAATAAATCATGAGTGATTATTAGTCTTTGAAATAATTAATGATGCATGAAAGAATCATTTATCTCAGTTATACCAAAATTCAAATCTCAGATCTTATGATGATAATATGCTAACATAATATTAAACCTAGGATAAGATAAATATTAAGTGACCATTATACTAAAAATATCATGTGTTCGTCTAAGCTTCGTATTCAAACATGAATTTTTAACATATATAAGATACGATTACATATGACATTTGATATTAAAAATAATATTATTTTAAAAAAAAAATCATTCATCGATTTATTTATATCTTAGTTCTATTTTAATACTTGATTAAATACTACAATATATTATATAATTTATAATAAATATATCAGGAGCCCAAAATGATCATAACATACATCAATCAACTTAGATTTGAAATTAAAAAAAAAATACTGAACTGTTTTATATAATTCTTAAAATAAATAACTCTAAAATGTATTAACTTTTTTTTAAAAAAAAATCTAAAAATGATCAATCAAATTAAGGTTTAAATTTTTTCTAAAAAAACACCGAACTATAATATAATTTTTACAATAAATAACTGTAAAATATATCACTGTTTTTCCCCCTCATTTTATGTTACATAAATAATTATTTTTCTAAAATATAATTTCTTTCATTATGACCGATCAAATCCAACTACTCCTTCACATTAAAGACACAAAAAGATCACGAAATAAAGATAAGAAAAATAAAAGGTAGCACTGCACATTAATTATCGAAAGATAAGACATTAACATAAAAGGAAAAAAGAAACGCATTAATTCAACTGAATAAATGTGCCTTCTTTATCATTATTATCACAAAAAAGACGTCTTTTAAAAAAACACACACACACACACAATCAACTCATTTTTCAAATATTATTATAATAATTTCGATCAAAATTAATACCAAAAAAACTGATAAAACTATAGCTAAACAGATGGCACTTCCCCAGAAACACCCTTGAATTTTTTCCTTTATCCGTTCCTCACAACTTCTAGGAATCAATGCTCCACCATGCACTGACGGAGCCAGCCCGAGTCATTTGGGCTGTAAGCCATAAGTATAGAAGCTGGCTGGCGCCTACATCATCTAGGTTAGTGTTAGCCCCTTAACTCGATAGTATGATTGGGCATAAGAATTAGCTCATTACTCCTTAGATCCAGTATATTAGACATGTGTGTAAGACATGTCAAGCAGCGGATGAATTTGTGACAGTGCGTGGGGCTGTCCGCACAAGTCGAATGGGAGGTCAACTTGACAGTGGTGATCAAATGCAAAGGTTGGGCATGCGGAATATGAGCATTTGGCCAAGCATGACTTGTAGAAAACATGAGTCATGGCATGCAACGGGTGCATGCAATGCAACATGAAGAATGATGCAGCAAAGTGGTTATTCGGCCCAAGTCCATGAAGTAGAACGGTCAAGCACAAGGGTACATGCTAACCTTTGATATGGTGTCAAGGCAGCAAATGATGTGGATGACAGTTTTGGACATATGACATTGTAGTTGAGAAACTATCATGCAACGACTTTTAACGGTCATGCCAACTTCTGCCTATGAATTATAAATAGTCATGGTTGGACAATTACAAAGACACATGAGGAAATGTACGAGCAATCTGTCAAGAGAGTCCACTTGTAATCTTTTAGTGTTAATACAAAAGGTTGGGAGTTTTTTCCTATACGTTGACTTGTTCTTGCTGGTGCTTGTCTAGTGCCTTGTCTTATACATTCTATAACACTTCGGTGGTGCATTTATAGGTTGAATCAAGTGTGGTGCTAAGTTGTCGCATAGGAAATTTCTAAAGCAGAAATTGCCCCTGTGACAATTGGTATCAGAACGTAGAAACATAATGGGTGGCAACCACGAAATTAGAGAAAGACTTTCTTCTCTTGAATTCTTGCTCGGTAAGGTATCGGAAGGAGAGGTTGTTTGCAATCTAATTACAAAGATTCTCAACTTGGAGGCTAATATGGAGCAAATCGAAGAATCTCTACTGGAGGAGATGGTGCAATTATGGAAGAACAATGAGGATCATCGCTTTGAAGTTATTGTTCTGTGAAGAGCAATGACTTCTAGTGTAGAAACAGGGTCTCATTGTCCGTTGGTGAGAGTTTCTAAACCAAAATCCTTTGGAGGCACGCAAAGTGGCAAGGAACTAGAGAATTTCCTATGGGATATGGAGCATTATTTTGTGGCCGTAAAAGTGCCTGAAACCGAGAAAGTAATAATTGCAAGCATGTACCTTGTTGGTGATGCAAAGCTCTAGTGGTGAACCCGCATGGTCGATGATGCAAATGCGGGTTGATAGAAAATGGATACGTGGGATCGGTTGAAGAAGGAGATGAAGGATCAATTCCTTCCAGGGAACACCTCGTGGATTGCGCGAGATGGCTTGAAACATCTCAAATAGAGCAATTCTGTGTGAGATTATGTCAAATAATTTAGTTCTTTAATACTGGATATTCAAAACATGTTTGAGGAGGACAAGTTGTATAACTTCTTGTATGGTTTCTAGCCCTAGGCGTAGGTTGAACTTCGAAGGCAAAATGTGAAGGATTTGCCTAGTGCAATTGTTGCTGCCAATACCTTGGTGGGCCTTCGCATGAGCAAAGATAATCTGAAAACTTCTTGATCTTCCAAGCCTAATTTTATCCACAATGATAAGAAAGGAGAATGAAAGAAAGACGGCAAGAAGGAGGGCATAAGAAGGATCTGGGAAACATCCAAGGCAAAGGAAAGACAAAACATTCGACTACCTGGGGAAAGGATAATTTGAAGAATCAGGATTGTTTCTTGTGCAACGACCCTCATTTTGCCAAAGATTGCCCAAAACACGAGAAGATAAATGCCCTCTTGGTGGGGGATAAAGGAGAAAATTATAAACAAGAAGTTGTTGTTGGGTTTGCAAGGTTGCAAACACAGTCCCACATTGTAAAACACATGGGAAAGATCATGAGTTTATAAAGAGAAAAGATATCTCCATTGGCATGAGGCCTTTTGGGTAGAACCCAAGAGCAAAACCATGAGGGCTTAGGCCAAAAGTGGACAATATCATGCAAATGTGGAGATATCTAAATTCTTTTCGATCCTACAAGTGGTATCAGAGCCCGGGTTGCTAGAAAGTTTAACCACCAACTGTGCACAATAGTCATGGTCTGATTAAGCCATGTGGGTACAATATTACCTCGAACAAAGAAAGTGGAGGCTCCTATATTCGAATTAAGAGGACCAGACACCAGATAAGGAAATCCTAGTAGGTCAAGTGGACCGAAGGGCAGGAAGACCTGGTGGGTCGAAGGATCGGACTTGGGAAGCATGTGGTCCTTTGTTTGAGGGGGGGGGCGATTGTTGGGTTTGTAAGGTTGCAAACATAGTCCCACATTGTAAAACATATGGGAAAGATCATGGGTTTATAAAGAGAAAAGATATTTCCATTGGCATGAGACCTTTTGGATAGAGCCCAAGAGCAAAACCATGAGGGCTTAGGCCCAAAGTGGACAATATTATGCAAATATGGAGATATCTAAATTCTTTTCGATCCTACAGTTGCTACTCTTGTTAACCCTTTACAGTTGCTAAATACACTTGTTAATTATGAGTCTGTTGAATTGTTAACCAATATGTCAGAGGACATAGTGTTGGCTCATTCTCTACTTCTGCACATTTCTGTTGAGTTGAACGGGAAAAGTGCAAATACTATGGTAGATGCAGGGGCTATTTATACCTTTGTGTCTACCAAGTTGGTGAAAGATTATGAGCTGTCAATAAGCAAATGCCCAAGCTGTATCAAATCGGTGAATGCTAAGGCATAGACAGTTGTAGGTATGACTTATAATGTACCTTTAACTGTTGGCACTTGGGTTGGAAAGACAAATATGATAGTAATTTCGCTTGAAGATTTTCAAATAATCATGGGTATGGATTTCTTGTGGAAGACAAAGATGGTGCCTATGCCTCACTTGGATGGAGTAATGGTAATACAGGAGTCAAATCCGTGCTTTTTCTCTGTTGTGCATCCTTATGGTAAGGGCCAAAAAAAAAAGGGGAAGACAAACATCATATCTGCAATGTCACTAGAGAAGGGCTTAAAGCGAAGCAAGACAACTTATTTGGCTGCCTTAATCGACATCAAACCGGACAAGAATGTTGAGTTGCCAATTGGTGTTAAAGACATTTTGTTCAAATTTGAAGACGTGATGCCTTCGCAGTTGCCGAAAGACTTGCCACCAAGGAGAAATGTCAACTATAAAATCAAATTGATCCCTAGTGTTATCCCTCCTGTAAGTTCGTCATACCGTATGTCTCCTTTATAACTTGCTGAATTGTACAATAAATTGAATGAATTGTTAGAGGCAGGGTATGTTCGACCATCAAAGGCTCCTTTTGGTGTACTGGTGTTGTTCCAAAAGAAAAAAAGATGGTGGCTTAAGGATGTGCGTTGATTACAGGGTCTTGAACAAAGTAACAATGAAAAACATGTACCCCGTTCCGTTGGTGCAACATTTGCTAGATAGATTGAGTAAGGCGTCATGATTTTCAAAACTTGACTTGCGATCAAGTTATTGGCAAGTCAGAATTACAGAAGGAGACGAGGCCAAAATAACATGCGTGACTCGTTATGGCTCTTACGAGTTTTTGATCATGCCCTTTGGCTTGACACATGCCCCTACTACCTTTTGTAACTTGATGAATGAGGTGTTGTATGACTTCCTTAACAACTTTGTTATAGTTTACTTGCATGATATTGTAATCTACAGTAAGTCATTGGAAGAGCACTTGGAGCACTTGGGGATGGTACTCTATCGGTTAAGGAAGCACCAACTCTTTGCAAAAAAAGAGAAGTACGAGTTTGCTACTCAAGAAGTAATGTTCTTGGGACACATGGTTAGCAAGTGCCATGTTCGGATGGATCCAAAAAAGGTGCTCGCCATTGTTGAGTGGCAACCTCCTTCAACTGTTCCAGAACTACGATTATTCTTGGGCGTGGCAAACTACTATCACAAATTCATTGTTGGATATTCAAGAAGGCTGCACCATTGATAAACTTATTGAAGAAGAATATGCGGTGGGAATGATCAAATGCATGCAAGGAATCAATCGAAAAATTGAAAATGACAATAATATGTGAACCTGTGTTGCGCTTACCAGACTTTGAGTTGTCTTTCAAAGTACATACTAATGCTTATGATAAAGCTATTGGTGGTTTGTTGGTGCAAGAAGGTCATCCCGTCGCCTTTGAAAGTAGAAAACTCAATGTGGCTGAACAAAAATATTTTGCTCATGAAAAGGAGATGGTTGCTATTGTGCATTGCCTATAGGTTTGGTGGGTATACTTGTTGGAAACAAGATTTCTTGTGAGAACTAATAATGTTACTAACACTTTCTTTGCAACTCAAAAGAAATTATCCCTTAAGCAGGCTCGTTGGCAATAATTTTTGGCTGAGTATGATTTTACTTGGGAGCATAAACCTGGAAGGCATAATCAAGTAGCAGACGCATTGAGTCAAAAGCAAGATTTTGCCACTTTCTACTCTATCTCAAGAGTAGAATTGGATATGTTGGACAGAATCAAGGTTGTTACTGCAAATGACACAGTTTATGGAAAGTTAGTATAGCAAGTAAGAGATGGGGTCATACGGCGGTACTGGATCGTGAACGATCTCTTAATTTACAGGGGGGGGAGAATCTTCGTACTTGCAGTGGGTGGTCTGTTGAAAGAGTTGTTGAAGGAAACTCATGACCCACAATGGGTCGGACATCCGGGTGTTGAGCAGATGCTTGCTCTTTTGGCTCATTTTTATATTTGGCCAAAGATGGAAAACGATGTGGAAGCTTATGTCAAAACTTGTCTTGTGTGCCAACAAGACAAGACAAAGCGAAAGAAGGAAGCGGGATTACTTCAACCGCTGTCTATTCCAGAGAAACCTTGGGTTTCAGTTTCTATGGACTTCATCAGTGGCTTCCCAAAGGTTGATGACATGCCTTCCATCATGGTGGTGGTAGACAGATTTTCAAAGTATGCAGTATTCATTGTAGCACCTTCGAGTTGTCCCTCGGATGTTGCTGCGGAGTTATTCTATCGTCATGTGATAAACTTCTTCGGTTTGCCTAATGACATTGTGAGTGTCACGGACACTCAATTTATGAGGAGATTTTGGACATCCTTGTTCAATATGATGGGGAATGATCTCAAATTCTCTATCGCGAATCATCTGCAAACTGATGGAAAGACCGAAAGGATCAACAACGTACTTGAAGAATACTTGCTGTATTATGTTCCAGCAAGTCAAAAAAAATTAGTTGGGGTTGCTCTAGACAGTGCACAATTCTGTTACAACTTGCACAAGTCCTCAACCACAGAAAAGAATCCCTTTGAAATAGTGCTGGGTGAGCAGCCAACAACTCCTGCGAAGATAGTCAAGCAAAAGTCTAGAGGAAAATATCCTGCATCCTATAGATATGCAAGTGAAAAGCAAGAACTACTCGAGGAAGCTCAAGATAGCCTAAGGAAAGCGGCTAGAAAAATGAAAAAGTATGTCGATAAGAAGCGAAGACCCTTAGAATTCTCTGTTGGGGATGAAGTGTTGCTGAAACACACTCCTCAAATCTGGAAGAGAATTAGCAGCAAGAATGCTCATCGAGGGCTAATTGCCAAGTATGACGAACCCTTCAAAATTGTGGAGAAAGTTAGGAATGTGGCTTACAGGTTAAACTTGCTTGAAAGGCTAAAGGTACATCCTATATTTCATGTAAGTTTCTTGAAGAAGTTTCATGCAGATGAAATGAATCCATCAAGAAGCAGTGCCAAAAGAGCTCCACCAGTTGTAAGGAAGCAATTTAGTGATGATGTTGAGGAAATCCTAAACCATAGAACATTCGAAATGAGCAAGAAGAATCGAATGATAGAATTCTTGGTTGTTCGGAAAGGAAGACCTAAATCAGAGGCTACACGAGAAAGGGATGTTATCCTTTGGCAATTTGAGAAGCAAATTCAGGCATACTTACAGAAACATTCGATGAGGGTGTCGAGTTCTTCTGGAGGGGATGGTTTGTTAGCTCCTTAACTTGATGGCATGGCTAGGCACAAGGATTGGCTCATTGCTCCTTGGATTCAGTATATTGGGCATGTACGCAAGACATGCCAAGTAGTGAGTGGATTTGTGGCAGCGCGCGGGGGGTTGCCCAAGCATAATTGAATGGGAGGTCGACTTGACAGTGGTGGTCAGATGCAAAGGTTGGACACGCGGAATCTGAGCATTTGGCCAAGCATGGCTTGTAAAAAAACATGAGCTATGGCATACAACGGGTGTATTCAATGCAGTATGAAGAATGATGCAGTAAAGTGGCTATTCGGCCCAAGCTCATGAAGCAGAACCATGGGCCAAGCACAAGGATGCATGCTGACCTTTGACATGGTGTCAAAATAGCAAATGATGTGGATGACAATTTGGGACATGTGACATGGTAGTTGAGGAAACTATCATGCAACCACTTGTAACCGTCATACCAACTTCTGACTATGAATTATAAATAGACATGATTGAGTAATGACAAAGACACATGAGGAAATGTATGAGCAATCTGTCAAAGAAAGTCCACTTATAATCCTTTAGTATTAATACAAAAGGTTGGGAGTTTTTTCCTATACGTTGATTTATTCTTATTGGTGCTTGTCTAGTGTGTTGTCTTGTGCATTTGTAGGCTAAATCAAGTGTGGTGCTTGGTCGCCGTGTAAGAAATATCTAAGGCGGAAATTGTCCTTGTGACAACTAGCCTCCTATTTTTTTTTGTTTTATTTTTCCCCTTTCTCCTCAAGAAAATCATCTTTCCACTATCGTTGGATCCCGGATTATAGTCTGCATAACCATCAATGTGGCTCCACCTTTGCCGTCGTGGCCAAGAGCTTCATAACAGCAGCTCAATGTGGTGCTATTAGAGATTAAGGGGGTGTTTGGTTCTTTCCTAGGAATAGGAATCGGAATGAGAATCATTGTATTGTGGAATGGGAATGAGTATGAGCATGGATATCACTCTTAAAAGCAATGTTTGGTTAGTTGTATATCTTCTATCGGAATAAATCAAAGTTTCCTTTTTTACCCTTAAAGGAAAATAAGAGAAAAAATTAGATGTGAGAGAAAGATGAATGTGAGAGAAAAATATGATGAAAGAGAATGATGAGGGAGAAAGTATTATGAGAGAGAAAGTGTGATAAGAAAGAATGAAGAGAGAGAAAGTGTGATGAGAGAAAATGAAAAAAGAGAGTGTGATTGGAGAGAGCATGATGAGAGAAAATATGATGTGAGAAAAAGTATGATAGGAGAGGATGAAGAGAGAGAAAATATAGTGAGAAAAAAATGAGGAGAGAGTGTGTCATGAGAGAGATTGAGGAGAGAGAAAGTATGGTGAGAGAAAAAAAGAACAGTGAATACGATGGGAGAGAGAAAATATGATGAGAGAGAAAGTGTGTTGAGGAAAAAAGGAGTAAGTGTGATAAGAGAGATTGAGGAGAGAGAAAGTATGATGAGAGAGAAAGTGTGTTGAGAAAAAAAGGAGAGAGAAAGTGTGATGAGAAAAAAAAGAGTGTAATGGGAGAGATTAAGGAGAGAGAAAGCATGATGAGAGAAAAAGTGTGATGAGGAAAAGAAGAAGGAAGAGAATGCAATGGAAGAGATTGAGGAGAGAGAAAGTATGATGAGAGAGAAAGTGTAATGAGAAAAAAGAGGAAAGAGAGTGTGATAGGAGAGATTAAGGAGAGAGAAAGTATGATGAGAGAGAAAGTGTAATGAGAAAAAAGAGGAAAGAGAGTGTGATAGGAGAGATTAAGGAGAGAGAAAGTGTGTGATAAAATAATGAGAGAGAAACTATGATGAGAGAGAAAATATAATGAGAGAGAATAAGGAGAGATAAGTGATATGAAAGAAAAAAATAAATAAATATATTTTGATATTTGATATTAATGGAGAAAATTTTAGTTTTAAGTCAAGGGTATTTTTGGAATAAGGAAATATTTTGATTGATGAAAATAGGGTAATGGCTCATTGAAGGGGGGTACATGGGAATGAGTTATTACCCAATTTCAAGGATTCATTCCCTTATTTGTATTCATATTCCTATAATCCAAACATTAATAATGGGAATCAATGATTCTCATTCGCATTTCCCACTCCTATTACCCTAAATCAAACGTCCCCTAAGATGTGTGTTAATTAATATTCTATTCAGTTAATTATGGATGTGATAAAGTAGGTGTCATAAATAGATTCTCGGACTCTATATTTAATAAAAAAAAATATTTAAGACATCCCCATGTTTAAACTTTTAAAAGAGTTTTATTATACCTCCCAATATGTCACATTAAAAATAAAAAAATTATTATTCACTTTATAATGAAAAAATCTCTATAACTTTTTTTAATGGATTCTACGCTATAGTTATTCACAAAATTTGGAGATGCTCTTAGATTGAGTGGACACTTGCAAACTAAAAAAATCCACAAATTTAATCAATTCAAAATTTGACAATCTTATCAGGACAAACCACCAGGGTCAATTATCGACAGTTTACTAGAGCGCTACTGAAGAATCAGTGAATTTTATTTTATCAAAAGTTTGATAGATCAGCTTCTAAATTAATTAATTAGATCATAATTAATAGACGCATAAAAAATAAATCCAACTCAGACGATTTAATCTGAGTCCACCGTAAAAAAATAAATTAAAATTAAAATTTTCAAATTTGGATTGAAATATAAAATTTTCAGAGTGAATTTTTAAATCAGATTAAATCTAATTTTATTTTAAAAATTAATATAATTTTATATATAATAATGCTAGTATAATAATAAAATATAAAAAAAATTAAAAAATATATATATTTAATCAGATAATTCAGATGCATCAGATTCGAATTCAGGTATTTTGAATTGGGATTAATTTTTTTTTTTAAAAAAAAAAGAAATTCATATCCGTGCGAATTGACGCCCTAGTAATTGGTAACGCTGAGGGTGCAGGAAACCGTGAGGAGACATAAATCATCGATCCAACAGTTGAAGGAAAGCTAATGCCAGCTTTTGTTCGCTCTACGTGACGGCGTTCGAAGGCAAAAGGCGCCTTGAGCCACGATTTCGTCACTCACGGGAATCTCCTCATTCCTCAGCGGCATTTCATCGAACACATAGGAAGCGGACGCAAACACATGCAAATTATATAACTACATACATATAAATATATATTTGCCATGGCAAAAGCTGAAGACAATCAGGTTCATGGCGGGGGGGAAGGCTTGGTTTTTGCATTTCCCCCTCGACTACAAAACACGATCGGCCGTCAAAATGCGTCTTTGCTACCGAGCGATCTCGACTTGGAGGGTGGAGTTGAGTCCCATTTGCTCCTGCTCCCAGCTGAGCTCGGAAACCACGGCGTCGTCGATGGGGACGGATTCCTGGAAGAAATGCACAGACGATCGAAGTGAGGGGAAGCGGACGGGAAAGCACTGCGAATTTGGATTAACCACCTCGAGCTTTTGGACGAGGTCGTTGGCGTTGGGGGCGGAGACGAAGAGGTGGCGCTGGAAAGGCTGGATGAAGCCGTCCTCCACGGCCTTGTCGATGAAGGCGAGCAGCGAGTTGTAGTATCCGTCCACGTTGAGCAAGCCGACCTTGGATCAAGATTCAATTTTGAGCTTGTCGTTTAGTCTAAAAGGAGAGGTGGTTTAAGGTAGACAGACGTACGGGCTTGCGGTGGATGCCGAGCTGAGCGAAGGAAATGGTCTCGAGCAGCTCCTCGAGCGTCCCGTAGCCGCCTGGAAATTGCCACGGAGGAGATTGAGTGCAGGAAGAGGAGACGATGGGAGGGGGAAGGAAGGAAATGGCGGACCTGGGAGTGCGATGAAGGCGTCGGAGTGGCGGGCCATTTCGGCCTTGCGCTGGTGCATGTTGGCCACCGATTTCACTTCGCCGAACCTCTGCTCTCCGGTCAACTATCCACAAACAAAAATAAAAGCACAAAGATTGAGACGATGCGAGAACGGAATCAAGATTAGATTTTGAGACTACCTCCGCGCGCATCAGGGTCCTCGGAATGATCCTGCGGGAGAAAGGAACGATTTTTAGGGAACTGAAAGAAGAAATTTTTTTTTTTTTAACAAGAGAATTAATTGCAGACCCGATGACATGGCCGCCGCCAGAGTGAACAGCTTCGGCGACCAAACCCATCAAACCCACGCTGCCTCCGCCGTACACCAGATCCACCTTCCTCGCTACCTGATCGAACACGAAAGAGCAGAGAAGAAGAAACTAATTAATTGAGCCGGTCGGCGCCGGAAAAGATGCATTAGGAATCTCCTGGAAGCGTATTGAATCACCAGTTCCTTGCCGAGCTCGACGGCGGCGTCCTGGTACGAGTTCCGCTTCCCTGGGCTACTGCCGCAGAACACGCACACTCTCTGAAACCTCGATTTCGCCACCGCTATCTCCTCCATCTCGTAGACCAAGTCCTTCTCCTTCTTCGAACAAGAGAAGGTAAACCGCGTATATATAGCACTCATCTCGATCGCGGATGTTCATTTTATCAATTATTTTAATTTTATCCAAACTTTACGAAGGAAAGCAACAACGACGACAGCAGGGGATGGAAAGAAATACGTAAATGCAATGTCACACCCTCTTGCGTACTTTCTTTCCATCCCACTTTATGAAGCGGCCGGAAAAGGCAGCAAGATACGCGACGCGATCCCCAAACATGGGGAGATTACGCGACGCGATTATTTCGAACCAGCGTATACCCCTTAAGATATCATAATAAACAACCGATCGAACTGCAGAACAGGGGAGCGGACTGCCTCGGTTTTAGCGAAAGGCAATCATGGCCTCCATGGTCGTCCACACGTGTAGACCATCAGCATCCCTTTGAGACTCGCACATCCCACTGTTTCGACCCCTACCAACCTATATGTTTGTATGTGTCTCTTTCCTCTGCGGCCATTACCTCTTGCGGTAGGCGGCAGGAGCTATGAAGCAGAGGAGCAAGAACCTAGCTTGTGAAACAGAGCATTGAGGGGGAAGCACAAAGAGAGTAAGAGAGATAAGGACAGCTGGATGATTACTGCAATTAGAGGGAGGAGGAGGAAGAAGACAGTAAAGAGGAATCATTCATTTGCCACATTCTCGCAGAGAGAAAAACAGAGGAAGGGAAGGGAATGGAGGAGGGATGCCACTGCGACTGTGCTGCAGCTCGAAAGCGAATCCTGGTCGCGGGAAAATTTTAATGGCGCCCATCTGGTGACTGCAGATCTTTTTTACTTGTTGCAGAGCACCAAATCATGGCGGGATTCTCCCTCGGTTTCAAGACTCTGTCTGCAACGGGAACTACTTCTGGTAGTAACTTTACGCTTTCTGAGAGAAGAGAATCAGAGATCTTCTCTTTCTCTCTCTCTCCGCTCGCTCTGTTAATCCTGGATTTGTAATTATGATTAGCAGTGATTTCGGGTTTGGACCGTCATAAGCCGGTCGCACGAAAGGACGGGTACGGATGATTGCATACAAACTGTGGGAGTGACATCAGATCCTGGCCGTCGACGTGGCGCTCATCATTACCAGCCGACGGGACAGTGCGCGTCGTGGCAGCATTTCGGCTTCATACGCCGCCGCGCTGGGTGACCCGAGCCGGGTCCGACAGCGTCGGTCCGGGACCATACCCTGCGCCGCCGTGGGCCCCAAGGTGACGGCGCTCGCCGACCACCTTCCCCCGGCCGCCGCCTCCGCCCCAGTCCGTTGCAGCCGTACGCATGCGTAACGCCGCTACGCGCAGCATACCACATTCCCCCGTTACGATCCCCACTCCGTCCGTATCGCGTGATGTGAGAGCGTCATAATTGCAGTCGCATATCGTATCGGGCTCATTAATAAGAGCCCGACCATTAATTTGACGTCTTTACTGAGTGGTAACATCACGTAATAAATAGCGTGCGGGATCGGTGGCAGCACGTGAGGGGGGCGGGTGGGCCTCCGGTGCATTTAATTGGATTTGACCGCGATGGGTTTTTGGGTTGCCAAACGGTGCGACATGAGACATGGGCGCGGAAACAGAGTCTAAGCATCGACCTGGAAGGTGATTAGACTCCGGGTCTGCTGCCCATGAGTCACATTATTAATGGAGAATAAGAAAGACGTTGCGTGGCCTGCGAGCCGAATTTTTTATATCAATTATTATCGGCATAATTAAGCAAGGATTAGTAACCACTAATCAACTCATACTTCAAATCTATCTATATGGGACCCAGGAACGGGCGGCCAGGATTCTTCCACCCGTGCATGATCCATGCAGCGATCCCGACGTGGGCATGTAGCTTTTACGTGCACGACTTTTACAGCGGGACAGTGTGCTAATTTCTCGATCGATATCGAGTGGTCTTCTTTTCGAAGAGATTGATCATACGATCAGTTTTGGATTGCGTTGCGGAAAGGGAAGTGGTTAGTTGGTGATGGACTTGGGGAATGCAAACTAAAGTAAATAAAATAATAATGGCCATGTTTAATGAGTCTTTTTACTCTTCCTTTACTTGTTGCTTCCCCATATCGCATATTATAAATACGGTAATTTTTGTTGGCCAGAATCTGGTCAGCTAGAATTACCTATGCTCCAATTAAAATGCATGCATGTATATGCATGTAATTAATGTACACAGATGATATTACCAAAATACCCATGTGTACACTTGCATGTATTAATTCTAGCTGGTCAGATTCTGACCATTTAGCATTACCCTTATAAATATAAATGAACAATGGTGATGGGGATTGTGGTCAAAGGTTACTCATTATTCACCTCTGATTCTGTGCAGTGGTGATCTCATGTTGGATTCCAAAAGTGGGACTCGCTTTGGGTAGATAATTCATGTGCATGCACCAAACACTCTTCTTTTATAATGTATGAATTATACTTAGACAAGTCTGATAACATTATATAATGCTAAACGAGTTACATCTTATGATCTGAACTTTGGTAGGTGTTATGTCATCATGGTGATTCAAGGTTGGGGATGATTAGATAAGCATTGTAGTATAATCATCGAGGATTTGTTTCAATTTGATAGAGACATAGTTTGTGTCCACTGCGGTGGAACTGATGGATATTTAAACATGTGATCGCTATCAAGTATTTTTGATAACAAAGGATATGAATAAACATGTCTACGAGATACAAATCTAGTGAAGGATAATACAGATTCATCGGCCAAGGAAAAGAAACAAATTTGACATTTAAAAAAAGAGAGTCCTTTTGATGATCAATCATAGTGGTAAAAAATGTAAGACAAAAAAAAAAAAAAAATACACTCAAGAACTTTGGGGCTTAAAGCGCATAATGAAGTGCGAGCTTTACTCAAAAAAAAAAAAAAAAAAAAAATATATATATATATATATATATATATATATATATAATAAACAAAAAAATTATTATATCTATTAAAAGTCTTTAAAAATAATTTTAAAAATTTAAATAACTATAAACAAAATATTCTTGGATGAAATTATAAATAATTTAAAAAATACAAAATAAATCAAGAATTTTTAAAAATGTGATATATCAAATATCAAATATCAAAATAATTATTTTTATTTTCATTGTCTAAATCTGCATCATCAGCTCTATTGTTTGATTTATTTCCATTGGTATCTTCTTTTTCAATTTTATTATCAAAGTTAATCTCTTTTTCATCTATAAGACTAGTTTGAGTTGAAAATTATTTTCTTTTTGCTGAAACAGATGATGATACTCCTTTTGAAAAAGATACATTTCAAGATCGAAAATCATGTACACTTTCACCAACCTGAGATAATCGTGCTACATCACTCTAACATAAATATTCATCTTCATAGATAAAATTATTATCGTCTTTATCTTTGTCATCCAATTTTTCCAATAACCATTTGTTACTATTATCTATCTCTAACAAAGTAATAAAATCAATTTTATTTCGCATCTCATATCTTCACCTCAAATCTTTGTTGTACTTGAAATATACTAAATCATTCAATCATTGTTGAGATAACCTATTTCATTTTTTAGAATGTATTTATAAAAAAAAAATTTAAAGTAAAAGGTTAAGTCCATAATATAAATTTTAATAACTATTAAAACAATTCCAACTTATATATTTAAAAACACTCTAATTGTATTTATAGCCTAAAGAAGAGCATGTGGAATTTAAAATTTTCATTATAAATATTTTTAATTCAGACATTAATGCACCATAAGAACGCCATCAATCAACTTGAAATATAAAAATATATAAATTATAAGATAACTTTATTACCATCTGATGTGGTGATGAGGAGTCCCACCAAAGATAGGTCAAAGTAAGGAAGACGGACTAATGTAGAGGTCAAAGTCAAGAAAGGTAAAGGGACGTTGTCCACATATCAGGCAAAGTTGGCCATTCGACCGAGTCATCGCCAGACAAGCGACATGTCCGAGTGGACGAATAAGGCTAAATGGATAACTTGAGGTTAAGAAAAATAGGCAATTCATCCCCCAACTGTCGTCCCCACCAAGCGGGAGGCATGTTTGTCCGGATGAGAGACAGCCCTCCGACAACGAAAAAACTAAGTGAAAGGAGATTACTCGATGCAGCACAACCGAGCGAGGCATGTCCCGACCCAATGACCACCGGTCGACCTACAACAGGACCCACCCGTGTATCTTCTCGTACTCTTTTGGAGGTTTGTGCCACTGACAACAGAACATGTTTCGTAGGCAAATCGTACAGTAGAAGCTTCCAGCCTGTCACATCAGAAATATGCACACTCGTTTAAGGAAATGTATCAGGGATACTTTTTAACTTGTCTTTTCAGAGGACGTTTGAGAAAACGTGTGCACGCTTTGAAATGCATGCACAGACGTTATAGTGACACTATAAAAGAAGGTTCCCATCTACAGGAAGAGGTATCCACAACTTTGTTATTCTACATGCTCTTTGTTACATCATTTTTGCTATTCTCTACATCAACGGAAACTGACTTGAATATCAGAGGGCCAACGCTGGGAACCCTTTCTGGCCAGCACTGATGCTTTTATATTGAAGGATCACGTGTAGTCTTCGTCTCGTCAAACTTCCAGCCACATCCCCAGCTTACCTTCTTCTCCGCTTTCGGATAGAAACATATTTGATGCCGTCTGTGGAAAGTTCGCCCTGCATCTGAAATGAAAAGATGGAAGACACTATACCACTCACATCCGTAACGTTAACACAAGAGGACCTAGAGCTGTTGATACAAGTTTGAGTTGCAAAGATAGTGGAGTAGCAGCAGGCAGCAGCTGATTATCGAGCAAACGACCTTGCAGTCTCAATGAAAGGACAGCAAGTTGATCCAAGAGGCCAAAAGGAAAACCCCACCGTTTGCAAGCCAAACAACAGGGCGACTGACGCCTTTGGAGAAGCGCTGAACACGTCAATCCCTTACCACTATTCATTATTCCGCGCGCCATCAGAAGAGAAGGGCTAAGTGAAAAAATCACAAAGTTCTTCTTCAGAGAACACGCCCGTCTGGGACGGACGGAAATGAAAAGCACCCCTGCTCGACAACTTTCCTGAGCAGATCAATAAGCAGTTCTCCCAAAAGATCCTGGACGACCAACTGGCGCGTCATTATAGACTACTGACAATCGGGGAATACAAGAGAGCAACTAACCCCGAGGACCATTTGATTAAATTTGACAACATGGTCACGCTCCACTAGTTTACCAATAAAATCAAGTGTCGAGTATTCTTCACCACGCTCTCCAGATCAGCGCAGAAGTGGTTTAGGCAACTGCCGATCGTATCCATATTCAACTTCAAAGACTTTCGAACGGCGTTTTTGCAACACTTCGCGAGCAACCACCATTATCAAGAAACAAATATCAACCTGTTTGCAGTCAAACAAGGTCCCAAGGAAGCATTGCGGACCTATATTAAAAGGTTTAATCAAATGGTCATGGAAGTCCCATCAGCCACTTTAGAAATCTTAGTGAGTTCTTTTAATCACTTATCCGGAAGGCCCCAAGAGATTTCGATCATCTGCTCGAGTGGACCACAAAATACATCAACATGGAGGAGACTCAGGCGGCTTGGAAGAAAGAAGTGATCCTCGAGCCGATTATTGCCTTGGAACACCTACCATTAAAAGGGCCCCGAGCGGGAGTCGCGCCCCAACATGAAGAGTTTTGGACCCATGCGGTACAGCATGTGGAGGCCGAGCAGACAACATTCGCCGAGCCCAGTCCATTGACTCCGCTCTTTTGTTCCTATTATCGATCACCAACACACAACACCAAAGACTGCTATAAGCTCAAACCAAAGCCATGCCGACCGACACCTTCAAGATTTCACCGTTGATCCTCAACGCCCGATCACCGCCATCACAGCCGATCGGGAGGACAACAAGAGGAAGGCAGGTCGGGAGATGAGCAACATTGACAGCGGCCCCCGCAAAGAGAGTATGAATGACCCGCACGGGCATCCGCCGGGCAGTCACACCCGTCAACCCGGAAAGAAGAGAACCGAAGCAACGCCGCTTAAGGCGACATTGGTATGATCGCGGGAGGTCCGACCAACGGTGATTCTAATCAGACTTAGAAGTCACACGCCCGGTGACTGTAAAATACACTCTGTCAGATGTAGCAAGGAGAAAGTAGAGGGGTCAGAGATCAGTTTTGACCCTAAGGACTTGGAGTGAGTAGAGGCCCCTTATGATGATACCTTAATCATCAAGGTAACAATTGCTAATTATAATATTCACTGTATTTTTATAGATATAGGAAGTTTGGTGAATATCATATTTAAAAAGGCGTTTGAGTAGCTTCAGATCGAGCGGAGTGAGCTCCAACCCATGACAACACCCTTATATGGATTCACGGGCAATGAAGTGTTGTCGATCGACCAAGCTTAGCTAGCCATATCTCTCGGGGAGGAGCTGCTCCGACGGACGAGGACAACGAACTTCATTGTGGTGAACGCTCCATCCACCTACAATGTCATACTGGGACAGGCAGCGTTGAATGAGTTTCGAGCGGTCATGTCAACGTTCTGTTAGAAGATCAAGTTTCTCGTGGATAACTTGGTCGGTGAAGTTAAGAGCGACCAGCTAGTAGCTCAGCAGTGCTATGTTGAAATGGTCAAAACTGAGTCACGGGCTGTGCGGAAGGCTCGATGGTTGGAGGTAAAAGCAATTCTGGAAGAGCCTCTTGTACTGGTCTATGACAAAAAAGAATAAGTCCATGTGCATCCCAGTCGGCCGGAAGCCACAACTTTCATCGCAGCCGACCTAAGTGCAGAAAAGAAGGCGGAGCTAGTTGCCTGTCTAAAGCAAAACCACGATGTGTTCACAAGGGGCAACACACGAGCTCCCAAGTATCTCGCCGACCATCGCACAACATGAGTTGCATGTCCAAATGGATGGCAGGCCAGTGAAACACAAGAAAAGAGATTTCAACTCGGAGCAGAATCAAATCATCCAAGCAAAAGTAGAGAAGCCACTAGAGGCCAGGCACATCTGTGAAGTACAGTTCCCAAGCTGGCTGGTTTCCAAGTCAGGTAATAAATAGCGGGTCTGCATTGACTTCCAAAACTTGACCAAAGTCTGCCTGAAGGACTATTACCCACTTCCACGCATTGATCAAATGGTGGACTCCACGGCGGACTACAAGCTGATCTGCATGCTAGACGCATACCAGGGCTACCACCAAGTGCCGCTCGCAAAGGAGGATCAAGACAAGGTCAGTTTTATCATAGATGATGGGACCTTCAACAACAATGTGATGTCGTTCGGCTTGAAGAATGCTTGAGCCACCTACCAGAGGCTGATGAACAAGGCGTTCTGAAGGCAAATCAGTCGAAATATGGAGGTATACGTAGATAACATTTTGATAAAATCCCTCTGAGTTGTTGACCTCTATGCAGACATAGAAGAAACCTGCTGAATGTTAAGGAAGTATGGAATCAGGCTCAACCCGAGCAAGTGCTTGTTCAGGGAAAGTGGGTGATTCCTCGATTACATCATCACCAAGCGGAAGATCGAAGCAAACCCAAGCAAAGTGAAGACGCTCAAGACATGCCCCCTCCATACAACCTGAAGGAAACTCAACGGCTGTCTGGACGGATTACCACCTTGTCAAGGTTCATATTCAAGTTATCCGATCGGAGTCACCCTTTCTTCAAGGTTTTATGCCGAGCTACGAAGTTTCAAGGGAACGCTGAATGCAACAAGACGCTGGAGGATCTAAAGAGTTATTAACATCTTTACGTGTGCTAGCAAAGCCCATCATTGGCGAGCCATTTTGGATGTACTTGTCGTCCATAGAGCAGGCAGTCGACTCAACGTTGGTGTGACAGAACGACGGTGAACAACAACCGGTGCACTTTTTGAGCCACATATTGACAAATGTTGAATACCGTTACACCTGTCTCGAGAAATTGACATACAGGCTTGTCCTCACCGCTCGGAGGTTACGCCTATACTTTTTATCACATCCAATAATTGTGCTAACTAACAATACTTTAGGAAGAGTTCTCCTTAACACCGAAGCATCCGGTCGGTTGATCAAGTGGATCACGAAGGTGAGCGAGTTCAACATACACTAGCCCAAGTTGACGATCAAGGTGCAAGCCTTAGCCGATTTGTGACTGAGGTACAGAATACCAAGCCGAAGACAACTTAGAAGATATACGTGGACCGGTCGTCCACACGGCAGGGCAACGGAGTGGGGATAGTTTTGATATCCTCACATGGAGACAGAATGCAGTTGTCCATTCGGCTAGACTACTAAGCTACAAATAATGATGCGGAGTGTGAGACACTAATTGTAAGATACGTCAAATTCAATAATAAGTGTTATTGGAGTAATAACCTTATTGAATTTTCTAAAAAATTTTAAAAAATTTTCGAGATTTAAACGGAGTCCGTATGACACGTTTGAAGAGGATAAATTTATGGGATCAGGAAAAGTCTGCTTAGAATATTTACTAAGTGGGAATTGATTGAGACATGAACCTGAGGTTAAATTAAATAAACCTAAGTATAAGTAACCTACATCACTTTTGCTCTCTACTCTATCCCCATTGATTCTCCTCCCGGCCCCACGAGATGTTGCCACCGCATCAGCCACCCGCAAGCTCACCGCCGGCGATGGTCTTCTCCTCCAGCATGCCTCATCACTGTCGAGTCCTCATGGCTACTAGACCATCCCGATTCAAGTCGCCCTCTCCTTTCTCCTCATCGTCGATCCATCAACAACCTCCTTTATGCAGCGCCAAATTAGGAGTCGTACCCAAGCTCCAGCTCACCGCCGACCAAGATTTTCTTTCCCTCTATCAGCAACCTTGCCCAGTTGTCTTCCTCCCTGGGTCGCCGGCATGCGTAGGTAGATCTTCAGCCAAGAGGGGAGATCCGAGCCCTAGCCTCGATCTCCTGTCGTCGCACCTTTGTGCACCCTAGCTCTGACCATTGCCTTGGTCCGTGCCCTACTCTCGATCCTCCTCTTGTAGAGAGATGAGGCTTCGGTGAGGATTTGGTCGTGTGTGGTTGTCTGCAGCCACCAGACTCTTCTCTTTGTCCACAAAAGGGTACGATGAGCATCTCTATCATTATTTTCTTCTCCATTTGATTTTCGACCATAGTACTCATCCGATCTCTATATAGGGTTGCAGATCTGATCCGTAGCATTATAATCTTGTTGAATTTCGGCCAGCAAACATTGATTTGGAGTATTTGACATAGAGAGCAGTAGTTGTTGGTTGCTATTCGGAATATCATACCGGTTCCCTTGTACAAAAATTTTGTACAAGTCCTGAACTTTTCCTAACAACCTATTGTGTTCTTTAGAAATTAAATTAGGAATCGTAAATAGAACTTAATATTATTGATTCCAAATTCAACTTATCTGTTCTTAGAGGTTTAGACTTGGATCACAAACGATGCATAACATTATTAATTCAAATCCACCTATATTACAAATTTGATTAAATATTTATTTCAGAGATCAACTTCTAGGTTAAACACGGCGAGGCACTAGGCATTCTTGGTTATAGAAGCATCCACCACTTCCTAAACAAAGTTTTTCAATGAAATTCAATATTTAATCTCCTTATAGTAACCCTAGGTTTAGCCATTAAGAATAATCGAATCACAAGATCGAAAAAACAAAAGAAACACAAACTCGAATCATAAATTCAAAAACCTAGAATCACTAGCCTCTTGTGTTTGGTATTTCAAGATCTAAACAAAAAGATAAACTAGTTATGATGCGGAAACTAATAACTAGTTATACCGTTTGTAGCTTATAGACCTCACGATCTTCTATCGTATTCCTCTTCTTATCTCGGACGTCGTGTGAGCGACGATCTACCGAGACGAGAATCCACCCAAGCTTCCTTCTTCTCCAAGCAAGTTTCGGCCACCACCAATCTTCAAGAGATGAAGAACTTTCGGCCACCAACCAAGCTCCAAGGGATGCTAAGAAACAAAGCCTCCTATCTCACCTTATTCCTTTAACAAAATCCGACCACCACCAAGCTCCTTGAGATGAAGATGCCGCCGACCACACAAGGAAGAAGAATAGGAGAGGAAGAGGAAGAGAGGGTCAACCACCACCAATGAAGAGAGGAATAATAGAAGATATATTGTTGTAAGGTGAGGCACCTCCACCATCTCTTTTATATTTCTTGGTCTTGGCAAATAAGGAAAGTTTTAATTAAAACTTCCTTAATTTTCTTGCCAATGAAAGGAAAATTTAATTAAAATTTCCTTTTCTTGTTTCTATTGGTCGGTCACCTCAAATCCTCCAAATAAGGAAAGTTTTAAACACAAAATTAAAACTTCCTAATTTATTTTCGAAAATTTTTAAAATAAAAATTTCTCTTTAAAAATTCTCTTCATGGTTGGATATAAAAGGAAACTTTTATAAATTAAAATCTCTCTATTAAAACATGTGGATGATTACTGATCCTGTCCGAACCAGAAGTCAGCAGACGCTGGGCACGTGACGCTCCAAGGCTCGCTGATGTAGGTCTCCAACTAGTGTCGAGATGCTCCGGCTATCCTGCACAGAAGTCGAGCCGGGAAGGGGATTCCCAGCGACGACCCTCCGACGCTCAAGTCAGGTAAATCACGATGAACAAGGTGGCTCCAGAAGTCTCAGAGTACATACCAGACCCCCTTGTCGATGAAACCTGAGGTTCTTTATATAGAGCTGTGAAAGGTTTGGGCACGCGTACCAAGGTGCATAAGTGTCCCCTGTCCTATCCTAGGTATGCGGCTGTCAGAAAGCTTACCTGTCTTTTCCTAGGTACGCGGCTGTCAGAAAGTTTACCTGACCCATATCGCTACAGTCAAAGCATGCCCTCGATGGGACAGCAGAATCCCCTGTCACAAGATTTGGAGCATGACACACACGTGAAACCTACAGGTTGTTGGAGAAAGAAATCCTCTGGCCCTTTCCTTGCTCCAAATTTGTAGTTCGAGCGGAAAGATACCTAAACATCCGACCGGACATCCGTAGTGGTTTACTTGTGCTTTGTGGAGACTAACAAACAGGGGTGCTTTATGACTATGATCGGTCAAAAGGTCAGCTCGGTCCATGACCTTTTTAACTGAGCGTCGGAACCCCGATTTGACAGGGTGCCTCCCAACTATAAGTGCAAACCGGCCGGACCCTTCCGGGTACTCGATTCCATCGGCCGACCGGCAGTCTAGTCGGACCGGCCATCTATGGTTGTCCGTCCGGTCGGACCACACTCTCCTCTTGGTGGGCGGCCGTTCCGGTGACTTCCACTTGGCGTTGACTTTGCAAGAAAAAGGGGGGGGGCCCGCTCTTACTACCGGATCACTTGCCTTCCCTTCAAGTCTAGTCGAAGGAGGCGCATAGTCCGACTGACTGGACTGTGAGTCTAGCCGAACGGCTCTTCCATGCTAATCTTCTCCGCCCGGTCAGCGGCAGAGGTATCCTTGAATGAATCAATGATGGCTTTCGCCGGATCTCCTTGCGTTCTGCGCCAATCTTCGTCATCAATGTCGATCATACCTTCATTAAATGCTCCGAATGATTGACTGCCACGTGGAGCAATGCCATCAGAGTATGGAGGCGGTTGCATGATATTTTGATGTGACCGAAGCAATTCGAAATAAACGGCTAGATGTATGCATTGATTCCTGTGACCTGGATCCGACGGTGGAGGCCGCCCGGCCCTCACCCTATAAAATCTTCATTTCTTCCTCACCTTCACACGCCTCCATCACCTCTATTGTTACTTTCTGCGCTCCGGAGCTCCGACGATCTCGCTTCTGCCCTTTGACGCTATCCGGCGCCTTTCTTCGATCCCTCTTCCCCCAGTAAGGTTTTAGATCTCTCCTTTGTCCTTTCCGATATCTAATTCGCACTTCTGCTCTGGTTTTTGAAACTTCCTTTTTGATTTCTTCTGTCCCGATCATGGCCAGTTCTTCTCATCCCGAAGAACAATCTTTAGGCCCATGGTACACTACCATGCGATCTCGTTTCGAACAACGGGATTTTGATATTTTGGCTGACAATTTCGAAATCCCCGAGGATATCGAAATTCGCCTAGCTGGTCCTGCCGCTCGGCCTCACAGACCACCGCGCGGCGGTTTCTGTGTCTTTCGCGACCAATTCATTGCCGGTCTGCGGTTCCCCGTACATCCTTTTATAGTAGACGTCTGTAACTATTTTAGCGTGCCGCTCGGCAGTTTAGTACCAAATACCTTTCGTCTGCTCTGTGGTGTTGTCGTTTTGTTCAAGATTCACAACATCCCCCTCCGACCGGAGGTCTTCTTTTACTTTTATTATCCTAAACAAGCCGAGCCGGGCACCTTTATGTTCCAAGCTCGGCCCGGTCTGGTCTTCTTCAATAAACTACCTACTTCCAATAAACACTATTTCTACCTCCGCATGCCCAGTCACCAAACTTTCCGACCCTGTGGCAAGTCAGTCTACCTCCCCCTCCCGAACTGAAGAAATTCAAGACCCGACCGGACTATCTTCACGCCGCAAATGTACTAGCCGGTCTACGACTTGACATCAACAAGCTTCTTCACGAGGGAGTGATGTACATTTTTGGGCTGAGTCCTATACGGACCTCACTTCCGACCGGCTTCGGTAAGAACTTTGCTTTGGCACTTGCTTTAATTGCTAACTTTTTGCAGTGACATCGTCATGGACTCGGTGATGGCCGGCGTTCTAAAGAGAAAGGCGGCAGCTGGAGGCCGTGGCGACCAAAGAAATGGAAGCTGGGTATTCACCGGTCGGTTCTCACGAAGGAGAAAGCGGCACCAGTGAATCGGCCGCTCCGACCTCTCAACAGCATGTGGACAGCGGGCTCCCCTCCAGGGAACCAACGGGCCCCGAGGAAGGGTCCGTTCGGGAGGAGGATCGAAAGAGCGCAGTGAGACCCACGCTACGCGAACCTCCGGTCCAACCCTCGGGCCGCCACGATCGCGAAGGGAAAGCGCGTGCGAGACCATTTCATCGACCGACGCCTTCGAGACGGCGACTGCCGCTCGGCCGAGGCTATTCGGTTGAAACCCTCGGTCGACACTCTCCCCCCGCTCGCCGTTCAGTCCAACGTTCGACCATCCATTCGCGGTCTTCTGCCCCGATCCGGTCGGGCGATCCACAGTCACGGCACGCTGTCTGAGTTACTCTTCATCTTCCGCGAAGAGTTCTTTGCGTAGTGACCGACGACGTGCCGAGCACACTGTTACTTTGAAAGGGCCCTCGCCGAGATGTGGGCCGACCTCGGGCGCACGTAGCATGATCCCTCTCGAACTTAGCCAACACCACATGCAAGCGGCTACGGGTAAGTTCTTCGTTGTTTTGTTTTTGTTTTGCCTAAAATATTCCCGCTCGGCTTCTAACAACTGCGCCTTCTCGTTTCAGAGGTGGGTGGAAGAGATAGCGGTTTCCAACCGTCTAGCTATGGCGGACGAGGAGATAAAACAGCTACGGCAGGTGGTCCGAGCGGCTCCCAAGGACCTTCCTACTCAAATGCAAAAAGTGAAGAAAACTCAAACTCGCTAGGCTGACGAGCAAGAAAAGTGATCGGGCCCGCCCTGGCCGAGTCAGCGAGCGGTCAAGTCGCTGACACAAAGATAACTCGGCCACCACTCGGAAGAACACGGCCATCTCCGATCTGGAGAAGAAGCGTGGAGCCGGGGCACAGTTTAAGATAAAGGCGACGAGCGGCTCGGCCGGGAGAAAGGGCAGCTCGACCGATCGGAGAAGATTGAGCGTCTGAATGAGGCCCTCACAAGCTCCCGTGCAACCTTGAGGAATACCGGGATCTTAGGGCGAGCCGAGTCGCCGCTCTCCGACAAAGCCACATCCGATCGCCCGAGTTCTCGGAAAAAATTTGCGAGCGGATGTACTCGGCTTTCGACTTGGCCATTACGGCCACTATGACCTATCTAAAGTCGAAGGGCCTTCTTCCGGAGTCCACTAATATTCCGGCCGGCGATCAGGTGGAGCTCCTGAGCAACATTCCGAGGGACCTCTACGACTACATCGAGTAATTCTTGTAATTTCGCCGCTCGGCTGAACATGAACCTTTTTGTACTTAGGCCACTCGGCCTAAGGTTTTAATTTTAATGAAATGCTTTCCTTTCATGTACTCTATCTTTTTGCACTGTTCCCTTGCTAACACTTGTACTGTCCGCTCGTCTTCTATCACATCATACCTTGGGCATTCGAGGTGCATTCTTCCGAATGAAGTGTTTTCCCAGCTCTTCCGTCCGGCCGATCACTCTGGGCTGCTGGCCGAATCGCTCGCTATAAGCCGATCCGAACCTTTTATACCTCGAGTCCGATCGGAAAATAGCTTCGGTCGAATCGGCGGGGAATACGAATGATCGCAGTGTCGACGATATTCCGTTCGGATTATTTATAGACGCCAGCTCGTCTCTTGATCTTTAACGACGGTGCTCGTCGGTCTTCCGCCGAGGGTTTATAGACGCCTCCTCTTGATCTTTAACGGTGCTCGTCCGGTCTACCGCCGGAGGGTTTATAGACGCCTCGTCTCTTGATCTTTAACGACGGTGCTCGTCGGTCTTCCTCTCTTGATCTTTAACCACGGTGCTCGTCGGTCTTCTGCTCGGAGGGTTTATAGGCCTGCGTCTCTTGATCTTTCGGCGGTGCTCGTCGGTCCTCGCCTGAGGGTTTATAGGCCAGCTCGTCTCTTGATCTTTAACGCGGTGCTCGTCGGTCTACCGCTCGGAGGGTTTATAGGCGCCGGCTCGATCTTTAACGGCGGTGCTCGTCGGTCTTCCGCTCGGAGGGTTTATAGGCGCTGCTCGTCTCTTGATCTTTAACGCGGTGCTCGTCGGTCTTACTCGGAGGGTTTATAGGCGCTCGTCTCTTGATCTTTGCGACGCGGTGCTCGCGGTCTACCTTCGGAGGGTTTATAGACGCCGGCTCGTCTCTTGATCTTTAACGACGGTGCTCGTCGGTCTAGCTCGGAGGGTTTATAGACGGCGGCTCGTCTCTTGATCTTTAACGACGGTGCTCGTCGGTCTACCGCTCGGAGGGTTTATCGGCGCGCCTCTTGATCTTTAACGACGGTGCTCGTCCGGTCTTCCCGCCTCTTGATCTTTGCGCGGTGCTCGTCGGTCTCACTCGGAGGGTTTATAGGCGGGCTCGTCTCTTGATCTTTAACGACGGTGCTCGTCGGTCTTCCGCTCGGAGGGTTTATAGACGACGGCTCGTCTCTTGATCTTTAACTTCGGTGCTCGTCGGTCTACCGCTCGAGGGTTTATAGGCCGGCTCGTCTCTTGATCTTCGACGGTGCTCGTCGGTCTTCCGCTCGGAGGGTTTATAGCCGCCGGCTCGTCTCTCTTTAACGGCGGTGCTCGTCGGCTCGGATGGGTTTATAGACGGCGGCTCGTCTCTTGATCTTTAACGACGGTGCTCGTCGGTCTACCGCCGAGGGTTTATAGACGCGCGCCGTCTCTTGATCTTCGCACGGTGCTCGTCGGTCTTCGCTTCCGGAGGGTTTATAGGCGCGCTCGTCCTCTTGATCTTTATGACGGTGCTCGTCGGTCTTCCTCGCGAGGGTTTATAGACGGCCTCGTCTCTTGATCTTTAACGACGGTGCTCGGCGCGGATATTTATAGCCAGACGGCGCGGCTCTACGGTTTAACGTCTGGGCTAGGCGGTCTCAAGGCTAATTTTGACACTCCGTTCGGAGTTGCTCTTCGCCTTTCCCCGGCTTGGATAATGCCCTCCGCCGCACGGCTCGGGATCTACTTCATCGAGTATTTTGGCCGGATAATATACCTCCGTCTGAAGGGCACGGGGCCTTCGATCTTCGAGCGCTTGGCTCGACCATTTACCTCCGGACGAACGCGGGTTATTTGCTTACAAATCTTAACCACATAAACCTCCCGACCGATCGGCTCGGGGTCTTCGCCTACGATGATAATGCCTTATATTCGCTCCTTTGACTTTTCATCTCTGCATTTCAAGTATTTAGTCGAAAATGAAATACACGGGGTGATTTATAGTGATACACCTTTCACCCGCCTTGTAAAGGAGGTGGTTCGCCCACTGTCTATCTAGATCCGTCGTCCTCCGGAATGCTGGCGAGCGGAGCTTTCGATGATTTTGAAAGGCACGCCCATGGCGCTTCAAGCTTGCACGTCACCGGCGCTTGACTTTCTTCCGCACAAGATCGCCGACTTGGAACGATCTGGGAATTACGCCGGTTGTAGTTTTGCTTCATCCGCTGACGATGCCATCAGCCGAACGGACGCCTTTGCCTCTCCTCTTCTAAGTCCACTCCATGTTTCTTCGTTCGTGTTGTCATCACCATAGTTACGGATCCCGGTGACTCAACGCCTACTCGACCGCATGGTATGACCTCACCGCCAGATACCAAATGGAGCGGTGTGACTCCGTCCCTTCTTTGGTGTCGTTCGGATAGCCCACAAGACGCCAAGACTCGGCACCTCGTCTAACTCCTCCCAAATGGTGGCCGAAAGCGCAGAATCTGAAGAATTTCCTGTTGGCGACTTGACCGACCGTTGCTCGAGGATAGGCCACGGACGTGAAATGTTGCTCAATGCCGTAGCTTTGGCACCAATCCTCCAACATCTTCCCCGTGAATCGCCTTGGTTAGCCGGACACCAATCGCGAGGGATGCCGAACCGACAAATGATGTCTTTGCCGGATGAATTTTTAACCATTTGCTCGATGATCTTTGCACTGCCTCCACCCACTTGGAGAAATAATCTACCGCCACTAGTAAAAATTTCCTCTGCCCGGTCGCCATCGGAAATGGACCCACAATATCCATTCCCCACTGATCGAACGGACATGAGATGGTTGATGCCTTCATCTCCTCTGCCGGTCGGTGGGAGAAGTTGTGATACTTCTGGCATGAAAGGCATGTAGATACTGTCCGAGCGGCATCTGCTTGTAAAGTTGGCCAAAAGTATCCGGCCAAGAGGATCTTCTTGGCTAACGAGCGTCCGCCCGGATGACCTCCACATGATCCTTGATGTACTTCCTGGAGGATGTAAGATGAGTCCTCCGAGCTTACACATTTTAGCAGAGGACGCGAGAAAGCTTTCTTGTAAAGCTGATCTCCGATGAGTGTAAACCGACCGGCTCTTCTTCTGAGGAGCCGGGCTGCATATTCATCGGATGGTGTGGTGCCCGAACGGAGGAATTCTATAATAGGTGTCCTCCAGTCACTTGGAAACGCGAGGCCTTGCATCCGGTCGACATGCGCCACCATCAGCGTTTTTTCAATTGGCTGCTGAATGGCGATCGGCGTTATTGAGCTCGCGAGTTTGGCCAACTCATCGGCCGCCTGGTTCTCCGTTCGGGGAATCTTCTGAATAAGCACCTCTCGGAAAGTAGCTTTGAGTTTCTCAAAGGCCTCAGCGTAGAGTTTAAGCCGAACACAGTTGATTTCAAAGGTCTTGGGAAAGTTCTTTGGCGAGGCCAACCGTGAATCCGAATGGAGTTACCGACCGCCCCCACATGTCGTGCTGTAATCCGGCTATAAGGGCCTCATACTGCCTCATTGTTGGTGGCCTTGTAGTCCAGTAGGGACGGATAGGTGCATCTTTTCTTCTTGCGGTGAGATAAGTAATCCAATCCCGCTTCGAGCCGAGTGGAAGACCCATCCACATATATCCTCCACAGAGCTTCCGGCTCTGGCCCCTGCACTTCGGTCACAAAATCAGCCAAGGATTGGGCTTTAATCGCCGAGCGGGGCTGATATTGGATTCAGTCGTCCACTTGATAAGCCGTCCGGACGCTTCGGGTTCAATAGGACTCTTCCGAGTGGACTGTTCGTCCGGACAATGATTGTGTGGGCCAAGAAATACGGTCGACCGAGCGGCTAGAACCAATGCAAAGGCCAACTTCTCGAGCCGGTGTAGCGAGATTCAGCATCTTTCAAAATATGGCTCGGAAAATACACCTGCTCTTATGCTCGCCCTCACAAGTCCTACGATTCGATTGACGACAAATACATATATGGACTCACCTCCGATCGGCTTGGCGACAGGTGGAATTCAGATATGTTTTCAACTCTTCAAATGCTCGGTCACACTCTTCGTTCCACTGGAACTTAGTAGCTCTGCGTAGGATCTTGAAGAATGGCAGGCTGGTCGGCATTTTGGAGATGAATCTAGACAAAGCAGTTATCCGACCGGTCAAGTGCTGCACTTCCCTGTGTGGAGGAAGCATGTCTTGCAAAGCTTTCACCTTGTTGGGATTTGCTTGATCCCGCTCACTATATACCCCAAGCGCCTCCTTTAGCTCGAGCAGGCATTTACGGGATTTAGCTGACTCCATATTTCTTGTGATGTTGGAAGGTTTCTTCCATATCCTTGAAAAGATCGGCCGCTCGGACGGATTTGATAAGAATGTCGTCCACGTAAACTTCCAGTTCCGCCCGATCTGCTCCTTGAATACCTTGTTCATCAAGCGCCGATAGATGCCGGCATTCTTCAATCCGAACGGCATCACATTGTAGCAATATGTGTCACCGGACGTTCTGAAGCTCACCTTTCTTGATCTTGGCGGACGGTGCTTGGTGATAGCCACGGTAGGCGTCGAGCATGCAATTAACTCACAACCTACTCGTAGAGTCCACGGTGATCTATCAAGGCGGAGGATAAAAATCTTTGGGACATGCTTTGTTTAAGTCCCGAAGTCAATGCAAACTCGCCACTTGCCTTGGAGACGATACCACGTTGGCTGCCATCGGAACTGCACCTCACGTATGTGGCGGCCTCCGAGTTTCTCTACTTCCGCGGATTATGGCATTCGCTCGGCGCTAAAATCTCTTTTTCTCTGCTTTGTCGCGTCGGTCGGACATGCAACTCATGTTGCGCTAGGCTAGGCGAAATTCCGCAACTCGTGTGTCGACCAAACAAAGACATCATGATTTTCTTTGGAGGCATTGGATCACTTCTTCTTTCTTTTCCTCTAGATCCGAGGCGATGAAAGTGGTGGCCTCCGATCGGGTTGGATGGATCGAACTTCCTCCTTTTCGCCATAAATTAAAGCGGAGGTTTCTGGTTATGGCGCTACCTCGATTGGGGACCTTAGGCGGAATAAGCCGCCTCGGATCATCTTTATATAGCATGCTAGTTGATCTCCCGCACTTCTCAACTTTGTCCTCCACGGAAATTTTATCTTGGTGGAAGGTTGAGACAACCGCTCGGAATTCGCCGCTGGTCGTCCCAAAATGACGTTGTAGGATGAGGAGAGTCAACCACCACAGTTGTTGTCTGGTCCTCCCGGCTCTTCTCCCAGCCGAGGTGGCCGGTTGTCCGACCGGTGAACTTCATTGCCGTAAACCCGTAGGCGGGTCGTCATTAGGCGGCTCGGCTCGATCGGTTCGATCGAGCGCTTCTTGAATAGTATGTTGACCGAGCTCCCTGTGTCAACAAATATGCGGTGAATGGTGTAATTTGCTATTACCGCTTTAATGAGCAGCGCGTCGTCGTGGAGCACTTCTACTCCTTCCAAGTCCGGCCCGAAAGTGATTTCCGGTCCACTTGCCCGCTCTTGGCTGCAGGATCTGGATCTGCCGGACGTTGCCTTTCTTGCTCGGTTGGAGTCTCCTCCGCTCGGACCAGCAATAACGTTGATTTCGCCCGGGAAGTATTGCTCCTGCTTTCTTCCTCCCGAGTGGATGGTGGGACCGTTCCAGACGTCCGTGACTCTCTGTCTTGGGGATCTGCGCCGATCGGACGTCCGGTGATGTCGCCTCTCTATCTTGCGGTCCGTCCGGCTTCGGGTCCTTTGCCTCGTCTTTGAGGGAGGAGACCGTCGTTCGGCTCTCCGGGAATGGGATTACACAAAGGGAAGGCTTCGGCAATCCCTCGTGTTGTGCGTATCCGTTTGGTGGAATTTGCAGAACATTGGGGTCCACCTCTTCTTTGGCTTGGGCCGAGCGGCAGCCACTTCTTGCACGTGCGATCTGGTGTGGGGAGATCGAATTGCTTCAGCCCTTGGTCCTCTAGGTGGTTGCTGAGCGGAGTGCTGCTTCCGCTCGGCATGAACAAGTGCACGCTCGGTTGGAGCTTCTTTTTTCCGAGCAGCTTGCGCTTCTTCCACGTTTATGTATTCATTGGCCCGATGTAGCATGTGATCATAGTCTCGGGGCGGCTTTCGGATGAGCGACCTGAAGAAGTCCCCATCAACAAGGCCTTGTGTGAAGGCGTTCATCATCGTTTCCGATGTGGCTGTTGGGATGTCCATCGCCACTTGGTTGAATCGCTGGATGTAAGCTCGAAGCGATTCTTTTGGTTCTTGCTTGATGGCGAACAAGCTAACGCTTGTTTTCTGATAACGCCGAAGGAAGGCCGTTCGGAAGTCCTTGAAGCTTGTGATGGATCCGTCCGGCAGCCTACGGAACCACCGCTGAGCCGATCCCGAGAGCGTGGTAAGGAAGACTCGGCATTTCACTCCATCAGTGTATTGGTGGAGCGTGGCGGTATTATCAAACTTACCCAAATGATCATCCGGGTCCGTTGTTCCATTATACTCGCCGATCGTAGGGGGCACGTAGTGCTTGGGCAGAGGATCTCGCAGAATGGCTTCCGAAAATTGGCGGTTGGTCCGCTCGGGAGATGAGTCCGTCCGGGGAGCTTTCCCCTTCCTGGCATCCCGCCTTGGCATTTCATCCGAGGAAGATCCTACATCTCTTCGGGCTGGCGTGGCTCCAGGGCGGTGGAATGCGACGGTGGCTGGAGGTGCTTCCGCTCGGCCCCCCGACGCGGACGTTGCTTGTTGCTCCGCCCGCTCGGCGGATGCTTTTGCTTTTGCTCCACGAGTTTGGCGGCCCTTATCTCGACAGGCGTGAGTTCCTCCTTGAAAGCGTCACCGTGTCTTCGTCGGCCTCGTCCATTGTCTCTGCTCGGATGCGGGCGTTCCCGACGGCGCCAATTTGATCTGTCAGAACGGAAGTCGTGAGCACGTGACGCTCAAGGCTCGGTGATGTAGGTCTCAACTAGTGTCGAGATGCTCGGCTAGTCGGTAGGGAAGGGATTCCGACCCTCGGCGCTCAGTCGGGTAAATCACGATGAACAAGGTGGCTCAGTCTCGGTACATACGGACCCCTTGTCGATGAAACCCGGTTCTTTATATAGAGTGTGAAAGGTTTGGGCACGCGGGTGCATAAGTGTCCTGTCTATCCTAGGTATCGGTGTCGGAAAGCTTACTGTCTTTTCCTAGATGTGGTACCGGAAAGTTTACGACCCATATCGCTCTGATCAAAGCATGCCCTCGATGGGACAGTGAAATCCCCTGTCACAAGATTTGGAGCATGACACACACGTGAAACCTACAGGTTGTTGGAGAAAGAAATCCTCTGGCCCTTTCCTTGCTCCAAATTTGTAGTTCGAGCGGAAAGATACCTAAACATCCGACCGGACATCCGTAGTGGTTTACTTGTGCTTTGTGGAGACTAACAAACAGGGGTGCTTTATGACTATGATCGGTCAAAAGGTCAGCTCGGTCCATGACCTTTTTAACTGAGCGTCGGAACCCCGATTTGACAGGGTGCCTCCCAACTATAAGTGCAAACCGGCCGGACCCTTCCGGGTACTCGATTCCATCGGCCGACCGGCAGTCTAGTCGGACCGGCCATCTATGGTTGTCCGTCCGGTCGGACCACACTCTCCTCTTGGTGGGCGGCCGTTCCGGTGACTTCCACTTGGCGTTGACTTTGCAAGAAAAAGGGGGGGGGGGCCCGCTCTTACTACCGGATCAATTACAATAAGAAAAGTTTTAACCAAAATTAAAATCTTCCTTTAAACTACAAATAAGGAAAGATATCAAACCTTTTCTTTAATCCTTTGTAGAAAGATATAAAATGAAAGATTTAATTTTAAAACTCTCTTTTAAAATCATGTCTTCCATATTAGGAAAGATCTAAATCTAAACTCCCCTTTTATTTTATTTTGACAGACCACCTAAGCTTGGGTTCAAGCTAGGGCCGGCCACAACTTGACCCATCATGCCTTGGTTTGGACTGCCCTAGCTTGGGCTCCAAGCTAGGCTTGGCCGGCCACCTTAAAGTGGGTAAGAAGTTGGGTATAGGTAGGTATAAGACTTTATAAATAAGAGGCTACGACAGGGACCACGAGGAGAAATTGGTTTTGGTCTCCTGATGAACTTGAGCTTCCCGTGTTCGGCCCGAACACCCAACTCGAGTTCATCAATAATATCTCATTCCACTAAAGAGTTATTATTGCATTACCGCATCAATCCCATATTACTATATGGGCTCTTTCTTATCATGAATGTGTTAATCTCCCTGTGTTTAAGATATAGAATGTCCACTAATTAAATAAGTTACTGACAACTCACTTAATTAATATCTAGCTCCAAGAGTAGTATCACTCAACTTCATCGTCATGTCGGACTAAGTCCACCTGCAGAGTTTACATGACAATCCTTATGAGCTTCTCAAGGGGACATCATCAACCTAGATTACTAGGACACAGTTTCATTCTATAATCAATAACACACCATATAAATAATATCATTTCCCAACTTATCGAGTCTATTGATTTATCGAACTAAATCACATCCTTTGATAAATTAAAGAAATATGTATTAAGTATATATATGCTTGTTATTATATCATGATTAAGAGTACACACTTCCATAATAACAGAGATATTGTTCTTTTATATAGTCAGTATAAAAAGAAACTATCTCAAATGGTCCTGCTCAATACACTCAGAGTATACTAGTGTAATTTTATAGTTAAGATAAACTAATACTAAATTACACTACGACTATTTCAATGGTTAGTTCCTTTCCATCTTAGTCGTGAGCTACTTTTTATAACTTATAAGGAACTGATAACATGATCTTCTGTGTTTGACACCACACACCATGCTATCTACAATATAAATTAATTGAACAACTACACTTAGCATATAAATGTAGACATTTGACCAATGTGATTCTTTATTTCAAAATAAATATTTATAAAAGCTAGGCTTTTAGTATACAGTTTGAAAATCTCCCACTTATACTAAAAGACTATGCTGTCATATACCCTGCCAAACATCTGATTCCCAACCCCTCAACATGCCCATCAAAAGCTTTTGTCTTAAAGGTCTTAGTGAAAAGATCTTCCAGGTTACCATCTGATGCAATCTAGGTGACAACAACTTCTCCTCATTATACGATGTCTCGTATTGGGTGGTACTTGCGCTCAATGTGTTTACTTGCCTTATGAGCTCGTGGTTCCTTCAAGTTTGCTACTGCACCAATATTATTACAATAAATTGTAATAAATTTGGGCAAACCAGGAATCACATCTAAGTCCATCATGAAGTTTCTGAGTCATACAACTTTTATGACTGCCTTAGAGGCTGCCACATACTCAGCTTCTATGGTGGAGTCCGAAAAAACATCTCTACTTAACACTCTTTCATTGTTATGGCTTTATCTCCTAAAGTAAACACAAACCCCGAGGACAACTTACTATTATACCTTGTAGTCCTAATTCGTGTAACTCATAGGGAGCAAATTATCTACCTTACGACAATCCATTGTCCCGGTCCTAGATTATATCTCATTCATAACATAGCATACATTAGGCTTCCTACAGCTGAAGCATAAGGAACTGCCTTCATCTCTTCTATCTCTTTTGATGTCTTCGGAGATATCTCTTTAGATAAAGATACTCCATGCCTAAAGGGTAGAACACCTTTCTTGGAGTCTTGCATGCTAAAACAAACTAGGATTGTATCGATATATGAAGCTTGGGATAAGCACAACATTCTTTTCTTGCGATCCCTTATTATTTTGATCCCAAGAATATGTGTGCATTCTCCCAAGTCCTTCATATCGAATTGCTTGGACAACCATACCCTTACTTCTGACAACACTTTGATATTGTTTCCAAGTAACAAAATATCATCTATGTATAGTACAAGAAATACTACCACGTTTTCCATCACACTTCTTGTATACACAAGACTCATTCGGACACTGAATAAATTCATACGACTGGATTACTTCATTAAACCGGATGTTCCAAGATCTTGAAGCTTGCTTCAGTCCATAAATCGACCGATTGAGCTTACACACTAGATGTTCTTTGCCTTTTGCAATAAATCCCTCTAGTTGCTTCATATGGATGTTTTCTTCAAGATTTACGTTAAGGAAAGCTGTTTTGACATCTATTTGCCAAACCTCATAATCCATATGAGTGACAATAGATAAGAGTATCCGGATAGATTTAAGTATGACTACCGACAAAAAAGTTTCCTTATAATCGATTCCCTTTTTCTGAGTATACCCCTTCGCAACAAGCCTTGCTTTGAAGGTTTCCACCTTGCCATCTATCTCTCTTTTTCCTTTTGTAGATCCACTTACATCCAACGACTTTTACACCATTTGGTGGTTCTACAAGCTCCTAAACCTTATTAGAATACATAGATTCTATTTCAGAATTCATGACTTTTTGCCAAGATACTGCATCTTTATCTTGGAGTGCTTCGTCATATGTCTGGGGATCAGGTTCATGTTCACTAGGAATCAAGTCTGAAGACTCTCCCAAAAACATGAATCTCTCAGGTTGCCTCACAACCCTCCCACTACGACGAGGCACTGTCTGTAACTGTGCATCATTTGTGACACGTATTGCAGTTTCTTGTGATATTTCATCTTGTATTGTTGGTACTAGAATAGACGTGTCCTCTCTAATTTCTTCTAGAACAATTTCATTCATGGGCTTATGGTTCATTACATAATCTTCCTCTAAAAATCGAGCATTGGTGCTAACAATGATCTTCTAATTTTCAGGATTATAAAACAAACCTCCTTTTGTTCCGTTAGGATATCCCACAAACAGACAAACTTCTGTACGTGATTCCAACTTGTCAGTGTCTCCCTTCAGCACATGTGCTGGACTATCCCATATCCGAATATGACTTAGACTAGGCTTACGTCCATTCCACAATTCCATGGGTGTAGAGGGTACTTATTTAGAAGGTACCATATTCAGAATGTACACTGCTATTTCTAAAGCATATCCCCAAAACGAATCTAGTAATTCTGAATAACTCATCATCGATCTAATCATTTCCATAAGAATTTTATTCCTTCTTTCTACCACATCATTCTGTTAGGGTGTACCAGGTGCATACAATTAGGATTGAATCCCGACCTCTGATAAGTAATTCCTAAACTCTCCAAAGAGGTATTCGCCACCACGATCAGACCGTAGTGTCTTGATACTTTTACCATGATGTTTCTCCACATCAGCCTTGTACTTTTTGAACTTATCAAAGCATTCAGACTTGCGGTGCATCAAGTAAATGTATCCATATCTCGAATAGTCGTCTATGAAAGAGACAAAATATTCGAAATCACCTCTTACCTGGATAGGCATAGGACCACACAAATCAGAATGAACTAGTTCTAACACATCTTTGGCTCTATATCCCTTCGCCTTAAACAGTCTCTTGGTCATTCTTCCAAGCAAGATTCGTAAGTTCGAAAGTTTTCCAACACTAATAAACCCAAGAGTCCTTTGAATCCTACTCAAGTTAATATAACCAAGCCTTAGATGCCAAAGATATATTTGGTTCATTTTCGAAGGTTCCTTTCTCTTATTAGATTTAGAAGATGTGTTGTTAATTTTCATTTGTTGCATCGTGGGAGTTATTGGATTTAGAGTATACAAATTGCCAACGAACGTACCAGAACAGATAACTTCCCTATTTATCTTGATAACACCTTTGCTATCATAAATAGACAGAATATCCATCCTTGTATTGTTTAGAAACTAAAATCAAGTTCTTTCTAAAACTTGGTACGTAAATACAATTTCTTAAAACCAATATTATATTCCTATAAACATCTCCTACTGCAACAGCGGCTACTTCTGGAGCATTGCCCATGTAAATAATGATTTCTCCTTCGTATAGTTGTCGAGTTTCCTGGAACCCCTGTAATGATTTACAGACATGATCAATGGCTCCTGTATCTACACACCAGGTACTGGTAGATAACACCGCTAAATATGTTTCAACTACAAGAGAATAAGATATACCTCTATTGTTTTAATTTCTACGAGGACAGTCTGCCTTCCAATGCCCGACTGCTTGCAGATGAAGCACTTGCTCTTTGGCTTATTTACTCCAGCTTTTGGTCCAGTACCTAGAGATCTATTCACCTTCTTTGCTGAGCCAGCCTGTTTCTTCCTCTTCTTGCCTTTCGACTTAGAAGTAAAAATATTTCCAGGAAAGTGAATCTGAGAACTATGACGAAATATATCTTCTGCTGTCTGAAGTTCTGTCAGAAGTTCCACCAACGTATAAGCCCTTTTGTTCATGTTATAGTTCAGGTGGAACTGCTCAAAACTTCTGGGTAGCGTTTGGAGAATAATATCGATCTAGGTTTCCCCATCGATTTCAGCTCCAAAGATTTGTATTTCGTTCAAATAAGTCATCATCTTTAGGATATGATCCCTTACGGGTGTCCCCTCTGACATGATGGTTGTCATTAATTTTCTCATTGCATCTTGCCTAATAGCTCGATTCTGGTGTCCGAAGAGTTCCTTAAGATTGTTCATCATGTCATAGGCAGTTGGCAAGTCCTGATGCTGATGTTGCAGTACATTTGATATAAAAGTCAAATGTAATTCCGCATCATCTCATATGTCTTGACCCATTTCTTATGATACTCAATCTCCTCTTCACTAGAATCACTATTAGGCACATTAGGGCAGACCTCTAACAGTACAAACTTATAGCCTTCAGCAGTTAGGACAATGTCCAGGTTTCTTTTCTAATCTATGTAATTGGGACCAGTAAGTTTGTTCTCTTTCAGTATAATAACCAGTGAGTTGAAAGTCATCCTAAGAATCACAAAAAACTTTTGATCAAGACTCTAAATTTAGAATAATATTGATTGCTCAAACAATATTATTTAAATTTACCAACACCTCAAAACATCGTGAATTTTGCATGCCACGTTAGTGTGGACGTATACAAATTCAAACATTTGTAAGAGGAGATTTTACCCATTAATTTTATTATCTTGTCATCCTAACTTTATGACAAATAAAATTAACAGTTGGTATTCTTTTGGTCACACAAATAATAGCAGTGACTTCGTTGGGGAGGATACTATTAAATGTGTCTAAATGTATACCATTACTTGATACTTAGTCCATTAAATAAGATTGTGTCCCTTCAATTGGAGAAGATCACACGCTCCTAAATAATTTCCTATAATTATCCATAAAGGAAGTTTGATCTAGTGATCTGCAAACAAACTCATCTGTTGTGGAGGAAGGCACTCAGAGCCAACACGTAAGTTTGTTGCATTACTTACAAACTAGTAATAGAGACTGAAATTTATTTACTAATCCCTCTCCCACTTAGTTATTGAAGCTGAGGAATTTTAACCATACACACACACATCACAGCAAATATAGCAATAAATATGAAAAAATAATTTTCGAACTATTATGGCCTTTTCCATCAATGTCATTCGTGTGTTGCCAACCCTACATCGACTTCAACACAACCACATGATGGTCTAGTCATCGCATCTATCTTGCTTCTTCTGCCGCCTCTAGTCCATGGTAGCGCCTGCGAGGATACGATCCAGACAAAATAAAATTACATATATCGATCCTATATTCCACAAAGGAATGCACATAATATAGATCGAAACAAAATGTAAAATCCTAAAACTAATACAGCTGTATTTAATACATACAATCATGCACACATAAACTCGACATGTAGGGTCCAATCACACAATCACATTAGGGGTAATAGTTGGATCTAGGATGCTGCAATTACTGAGTTAAATCTATTTGCATTCTACTATTATCCCGCCTAACATGTATGGCATGCATAATTAAACTGAAAACCAAAACAGAGGGAAACCCTAGCTCGATACCAATTGTTGGTTGCTACTTTGAATATCGTTGGTTCCCCTGTACACAAAATTTTGTACAAGTCCGAACCTTTCCTAACAACATATTGTATTCTTTAGAAATTAAATTTGAAATCGCAAATTGAAATTCAACTTATTTGTTCTTAGAGGTTTAGACTTGGATCGCAAACGATGCTTAACATTATTAATCCAAATCCACGTATACTACAAATTTGATTAAATATTTATTTCAGATATCGACTTCCAGGTTAAACATGGCGAGGCACTAGGTCTTCTTAGTTATAGGAGCATCCACCACTTCCTAGACAAAGTCTTTCAACGAAATTCAATATTTAATCTCCTTATAGTAACCCTATGTTTAACCATTAAGAATAATCGAATCACAAGATCGAAAAAACAAAAGAAACACAAACTCGAATCATAAATTCAAAAACCTAGAATCACTAGCCTCTTGTGTTTTGTATTTCAAGATCTAAACAAAAAGATAAACTAGTTATAATGAGGAAACTAATAACTAGTTATACCTTTTGTAACTTATAGACCTCACGATCTTCTATCGTATTCCTCTTCTTATCTAGGACGTTGTATGGGCGACGATCTATCGAGACAAGAATCCACCCAAATTTCCTTCTTCTCCAAGCAAGTTTCGGCCACCACCAATCTTCAAGAGATGAAGAACTTTCGGCCACCAACCAAGCTCCAAGGGATGCTAAGAAACAAAGCCTCCTATCTCTCCTTCTTCCTTTAACAAGATCCGACCACTACCAAGCTCCTTGAGATGAAGATGCCGCCGGCCACACAAGGAAGAAGAATGATAAATCGAATGGGTGCGATAGAGGGAGGGGTGAATATCACGTATTTAAAACTTTTCTTTTTCTTTGAAATCAAAGTCGTGCACAGCGAAAAGTAAAAGAGTAGACAAGTTTGTTTACTTCGTTCGAAGTCTAGCTCGACTCCTACTCGAAGGCCCGCGGTCCTTGACCGCACCGATGGCCAATCACTATAACCCTTCTTTCTGAAATCTTCGGAAAGAAGTGGATCGTACAGATACAGATATGTAAGATAGTAACACTCCTACTATCTTATATGAAATTAAGTGAAAAATAAAATATATATACCGACAAATGAATCGAAGATTTAGCGTAGGTCGGTGCTTTCGAATGACGTAGCTTGCTGTACTGATGAAGATGAGTCCAGCTACAGACTTCGAGCCTTCTTTTATAGGTGTAATAGACGTTCGGTCGACCGATCCCACTGTTCGGTCGACTGAACCCGCTCCCTTCCTTCCCGACTGGAGTCTGACGCTGGCTCAATCTTTTGCATTTACTGATCATAAAGGGTTCGGTCGACCGATCCCATTTTTCGGTTGATCGAACAGTGACCTTCCCTGTTCGTCGAGATCTTGAATTAATGCGTCATTAATGTCTTCATTGTTCGGTCGACTGAACCTCTTTTTCGATCGACCGATCATGTTATGATACCATGTTTGCAAGCCTGATCTGTTTTGCCAATTTTGCCTGTTCGGTCGACCGAACCTTTTTTTGGTCGACTGATAAAATGCCTTGATCGATCGACTGAACCTCTTGTTCTGTCGATTGAACCCTTGGTGAAATGAAGGTTTCTGAGTACTGGTCGCATGGCCGCTGATAGAGCCTGATTCTGAGTTCTGAGTCAAAAATTATGATCATTTGAAATTCAAGAGATCATATGATTCTGCAACACAAAGTTAGTTCAATATAACAATAATATTCCTGCAAAATAAAGTTAGCACAGTTATAATACATGAGTAGCAATATGCATGAATAATATTAGACCGTAGAACTATCTTGATCTCAATTTGGAAACCTTCTCAGTTTCTTCAGTTAGATCAACGACCTTAGGTTGTTCCTTTCTGGAACACGACTTTACTATCGCTCCTCTAGTTGTATACCTCAACTTACCTGTCAAACATGGTCCTCCAGACATGTTTGAACTTTGTTTGCTTAGTCTTTGATCGCCTGATCTACTAAGACTTTTCCTGCAATACTATATTAGCTAACAACAATAATAATGCAGAATACAATGGTAAACATAAACCTAGATTTACTGAGATCCGTTGGTCCGGTCGACCAACCTTGCTTGGAGTTCACTCCTCCAAGACTTCTCGTTACCTAAGGTTACCACCCCCTAGGGTTTTCTCCACCTGACTTCACTCACCAAGACTCAGTATTCGACTACCCAGGGATCAGGTCCTCCAAACCTATCCACCTGACTTCCACGATATACCAAGATTTCCCTTGCCTAGCATACAACTAGGACTTCCCTATATCAAGCTCCATACTTAAACATACTTAAACATATTTGTCTGACATTAAAACCTTGGAGGTCGATTGCACCAACAAAGAATAGGAGAGGAAGAGGAAGAGAGGGTCGGCCACCACCAAGGAAGAGAGGAATAATAGAAGATATATTGTTGTGAGGTGAGGCACCTCAACCCTCTCTTTTATATTCCTTGGTCTTGACAAATAAGGAAAGTTTTAATTAAAACTTCCTTAATTTCCTTGATAATGAAAGGAAAATTTAATTAAAATTTCCTTTTCTTATTTCTATTGGCCAACCACCTCAAATCCTCCAAACAAGGAAAGTTTTAAACATAAAATTAAAACTTCCTAATTTGTTTTCAAAAATTTTTAAGATAAAAATTTCTCTTTAAAAATTCTCTTCATGGTTGGTTATAAAAGGAAACTTTTATAAATTAAAATCTCTCTATTAAAACATGTGGAGGATTACAATAAGAAAAGTTTTAACCAAAATTAAAATCTTCCTTTAAACTACAAATAAGGAAAGATATCAAACATTTTCCTTAATTCTTTGTAGAAAACTATAAAAGGAAATATTTAATTTTAAAACTCTCTTTTAAAATCATGTCTTCCACATTAGGAAAGATTTAAATTTAAACTCCCCTTTTATTTTATTTTGCCCGGCCACCTAAGCTTGGGTTCAAGCTAGGGTCGACCACAACTTGACCCATCATGCCTTGGTTTGGCCGGCCCTAGCTTGGGCTCCAAGCTAGGCTTGGTCGGCCACCTTAAGGTGGGTAAGAAGTTGGGTATAGGTGGGTACAAGACTTTATAAATAAGAGGCTACGACAGGGACCGCGAGGAGGAATTGGTTTTGGTCTCCCAATGAACTTGAGCTTCTCGTGTTCGCCCCGAACACCCAACTCGAGTTCATCAACAATATCTCATTCCACTAAAAAGTTATTATTGCACTACCGCACCAATCTTATATTACTATATGGGCTCCTTCTTATCATGAGTGTGTTAATCTCCCTGTGTTTAAGATATATAATATCCACTAATTAAATAAGTTATTGACAACTCACTTAATTAATATCTAGCTCCAAGAGTAGTATCACTTAACTTCATCGTCATGTCGAACTAAGTCCACTTGCAGGGTTTACATGACAATCCTTATGAGGTTCTCAAGGGGACATCATCAACCTAGATTACTAGGACACAGTTTCATTCTATAATCAACAACACACGATATAAATAATATCATTTCCCAACTTATCGAGTCTATTGATTTATCGAACTAAATCACACCTTTTGAAAAATTAAAGAAATAAGTATTAAGTATATGTGCTTGTTATTATATCATGATTAAGAGTACACACTTCCATAATAACAGAGATATTGTTCTTTTATATAGTCAGTATAAAAAGAAACTACCTCAAATGGTCATGCTCAATACACTCAGAGTATACTAGTGTAATTTTATAGTTAAGATAAACTAATACCAAATTACACTACGACTATTCCAATGGTTTGTTCCTTTCCATCTTAGTCGTGAACTACTTTTTATAACTTATATGGAACTGATAATATGATCTTCTGTGTGTGACACCACACACCATGTTATCTACGATATAAATTAATTGAACAACTACACTTAGCATATAAATATAGACATTGGACCAATGTGATTCTTTATTTCAAAATAAATGTTTACAAAAAACTAGGCTTTTAATATACACTCTAACAGTAGCTTCACCCAACTCCAACGATAAATCTTGGCAGCCAACATCTTCGTCTTTGGATCAATAGCAGTGCATCCAGATTTGGGTGAGTTTTAGAGGTGATTTCATTTCTACATTGGTTTGGATTAGTAGTGATGGATTGTAGAAATTGATTTAAGTTGTATTGGATTGATTGATGGATTATAGATTATGTTTGGAAAGATTGAAAGATTTATGATTAGATTTGATTAGATTGAAAGATTGAAAGATGCCGAAGGCCCCCGAGCCGATCGGCCGGGAGGTTTATATCCGAGCTGCAGGCTCGATGCCGAAGGCCCCCGAGCCGATCGGCCGGGAGGTTTATATCCGAGCCAGCGGCTCGAAGCCGAAGGCCCCCGAGCCGATCTGCAATGCTCGATGACGAAGGCCCGAGCCGTCGGCCGTGAGTGCGATATCCTCGGCCAGTGAAGGCCCCCAGCCGATCGGCCGAGGTTTATATCCGAGCTGTGGGCTCAAGGCCCCCGAGCCGATCGGGCCGGAGGTTTATACGGCTCACGACGGCGGCCCCGAGCCGATCGCCGGAGTTTATACCGAGCCACGTGCTCGACTAAGGCCCCGAGCCGATCGGCCGAGGTTGCCGCCATGACGCGAAAGGCCCCGAGCCGCCTCGACGAGGTTTATATCCGAGCCAGCAGCTCGAAGCCGACCGGGAGGTTTATATCCGAGCCGCAGTGCTCGATGTCAAGCCCGAGCCGACCCACGGAGGTTTATATCCGAGCCACGCTCGAAGGCCCCGAGCCCGATCCCCGGAGGTTTATATCCGAGCCGCCGTGCTCGTCAAGGCCCCGAGCCGACGGCCGAGGTTTATATCCGAGCCGCGCCCCGGCAGCCGATATCCCGCCTCCGACGCCGACTCCACGGAGGTTTATATCCAGCCGTGGCCGTCGGTAGCCGACCCACGCCGATATCCAGCCGTGGCTCGAAGGCCCCGAGCCGGAGGTTTATATCCGAGCCAGTGCCCGTCAAGATCGCGCCGATCGGGAGGTTTAACCGAGCCACGTTCGGCAAGCCCCGCTGCCGCCTACCGAGGTTTATATCCGAGCCGCAGCTCGATGTCAAGGCCCCGAGCCGATCGCCGGAGGTTTATATCGAGCCGTGCTCGGTCAAGGCCCCGAGCCGATCCACGGAGGTTTATATCCGGGCCGAGACGGCGCCGGCCCCGAGCCGATCGAACCGGCGACCAGCCAGAAAGCGGCCGATGACGAGGCCCCGAGCCGCTCGCCGGAGGTATCCGAGCCATGTGCTCAAGATAAGGCCCGCGCCGACCGGCCGGAGGTTTAAATCCGAGCGTGCTCGGTCAAGGCCCCGAGCCGATCGGCCGAGGTTTATATCCGAGCCGGCTCAAGTCAAGGCCCCCGCCGATCCACGGGGAGGTTTATATCGAGCCAGGCTCAAGAAGGCGGCGCCCCAGCCCGCGGCGGCGGAAGCGATATCTCGAGCCACGTGATGACAAGGCCCCGCCCCGAGGTCGCCGGAGAGCTATATCTCGCCACAGCTCGAAGACTGGCGCCCCGCGCCGACGCCGGGAGGTTTATATCCGAGCCACGTGCTCAAGATCTAAGGCCCCGGTCGCCGAATCGCTCCGAGAGAGGTTTACTGTGCCGTGTCAAGCCCCCGAGCCGCTCCGGAGAGGTTTATCTGAGCCACGGCTCAAGGCCCCCTGCCGATCGGGCCGGGAGGTTTATATCCAGCCACGGGCCCGGTCAAGCCCCCAGCTCGCTCGCTTACTGAAGACCCCGAGCTGCTCTGGCAGGCCGATGGCGGTGATGGGAAACCAAAACTACCTGGTGATGATAGAGGAGGTTATTGCCTAGAGCGAATGCCTGAGCCGCCCAGTACATTATAGCCGAGACTACCTGGAGGATTATATGCGAGCCGCCGATGAAGGCCCGAGCCTGTTGGAGCATATCCGAGCCCGCCGATGTGAAGGCCCGAGCTGCCCTACCAGTATATGGTATCCGAGCCCGCCGATGTGAAGGCCCGAGCCGGCCTACCAGAGCATGGTATCCGAGCCGATGTGAAGGCCCGAGCTCTGGCCTGGTATCCGAGCCCGGGATGTGAAGGCCCGAGCTGCGCTCGAGGGTATCCGAGCCGCTGATGTGAAGGCCCTGCTCTACCGTATCTCACTCAAGACCGCTAGCCCAGACGTTAAACCGAGAGTCGAACACGACTATAAAAACCCCGAAGACCGCTTAGCCCAGACGTTAAACTGTAGAGTCGAACCTACGACTATAAAATCCCTTGAAGACCGCCTAGCCCAGACGTTAAACCGTAGAGTCGAATCCATGACTATAAAACCTCATTAAGACCTTCAGCGTTAAAACCAGAGTCGAATCCCATGACTATAAAAACCTGCTTGAAGACCGCCTAGCCCAGACGTTAAACCGTAGAGTCGAACCCATGACTATAAAATCCTATTGAAGACCGTCTAGCCCAGACGTTAAACCGTAGAGTCGAACCGGCGACTATAACAACCCCGGCTTGAAGACCGTCTAGCCCAGACGTTAAACCGTAGAGTCGAACCGGCGACTATAAAAACCCCGGCTTGAAGACCTCTGCATGAACTTGCATATCATATATCTTATCTCCCCCGGTCGGGGTTGAGCTTAGCATCTTATCTCCCCCGTTCGGGGTCGAGCGGGTATCTATGTCCCCCGTTCGGGGCTGAGCAGACTCCACTGGTCTCGGACCAGCATCGTATATTCTATCTCCCCCGTTCGGGGTAGAGTGGTAGTCACCTTCAGATATCATATCTCCCCCGTTCGGGGTTGAGCGGCCTTCACTGGTCACGGACCAGCTTGTCACGATTATCTATCTCCCCCGTTCGGGGTCGAGCATTCGTCACGAGCATCTATCTTCGGGGTCGAGCTATCGCCGATGGTCACGGACAGGAGTATCCCCACTGGTTATGGACTAAAATATCTCTGGGCTTTGCGCCTGTTCGACTCTCGACACTCCAGCGCTGTTCGTGCATGATACGCCCTCAGCACTTTCATGAGCCGCACGCTCGGCATCTCTTCGATCGATCGACATCATTCCGGTCGTACGCGCGGCATCGTCCGCTCGGCATCTCTCCGATCGATCGACATCATTCCGGTCGTACGCGCGGCATCGTCCGCTCGACATCTCTCCGATCGATCGACATCATTCCGGTCGTACGCGCGGCATCGTCCGCTCGACATATATTCGATCGATCGGCATCTCCGCGGTCGCACACTCAGCATCGCTTGTCCACTCGGTCTATTCATGGTCCATCGTGTCGCTCGGTCTGCTATCATGGCACTCATCGCTTGCTTGTTGTTTTAGCACTCGATCGACGTTGTCGCTCGCTCAGCTTGCTCGGCATCACACCTGACGTTGCGTCGCTCAGCGTCAGATCGATTACAGACTTGGTCGGCTCGGTATCGTTACCATTTCCTACGACACCATTATTACAGCGACCGCTCGAGGGACATTATATTATTGGTTCAGCGATTTGGCTTTGACATCGAGAGCGGTTCAGTTCTTTGCGATTGATTGTCCAGTCAGTCGGACTAACGCCTCCTTCGACTAGACTTGAAGGGGAGGCTTGTGATGCGGATAGTGTTGGGGGCATAGAAGGGATTAGGGAGAAGAGAGGGGGCATATGCGTCATTTGGGAGGTGGAGGGTTAGGGGGGTTATTTGGTAGCCGGTTCAGGTGAAAGGAAGGGAGGGTTTTTTCTTCGTGCTGTTCCGCCGCCGCCAGAGGGGAGAAGAAGAAATAGCTTCTCGGTTCATCGTCACGGCCGCCGGAGAGATCCGCCGGCGATGACCGTCTTCGGGTCACGTCCTCCCTTCTCCTTTGACATCGGTGCCTCTCGCCGCTGCCGCTAGCGCATCACGCGGCTCCGCCGCCGTCAAGCCTTGGCTCCACGCCTCGCAACCCAGCCGCCAGCCTCGTCCCCTCCTTCATCGCCGGCGAGCTGCCACCCCCTCCTCTGCTCCGGGTTAACTCCTCCGCCACCAACAGGAGCCAAAGAGAGGGGTTTCCTTCCTCCCTCTCCCTCTCGCATTCCTCGCCGGCGCTGACCCCGACGCCGGCGAGAGTCATCAACACCGTGGGCAGTCATGTATAGATCTCACCACTACCTCCGCCCTCCGAGCCGTTGTCGCCCTGCACTCCCTGTGGTGCCTTGCGCCGGCTACACTCCTCTTTGTTGGTCGTCACTTCTAGCAGCCCTAGATGGCTCTACAGCCACTGTCTTCATCATTTTCGGCGTAGATCCGATCCACTGTTGCATCTCCGGCAGTCGTCCGTGGTGTATTCGGCCATCGAGCCGTTGTGCTTTGTTCTTTGTATCACCATTGGTATTGTGAGCTGTGGCTACTAACCGGCCTATGAGCCGTGACTGTATGTTATATTCCGGCCTGCTGGCCGATGTCACATGCCGGCTGTGTCGCCGTTATATTCCGGTTGTATCTCACCTTTCGGAGCCACGCCGTATTCGGCTCCATGTCGCCATCTCCGGACCTCCTCTTCGGTCGGCTCAGATGCATCCACTATCCGGCAGAGTCGCGACGACTCGATCTGTATCCGACCAGCTCACCCATCCATCCGAGGGCGCCCCCCCGGGCCAGGGTACGTCATCCTGCTCGTTCTTCTTGCATTTGTTGCACTCTTCTATTATTATCTGGATACTCATATATTTGTGGAATTCGCCTCGAGCACCGAGGTACCAGAGGTCGGGCAACCCGGCCGATGGATATGGTACAGTTGACCGGAGGAGAACTCCATACGACTCGGCCAACGTAGCGGACAGATCATCCACCGGGTCATGGGGATGCGGTCAACCTTCCAGACAAGGGCAGGCTTGTGTTCCGGATATGATGTGGCATGGGAGGGATTAGGGAGAAGGGGCATATGCGCCATTTGGGAGGTGGAGGGTTTTGGGTATAAAGGAAGGAGGGTTCACGCAGGAAAGAAGGGGGGTCGCCGCTGTGCACAGGAGGGAGCTCCTTTGGTGCGTGTCCGCCATCGGCCGCTAGCGCATCACGCGGCTCCGCCGCCGTCAAGCCTTGGCTCCACGCCTCGCAACCCAGCCGCCAGCCTCGTCCCCTCCTTCATCGCCGGCGAGCCGCCACCCCCTCCTCTGCTCCGGGTTAACTCCTCCGCCACCAACAGGAGCCAAAGAGAGGGGTTTCCTTCCTCCCTCTCCCTCTCGCATTCCTCGCCGGCGCTGACCCCGACGCCGGCGAGAGTCATCAACACCGTGGGCAGTCATGTATAGATCTCACCACTACCTCCGCCCTCCGAGCCGTTGTCGTCCTGCACTCCCTGTGGTGCCTTGCGCCGGCTACACTCCTCTTTGTTGGTCGTCACTTCTAGCAGCCCCAGATGGCTCTACAGCCACTGTCTTCATCATTTTCGGCGTAGATCCGATCCACTGTTGCATCTCCGGCAGTCGTCCGTGGTGTATTCGGCCATCGAGCCGTTGTGCTTTGTTCTTCGTATCACCATTGGTATTGTGAGCTGTGGCTACTAACCGGCCTATGAGCCATGACTGTATGTTATATTCCGGCCTGCTTGCCGATGTCACATGCCGGCTGTGTCGCCGATATATTCCGGTTGTATCTCACCTTTCGGAGCCACGCCGTATTCGGCTCCATGTCGCCATCTCCGGACCTCCTCTTCGGTCGGCTCAGATGCATCCACTATCCGGCAGAGTCGCGACGACTCGATCTGTATCCGACCAGCTCACCCATCCATCCGAGGGCCCCGGCACGCCATCCCGCCGCTCTTCTGCATTTGTGCACTCTTCATTATTATCCGATACTCATATTTGTGGAATTCGCCTCGAGCACCGAGGTACCAGAGGCCAACCCACGATGGATACAGTGCTGACCGAGGAGAACCTGCATCCCGACTCGGCCAACGGAAGCGGATCATCCACCGTCATGGGGATGCGGTCAACCTTCCGATACGCCACACCGGCAGTTCGCTTTCCCGACAGATCAAAATGGCGCCACTGTGGGAACGCTGCCTCGATCCGAACGTGAAGATGGACGCCGGAAAGTTTTGGTATCCTCATGACCTAGGCCGCCTTCCGCTATCTCTATCGGTGTAGTTATGTGATCCGTAGTAGTTCCTCGGCCGAAGGCCCGGATCGCCGCTCGCCAGAGGTTTATATCCGAGCCAGCAGTCAAGACGAAGGCCCCGAGCCGATCGGGCCGAGAGAGTATCCGAGCCACGCTCGAAGATGCCGGCCCCGATGACGAAGGCCGGCCGACGAGCCGGTGAACGAGTTACGACGAGCCGCATTCCGACATGAGCCACTCGATGCCCCGAGCCGATCGGGCGGAGGTTTATACCGAGCCACGCTCGATGCAAGAAGGCCCCGAGCCGTCGCGGAGGTTTATATCAGCTCGAGCCAGCCGATGCTCGGCCACCCCTAGCCGACGGCCGAGGTTTATATCCGAAGCCCGCGGCTCGATGTCAAGGGCGGGGAGGTTTATATCCGAGCCTCAGTCAAGGCCCGAGCCGATCGGCCGGAGGTTTATATCCGAGCCGCAGCTCGATGTCAAGGCCGAGCCGATCGGCCGAGGTTTATATCCGAGCCGGCTCGGCCGGGCGGCCCCGAGCTGAAGGCCCCGAGCCGATCGCCGAGAGTGTGGCTCGATGGGCGAAGGCCCCGGCCGTCGCCGGAGGTTTATACCCGAGCCACGTGCTCGATGATTTAAGGCCCCCGAGCCGATCGGCCGGAGGTCCAGCCACCCCGATGGGCCGAGGAGGTTTATATCCGAGCCGCAGCTCGACCCCCCGAGCCGATCGCCGAGGTTTATATCCGAGCCGCAGCTCGATGTCAAGGCCCCTGCCGATCGCCGAGGTTTATATCTCGAGCCGCCGCCTCAAGGCCCCGAGCCGATCGAGGAGGTTTATATCCGAGCCGCCGCCGGTCAAGGCCCCGAGCCGATCGCCGAGGTTTATATCCGAGCCGGCTCGAAGACGGCCCGTGCCGATCGGGGAGGTTTAAATCCCCACGGCTCGGCGGTTTTATATCAGCGTGCTCGATCAAGGCCCCGAGCCGATCGGGCCGAGGTTTATATCAGCCGGCTAAAAGGCCCCGAGCCGATCGCCGAGGTTTATATCCGAGCAGGGGCTCAAGACGATTTATATCTCGAGGCCGATGGCCCCCGACTCGCCGGAGGCCACGTTCCGAGGGCTCGACGCAAGGCCCCGCCCGAAGGTTTAAACTGAGCCAGTGCTCGGTCAAGGCCCCGAGCCCACGGAGGTTTATATCCTCGAGCCTCGGCCTCAAGGCCCCAGCCGTCGGCCGGGAGGTTTATATCCGAGCTGTGCTGTGGCTCGAAGACGAAAGCCCCGTCCGAGGTTTATATCCAGCCATGGCTCGAATTTAAGGCCCCGAGCCGATCGAGGAGGTTTATATCCGGAGCCACGTGCTCGAAGCCCCGCGCCGACCCACGCGGAGGTTTATATCCGAGCCACGTGCTCGATCGGCCCCGTCGAGGCCGAGGAGGTTTATATCACAGCCACGCTCGGTCAAGGCCCCGAGCCGCCGGAGGTTTATATCCGAGCCATGTGCCAACACGAAGACCCCGAGCTGCTCGGCCGGGCTGCATACTATTATGGCAGGATGGGAAACCAAAACCCTACGCCTGTCGATGATAGAGGGAGGTTATTGCCAGGAGCGAAGGCCGCTCGGCCAGTACATTATAGCCGAGACTACCTCGGGAGGATTATATGCGAGCCAAGCGCTCGATGTGAAGGCCGAGCGGCCTCGGGGTATGCATCCGAGCCCGGCTCGATGTGAAAAGCGCTGTATATATGGCAGGCGCATGTGAAGGCCCGAGCGGTCGGTATATGGTATCCGAGCCTGGGCCGATGTGAAGGCCCGAGCCGTGCCCGGCAGGGTATATGGTATCCGAGCCAGCGCTCGATGAGGCCCGAGCCGCTCGGCTGGGTATATGGTATCCGAGCCCGGCGCCGATGTGAAGGCCCGAGCTGCTCGGCTATATAGTCTCACTGAAGACCGTCTAGCCCAGACGTTAAACCGTAGAGTCGAACCGGCGAAAAACCCCTTGAAGACCGTCTAGCCCAGACGTTAAACCGTAGAGTCGAACCGGCGACTATAAAAATCCCGGCTTGAAGACCGTCTAGCCCAGACGTTAAACCGTAGAGTCGAACCGGCGACTATAAAAACCCCGGCTTGAAGACCTCTGCATGAACTTGCATATCATATATCTTATCTCCCCCGTTCGGGGTTGAGCTTAGCATCTTATCTCCCCCGTTCGGGGTCGAGCGGGTATCTATGTCCCCCGTTCGGGGCTGAGCAGACTCCACTGGTCTCGGACCAGCATCGTATATTCTATCTCCCCCGTTCGGGGTAGAGTGGTAGTCACCTTCAGATATCATATCTCCCCCGTTCGGGGTTGAGCGACCTTCACTGGTCACGGACCAGCTTGTCACGATTATCTATCTCCCCCGTTCGGGGTCGAGCATTCGTCACGAGCATCTATCTTCGGGGTCGAGCTATCGCCGATGGTCACGGACAGGAGTATCCCCACTGGTTATGGACTAAAATATCTCTGGGCTTTGCGCCTGTTCGACTCTCGACACTCCAGCGCTGTTCGTGCATGATACGCCCTCAGCACTTTCATGAGCCGCACGCTCGGCATCTCTTCGATCGATCGACATCATTCCGGTCGTACGCGCGGCATCGTCCGCTCGGCATCTCTCCGATCGATCGACATCATTCCGGTCGTACGCGCGGCATCGTCCGCTCGGCATCTATCCGACCGATCGACATCATTCCGGTCGTACGCGCGGCATCGTCCGCTCGGCATCTCTCCGATCGATCGACATCATTCCGGTCGTACGCGCGGCATCGTCCGCTCGGCATCTCTCCGATCGACCGACATCATTCTGGTCGTACGCGCGGCATCGTCCGCTCGACATCTCTCCGATCGATCGACATCATTCCGGTCGTACGCGCGGCATCGTCCGCTCGACATATATTCGATCGATCGGCATCTCCGCGGTCGCACACTCAGCATCGCTTGTCCACTCGGTCTATTCATGGTCCATCGTGTCGCTCGGTCTGCTATCATGGCACTCATCGCTTGCTTGTTGTTTTAGCACTCGATCGACGTTGTCGCTCGCTCAGCTTGCTCGGCATCACACCTGACGTTGCGTCGCTCAGCGTCAGATCGATTACAGACTTGGTCGGCTCGGTATCGTTACCATTTCCTACGACACCATTATTACAGCGACCGCTCGAGGGACATTATATTATTGGTTCAGCGATTTGGCTTTGACATCGAGAGCGGTTCAGTTCTTTGCGATTGATTGTCCAGTCAGTCGGACTAACGCCTCCTTCGACTAGACTTGAAGGGGAGGCTTGTGATGCGGATAGTGTTGGGGGCATAGAAGGGATTAGGGAGAAGAGAGGGGGCATATGCGTCATTTGGGAGGTGGAGGGTGAGGGGGGTTATTTGGTAGCCGGTTCATGTGAAAAAAAGGGGAGGGTTTTTTCTTCGTGCGGTTCCGCCGCCGCCAGAAGGGAGAAGAAGAAATAGCTTCTCGGTTCATCGTCACGGCCGCCGGAGAGATCCGCCGGCGATGACCGTCTTCGGGTCACGTCCTCCCTTCTCCTTTGACATCGGTGCCTCTCGCCGCTGCCGCTAGCGCATCACGCGGCTCCGCCGCCGTCAAGCCTTGGCTCCACGCCTCGCAACCCAGCCGCCAGCCTCGTCCCCTCCTTCATCGCCGGCGAGCTGCCACCCCCTCCTCTGCTCCGGGTTAACTCCTCTGCCACCAACAGGAGCCAAAGAGAGGGGTTTCCTTCCTCCCTCTCCCTCTCGCATTCCTCGCCGGCGCTGACCCCGACGCCGGCGAGAGTCATCAACACCGTGGGCAGTCATGTATAGATCTCACCACTACCTCCGCCCTCCGAGCCGTTGTCGTCCTGCACTCCCTGTGGTGCCTTGCGCCGGCTACACTCCTCTTTGTTGGTCGTCACTTCTAGCAGCCCCAGATGGCTCTACAGCCACTGTCTTCATCATTTTCGGCGTAGATCCGATCCACTGTTGCATCTCCGGCAGTCGTCCGTGGTGTATTCGGCCATCGAGCCGTTGTGCTTTGTTCTTCGTATCACCATTGGTATTGTGAGCTGTGGCTACTAACCGGCCTATGAGCCATGACTGTATGTTATATTCCGGCCTGCTTGCCGATGTCACATGCCGGCTGTGTCGCCGTTATATTCCGGTTGTATCTCACCTTTCGGAGCCACGCCGTATTCGGCTCCATGTCGCCATCTCCGGACCTCCTCTTCGGTCGGCTCAGATGCATCCACTATCCGGCAGAGTCGCGACGACTCGATCTGTATCCGACCAGCTCACCCATCCATCCGAGGGCGCCCCCCGGGGCCAGGGTACGTCATCCTGCTCGTTCTTCTTGCATTTGTTGCACTCTTCTATTATTATCTGGATACTCATATATTTGTGGAATTCGCCTCGAGCACCGAGGTACCAGAGGCCGGGGCAACCCGGTCGATGGATACAGGTACAGTTGACCGGAGGAGAACTCCAGACGACTCGGTCAACGTAGCGGACAGATCATCCACCGGGTCATGGGGATGCGGTCAACCTTCCAGACACGTCACACCGGCAGGTTCGTTTTCTCAGCTTCCAGACAGGATCACTCATCATTGCACTGCATGCTGACAACTAAAGTCTCCTTTGTGGTTGAGAGAGTTGTCAATCATTCTTAGCGCCACACATTTGGACACTCATGGGTAATGGTAGATGGAGCAGTTGTCGCTTGTCCTGTTGTGTCACCCGACCACTAAGCGGGGAGTGATATCCGACATTGTGAGCAGTCAGGGACCCTGATATTATGTAGTTAGATAACTACATAGCGAAATGTCCGCCTCGGCCGCTCTATAGTGACTAGAGGGTAGTACAGTTGTCACAGACCCAAGCCTCTCGGCCATACTGGGGGCGTGGTATCTTGAGAGATGGCGAGGGTGACCATGTGGCATGCATGCACATTTGCATACGATGCGCGGTACATCTGTGGAGATATATCTGCATGCATATCTTGTAGTTACTAGCTACATGTGTTTGTGATATGTTGCACTTGTTTGAGCTATGATTGTTACATATGGTTGTCATACTTCATACATGTAATTTATTATATATGTATATGCTGTCAGCTATATTGCTTATGTGTTATGACTATATTGATCATTATACTGTATGTGTCGATTCCAGATTGGGTATGTGCATTTATTATGTCAATTTTGATTTTGACCTTATGTGTTAGATCCAGATTGGGTATATATGTTTATTATGTCATGGGTGATCATGATCTTATACGTTAGATCCAGATTGAGTATGTGTATTCATTATGCTAGTTGTGTTTAGATGCATTAATTATGTCAGTATAATCATGTTTTTATTTTTCTACTGAGACTGTATATTTTGATTTCCATATTTTATATAGATCATGCACTATCTTGTCTATTACCCGCTGAGTGACCCGCACTCACCACTGCATTTGTGTATTATCTTTTTTCTCAGATAGCAGATAGATGATTGTGAAGTCGCTTGGAGTATCCTGTTTGCTAGACCCATGTCACCTTCGATCATGATTTCTAGTTTTGTTTCCTATTTTACTTGCATTACGTTTTATGGACTTGATATTGTATAACTTGATTTGTTTTTTAGAGTTTTGTTGTGTAGTATCTTGTATTTGTTTTGTTGTGGTTGTGTAAGCCTAGCCGGCTAATAGTCTGTCGTTTTTGGTTTATAGGCTTTCCTTTCATTTTCCGTTGTGTTTTTAGTACAGCCGTGTGAGTTGTTTATTATACAACTGCGTGTTTATGTATGTTCCAGCCGTGTAAGCTGTTGATTATAGCTTGTGAGTAGCCTTGTGACATTATATACATGTTTCAATTGTCACTGTTACAGGGGAGATGTTATCCGTTTGTCGGGTAGGGACTCCTCTAAGGGAGTGACACTAATCATCGATCTATAAGCAACTACACATGTGGGAGCCACCCGAGTCCTTATCCACTCGAACTCTCAACTAGCATCACAACACCTGTCATAAACTTTTGAGATAAATAATGCCAGACTAAAGTTATATGCTGAAGCATTTGAAAAATTAAAGGTTGGGTTTCAAGAAGGGATTATCCAAAAAATTCCCCAAATAGAGAATCAATATGCGGATGAGCTGGCCAAGTTAGTAAGCACTTTAACCCTTGTGGTGTTGGACAAACCAATTGAGCAGGTAATGTTGGTAGCTCACATTGAGAGACCAACTGAAAGGGAAACTTCAAACGATTGGAGGACACCTTTGATTGAGTTCCTCCGATCGGGCAGCATACCGACTATCTGGGAGCAAGCTCGGTTAATAAAAAAGAGAGTCGAACGGTTTACATTAGTTGGAGACCACTTATATAAAAGGGCTTTCTTAATACCCTTGTTGAAGTGCATCGGAGCAAAAGACATTCAGTATATTCTGCAAGAAGTTCACCATGACTCTTGTGGCAGTCATCCGGGCGACCATTCATTGGTAAGAAAAATCTTGTTGGTGGGCTATTTCTAGCCTACTCTGCAAGCCGATGCCGCTCGGATGGTAACAACCTGCTTGTCTTGCCAAAAATATCATAACATACCGCATAGACCTAGGAAAAGCTAAAGGCCTATATTGTCTCTTGCTCGTTCGACCAGTGGGGCATTGATATTGTGGGGTCCTTCCCATTGACGACTGAATAGAGGAAATTTCTTCTTGTGGCAGTGGACTACTTCAAATGGGTGGAGGCCGAGCCGCTCGCTAAGATATTCGAACATATAGTTATCAAGTTCTTGTGGCAGAACATTATATGTTGGTTCGACATCCCTCACAAACTTGTTTCTAACAATGGAAGGCAATTTCAAGGACGAAAGCTCAAAGAGTGGTGTACAGGTTATGATATTACGCAGGTCTTCACTTCAGTAGCTTACCCCCAAAGCAATGACCAGTCGAAAGTCACCAATAGAGAAATCCTCAGAGGGCTCGGGACTCGGCTTGACCACGTTGGAGGAAGCTAGGTAAATGAACTGCCTAGCGTGTTGTGGGCCTACCATGCCACGCCCAGGGAAGCTACCGGCATAACCCCATTCCACTTAGTATTCGGAGGGGAAGCAGTAGTGTCGGTCGAGGTAGGGATTGAGTCCGATCGGGGTAGGGATTGAGTCCGATTGGATGTAGCTTTACGACGAGGAGAACCCCGAACGACATCTCATGGAGTAGACTTAATAAACGAAATCAGGGATAAAGCAGTCGTGCGGCTAATGACATACCGACAAAGGATGAAGCAAAACTACAATAGGAGGGTGATTCCCATATCCTTCCAAATCAACGATTTAGTCTGGAAAAGAGTCAAGTTGGTTGGCGACATTACCAAGCTAGAGGCCCCATAGGGAGGACCGTATAAAATGATCCAAAAGCTCAATTCAGGATCCTATTATCTATAAGATGAAAATGGAAGGAACCTGGAACAGCCTTAGAGTGCAAATCATCTGTAGCCCTACTAGGTCGAGTAGTATGTTTGAGATTGAATTCCTGTAAATTGTAAAAACATTTGTTCTATGAATGTCAAAAATTTTAAACGAAAATTCGTAGTGTCAAAGACTTGCATGTCGTTCGACTGTATTATAGGCGAGCAAAGCCCTCATGCTAAAGTGTCAAAGACTCACATGTCATTCAACTATATTATAAGCGAGCAGAGCCCTCACGTTAAAATGTCAAATACTCATGTGTCGTTCGGCCGTGTTATAAGTGAACAGAGCCCTCATGCTAAAATGTCAAACACTCATATGTCGTTCAACCCGTGTTATAAGCGAGTAGAGCCCTCGCGCTAAAGTGTCAAAGACTCACGTGCCTTTCGGCCATGTTATAAGCGAGTAGAGTCATCGCGCTAAAGTGTTAAATGTTAGGACCAAAAGTAGCTAGAGGGGGGGTGAATAGCTCGTCGCGCTTCGCGGTGTTCGGCGTTGCTTGTTTCTTCGAAGATGTGCAGCGGAAAATACAGAAACAAATCACACAACGCTAACACGGTTGGTTTACTTGGTATCCACCTCACAAGAGGTGACTAGTCCAAGGATCCACACCAACACACACACCCTCCACTAATGAAAACACTCCTTTATGGTAACTACCAAGGGCGGAGAAGCCCTACAAGACTCAATACAAGAAGAAGAAAGGGTAGTAATGAAATACAAACTTACAAGCTTACAATGAGTGCACAAACTCTAACCCTAGTTTCTTCTTCTTTCTTTGATCCGCCTCTTGACTTGGAAGAGCCTCCAAGAACCTTCAAGAACTGGCGATCTGGTAGAGAGCTGTGGAGGAGCCGGGAAGATCCGAGTTGAATCGGTGAAGCAATGCCGAAGGAATCGTGCGTCTGCGGCCTTTATCGACGCCAACGGTCGGGATCGATTATTCGATCGATCGGAGGCTTTGGATCGATCCGGAGCGCCTCGTGCTCTGGAAAACGCGGATCGATCCACGGATTGATCCGGCCATCGCGTGAAGCGGCCGCGTCCCAATCGATCCACCGATCGATTGGGACATCTGAATCGATCCACGGATCGATTACCATACAGTAGAAGGCTGGATCGATCCATCGATCGATCCAAAGCTTGCCCAAACCAAGTCCCAAGCCTCTCAAACCAACATCCGGTCAACCTTGACTGTTGGTACATCATGTCTAGCATCCGGTCACCCTTGACCTGCGGGACTTTCCACCAAGTGTCGGTCAATCCTTTGACCCACTTGGACTTTTCCATTCATGCCAAGTATCCGGTCACTCCCTCGACCTACTTGGACTTCCACCGGATGTCGGGTCAATCCTTTGACCTATCTCAGCTTCGTGCCAAGTATCCGATCGATCCTTTGACCTACTTGACTTCCCAACACCGGATGTCCGATCATCCTGATCCATCTGGATTTTCCTCTGCCGGCTTCACTCACGGGACTTTCACCTAGCTTCACTCACTAGGGCTTTCACGGCTTCACTCACCAGGGACTTTCACCTAGCTTCACTCACTAGGGTTTTCAACGCCTAGCTTCACTCACTAGGACTTTCCTTACTGCCTACTTACCGGGACTTCCATTCTACCTAACATCCCGATTAGGACTTTCCAGTCAATCCGGTCAACCTTGACCTACTTGACTCTTCTTCAATCAATTTCTTATTGTCAAACATCTAAACTCAAACCAAGACTCGACTTGGTCAACCAGTCAACCTTGAGGGATGTTGCACCAACAATCTCCCCCTTTTTGATGTTTGACAATACCACAATAACACTTACAATACCACATGTATGTTAGGCTAATCCTATAGCCTCAATCTTCATGCCACTAGGTAATGAACACATAAATTAAGCTCTTCATTCTCCCCCTAAGAGGGCACACTCCCTCTAGGTAATGAAAGCCTAACTCACACCCAATCACAGGTCCTTTCATTCTCCCCCTATTGGCACACATCAACCCATCTTTGGGCACACATCAACCCATGCCCCAATTTTGGGTACACATCAACAAATCCATTTGTTGACGATTCTCCCCCTGAAGAGTTGCTCAACGTTGTTCACAACATCGCTCGTTATGATCAACACGATAATGAAGGTCTCATACCCTTCATTTATCCTTAACTTCTCCCTCAATGTAGACAAATACTCAACCTTGAGCATTTTCTAACCACTTGAGTTCCCACTTGAAATAATGAGGATATTCACTCCCCATTTCAAGTTCAAAAGCTCATACATGAGCATTTTCTTTAAAGAAGGTTAACCACCTTCCAAGGTTCATGAAAAATAAAATTTTCATGTCTTTAAAGAGTCCCTCCCCCTAAAGACATGGTGGTAACTTCTGTCATTGCACCAACAATGGCTTGGAATCCCTAAACCTTTAGGAAACCCAAATTTAGAAGTTTTGAGGTTCAAATACTCAAAATTTGAAACAAATCTCAACCTAAACTTCAATGAAGCCTTCCTTAATCAATCCATCCTTATTTTCACATGAAAACACCCTTTGTATGTATACAAATATATTTTAGGGGTTTGGAATGGTTACCTAGACTCAACGAGGTTTAAAGATCAAGCCTTCCCACCCAAAATCAGCAACTTGGATTGATTGGAGTTGGGTTCCAATCGATTGAACCTTTCTGAATCGATCCACCGATCGATTCAGACTACTGATCGATCGGTCGATCGATCCAATGAGCTCCCCGCGAACTGAATCGATCCACGGATCGATTCAGGAACTCAATCGATCCATGGATCGATCGACCGATAGTTGCTGAAATTCCATTTCGATCACTTCAGAAACCCCTAGAAAATTCTACAAAAATCCAAAAATTATAAAATTTCGTGTAGACATTATTTAGGGCATATTTAATCATGGAAAAATAGTTTTCTATGAAAATACATCATATTTTCAAAGATTGACACAAGCTTGAAAACTTGCTAAAACTTTAGCGTTTTCTTCAAGTTTGTGTCTAACTATTCAATGGTGATTACTATCAAAAGATAGTCTTCACCATGGTTTTCCAAAAGCATTTTTAAAAACATTTTCAAAACCAATATCCCATCATGTTCCTTGGGCATAATGCACATGACTTGTACATTAGCTTTCCCAATGATGGGAAAACACATAACTATGTGTTTTGATGAACTTAAAAACTCAAAAGAATGCACTAAATCAACATCTTGAGCTTTGTTCATCATCCTAACATCTCACTTGTATCTAATGTGTACTAAAGCACATACAAGTCACCTTATAGTCTTTGTGAGATGTAGATTTTGATTTTGCCCTAATCTAGGGATCATGCATATCTATCTAGGCATTTTAAAGATATTAGACATCCACCTAGGATGTCACTTGTTAATAAGTGTTGTTAAATGTCATTTGTCCTTAATTACAAGGAATTAAACTAATGCATGATAATGTTATGGCATACATCAAAATAAAATAACTTTCAAAAGAAAGATTTCTATAACTACATGATGTATGAATGTCATGACATGGTATTTTTGGATTTTGCATAATAAAACATGAATGCAAAAATAGACATGATGTCATGGCATATGATGGGCAAACAATCATGGCAAGATTTAGCATAAAAAATTATACCTAGATTAACTATCTAAGTATCCTTAAAATCTTAGCTAAACTTACAACTTAAACCTAGATTGCCCTAAAGTGCTTCAAGAAAATGTCAAAGCCTAAATTGACATTTCTAATTCCCTTGATTAATGCATGCCAATTGAAAATAAGCATATCCTCAAATGTTGGCATATTTCATTTTTCCACAAGAGTAGCACCTTCAAATTAAGGCCCGGATCGCCTTAAATTTCCTAAGAACATACCAAAATCTCAACTTGGTAGTTCTTATGAATTTTCCAATATGTGTCATTTAAGATTAAAATCAATTCTTCCACCATTAGGCACATTTTACTCTTTCAAGGAGTAAATAATAATTCCATTTCATTTTCAAAGGTTAACAAAACCTTGAAAATACTCCTTGAGTGTCAATTTCCTCAAAGTTGGGTTAACTATCCTTCTAATCGGAGTTGACACTCTCTAACCCATTTATGGGGTAGAGAAAATGCTCCTAGGAACCCAACACCTATTGGTGCTCCTTGGATGCTCTAGGTACTCACTAGGGATAACTTCCCTAGATACCTTCCTAGTGACCTTGTTGGCCTTCTTAGAAGCCTTGGTCACATTTTCTAGGTCAACTCTAGGGATAGCCTCCCTTGTGACTTTGTTAGTGACTTTCTTAGACTTCTTAGAAGTCTTAGTCACTTTAGTTGCAAAGATACTTCTAGGGATATCTTCCCTTGTATCTTTGACTTGACCTCTAGACTTAGGGTTTGTTCCATAGCTATATGGAACCCTATGATAACTAGGCATAACCTTTTTTGCTTTGGGTTTGTATCCCAAACCTCTATGGCCATTGGATGACTTTTGTACCCCTAAACCTAGGTTATGCTCATTTTGCCCTTTTAGGATATTTTCCATCCTTTTTAGGGTCTTTTCCATTTTATCAAGTCTTGATCTCAAAACTTGATTTTCTATCATTAAATCCTTAGGTTTTGGTCCATGAGCATTTTTGTTCTTGGGCATGTATCTATTTTCCTTAGTGTTCCCGCCCAAGTGTCTATCTACCTTCCTAACCTTAGGTTGGGTAGTTTTGGCATGTAGGGCCACATGTTTTTCCTTAAAGCCCTCATGCTTTCTATTCTTATGGTAAATTACATTAAAATGATAAAAATTAGAACTATCATGCTTTTTACCATAATGTAAAGGGGTAGGCTCAATAAATGTTACATTCTTCTTTACCTTGGAGGCTCCCCCTTGACTAATGCCTCCTTGAGCCTTGACCATCTTCTTCCCCTTGGGGGATTGACTTCGGTAATGCCCCTTTTGATTGCAAAAGAAGCATATAATATGCTCCTTGCTTTTCTTTGTGTTGGGGATGATCTCCTTGGGCTTCACCTTGCCCTTTTGTGCCACTTGGCCCTTCTTCTTGGCCAATTTAGGGCACTTGCTCTTGTAGTGCCCATGTTCCCTACACTCAAAGCATATAATATGATTTTTATTATTAATTGAAATATTTATACCTTTGCTTGTAGGGGTGGCATCCTTTCCTTTGGATCCGGAGGTAGAAGCTTCCTCTTGATCGGACCTTGATTCTCCTCCATTTGATTTTTCTTGACTTGTGGAGGTAGAATCTTCTTCCTCCTCTTCGTCTCTTGACCCGGATGTAGAAACTTCTCCTTCTTCTTGATCCGGCGTCACCAAGGATTGCTCCCCCTCAATCCTAGAAGTGGAGGCTTCATCATCTTGAATATGAAACAAGGAGTATGCTCCCTCCTTGTTCCCTTCGTTGCATTCCCTTGAGGATGAAGCTTCTTGGATTTCCTCTTCTTCGGAGGTTGAGCATCTCTCAACCTCGGAGTCCTCCTCTTGGTCTTGCTCCAAAGAGTCACCCTCTCTGGATACTTCTTGCTCTTGTACAGTGGAGGGGATCTCTTCAAATTTGTTCCATAATTCCTTTGCATCTTCAAATTTTTCAATTTTGCAAAGGATGGTGCTTGGCAATAAATTGACCAAAAGCTTGGTCACTTTGTCATTTGCCTTGCACCTTTGAATTTGCTCCGAGCTCCATTTGCTTTTCTTGAGAAGCTTGCCCTTGGAGTTTGTTGGAGTTTCAAATCCTTCCATTAGAGCAAACCATTGCTCTATCTCCATCATAAGAAAGTTTTCGATTCTTGATTTCCAAGAATCGAAGCTCGTGGAAGTGTACGGTGGAGCCACCCTTGTGTCAAATCCAAGTCTATCTTGGAATTGCATTTTGAAGTTGAGCTTCTTGAAATCTTTGACTTTTGATGAATTTGCTTCAACTTCTTCACCCTCTAGCTGTTCTTGTTATGCTTGACCCTTCCGGCGATGATTCCGGTGAAGAGCGGCCTCGCTCTGATACCACTTGTTAGGACCAAAAGTAGCTAGAGGGGGGGTGAATAGCTCGTCGCGCTTCGCGGTGTTCGGCGTTGCTTGTTTCTTCGAAGATGTGCAACGGAAAATACAGAAACAAATCACACAACGCTAACACGGTTGGTTTACTTGGTATCCACCTCATAAGAGGTGACTAGTCCAAGGATCCACACCAACACACACACCCTCCACTAATGAAAACACTCCTTTATGGTAACTACCAAGGGCGGAGAAGCCCTACAAGACTCAATACAAGAAGAAGAAAGGGTAGTAATGAAATACAAACTTACAAGCTTACAATGAGTGCACAAACCCTAACCCTAGTTTCTTCTTCTTTCTTTGATCCGCCTCTTGACTTGGAAGAGCCTCCAAGAACCTTCAAGAACTGGCGATCTCGAGCTTGAGAAGAGCTGTGGAGGAGCTGGGGAAGATCTGAGTTGAATCGGTGAAGCAATGCCGAAGGAATCGTGCGCCTGCGGCCTTTATCGACGCCAACGGTCGGATCCCGATCGATTCGATTATTCCCAATCGATCGGGGAGGCTTTGGATCGATCCACGGATCGATCCAGAGCGCTTCGATCCACGGATCGATCCACGGATTGATCCGGCCATTTGGTGAGCGTCAATCGATCCACCGATCGATTGGGACATCTGATCGATCCACGGATCGATTCAAAGGCTCTCTGTTCGAGAAAGGCTGGATCGATCCACCGATCGATCCAGCTCTGAATCGATCCATCGATCGATCTAGTAGCTCTTTTTCCCAAAACCAAGTCCCAAGCCTCTCAAACCAACATCCGGTCAATCTTGACTGTTGGTACATCATGCCTAGCATCTGGTCACTCCTTTGACCTGCTAGGACTTCCCACCAAGTGTTCGGCCAATCCTTTGACCCACTTGGACTTTCTATTCATGCAAGTATCCGGTCACTCCTCGACCTACTTGGACTTCCACCGGATGTCCGGTCAACCCTTCGACCTATCTCATTTCCTCGTGCCAAGTATCCAGTCAATCCTTTGACCTACTTGGACTTCCCAACACCAGATGTCCGATCATCCTTGATCCATCTAGATTTTCCCTTGCCTGGCTTCACTCACCAGGACTTTCACCTAGCTTCACTCACTAGGGTTTTCAATCTGCCTAGCTTCACTTACTAGGACTTTCCTTCTGCCTGCCTTCACTTACCAGGACTTCCATTCTACCTAACATCCCAGTTAGGACTTCCCAGTCAAGTATCCGGTCAACCTTGACCTACTTGACTCTTCTTCAATCAATTTCTTATTGTCAAACATCTAAACTCAAACCAAGACTCAGCTTGGTCAACCAGGTCAACCTTGACCTGAGGGATGTTGCACCAACATTAAAGACTCACGCACCGTTCAGTTGTGTTATAAGCGAGCAAAGCTCTCGCGTTAAAGTGTCAAAGACTCGCGTGTTATTCGGTCGTGTTATAAGCGAGCAAAGCTCTTGCACCAAAGTGTCAAAAACTCACGTGCCGTTTGGCCGTGTTATAAGCGAGCAGAGCCCTCGCGCTAAAGTGTCAAAGACTCATATGCCATTTGGCCCTGTTATAAGCGAGCAAAGCTCTCGCGCTGAAGTGTTAAAGACTCATGTGCCTTTCGCTCGTGTTATAAGTAAGCAAAGCCCTTACACCTAAGTGTCAAAGACTCACACGCCGATTAGCCTTGATATAAGCAAGCTAGGCATTCACACTAAGTGTTCAAGAGGCATGAGCCACTCGGACAAGCTGCAATTTCGTTCGGCATTCTATACGGACAAATATAGAGAACCAAGTATACTACGCAAAGTATAAACTAAGGGATCGCAAGGCTCCATAACAAAGAACTTAAAAGCGCCAAACATGAATTCGTGGATTCATACTTACAAAGTTTTTTACAAAGTGCGCTTGCGGGAACAAAAAAACTGCTGATAAACTTATAAAAGAAACTAAGCAAGGTAATCGAGCGCATCGTCGAGGAGCGAATATGAGATCTTCTCCCTTTTTATAATTTTGCTCAACGAGCGAATATGAGATCTTCTCCCTTTTTATAATTTTGCTCAACAAATAGGGGGAGAGGTAGTCGCTATCTTTCAATTATTGGATGGTCCCATCGATACCATAGTCAATAAGGCGAAGAGTCCGGTCGGTGAACATTTCGTTAAATTCCAAGTTCCTCCTCCTTGAACTTGTCAAATGCAGCTTTTGACGCCTTCAACTCAGTTCAACGTAGCCAACTCGGCAACCTGCTCATCTATTGTTCATTTATGCTCCCCAAGCTGAAGCTTACTCGCCGACTGCTCTACCGTTCGGCTAACCTATTCGGCCACCAATGAAGCTTCTGTCTCTTCAAGTTTCTTTGCCAAAACTCAAGCCTCCTTGATTTTGGTCTCTAGATCTTCGATGGATTAGAGTTTTCCGGCATTGGTAGAATTTATCTTCGACTCAAAATGGTGAGCTTCTTTGGTCAACCGATCGAGCTAGAGGGTATGATCATGGTTTTTGTTCTTTTTTACTGTAAGCGACCGCTCAGAGCTCAAAAGTTGCTCAGAGCTTGTGTCTAAGTCTTTTTTGAGCTAGGTCAGCCTCGCGGTTAGCTGCTCTACTCGGACTCGTGAGGTCTTAGGCTGCCCGATTGGCGCTCAAAGATGCTAGTTCTCGTGTTCAAGGAAGGTCAACCGCTGGCACATAGCCAAACTCTCCGCCCAAAACTGCATGCCAAATAATGTTGGTCAAGGCAAATTGGGAAAAGTAAGGAAAATACTTTGCTAAACTTACCTCAGTTGATTTCTGGGTGAAACCGTCAACAAGCTCTCCAAGCGGGATGGTCACTGCTCGGGTCCTAGCGCCTGCCCAGATCTGTGCTAAAGGACCTTGAATTGTAATTTGATGCTTGGGGGAGCACAACTCGACGTCATCTGAACTGCCTCACTCATAGATCAGCAGACGAAGGATTGCCTTGATGTGTCTGCGACCGCTCAGATCGGAGGGATCTGAGGTGGTTGGGCCCTTGGATTTGGACATCGGGGAGGAACGAATGATGAAAATGGGGGCCTTTGCACTGATCAACGGAGGAGGAAGATAGGCAATCGGCGACGCGAGTGTTGCCCCGACCAACAATCCGAACAATAAGGAGGTTTGATCGAAGGAAGGAGAGTCGGTAGGACAACCTCCCTCTCAGCAACCGTAGATGTGGACTCCCCCCGCTCGGAAGAAGGTCAAGAAGTCGGTACTAGAGTACGGGCCTGAAGAGCCGAGGTCGTTGAATGGGAAGACAATTACACTCGGTGTCGCTTGCGGCGTTGGATCAAAGGCTCACCCGACGTGGTCGATTCGGACGGAACTACGATCAACGCCATGGAGAGGCGCTCAGGAGGTAGCTCACCAATGGTGGCTTTCGCGTCGTTGGCTACCATCCGGCTTCCCCCTGCCTCGTTGGTCGGCTAATCGGAGTGTTCGATCGACAACAGGTCGCGGCTCTCCAATTCGGTCACTACCTTAGCATTGATGTTCGCATCGAAGAGCCTACATTTGTCGCTCAACAATGTGCAGTTCATGATTCGATCTGTAAAAAAGAAAAAGAAATCAGTTAGATTCAAAGACGACAGGAAGAAAAAGGGCATACCTAGAGAGACGGGTAGCCGTGTTCGGATAAGGTTTAGCCCGAACACATACAAAACTCCCTCCAAGAGCAGCCTATGTATATGGTATTTCTGACTGGCCAGACTTGCAGCTACTTCGTGGTAGGCCGGTGCGCTTTGGTACCTCTTGAGCGAGGGAGGTTTCGATAGTTTGATCTGCCAACTAGTCGAAAAGGCTGGCAAAGCAGGTAAACGAATATAGAAATAGTGCTCTTTCTAGTGTTTATTAAAGGAGGGCATCTTGTCAAAATATATCCACTCAGGCTTGGAAGAGAAAGGTACCCGACTCAGAAAACTCGAGTAATAGAAGTAGTAGAAAATGCGAGGTACAAGAGGAATCCCGTATAGACGGAATAATACAACAACCCCGCATAGTAATCTGAAGGAATTGGGCACTAACTAATGCATGGGAATGTGAACGTATGTGCAAATTTCAGAGAAAAGGGGAGGATGGGAAAGCAAAGGCCGCCAAAAAACTGGTCTTTGAAGAAGGGGAGAAAACCATTAGAGGGTGTATAAGGGCGGTCATAAGGGAAGGGAATGGCGATTTGATATTCATCGGGGGAATGGTAAGTTAGCTTCATATAGTCGACCTCATCACCATTGAATTTGGACTCGTTAGAGGTGTACCATAATCCGGGGACGACCAGGGGTGCAGAAGGAGAAACGACCATAAAATCGAATGTCGAAAGGGAGAAAAGAGAGGAAGCTTACTAAAAAGGAAAGCACCAGCAACGAACTTAGGATAAGAAGCAAGAAAGAAGAAGACAGGGACAAGGAAGGCAATGAGGCGAAAAGAGAAGTTAAGGGTTTAAAAACCAGCCGCCTGGGGTTGTCAGATACAGGACTTTGGAAAACAGGGCTTTATCGTGACTGCTGAATTCGAAAAGGCAGCCGTCACATTAAACTCAAGCAGCTGCCTATCACATCACACACGCAGCGACATGCAAGGCCGACACGCGACATTCGGTTACAAGTGGCATTAATGAGGAAGCAGAGAGCATGATTATAGGATGTGACCAAGCGTGCTTTGCATTAATGGTTGGAGATTTGAACGACTTTTGAAAAATTATGGTGACGTTAGCGACAATTAAAAGGCACTACGTGGGTTGAGCGGGTTGAGAAAGTATCAGAAGGAAGTCAAAAAACAACTAAATGTTGGCCATGATATTGCCAAGCAGCGACTATAAACTTCTTAGCAGTAAATATTACAGTCGAGTGACGGCTATAAACTTCTTAGCAGTAAATATTACAGTCGAGTGACGGCTATAAACTCTTAAGCAGTGAATATTACAACCGAATGACGACTATAATCTTTTGAGCAATAAAGGTTATAGCCGAGCGGCAGCTATAAACTCTTGCGCATAGAAGCAAAACCGAGAGGCAGCTATAAACCCTTATGTCAGTAAGCATTACAGTCAAACGGCAGCTATAAACCTTCGAGCATAGAAGCAAAACCAAGCGGCGACTCTAAACCCTAGAACACCTGATTGGGAAGAAAGAGTTCCAAAATACACTAATTGTCTAATCAGTCGGATTTGCAACCTCCTTCGACTAGACTTGAGGGGAAGGTTTGTGATGCGATGAGGAGGGGCTCCACCAAAGATAGGTTAAATTAAGGAGTCAAGGAAGGTAAAGGGATGTTGTGCATAAATGAGGCAAAGTTGGTCGTTCGACCGAGTCATCGCCGGACAGGCGACATGTTCGAGCAGACAAGCAAGGCCAAACGGATAACTCAAAATTAAGAGAAATAGGCAGTGCATCCCCCAGTCGTCATCCTTGCCAAGCGGGAGGAATGCTCGTCCAGATGAGAGGTAACCCTCCGACAGCGAAAAAGCAAATTGAAGGAAGATTGCTTGGTGCAACACAACCGAGTGGGGCGTGTCCCGACCAAGCGGCCACTGGTCGACCTACAGTGGGACACACCCATGTATCTCCTCGTATTTTTTTGGAGCTTTGTGCCACTGACAACAGAACATGTTCTGCAAGCAAATTGTACGGTAGAAGCTTCCAGTCTATCACATCAGATATATACATGCTCACTTAAGAAAAGGTGTCAGGGACACTTTTGACTTGTCTTTTCAAAAGACGTTTGGGAAAACGTGTGCATGCTTTGAGATGCTACGCAAACGTTATAGTGACACTATAAAAAGGGGTTCTCATCTATAGGAATATGTATACACAACTTTGTTATTCTATACGCTCTTTGCTACAGCATTTGTGATATTCTTTACATCACTGGAAACTGACTTAAGTGTCAAAGGGCCAACGCCAGGAACCCCTTCCTAACCCGACACTGACGCTTTTGTATTACAGGTCCACGTGGAGTTTTCACCCCGTCAAACTTCTAGTCATATCCTCAGCTTGTCATCTTCTCCGTTTTCGGACAGGAACATCATCCAATATTGATAATGCACAATATATTATTTACAGATTTACCTGATTATTTTAAAGTTCTTTGTCTATAATCATTGGTAAACCAAAAAGTCCTACTTTTTTATATTTTTCCAATTGATTCATGATCTTATCTTGTAAATTGTCACTTCTCACCAATCTAGATACGCACTTGTACAAACTCTCCCTCACTTCTGTATCATTTTCTATGTCAGGATTTGAGTAAAAACACTCTAGATTCAAGAAATATCCGACTGCGTGAAAAGGTTGATAGAGTTGAACATTCCATCTTTTATCAATGAATTCAAAAACGCTACGATATTTCTCTTCATTATTGTAGCGATAACTTCTTTAAACTTGTTCATTGACTCATAAATATAACTCATAGGAGATCTTTTTTCACATTCTACTAGCTGCAATACTTTCACCAATGGACCGCCAACTTTTAATGCAAAAATTATATTTTTCCAAAAAGAATGCATCAATATCACTTCTGTTACATATTTTCTTGTAGCCTCTTTAGAAATCAACTATTTGCCCACTTTTCAGATGTAAACATCTGTCTCATATTTGCTTATACATGAAACCACTTTAAACTAAAAAAAAAAAAGGTTATGAAACGTGTCTTTACAGTTGTTACCATATCTCTTTGTCCAGTAAACTCTCTCATCATGCTCAACACTTGTGATCTGTTGTAAATAAAGTCATTCGCCATCAACGTTCATTCATGCAATTTTTAAGATGAGGAATTTTGAATATATCCTTAAGCAACAAATCTAAACAATGAACTGCACATGTGCAAGTGCGGAAATCAATTTTCAAAAAGACAACCCTAAAAAAACAAATAAATTTAATAAAAATAAAATAAAAATATAATCTAATTATTAATTGAAAGTAACATAAATATAAAATATTACATGCACTAACATTGCAGTTTGTATTATCTGTTCCAATCTGAACCATATTTTTTTTCTCCAATGGGATATATAAATTTAGAAAGTAATTCAAACATCTTGTTAGTTGTGAGAATAACCTGAATGACCAACTGATTCAACAAATTCGCATCCTTGGGACTATTCATAAAAAAATTTATAAGAATCCTACCCTTTTTATCCGTCCATCCATTTACCCTGATTGTGCATTCAAACTTAGCATGATCTTCTTCATGGGATTTGAGAAGCGAGTTTGTATTTATCAACTCCTTCAAATACTTAACCCTCACTTCATGATATGCTGGAAGTTTCATCCCCGATCCAAATTGTCCAATAGCTCCAATATAAGGAATTCCAACATCTACCTTTTTTTCAATATAAGGTTCAAAAGAATCATATTTAACAACATTGAAAGAAATTCCAACATCATACATTCATCTTACAAATTTCTCTACTACAATATCTCTTAACTTCTTTTTTTTTCTCATTAAATTGTCATTGTTTTTGCACGTCTTTGTTTGACAATTTTATCGACATCTTTTATAAATTAAAAATTAATAGGTCCAGTTTGTTTACACTTTTTAACTTGGACCGTAGGATAGATGTTTGGATCGGATATTTGTCGTTTCCCTTTCACTTTCCAAATCTTCCAAATCATCAATATCAGTAGATTGAGCAATTTCATCCATTTGATCCTTCAAATTACTCTTTTTTTTTTTTACATGAACTCTCTAATTTTTTATTTAATATGCTCAAGATATTTCAGACAAGCTTTCATATTTCCATTGCCTCTAACTCAATGTAACTCGCGTCGATAAATTCTGTCATTTGTTATTTTACCATAAAAAATACAGCTGACAATATTTAAATTTTTAAGATTCGAAGATGTTGCATAATTCTAAACAATATCTTTTCGAGTTGATTGAATTATTATATTTGATCTAGTAAAGAACCAAGACCAATGAAATCAATAATAATCAATCAATCAATAAAAAAATATAAAATAAGGGAAAAAATTATAGAATATAAATCTATTTTATATAAATTAATTAAATCTGTTAGAATTATTTATTTTAAATATTTTTTTAAATATTCAAATCTCATTTACTAATTTATATGAATTAATAAAACTTATTAGAATTGTTTATTTTAAATATATTTTTTATATATTTAAATTTGATTTACTAATTTATATGAATTAATAAAATTTATTAAATTTTAAATATATTTTTATATATTTAAATCTAATTAATAAAAGTTATCAGATTTTTTATTTTAAATAGATTTTTTATGTATTTAAAGTTTAAATCTGATTCACTGATTTATTGGAATTAATAAAAAAATATTTTTTAAAATTTTAAATATATTTTTTTATATATTTAAATTTAATTTATATGAATTAATAAAATTTATCATATTTTTTATGTTTAAAATATAATTTTTATAAATTTTAAATCTGATTTATATTAATTAATAAAATTTATTAAAAAAATTTATTTTAAATATATTTTTATATATTTTATCATGATAATTTAATTATGCTTTATAAAACATATTCAAAATACCCAATTTAAATTAGAGTTATTTGATTTCATTAAATCCTAAAAAAACAAAATACCTACACAGTGCTCGCGATCTCGATCGCGATGCCTCAACGACATCAGAGGTGTCATGGGATGCTTCCGGCGGCGCTGGAGGCATCCTGTGACACGTCTAACAGCGTTGAAATCGTCTTGCAATGACGCAACACATCCGGAGTCACCGGAAGCGTTGTAGGCTACTCGCAGGATGTCGGAGATGTTGGAAAAATTCTGATAAATAAAAATTAACAGAGAACAAACACTTACCTTGAAGAGGCGATCGAAGAAGTACGATCAGCAACGACGAGAGGCAAACGAAGAGACAGTGGTTTGAAGTAGGCAAAAATTTAAAGAGGTTTAGAGCTTTAAGCTTATAAAAAAAACAAAATATAAACAAAAAAACCAAACAAAATAGGAAAGTTCTGTGCTTCGTGCAAAAGTAAAGTATTCGCTTTTGCGCAAAGCGAACACTTCCTAGACCTCTTATGCTTCCGAGTTCTCATAAGCGTGAAGCTTACGCCTCACTTTGTCTCATGCTTAAGCGAAGCGAGCACTTTCGACAACTCTGTGATCAACTACAATTATTCTTCATTTTCATGAATTTATAAAACAGCCGGTTGAACAGAATGTTTAGAAATTGACACTAGTAATTGAAGCACATGGTACTCTTACAGAAGTGAACCATTAACTCATGTAACTTCAATTAATTTAATGAATGCAGGATTGTATTTGTTACTTTGTAACTTATCAAATAAGGAACTTCTTGGATTTAGGAAAAAAAAAAAGTGACCGAGGATCCAGAGCTATAAATTTTTTAAATTCCCTAGGTGTAATGCAATGTGCTTTAGGTGAACAAATTCTATAATGCACCTTGTAATATTTAACCATTGTTTATGAATCTTTATGCTTATAGAAAAATGCTACATAGTAGATGTTGATTTCATACTGAAAATAACCTACTTGTGCCATATCATATACTGCCCTACCGTTAAAAAGAACTTATAATGAGAAGCAAAGTGCTTTTACTATTTCAACCATACTGATGGGCATCTACTTTCTGGTTAGACAATTAACATGGTTGGGTGGATGTTAAGAACATCGAGCGGGCAGCATGATAGGACACTTACTCAGTGTATTTGGCATCAACAACTTGATCCTAATGTGGAATCGAAGAATAATGAGCTCAAATTCTTCATGGTGTACAGTTGAAGATAGCCATGGAAAAGAACACATCATTGTTCCACATTAGCATATTGGCAAACAGCAGAATATGGAATGCAGAATAGCCACTTTGGTAAACAATTCTACAATTCATTGGTTTAGTTCAGGAAAAAAGGAAGATAAACATCTTACACGATGCTCCAGTGTCTCAAACCAACTTTATTCAGCCTGAGTCGCATAGTACTTCAATGGAAATATTAATGAGATTCCTGCATAATCGCATATTCATGGATATTTATAAAAAAAAACATCATATTGTCGAAGAAATGAAAAGGTTGAAGTTAACAAACTGATTTTAATGAATAAATCGAACTGTAATGATACCTAATGCTCATGAGTATGACCACCATGTCCTTCCCAAGGATGACGCCAACCCTACCAAGATGATATCAAGAACTTGCAAAATTAGACAAAGGTCAGTAGTGTAAATGGTGGTATTTTGAAACAATGACTTACCAAGACTACTGGACCGTCTTGCTTAGCCCTGTAAAGTACCCAAAACCTGCAAAAAGTAATATTCAAATAGGGTTATGCATGTTGATACGTTGAAATATTCTACCAAGCTCCATTCAACTCAATAGCATAAATGGTTAATCTATGCACTTCCTGTATTGTGCACTCCTTTACAAGTTGGCAATTGTCAAATAACATGCAGTTCTACTATAATTATAACACATAAAAAATTACATCGAATCGAGAACCTGAATTCAGCTGTTGGAACTTTCTACGTATCTCTCCATTGATATTCATAAAACTCTACATATTTGCATATGCACTTCTTCATCTGATTTCTAAATAGAACATTTCTTGGAGATATTGTACGTATCTCTCCACTGATATTCATAAAACTCTAGATATCCGCATATGCACTTCTTCATCTGATTTCTAAATAGAACATTTCTTGGAGATATTGTAGTGGAGGAACTCACTAGCATATGAGAAAGTACTTTATCCATTACAAACTTGAAAAATAGGAGGACAAAACAGAGTTCCGAGAAGTCATTGGATGTCAAAGTGTGAGACTATTCTTAACTGGGTGTAAAATGTTTTATTCCATCAATCATAATATAGAAATGAGTCAATCTACAATTCAAAGGGTTTCTATTAGCAGTCCTGCCACACTAGCTCCAACAGATTGTTGGATCTAAGGAAGAAATCATTAAGTGGTTCGCTGATATTGCAGCCTTCATCCAAGATCAACAAGAAAACATAATAATTATACAACTTCCTGTGTCTAAGTAAGGCCTAGTACCTATTCAGCATGAAGTTGGCATGATAGTTTGAACTAAGAGGTAGATCATAATTTTAAAACTAGATATGTAAAATAGATCACAACTAGGTTAGAAAAGCTATTCAGGGCAAGACCAAACAGTTAATAGTCATGTTCAGACAAGTTTCAGATATTTTCCCCATGCCAAGTCAGGTTGAGTTCCCTGTTTTGAAGAATTATCAATGTTCTTTAATCTTTAGGCAAATATATTTCAAGCCATTTTTAAAATTTGTTAGTAGGAATTTTCTTTATGTTCCTCTATTCCTTGAACCCTCAAGTCTAATTCATTGAACATACCAAATAATAAAGTTTATTCATTAATATATCATCTTTGATTTTTTTTTTCCTTATTTTTTTCAATTATCTAAGCTCAATTAACTGCTCTTGAGCAGTTGTCATCAAGTTATGTTTGAGATTTACTAACGGGATCTTCTCTCTCCATTAAACTAAGTGGAAAGCTATCTATGAGTAATACTCAATTCTCTTAAATAGTTTCTTGTCCCCCATCTATCCTTTGTATCTACAATGTTCTAATTGATTCAACTATTCTAACTGTAAGATCTATTGATTTTCTTGAAAATCATGACATATTTTTCCTCATCTTATCATATAGTGAAGCTACAACTGATTGCTCCGACATAGTACTAATATGTTTGTATGCAAATATATTTTAATTTTCTAGTAACCTCACAGTTTGATTAATTCATAGCTCCACATCTCATATTGGCATTCTTATCTCATTTTTGAACTTGAAAAATACAACTATATTATCTTAAACTAAAAAAGGCTAGTTCGAATTTTGCTCAATTCACTGAAATTTGAAACTCACCCCAACCTAATAAGAATCCCATTTTTTTTATAACAATTAGAACATCTTTAAAGATCAAATTCCATAATGTAAAGGGGTAAAAAGTAATACTGACGATCTATCCTTATAATTTATGCAGTGGAGTGATTAGACATCGATCCAAAGTTGATATTCTAGAATTCGTATCTCTTTCAATCTGGATGATCATTAGCAGTGCTCCATGATCGTGATTCCTTCATGCAAAAAGAAAATAAGGCCGAAGGGATCTCGAATAAGAACAAAGGATGCTCAACTATGCTCACCTTCTAAAAATCATAGCAAAGTGGGGAGAGAGAGAGAGAGAGAGTAGGGTTTGGGGAGAAGGGAAAGTGGGGTAGGTACCACATGATGGCGCAGAGACTCTTGCCGGTGACGACGTGCCACCGCTTGGGGTGGTGGATGGTGAATCCCCTGTACGTGGTGCTCCCTTCGTGCCCTCCTTCGCCGCCCATCTCCTCCCCGCCGATGAGACCGATCTGCCGATCCGCTGCGATGCCTGCGATCGTGACGAAGCGAACGAACACTGGAAACTTGGCTGGGGATGATGCGGTTGTTTTGTTTAACCCCAGTAATTAGGGGTAGAATCACCTAGCGGATCCAGTTCGGGTTTGCATCCGTGTAGGATCCGGAACTGATAAGGGAAACTAGGCAGGTGTTGGGCCTAATTGGGCCCGATATATGTAAGTAAATAATTACAAAATCTAATGATATTTATAAAATACTTTCATGTAAATATAAAGCTCCGATGAAATTTAAGGGTGAAAAAATCGAAATCGAATTACTCATTTTTTTTCACAAATCGTACTGACCAAGTTTTGTCATTAAAATCCAAAGAACTAAATCAATATAAAATTAAATAATTCAATCAACTACCAAATTAATTGAATTTTTATAATATCAATCGAACTGTTAAACATACTATTATCGGTCAATAAATCAAGTTTCATATTAATTTAATCAAATTTGAAATTTTAAAATTGTAATCCAACTGAATAAATCAAAATAAGCGCCAGGGTCAAAGCACCCAAGAGCTATACCTAGATCTTCATCCCTCGAAGACAAATGCCTCAAGAAATCGAACCTTACCATGTTAAACTAGATTTTACTCATCCCTAATATGAATTCATTTAAATTTAAAAGATCTTTAAACTATTTTACACAAAAATTGAGATAATATTTTTAGCACTCATAGATGCACCAGAAACAACTTCATATCCAATATCCAATTTTAAAACACTGCCACCTAAGATTACATGCCATCTAAGACCGCCAAGACCTTGTCAAATTACTAGCTCAAGCCAAAATGATGAGCTACAAAGTAGGGAAAAAAAAGTTGGAGCAAACGCATACATACAGAAGCTACATTTTAAATTATACAATTGTAAAAGAAGAAACACAATGAAGTTGAATACAGAACAACAGTAGCAGACACAGATTCAAATTACATTGTCAAGGTATCTGGAAGTGGAGTCTGCACTCCTAAGATCTTGCCACCGACATCAGGGAAACACTCATGTTCCGGCAGGGAGCCAACCTTACCGTCAAGGTCCACTTTGATAGGGTATTTTAGTAGGTGACCTGTCAGTGGGGTTATTTCTTCTGCTGTATATCTGGACCAATTTTCAGATGCTATCTTGTTCACGAATTTTACGCACTCGAGGCTATCAGGTTCCTTGAAGCGATCATCAATCATGCCTAGATGCTCCGACCACAATGACATCCTATATCCATATACCTGAAGCAATTCAAAATGGAATCATTTTTATGGAATTTGCTTTTCAGAAAACATAAGAACCATATTATCTTGAAAGAGTAAGAAAATCATGATTTTGTGTTTGCTGTTGTCGAGTCCGCATTGACTCCTTCACACAAGAAACTTAGCATGTATCTTTGGAAAGTTACCCACCAATTCACTAAATTATAACCGCGTAAGATTCTTTCACTGCTATATAGTGCATAGATTTTAATTGTATATGATGATGAATTGTACCAACCTGGCCGTGAGGATGTGATTTTTTCTTTGCCCATGTCTGATGAGGCTGATAAGCTCCCATGGCTATCTCAGTATCTCTCGAACCAGCCAAGGATCTTTGGTTAATGTTAGCTGAACCAACTATGACATACTCATCATCTACAATCATCCCTTTTGCATGAACATAAATCATGAAACGGCGAGACTTTTGTGACGGTTTCTGAGAGTAGCAAAATGAAATTGTTCACATGCTCAATGAGAAACATTGTATAATACTGGCAATAGAAAACCTGTTTATTCCCTACAAGGATAACTATACATGAAAGTCTAAATGATCAATCCTACATTTTAAACCCATATCACTGTGAGATCCTTTACGATATAATGCAAATTAATCAAGGTAATTAGGTCCGCCTCCCGTTATGCTAAATCACAATACTAATTGCAAACTTTTGTGACGAGAAAGTACACTCGGCATATATAAACATATTAGTGTTTTCAAGGTGAAAATATTAGATCAAGATGATAGATGTAGAAAATTTGAATCCATATGTGCATCCCCCATGAAAGACTGAACTGTGATTCTTTTTTTTCTCAAACAGCTAATGTAAAGCAGATGTCAATTTAATATGAAAAGTTAATACGATAACTTGATAAGAATATGTTAACAATTATGTTGCTAAAAATTGCAAGTGAATATCCCTACTATAACAACTCAGTTCATTTAGGTCATCAACTATAAGTTTAAGTTTATTCCATTTACATTATCATCAATTAGTACAATATTTTATACAAATAAACTAGGCCAACAGAGTTTATTTTGATTAGAACTATAAAGTACATGCATTGCGAAAGATAAAGGCTTAAAATTCACCCTTAATGTAAATACAGATGAATAGAAATATCAGTTTGTTATGGTCCCAAAACACTAAAACTAGAATCTGATTATCATACATATTTTTTTACCAGACAAATACAAAAACTAGAAATTATTTTATAAAAGAAATATCCATAGCATCTGTCTAGAGATTAGCATAAAATTTTCTAAGTTGATGAAAATCATCTACAAATCCTTATTTTATTTTCTATGAATTTCCATAATTTTTTTCAGCAAATAAACAACATCTATAATTGGTTTTCAGGGAATAAACCAAATCCATTTTCAAATTGTTGTTTCAACTTTTATTCTTCTCTTAATTTCTATTTTCTGTAATTTAATGATATGATTCATATACTCAACCTGTTCATGATTAGAACAAGAAGAAACACTTTTAAGGATAATTCAGAGTACTTGACCAACATATACCAAGAGTTCCGGTGTATTCTACAATTTGCTTAGTTACGCCTTCAAGTCATCAGGCACGCATGACCGACAATTGATGGCATGGGTAGCCTATGCCATCTCAACTATGCACAACCATGCAGTTGTGCCACATTAAAGCAGATCCATCATATAAGTAAATAGTTAATTTCCTTAAGAACTGAACAGGCTCATGAAAAGTAAAATCCTTTAAAAAAATCAATGTTGAAGATATACTGCTGGGTTTTTCTGTAGAGAGGAATCATCTTCTTCCAAGTTATCCTTGGGCACTTCTTCCCGGTTCCCAAGACAATAAAAATTAAGATAATCTTGAGGATGGGCATTTTCAAGGTTCATGTGTTTAAGCTCCTTTCCCACAATCTCATACATCATTTGTATTGTTTGGCCCTGCAAGAACGTCAGAAAGATTTAAAGGTTTATTTACTAATAGAAAAGATCATCTGCATCCCTGTAGTTCTCAAAAGTTCCATGACATTTGCATATTTTCTCTTTAAAAAAAAACTTCCTGTCTTATTTCGGTGCATGATGCAAATATAGTAACAGAAAATTTGATAGTTATATTTCCTAAGAGAGAAGCATTCAGATAGTACCATTTAAAGTGAAGTATACCTGCCAAAAAAGAATTTCTTGCACAGCATTACTAGTTGGGTCTCCTTCGGGCCACATAGGTATAACCACATAAATTGCAAATCGTTCATTCGCTCTAATTTTGCTGGCAATTTTTAGTGCCAACTCCATGGGTATCAGATTATCAGCACCTGTTGGTAGCAAAGAATCTTTTAGCTAAATAACACAAAGCATAATACTGTAAAATGAAATTCAACGTTAAACCATGTTGCTCGCAAGTTTGAGAATCATTGGTGCTTACAAGCTAATGGTCAATAGGTCAAAAACTGAGTGGTTTTCTTCAATGGATAACAAATAGAAGCATCCTCCTTAAACACCACTACATAGGTGAATCTAAAACTGCAGATGGAACTTGACAATAGATCAAACTAAAAGCATCTAAAATTACAGATGGTGCTTAGCAATAGGTTAAGCTAAAAGCATTTGGATTTCTAGTTCTAAGCCTATCAAGTTAATAAATCAGGCAGCTTGGGAAGACAGTTTGTATAAAAATAGTTTTATTCTGTGTTAGCAAGTAATCACACAAAAATGTTCATCTGTGAATTATGAGGCCACTATCTTGCCCATGCAACATGGATCAGGAATAGTTGTGAAGTAAGAGTTGGTTGCTTTGGGCCTTGATATGGATGAAAAAATGTCGGTAAGACCAGTTTGCTGGTTAATTGGCCTATATGGCTATGCTACATGAATCAATTGGACTGCATTTTGGTCAGATGACTCAAGCTTACCAAGTTAGTGTGGGCTAATTCTCTCTTTGGGTTAGTCATGACAGAAGAACTAAATTAGGTCAGCAATATACTGTCTGTGTAGTTATCTAATTCTTGGTTAATACAGATCATGATTCTCCACAAAGGATCCAAATTAAAATAATTAATCTGAACTGCAGAATTTGAACAACACCGTTTGTTACACAATCACAGCAATGACAAGGAATTTCAACAAACCTGAATTTTTGTAAGATGACCAAGCATATGAAGAGCCAAGGAAATACTGATTCTCAATGTATATGAAATGTTTGGCAGATCTGATTGCATTCACATATGCTGTGTGGATGCTCTTATCGATAACCAAATTCTTGTGGCAAACAAGATTCTGTCAGAGAAATTGCAGGTGTAAAGTACTGGAATACATAAGCTTTTTGTTAATAAAACGATAAACAAAATGTTTTCCTAAAATCAAAATACTTCAATGATTATGTCCAACAGGGAAGCTGCTGGCGATATTATATATAACCTATGGTTATTTCATATTCCACAATGAAATGCCAGTATTTCTGCGGAGTAAAAGGACTGACCATCTTTGAAGCTTCTTCCACATTTGTAGGAAATCCTTTAAGTGAGCCAGAGTCTATAGAACGAAAGACCTGATAGATTAAAGAAAATCAGGAAACTTGGTTGGCTCTTGAAACTAACCTTGAAGATATTCAAAAGCTAATTTTATATATAACCTGAACATGCCAATGTTCAGAATCTCGTTCCTTTGAAACCCATAAACTTGGATCATCTTCTTGAACTGTAGGCGAAGGACTAAGAATCCATGAAATTCGTTCTAATTTTATTAGAGCATCGTCATGCCAACGGGATGCCTTTTTAAAGCGCCAACTAAATTCTCTCCATTTAGTTGCCCTTCTCCAGCGCTGTTCAAAATTCTTTAGAATATCATAAGCAGCAGGACCTTCAATCTTGCAATGTAAATCATGCCATGGTTGTCGTGGGCCTTTAGTTCCAGCCTAAGCAAAGTCAGAAACACAAAAATGTATTCAATAAATCATGTACAACACCAGATATAAATGGTATGCGTGGCATATAACATGGAGTCTACTCAATATATTTCTATGCATGGTAATTATTTTAATGTTAACCTCAAACACATCACACTCAACCACAAAGTCATACATGAAACTGAACAAAGCCAATATTAGAGCTCAATGGATAAAAGGGACTATATTGCAAGTCTAAGAGATAAATATTACATCACATTAGCTTAGTTTAATACAAACATATTTTGGAATGATTAGCTTCTGTTAACATATAGATATCTAATGAAACATTTAGATATGACAAAATTGATAACCCATTCGACTTCTGAAACACAGACAAAAAAGCAGCTACTCAAAAATAAAGTTGAGAATAGAAAAGAAAATATAACTCACAGTAAATGTTGGGTTATGGATATCATCCAAAAAGATTGTGTCAAGATCACGGAAAAGTCTATGCTCTGGTGTATCATAGCGGCCATCACAAAGATCAAGACCTCCAATAAAAGCAGTTATCTTTCTCTTGTTTCCAGAAGCCTGTGTATCGACCAATACACATTTCTGATGATGAGTAAATAGTGTCCCTACAACCTGCACCACAACAACAACAACAAAAGCAATATACAAGCTGATATACAACATAAGTACATAACTGAAGGAGAGACAATAGTTGGTTATGCAGTTACTCTTATATTTGTAGATTACAAATGTCAACTCAGGTTGTCAACTCTCTCTCTTTTCACCTCGCCTTCTTTTATTAATCAGCTATTGTATTTGCATTTTTTTAATACTGCAGAGAATTTACCAATTTGTTAATTTCTGTTCACTCTACTAATTGCAAGGAGAGTTCAACATGAAACAGAATGGATATTACATTTCCAGACCGACAGGAGTACCACAAGTGGATATTGGCCATAGTTTGGGATAATAGATTAAAAACATAAAGGAAAAAGTGAAATAGAATGGTTAGTATTTGTATAGATATCATCCTCATAAAAGAAAGACAGCCAAAAACACAAGATCACAATATACCCATGAAACTTTCCTATGGGTTGAATTGGATCTAAGGCCTATTACTTGTGTTTCTTAAAATTAAACCTAATGCAAGATTATGACAATTTCAGGATGATGGGATCCTATTTATGGAATGAAACTTAAGCATTTTCCACTTATTTCTTAAATAGCTGGGAGTTCCCTCTAGAAAAGAAACTTATAAACAATAAAGGGTTCAAAATTCAATAGAGGCATTCAAGCAAGATTGTGACTACAAACTCAAAGCATTCCTTGACAATTGAAATGATACCAGCTCTCACTCATAAATTACAAACAAATCAAGCAGGTGATAATAGATATTATCTATTATCAATTTAAACTAAATAATAAGAGCTCACAAGTGCCACCATCTTTACATTAGGCTAACCGAAGAGAAAATACAAATTTAACTATAAGAAAGACATTATATTTCATTCCGTCATGTACAACCAAAGACTCAAAAAAGTTTCTAAATTGAAATCCTGGTTTATCTGAGTGGAATGATTATTCGCATAATAGGTTATTTTCAAAGGATGTGTGCGACTGCTTGCAGTTTTAAGCCACAAATCAAAGTAATATCTGTTGCAAAAAAACATGACAAATTACAAAGATCATGCTTGCAGGCTAACCTTCTGCTTGAAAATACTAAGCTTACTACTGGCGTAGCGAGGTGATAGCACACAAATGATGGAGGAATGCTTGAAGAATTTCCGAGTCTCTTCGTCATGAGTTTGCATTACACCTCCCTGCAAATAAACATTCAAATGCATATAGATACATTCAAATGAATATAAATCAATGCTATCACAGTGGGCAACTTGAGTAATTGCTAAAGGAAGCTTGATCTCGGGATGTGTATTTCTTAAAGGTATCTATAAATAGTGAATTAAACACCAATGTGTTAAGGTACTTCATGCAGATAAAAAAGATAAAATAGAAAAGTAGACACCTAACATGTTAAAAATATTCCATGGAGAAGAACAAAGGCATATGCTCCATATTGCCTATGAATAAACATATCTGTAAATATAGAATTAAGTGCAAACCTTATTTCGGCATATTCCCTATAACTCAACACAAAATAATCACAAAACAAACCAAAAAACAAGGGAAATGTCTAAAACCAAAAGCATATATAACAAATAAAGAACACATTACAATGGGTTTGCCATGTTATTGTAATTCTTTGAGCTCAATTGTAACACTTCTCTCCCTCATTTTAAGCTTGAATTATATCTCCTTGTGAAGCTTGTAAGATGTTTCTCCAACTTGGAAGAAGTTCCAGAAAAAGAAAATATAGAGGGCTTCTATGAGTGATCCACCAAAAGAACATAGGCCATGGAATAGGAATGAGGGTTCCGCACCTTGTACATTGACGCCTTAGTGTTTTTCTTCTTGCCTTGTTTATTTTCTACTATATGTTTTGTTTCTAATCATGAATCACATGTTTTGTTTCTAATCATAAATCACAAAAAGAATTGCTATTCATCCCCCCTCTAGCTTCCGGACATCCACTACATTTGGGCCCAACACTATCATGAACATATGGTTTTCAATTCTTAAGATAGTGTTTTGGAAAGCACTTCATCCTGAAAGTATGATCTACTTCTTTGAAGTTGGTTGGCTCATAGCCTAACACTTGATGTTTTATCATCTACAGCAGCATGACAAAATACCAAACTACTAGCACAACTGCTGTGTATACAAAAGGTCTTTAATCACTTAGAATATTTAAAGCATGCTGCTATAGTATCCACTGGTCAAATTTTATTCACACAAAGAACGCCTTGACAAGGATGATTTCCAAACCCCGCTCCAATAAAGGTAATAGTAAGCTAAACGTGTCATAAACAACCTTAAGTCCTCAATATGCTATAGCATTGATGTAATGTTCAAGCTCATATCCTGAGTTGGAACAGAGAATTTAGTAGAGCATTCATCTTCCACGTCGAGAAAAGAGATAGGATTAGTGAAAAAGATGGATGCATAATTAACAGAAGAAAAACCAACCACTAAATGAATGTTAAGATACATATAGCAATTTGGATTGCTAAACTTGGACAAAGAATGTTTAGCTAAAGAGAATATTGTGGAAGGAGTCTTTACCGTCTTGATAAAGAATTTGTCATGGGATGTCTTGTCATCCCAGACCAGCATGCACACTCTCACCCCCTCCTGCGACTTGTACTTAAGCAACTCTCCTAACGTAAGGTCACGGCCCTGTGGAAGAGGCCGCGTCGGCTCCCTCACCAGCTTCACCTTGTGGAATATGGACCAGCCAACAATATATATCAAATGATGTGCCTCAAGAATTGCCTGACAAATATCTTCCCAGCACTTCTCGTGCTTAAACGTTGCCCCTTTCTCAAGCCTGACCTCTGGCAATTCGCCATCGTTCACATGGGCGTCCTGGTAGAGCGTTACAGAACCCCCAGGACGGAGCGGGAAGTAGGCATCCCTCACCCCCAGACTCTTCGGATCCCCAGCAATGCCATGCTGGTACTCAGGTGTATCCTCGACGGGGATGAACTCGATGGAGACACGGAGGGAGGATTCAGGCTTTGGAGGCTTCCCGTTGGAGCCAACGACAGGGTACCAACCCTGGATCTTCTTTCCGGAGGCGATGCTTGTAGCGGGGAACGAGACGGTGCCGATGAGCTGCGCGCCGAAGACGTCGTTGTCCTTGACGCGGAGCTCAAGGGCGGCAGCGCGGTGGGCAACTGGGATCTTAAAGTGATCGTTCCAAACAGGGTCTTCGGAGTTGGATATGACGCGGGTTCGGGCGATGGTGGCACCGGCTAGTCTGGCGGTGACGTAGGGGTCGCTGGTGATGGTCATGTGGTGGTGGTGGCGCTTCTGCGATAGGGAATCGGCGCCGGACTCCGAATTGGGAGCCGCGGAAGTCCTGGGGAGGAAGGTGTTGCGGCAAGGAGCGAAGCAGCGCCGCAGGTTCTCGGAGAAAGAGTCCATGTTGGGGAGGCCGCGGGCCTCGATGATAGTGAGGAGAAGGTAGCCGTGAAGGAGGACTTCCTCCTCGGCGGTGGCGACGGCGCACTCCATTCCTTTCGGCTGAGATCGGCGACGGAAACAAAGATGAGATCGGAACTTCAGTTTTTTTGTTTTACTCGAAGTAGAAACGAAGAAATGCGAAGCCTTCGAAGATCAAGCGCCGGCCTCTGGCTGGTTGGTAAATAAAGCTCCACGGCCTTCTTAATTGCCCCCCTACTTTGTCTTAATTACACCATTGCCCACTAACACCTGAGGAACTTCCCAGTTGCGCTGTGCAAAAAATAGAAAATCACACTTTCAGTTTTAAAAATATCCACAAACTATACTGAACTGAGCATTCAACTAGTTTTAGTATAAACTCTTAATTATTTCGTCGAGTAATTTTATCTAAACGTATTTGATATTTTAATGGGTAAAAAATTAAATAGCACCGAAATATCAAATTAGTGTTCTTTTTCCTTTTTTTAAAAAAATCAAATAAACGTCTCTATGATGATTTTATCTCAAAAATTCTCTTGAATTTAGCATAATTATAAAAGCTAGCATATAATTTTTACAATATGTAATAGTTAACGACTGTATTCTATAACATATAGAAGATCATTGATAAATACTACAAGTTATATAAAGTAATAGGTAGCAAATAGTGGTAGAAGTTACATGTTAGTATTTATACATTCAATTATGATTAAATTATATTTATTTAAAATATAATGAGGGTAATGAAATTTTCATTATTATTTTAATTAAATTATCACTCAAAAAACTAAAATTAAAATTATATAAAGTTATTGTTGCTAGCTTCTACACATTCTAGAAACTACATGATAACTTCTGCACGTTGTAAAAACTACATATTATCTTTTGCAGATTAATCATATTCAGATAATTAATGTTCATTTGAAATGTAATAAATATTATAGAATCATAATTTTTTAATCTACTCATTGAAATATTATTTTAATTAAATTATCACTCAAATAAGTAAAATTGATATAAACTCATTATTGTGTAAGCTAGCAACTAGCTTTTACAATGTATAGAAGTTAGCATCCAATTTTTATATATTGTAGTTAACTTCTACACGGCTAAATAATCAGATAATGTATTGTAAAATTTAGTTGCTAATTTCTACATATAGTAAAAGTTATATGTTAACTTTTACAATGATAAAAGATAGTTGTTAGCTTCTACCGATTGATTAAATAATATAAACGTACTTTGGAAAAGTCACTTTAAATGGGGTTTCATTTGATTTTAATAGAAAATGGAGTGTCAATTTAACAAATATCTAACTTTTACAATTATAAAAATTAGTTGCTAGCTTTTAACGAATGATCAAATAATCTAAATATATTTTAGACAGGTCATTTTAAATAGAGCGCTCATTTCACTTTAATAAAAAATGGAACATCTATCATACGAAAACATTAATGATGCAGCCGATTCGAGTTTTGCTCTATTTTAAATTCATATTAGAAGTTCATGAAATAGGAATATTATCTCATTTTTATGTTCTCGATGATTAAATATAAATTTTTAATAATCCAAAAGTTAGGTCCAAGTATTAAAAGGATTATTTTTTAGCTGAAAATAATAATTCAAAATTTTCTCTACCTTGGATAATGGATATTTTTTTCTAAAAAATAATAAAATTTGAAACATTAAAGAAATATAAAAAAACGAGAATTTTGCTAAATCAATAATATTTTGAAGCACGTTTCAATATTTTTCAAAGGGCATCAATTAAGTTTTTCTTCTTAAAAAAACAAATTATATTTTTTTTTAATGATAATAAAAAAATAAGAGGTCCAATTAAAAGGATAAGTATCAATTGAAACACCGATATGTGGGTTATTATTAAAATAAGAGGATCCGAACTGGAGTTGGCCACGTCGACCAAGCCGACACATCTACAGCAGTAGTGCTTTTTCTTACCCTCGTTTATCCACACACAAAACGTACGTCAGTTAGGATTGTTAGGGCACCCGTGTGGGGCCTGGTTGGTAGCGAATCACACGGTTGGTACCGAATTAGGCAATAAAGGTTAAAAGGTAACGTGATGTCTCTGCGATGGCGATTGAAGTTCATGCGGAGCACGCCAGGAGGTGGGCCCACGCGTCAAACATTTTGGGCAACTTGATCTGCATCTGATGCGGGGGGGCCGCACCACGTCGGACGGTGGATCTCGCTCCGCGCTTTCGCAAAACAAGCGGCGCATTTCCCGAATAAAAAATAAAATAAATACAGCGATTTACTGAACGCGCTTTCGCAAAACAAGCGGCGCATTTGCCGAATAACAAATAAAATAAATACGATAATTTACTGATCTATCACTAAATTTTCTAAATATATACCGCGCATTTAGTTAAGTTTTTAAAATATCTAAATTTTATATTATAGTTTCAAAATTATCAAATTATATATATTTTTTATTTTACCTTCCTATCCGAATCAATTTGACTAAAAAAAAATTAATTAATTAATTAATTTTTTTCAATCAAATTATTTTTTTTTTCAAAAAATTTATCAATCGATTTCAGTTAAAATATGATGATGGAGCTAGAGACTTGATATAAAATCAATTTATATATATTTATCTAGTTCTCTTAATTATAAAATTATTATCAAAATTTAATTTAACTAAATATAATAAGAGCAATGATTTTTTAATATTAATTAGTTTTTCAGATATATTCATGTTTAAAAAATTAATGTTCTCAATATATTATGTCAAATTGATATTTTATATTTTTTTTACAGTCAAGAAAGTTAGACAAACACATAAAAATTAGTTTCATGGCATTTCGAGGTCTATAGGTTGATCAACCGATTTTAGCCAAAACTAGCTAATGAATTTAGAGACCTCGAAATGACATGAAACAAATTCAAATGTGTTCGTCTAGTTCTCCTAATTGTAAAAATACTATTAAACATCAATTTGATGTAATATATTAAAAACAATGATTTTTTAAAAAAAAATTATGGTCGAATGAATTTAAATATATTAATGAAGATAGAGAACTCGAAATAAAATAAAACTAGATCCTATGAATTCTTCTAGTTCTTATATTATATTCATTCTCTCATATATTAATTTAATCTAATATGTTGAGAGTAATATTTTTTAAATATGAATGTATCTGAAAAATTAATTTGTATTTAAAATAAAATAATTCTTAATATATTGGGTCAAATTAATATTTAATAGTATTTTTACAATCAAAAGAATTAAACGAATACATATGAATTAATTCATATCATTTCGAACTTTCTACCTCCATCAGCCGAATCAATCGAAATAGACTGATGGATATTTTAAACACACAGCAAAAAATTAATTGAATTGGAAAAAAATTAATGGATTGATTCTTTTTCTAGAAGAATTGATTTGAGAAAAAGGGTAAAACGGAAAGTTAATTTGATAATTTTGATACTTGATTTAAATATTTTAAAAATTTATTTACTAGGTTCAATAAAAAACTAAAAATATAAATTACTTTATTTTTTTTAAACCATTAAAATTAGTCTATTAATTTTCTTAAATACTCCTAGCCCACTCTTTTCACCGACTCCCACTCGAATAGGCAGACGGCCAAGGTGACCGTGAATATGTGGCCAAGTAGTGAAGTAGCTAAGTTAGTCGTAAGTGACCGCTCAATTATATTATGTAATCATAATTTTATAGTTGTATAGTTGAGCAATCATTTGATCATATATTTTTATGGTCGTTTTTGCTGTCCATTCGAGTGGCTATCCATCAAATAGAGGATAAAGAAAGGTGGATAATAGAGAGCCAAGGGATATTTTGAGAAACTATTTTGATTTTAAAAAATTTATGAAAAGGCGGCACTTAAAAGTCGTAAAATTTTAAAAGTCGCGTCCAACCCGTGTTTCCTATTGTATCCCTTCCATTGATTACTATATTTCAAAGAATAATATCCTTATAATACTGCATTTCAAACGTCAGCACACTATTATGATTCTTATTTTCAAAATATAGTATCAACCATATACTTTAAGTTTCGTATTATCTAAATCTTATACGCAATTTTAACAATATTCAAATTCTATACTTGATCCTGTCCCCAAATCAAGAAGATGGCAATCGGGAACTAACGTTCAGGTGGTTCTTCGTCTTCATCGATGATCCTATATCTTGCAACCATAAATCGTTAGTGCCAAGTTAGGAGGGGGTTCCCGGCGACGACCCTCCAATGCTCAAGTCACACACCGGCAAACAAGGAAAGGAAGTGATGAATAGTGGCTTCAAGAGACGTTTTCTGCGTACCTCCGCGGAAGGCGATCTCCCTTCTTATATAGAGCCTCGACGGGTGGATTGTACACTTCCCGACACTACAACAAAAAAGCTAATAGACAACGCTTTTAAAGCGTTGTCTTTGTGCCTGAAAAAGCGTTGTTAAAGGCACTGTTGTTAAAAGTCTGCTCAACGACAACGCTTTTAAAGCGTTGTCGTTTGTACCAAAGACAACGCTTTTGCAACGCTTTAAAAGCGTTGTCGTTTTATGCAAAGGCAACGTTTTGCAACGCTTTTAAAGCGTTGTTGTTTTTTTACAAAGACAACACTTTTTGCAACGCTTTAAAAGCGTTGTCGTTTTAAAGAAAAAAAATTATTTAAAAATCATTATTTTTATATTTACGAAACTATTATTTTTCTTTTACCATGTCTAGATTAGAATTTTACATATAATCAACTCAGTTAATGATTTCAAACTCATCAAAATAATAGAAATCTGACGTTGAAGTAATATTAGTAATTAATTACATAAGAAGCTAGTAAATATCAAAATTAACACTAATTCTGTTTCAAAGTATATAGTGATATTCACATATAAAACAAAAGAGCACAAAAAATCTGTTTTGAACAGCTACAATCTGTTTAGCTAACAATCAGTTTACTGAATACTGAATACTGAAGTAGCCAACAATCTGTTTTCTCAAAATAGTACAGTAGTTACTGAATCCAGACGCTTAGTGTACTGATCAATTACTGAATCCAGACGCTCCTTAGTGTACTGATCTCGACTGTCCTGTATCCACCTACAAAAGTAGCAATAATATGTTTCAAGTCCATACATGAGCATTACTGAAATATCTTAATGAAGAAACAAACACAAGCAATATCTTAATGAAACAAAACAAAACAATCATCATGACTTTCTACCTACCAAACACACGCAATATCTTAATGAAGATTTTCTGTAGCTATTTTGTGCAGTTAGTGCTAAAATGAAGATTGTTGATGGCTTTTCCTAATGTTTCTGTTAGTCTAAATGCCCATAGAACCATCGAAGAAAATATGCAAAGCAACATTAGGAAACAATAGACACGTAAAGTACATAGAAAGAGTACTAAAATAAACATGTAGATTGTTAAAAAGATAAAATAAAAATAAAGCACCTCTCAGTATTTCTCCATTCTAAAATGCATTCAGTTATTCAAGAAATTTGATGAAAATTTATTAAAAGAGTGATTTCAGTGCTTTCAAACTTAAATCAATCCAAACTCATGGAAGAAAATGCTATAGACATAGTGATCGTTAGAGCCTGATTCAAAAGGGTAGCTTTAAACTAGAACTGACCTGTCATTCCAAGCACTACTGAAGTTGCAGCTTAAAACCAGTAAGGCCTTCGTGTGTTTTAGAATTTCATCTTCAAGAAGGTGATCAGAGTTTTCCTGAGAAGATGCACTGCAAAAGGCACCTTTGTTCAGTGTTAAGTTGATAGATGGTTTATATCTTCTAGATGCGTACATATATGCATGCGAGCAGCAATGTACAAATGAGATAGCACATCAGTGGAGATTGCCAATTTATTATTTCTGTTCCAGAAAAAAATTTTGTCATATTGAACTGTATTCAAATCTACTATATTAGTCTCTAGACTAACATCAGCCAACTGAATAGGAGTGCACTGGTCAAGAGAAGAACCACTTAAATCCTGATCTAGTGAAGCAAACTGAGATGGGCCCAAGAAACCTATTTCATCACTGCAATAAACAGAAAATCCAAAAAGCGAGATCATTTAAAAAGTCAGATCATAACTTAAATGAATAGAAGAATAATTATTTATTATTGCTTTAAATGACACAAATTAAGAAGCATATGAGAAACCAAAGAGCTTGAATAGTCATTATATGATACACAAACCAATATCCCATGAGCCTTTCTTACAAAAATACTGTTTTAAAATTAAAAGAAAAAATATTTAAAGAAATGAAAAGATGGTTGCAAGATCAAAGAAAAGCAAATATTTCAATGGTGATGCTGAGGTGAGCTTTTCTATCATGGTAAAGTTGCTCCTGCATAACCTAGTTTCAATAAAAGAATTACTCATTCTAGTAGCCTTTTTTTTAAATCTTTCATATGGCTATGGGTGCTGCTGTATCTTAAACAACTTACTAAATCAGTGGGCAATGAAGCATATCTTGTAGAATTGGATCTGTAAAACATTCAGAGAGCTATTCCAGAATTTTTCTCTCGTCTTAGGAAGCCCTTATTGGCTCTAATGTAATCAAACTACCTCCTCCATCAGTTAGAGAACTTTAATATGTGCCCGTGTGAAGAATCTTCATGAATCATGATATAATTGGGAACATAATTTGGTATGGGAAAAACAAAAAGGAAACTACAAAATGCATATATTTTCATAAAGGAAAATGGAACTTAGCAGGCTCACATGAGTTTATCTCCTTCCAATATACCTTCAAATTGCTCCAGTAGAGACATTTCACTTCCTCGTGAGAAACTTGAATCCTTTTCCATTTTCAGTATATAGAAGATGGAAAAAGAAGTAAGCCAAATTATATTGATTCATCAAAGAAACAATTGTAAAGGCTGAAAACGGAGAGATAATTTGTCTATTCAATTTTCTAATTTTAACAAACAAAATATCAAGACCGCGATGAACTTAGTGTTGCTTACACAGTGTGCATTCAGGGAGAAAGGAAGAGAAGGGGAAGAAGAGAAATGAGGGGAGGAGAGAAAGGAGGGAAGGGAGAGGGAGGGAGAGGAAAAAAGAGGGAGAAAGTTGTGTATTCGGATGAAAATAGGGAAAGAATGGAAGGAGGAAAAAGGCCTCTGCTGCACACTGCCCTCTGAAGCTCGCCTGTGCCACCCCGAGGCTCGCCTTGCTTCTCAATCCCACCACCTTCCCTCCCTGAGCCACTGCACGTCCCTCCCGAGCTCACCGACCATCCTCCGCCGCCCGCTCGCCGCCACCTCTCCCGTCTCTACCCTCCCTCCTCGAGCTGCCAAACCTAACTCCCTGGCCGCTGCCGAGATCACCCAAGGCAGTGGCTTCGTGCGGGTATGAGAAAAAAAAATCGTATTTCACGCTAGTTGACTCCAAATTGCTTCCGCGGAAACCCTGACGATCAATTTCTCAAGGAGTACACAGCCTTGTTGACGCCCCGGATCTGGAGGCCGGAGAGGAGTTGGATGGAGAAGCCGCATGAGATGAGGAGTTGGGAGAAGGGTTCGGGATCAAAAATGATCGGAAGATAGAAGTTGGGAGAAGGGTTCGGGTTTTCTACTCCTTACCTAGATCCAACGGTTTGTATTAATCAAGATTTAGATCCAACGGTTTGTATTAATCAAGATTTAGATGAGATTTTAAACATAGACAACACTTTTTATAAAACGTTGTTGTAGACACTAAAAATCAATCTAATAGACAACGCTTTTTACGAAGCGTTGTCTTTGACCCGTAAAAATCACTAATAGACAACGGTTTTTAGAAAAGCGATGTCTATTAATAAGAAAATAATGAAATAGACAACGCTTTTCACTAAAAGCGTTGTTAAAAAAAAATAGACAACGTTTTTTATAAAAAGCATTGTCGTTTAAGTGTTGTAGAATCCCAATTTTCTTGTAGTGCGAGTGGACACGCTTCCCCAAACTTTTCCCAAAAGCTAGCATCGAGAAGGTGTCCCTGACACCTTACCATAACGGGGCGAGCATATCTCTGCATAGGCGGCGGAAGCTTCTCCCGTACGATTCTCTATCTTGTCGGTCGATTTTCTGTCCATCTGCACCGCTCGTCGGTGGCACTAACTCCCAAAAGGATGTAGGCACGCACTCCTACTGTTCCTGTTTGTCGGCTACTAGTCTGACCGGGCTCTCCTCGATTGGTTCGGTTGGTGTGCCGAGGCTGATCGACTAGAGTATCATTTGCCTTTGTGCGTCACAAGCTCGGTCGTCTCTCACTGAACCCTATCGGCTGATCGGCGATGGGGAACTTTTTGGTCGGCTGGTCAATTAGTTGACCCCCCCTGACCTTGACGCCTACCGAAGCCCCGAGCTTCCTCGGAGGTGGGCCCTCCTGAGTCCTTCCTGGATCATCTCCGGATCACATGTCTCCCTTTTAAGTCTAGTCGAAGGAGGATGCAAGTCCGACTGACTAGACAAAATGGTGCAAAAATATTACTCTCTGATCGACGTTTTGGTCGGCTATGCGTCTTTATTCTGGCGGTGATGCCTTCAGCGGGCTGATCGGTCAGATTGAAGGGGCGTCCGATCAGGAGTCCGCTGCTCTTGTTCACTCGGCCCGTAGAACTATTGCCTTGGCACTTCCCCTTTTCTATCAACAAAATCTCTCGGAACCCTCACCAATCCGAGACGTTAACGCGGAACATGTCTCCTTAATTATTCTGACACCCGCCCTATGAGCTCACGCCTCGTGTCACCGCCTGTCGCCGCATGCTTGAGGTGACAGGATGGGACGTGACCCTTGACGATTTGAATTCGACGGCCAGATTTGCCTCTAGCTATTCGTGCTAACGATCGGACGGCTTAGCTTTGCCTTTTGATGTTTATAAACTCGCGGTCGCCGCCTTCTACTCACCTTTACTCAACGTTCTTGTTTCCGACAATTTCCTCAGCGTTCTTGTTTCCGGCGATTTCCTCAGCGTTCCTCGGCGAATCCTTCTTCTCTCGCTATTCCTGCCCTCGGTGAGTCCGTTACTTTCTTTTGTAGCCCTTTTGTATTCTGCCATCTCCGAAACCCTTCCGGTGAGCTCTTCTACCTACACTTTGCCCTTTCTTCTTCGCTTCTCTCCGACGCTTCTTGGTCATTTCTTCGACTATGGCGAATACCTTTGAACTTCCTCCCGGTTATGAGATCCATGTTCTGTTGGCCATCGATCGATCGTCCACTCCGCCGAGAGGCTGTGTTTGCTTCTTCCGGGACCAGTTCGCTGCCGGCCTGCGGATTCCCCTTCATCCCTTTACTATAGATGTTTGTAAATATTTTGGCTTATCCCCCTCCCAGTTAGTTCCAAATTCTTTTCTCCTTTTGTGCGGGCTAATTATTTTATTCCGCTTACATCACATCCCTTTGACCCCTTTGGTTTTCCACTACTTTTATTATCCGAAGCTTTCCGATCAGCCAGGCACCTTCCTCTTGCAAGCCTGCCCTGGCCTGGTCTTTTTTGACAGGATGTCTTCTTCTAATAAGCATTGGAGAGAGTATTTATTTTTTGTTCACTTTCCCGATCGACCACCCTTCCAAATCACTTGGCAACTTTCATTAGGGCCCCAACCTTCACTGCCTCGTTATAAGAGCACTTCGACCTACTTACATGCTGCCTCCATGCTGGCCGGTCAGAAGTTTAATATTCACAAGTTGCTGGAGGAAGGGGTCCTGGCACTCTTCGGTCTTAGCCCGATCAACCCATCCGAGCCGGTCAACTTAGGTAAACTGTTCACCCACTTCTTTTCCTTGTGTCTAACTGATTTCTTTCTTTATTTTGCAGCCAACATCATGATGAGGGCACGCTTGGTCGGGTAATCGAAGCTTACTAATGTCGATGTTGACAAAGTAGTGGTCGAGGTTTTGGCCGAGCGGGGATTCCAACCGCACGATCTTCCAGAGCAGACACCCACTGAGTGTGGGCTTACTCAAGAGGCCGCTGGGGAGTCGGGCCAGGTGCCGATCGAAGGAGCGACGATTGGTGCGCCGATCGCAGAACTTCCGACCACTCAGTCAACTCCAAAAGAAGGCTCGCTATCGGAGATGTCGCTCGAGAATACGCGCAAGAGGCGCCGATCAGAGAAAGCTGCCCGCTTAGCTTCCTCAACGGTGAGGATCGCCGATCGAACTGGTGCTTTCGGACCGACAGTGCCGGAGGCCACGAATGTCTCCTCCGACCGGACACCCTCCGACCCTCTCGTTGACCCTCCATTCACCAGCTTGCCGCCGCAGTCAGGTCAGGGTCATCTTTTAAGGTCAAGCATTCGCCCCGCACCCTCATCTTCTCGCCCTGGCCGGTCGGCTTCCTCTCACTCAGCCCGACTGGCCGGAGACGCATCATTGCCACTCTCCATCTTCCAACCGAAGAGATTTCGAAGTCGGGGGGCTCGGCGAATCAGACCGAGCACCAGATCATCATTCAAGGCCATCTGGCCGAGGTGTGGGAGGATGCATGTGCCCGAGTGGCGACTGCCCCCTCGGGTGTGCTGGCGAATAGCCACACTAGGCAACTCACCGGCGTGAATTTTTCTTTCATCTCTTGCACCAACTTGTCTGGCCTTGTCTCTGATCTATTCCAGGTTCTTGTTTCTGCAGTTTTTGGTGGACGACCTGGCGATGTGTCAGAGGCTCACTTTTGTGGAGGATGAGCTGCGACGGCTGAAGGAAGCTCCCAGCCAATCGGGGACCACTCACGGTCTGAACGACACCCAGGTAGCCCAACTGCAGGCCGACTTGGCCAAGAGTGAAGAGTTGCTAACCGCCGAACGGGGTAAGAGCACCAAGCAAGCTGGATACATCAACCGGATCAAAAAAGAGATCACTACCTTCGAGAGCAAAATCACTCTCGCCACCAACCGCAAGCAAGGGTTGTTGATGATCTAGAGAAGAAGAATGTGGAGGCCCAGGCTCTCGAGTAGAAGCTGAAACAAACAGAAGACGAGCTGAAGAAGGCGGAGGACCTCCTGGTGTCCGAACGGTAATCCCGCGAGTCTAAAGAAGCTTCTTTAAGGAGCCAGCTGTCCGACAAGGATGCCGACCTCACGGTGGTGAAGGTGGACTTGGAAAGCGCTCAATCGGCCTTAGAGGCGCATAAAGAAAGTGAGCATAGCCGCTCCGAGGAGATGAAGGTGGTCTACATCCGGTCTGATACCTTTGTTGACAAGTTCGTTGCCCGAGTTCTTAGACTCTTCGGCTGCGCCGTGGACAATATCTTTAATCAACTCAAGAAGAAAGGGCACCTGCCTGCCGATCTACCCGGCACTACCATTGACCGCGATCAGCTCAACGACTCTATTCCTGACGACGCCCTGGCTTATTTGGAATGAATCCTTAAAAACTTTGTCTTTTGCTCACCTTGCTATGTAATCTTTGAATTGTACTTTTGTCCGCCCCCGTAAGTACTCGGTCGGCAAAAACTTTAAGGCACAACTCGGGTTTGCTTCATTTTTGACGCCTTTCTCCGTTTTTTTGGTGGCTTTCGAATGTGATAGGGCGATCGTCTAGACCCATACTCATCTGATCGATGATTTAGGAGCAATTTTGATGATGCAAGGGTTTAAGGTCGCCGCTCGACCGCCGACGATGCGAGGGTTTAAGGTCGCCGCTCGACCACCGACGACGTGAGGATTTAAGGTCGTCGCTCGACCGCTGACGGCGTGAGGGTTTAAGGTCGTCGCTCGACCGTCGATGACGTGAGGGTTTAAGGTTGCCGCTCGACCGCCGATGACGCGAGGGTTTAAGGTCGCCGCTCGACCGCCGATGACACGAGGGTTTAAGGTCGTCTCTCAACCGCCGATGACATGAGGGTTTAAGGTCACCGCTCGATCGCCGATGATGCGAGGGTTTAAGGTCGCCGCTCGACCACCGATGACGTGTTGGTTAGACGGGGACTTGAGGAAACTCATGAGTTGTTTTCTTCCTACATTCAACAAGGATATACAAACAGAGGAATACATGAATTCACTCATGCACCTCTTCACCTAGCTCTATAGGGTTGGAGGTGGTTCGCACTCCACGGTCGATCCAGCTTTCTTCCCTCGGCGTCTTCCAAATAATAAGCGCATGAGCGTAGCTTTTCCAATACCTTGAACGGACCTGCCCATGGAGCTTCCAACTTCTTGACATCGCCGACCGGCTTGGCCTTCTTCCATACGAGATTGCCCGGTTGAAAAGATCTAAGGATTACCTGCCGATTGTAGTTTTGCCGCATCCTTTGCCTATAGCTGTTAGCCGAGCGGCTGTCTTGTCACGAACCTCGATCATGTCGAGTTCCATCATCCTCCGGTCTGTATTTCCTTCATCGTAATGCAACACCCGATCAGACTCGACTCCGATTTCTACTGGGACTACCGCTTCTCCGTCGTATACCAGATGGAACGGAGTGACACCAGTTCCCTCTTTGGGTGTCGTACGCAGCGCCCATAATACACTGGGCAACTCATCCACCAAACTACCTCCCATGTTATTTAGCCGGATGCGCAATATTCTGAGAATCTCTCGGTTGGTGACCTCCGCTTGTCCATTGCTTTGGGGGTAGGCCACGAAGGTGAAGGCTTGCTGTATGCCATAGCCCTCGCACCATTCTTTCAGCTCTTGGCCAGTAAACTGTCTCCCATTGTCCGAAATGAGCTGGCATGGAATGCCAAACCGGCATATGATGTTTTTCCATATGAATTCCTTGACCATACTCTCTGTTATCCTTGCCAGCGGCTCGGCTTCCACCCATTTAGAGAAGTAATCCACAGCTACTAGTAAGAACTTTCTTTGACCCGTCGCCATAGGAAAAGGGCCGACTATGTCCATACCCTATTGGTCGAACGGATAGGCCACAGTGGATGCTTTCATCTCTGTGGTCGGTCGGTGTGTCAAACTGTGATACCTTTGGCATGACAAGCAAGTGGCCACTGCTCGGTTTGCATCTTCCTGGAGCATGGGCCAGAAATATCCTACCAGGATGACTTTCTTGGCCAATGACCGCCCGCCCGAATGTCCCCCGCAGGAGCCTTGATGTACCTTTTGGAGGATGTATTCAGCGCCCTCCGGGCTCACACATTTGAGCATAGGGCGGGAGAATGCCTTTTTGTATAGCTGCTCGCCTATCATCGTGAACCAGGCGGCTCACCTCCTTAAACTCTGATCGGCGTAGTGATTTCCAATCAGATCTCCCAATTAGAGGAACTTCACGATGGGTGTCCTCCAATCCTCCGGAAACGGTATTCCTCTCGCTCGGTCCACGTGCGCCACTAGGGAGACCTGCTCAATTGGACAACTGGTGATGATCGGCGTTAGTGCACTAGCCAACTTTGCCAATTCATCTGCTATTTGGTTCTCCGAGCAAGGAATCTTGCATACGATGACCTCTTGGAAGCTCGCCTTGAGCCTCTCAAAGGCCTCCGCATATAACCTGAGTCAAGTGCTATTGATCTCGAACGTTCCGCTCAGCTGTTGCGCGACCAACTGTGAATCTGAATGTATGAGTACTTTGGTGGCCCCGACGTGTCGAGCAGCTTACAAACCGGCTATGAGCGCTTCGTACTCGGCTTCGTTGTTGGTGGCCCGGTGATCCAGCCGAATAGATAACTGCACCCGACCCTCTCTAGGAGAGATGAGTAAGATACTGATCCCACTTCTTTGGTGAGCGGACGAACCATCCACGTACACCCTCCATGAGGACTCAGGTTCCGGATTTTATACTTCCGCGACAAAGTCTGCCAAGGCCTGTACTTTTATGGCAGACCGAGGTTAATACTGGATGCCAAATTCACTGAGCTCAGTGGTCCATTTGATTAGTCGGCTGGAGGCTTCGGGGTTGAGAAGAACTCGGCCCAAGGCGCTGTTGGTCATCACAATTATGGTGTGGGCCAGGAAATAAGGTCGAAGCCTTCAAGCGGCGAGGATCAACGCATAAGTGAGTTTTTCGAGACCAGTGTAGCGAGACTCAACATCTTTCAATATGTGGCTAGAAAAAACACCGGTTGCTGTTCTCCCCCTTCTTGCTTGACTAACGCTGATCCAATTGCATACTCAGTTGATGATAGATAAATCCAAAGCAGCTCCCCGACAGTTGGTTTGGCCAGAATGGGCAGGGAGTTGAGATATTGTTTGAGCTCCTCGAAGGCCTGATCACACTCGTTGTCCCATTGGAACTTGGTCGCTCGTCGTAATATCTTAAAGAAACAGCAGACTCCGGTCGGATGATCGGGAGATGAACTTTGATAGGGTCGTGATTCTTCCGGTCAGCCTCTGTACTTCTTTCAGATTGTGGGGCGGTGGCATGTCCTGGATCGCCTTTACTTTGCCGGGATTCATGTCAATTCCTCGCTCGGTGACGATATAGCCCAAAAAAATGCCCGCTCTTAGCGCCGAACAGACATTTGGTTTGGTTGAGCTTGATCCCGTAGGTCCTCAGCATCCGACAGGTTTCTTCGACGTCTACACAGAGGTCGATCGATCGGAGAGATTTAATGAGGATGTCGTCAACATATACCTCCAAATTTCGCCCGATCTGCTTTCGAAATACTTTATTCATCATCCTCTGATAGGCGGCGCCAACATTCTTTAGTCTGAACGACATAACCTTATAACAGAACATCCCATCAGCAGTGACGAAGCTGACCTTCTCCTGATCTTTGTGCACAAATGGCACCTGGTGGTAGCCTTGATAGACATCAAGCATGCAGATCAACTCGCATCCGGCCGTCGAGTCCACCATCTGGTCGATCCATGGCAAGGGATAGGAATCCTTGGGACATGCCTTGTTTAAGTCTCTGAAGTCGATGCATACTCACCATTTATTACCTAGCTTGGAGACCAACACTACGTTGGCGAGCCAGATCGGAAATTGAATCTCCCTGATGTGTCCGACCTCTAGCAGCTTGTCAACTTCGGCACGAATGATCAAATCCTGCTCGGCGCTGAAGTCGCGCTTCCTTTGCTTGACTGGTCGAGCGTCTCGCCGAACGTGCAATTCATGCAGTGCCATGCTTGGGTTGACTCCAGGCAGCTCATGCGTCGACCGGGCGAATACGTCGTGGTTCCTTCACAGGCAGTCGATCAACTCCTCCTTTTGCTGATCTGGCAGATTGGAGGCTATGAAAGTAGTAGCTTCTGATCGGCTCGGGTGTATCTGTATTTCCTCCTTGTCGTCATACACCAGCGTGGGAGGCTTTTCCTTGATGATGTACACTTCCATCCGTGGACATTTCCTGCCGACTCTAGCTTCTTCCTTGACCATTTCAACGTAGCAACGTCGGGCCGCCACCTGGTCCCCTCGGACCTCGCCCACCAGCTTCCCGACAGGGAATTTAATTTTTTGGCAGTAGGTTGATACTACTGCCCGAAACTCGTTGAGTGCCGGTCGACCTAATATCACGTTGTACGCTGAGGGCGCATCTACCACAATGAAATTTGTGGCGCGCGTCCTAACCAGTGGCTCTTCTCCGAGCGAGATGGATAGCCTTGCTTGTCCGATCGACAAGACTTCGTTGCCGGTGAAACCATACAGCGGAGTCGTCATGGGCAAGAGCTCGACCCGATAAATTTGTAACAAATCAAATGCTTGCTTAAAAATAATATTTACCTAACTTCCCGTGTCGACGAAAGTCCGGCGGATGGTGTAGTTGGCGATTACCTTCTTGATGATCAACGCGTCATCATGAGGGACCTCCACTCCCTCCAAGTCCTTGGGGCCAAAACTGATTTCTGGCCCTTCCGCCTTCTCCTTGATGCAACCCACCACATATATTGATAATTGTCGTGCACGGCTCTTCCGAGCTCGGTTGGAGTCTCCTCTGGTCGGGCCACCTAAGATCATTCTGATTTCTCTGCAAGTGGCGTTTCTCCTATTTTCCTCCTCTCGTGTAGGGTGCCTATTCCGATCAGTGGAAAAGCGAGTAAGGCTACGGTCTCACCGATGATGCCTTGTTGGTCGCACACCTTCCGACCATCGATCCTTTGCTCGGTTCTACGTCCGGGATGTTGCTCTGGGGTGGGCGACCGGTGTCGGTATTCCCTCCGCTTTGGTCGGTGCACATTAGGATCGTCACGACACTCCCAGGTGTTGTGTGTTCCTGATTGGTGGAATTTACAGAACATTGGGGTCCATTTTGTAATACCCACTAAGCTTGTAAGATAAATATATGAATGTGAGATTTTTCCTTAGAAAAATAATAGGAAGTGAGTTGAAGCAAAAAGAAATAAAATGAAATAAAAAGAAGAGGAGGTCAAGGATTGAACCATGAACCTCTTATATTATATTTCATAGAATTAATTAGTAGAAACAATTGGGATAGAGAGAAGATGTTGATAACAAATGAGGGAAACTCATGATAAAGGTAAGAGTAAAAGCTAGCCAAAAGAAAACAAGAAAGGAGCAAGAAAAAGGCAACTTGTCTTCCTCCCTTTCTCTCCTTCTTCCTCTTTGTTGTTGCCGAAAATTTAAAGAGGGAATTAAGAGGATTCAATCCCCCTTATTTCATCATGAATGGTAAGAATAAATGAATAAATAAAATAAATAGGAAATAGAAAAAAAAAAAAAAGGCTAAGGGAGAAGGAAAACAAAAAATCAATTTTGCTACCTCTTCCCCCTTAACATAAAAGGGAGCAAGAAAAGAGAAGTTTATTTTTCTCTCATTCTTCCTCTCCCTCACCGAAACCATCAGTCCCCTCTCCTCCATCTTCGGCCCCAAAGCCAAGGTTTTCTCCTAAGAAAGTCTAAGATACAAGGAGGACTATGCAAGGGAATCAAGGGAAAGGAACTAGAAGAAGAGGCTACTTCTTCCATCACCATACCTTAGATCCACAAGCGAAAAGGATGTAAGCTTCCCCTCACCTGTGGTACAAGGCTTTTTATGTGATTTTCGGATTTTATGAGGATTAGAAAACCTAGGAAAGAATTCTAGAAAATTCGGCTAAAGAAAGGGTTTTCAAATCTAGGAAGGTTTAAACAAGTCCTTATTTCATGATATTTTTCTATGCTATGTAGGAAGGATTTTCTTCATGTTTTTATACCTAAATGATGCTTGATCAGAGGAGTACCTAACCCTAGAATTTCGGCCAAAAATATTTTAAAGAGGTTAGGGAAAATATTGTGTAACCAAACTAATGCAAGATTCTCTCCATGAACTATTAAGGATCTTTTATTGGTTTTCTTGCTTAAAAGGTACTTGGAACCAAAAGAAATCCATTTATATGTTTCGGCCAAGAAAAGGGCTTAGGGTTAGGAAGACCTTTAAATTTTAAGTAACCATGTTTGTATGATAGAATATAGAGTTTTCTAAAAGAATTGCATGTTGAACATTGCTAGAAATTCATGAACTCTTATTTTAGATTTTCGGCCATGATAAGATGGATAGTTAGAAAAGCTTAAACAAAATTCTAATATGCTTAAGACCTCTGTGATATTATGATATGAAAGTTGTTTAATGTTCTTATGTTTAAATTGAGTATAGGAAAATTAGTTACATGATATATGACATGTAGGATCACAAGGGTCCTAGCTTGTTTATGAACCAACTTTGTATATGATGTTCTTAGTAATTTTTGCCATGAAACTTACTTAGGTTTTCCATGCTTTAGGCCACTTAAAACCTAGTTTAAAGAATGGTAGGTTTCGGCCATGAGGAAAAATAAAAGAAAAAGGGAAAGAAACCTAGGAAGCCTAAGACACAATTCACATGTATGTTTATTATGCTTGTCTTTATACATGCTATGAAACTTGTATGATTTCTTATGCTCTTAGGCTATTTGAAGCAAGTTTATATACTGTTGAGTTTCGGCCAAGTAGGGTTTAAAAGACCTAGAGGCCTTAGAAATGAAACCAAATGTGTTAAAAGTGCTTCTTATGAAAATAGGATAATGTGTTGATTGTGTCACATGCTTGTAAAATTTTTCCATGACCTAAATGGACTATTGTATGTTTCGGCCATGAAGGAATAGATGCCCTAGAAACCCTAGAACAAGAATTAAATATGCTTATGTCACTTTACATAGAATATGATAAGTAGAAAGACAAAGTTCCCATGTTATATGTTGTTTAATGACCTAATTGAGGCTAGGGTAAGTTTCGGCCATACATGTTGTATAAGGTTTTGTTATGAATTTATACATGATGTTAGTTCAAGTTCACATGCTTGTATGTTTGTTTTTAGCCCTCATGAACACTTGTTAAAAGTTTGACCATGACATATGTTAAGGGCTTGAAGGACTTAGGAACTAGCTCAATATGCTTACTATGTTACTTGAAAAAAAATGCTATAAATATGGTTTAAGGTTTCCATGCTTTCATGACATTTGGGACCTTGTTTATATACTGATAGGGTTCGGCCACATGAGTTTAAGGACTTGGAGAACTTAGAAACCAAGTAAATCATACTTATAATGCTTCCTATGAAATTCATGTAATGATAATTTAGGTTTCACATGCTTGGAGGTTGTTTTTACCTAAATTGAGACCTAAGGGGGTTCGACCATGATAGGAACCCAAGGGTTTAGGAAGCTTAGAACCCAAGTCAACTATGTTACCATGTTTCTTATGATAGTATAATCACATGATACACCCTTATGCTTAACCATGTATGCTTGTGATTTATACCTTTTTATGATATGATATGTGGATATAGATATGCATGTTTTAATGATATGTTATGTGCTTAGAATATGCATGCTTGATGATATGCTATATGCTTAGAATATGCATGTTTTAATGATATGATATGTGTTTAGAAATATGCATGCTTTGATGATATGTTATGTGCTTAGAATATGCATGTTTTTATGATATGATATGTGTTTAGAAATATGCATGCTTTGATGATATGTTATGTTCTTAGAATATGCATGCTTGATGATATGCTATATGCTTAGAATATGCATGCTTTTTATGATATGCTATGTGGAAGGAAATATGCATACTTTGATGATATGCAATGTGCTTAAAATATGTATGCTTTTATGATATGCATGTTAATATGATGTATGCCTAAGTGATGCATACCTTTATGACATGATGTATGCCTAAGTGATGCATACTTTTATATGATGTATGCCTAAGTGATGCATGCTTGTATGATGTATGATATGTATAAGTATGACATGTATTTTACTTTGAATGGCTTGTACCAAAAGGGTGGGCTCCTTATGCGCCCCTAGGTCGAATTACGGGCCTAGTAAAGGGTGGGCTCCTTACGTGCCCCTAGGTCGAGCTACGGGCCTAGTTTCCTAGTAGGATCAAGACTAGCTATCTTGGATCTACTTAGGATGCGCGCATTATGTATGTATGTGGTACTAAGCCGGGATCCCCAATATGTTGATATTATGTTCAAGTATATATGTAAGAAGAAATGGTTTTAAAGATCATGAGACATACACATGTTTTTTCGGATACATGTTTTCAAAATCATATTGCATATACTTTATGATCATGTTGTGATAATGCTATGATTTATGATATGCCATGATTAGATATGACTATGATATGTTCCATGCTATGCTTTAAGGGATGAGATGCCATGATTAGATATGATTATGTTATATTTCATGCTATAATTTAAGAGATGATATGCCATGACTAATTATGATTTTGTTATGTTGCATGATATGATTAAAGAGTATGATATGTTATGCCATGACTAGTTGAGATCATGTTATGTTGATATATTCTTTGATTATGTAATGATTTTTGGTTTTAGTGAGTAGGAAAGGAACTTACTGAGCCATGAGTGCTCACAGCTTACTTTCCTTGTACCGCAGATAAAGGAAAAAGCTGGATGTGCTAAAGGAGCAGCAGGAGAGGCAAGGAGATGTGTGTGGCTGTGGCTAGGCAACCCAATAAGAACCTACTTTAAGAACTTTTAAGAATTACGCTTTGGTTTCATAAATTGTAGTACTAAATGGGTGACTTGATGTTATGTTTCTATTTATCTGGTTATCATGTTATGGAAACCATATTAGTGTAGTTCGGATATGCAAACAAAAGAAAAGTTTTTATTAATCTAAGAAAAATTATTTTAAGTCTTACGCTGTAGTATGCACGTAGATTATCGTAGCCCCGTCCCTTAGGGTTAGCAGGGAGGGCAGGCGTTACAGGTTGGTATCAGAGCCAAGTTATTGCCAGCTCACTACACACACATCAAGCCTCCTACCTGCCGCTCCAAGTAAGAATGTTTATGCTAAATTTACTTGTTATATGCTTATGTTTAATTTTCTTGTTACATGTTTATGCTTAATTTTCATGATTATATGACTTATGCTCTATTTTTTTTCTTTCTTGTTATATTGCCTATGCTTCATTTTCTTTACTACATTGCTTATGCTTTATTTCCTTATGTTACATTGTTTGTCATTATATTCCTTATTTTTCCTTATGTTGTTTATGCTTTAGTTTCATGTTCTACTTGCTTATGCTTTATTCTATACTGTTAGTTATAAATTAGATTAGGATTACATATTGGTAGGTTAGGAATAATACTAGAACAAATAGATAGAAACAAAACAATAGGTTAGATTGGCTAAAAACGATAACCACTTACACTAGTCTGTTTGTCCTTATTTAGATAAACATGGTTAGGACACGCAATGCCCAAACCGGAGGAACAGTGACTCCACCAGATCTGACACAGGTAGTCGCAGACCTCCAGCATCAGATCACAGAGCAACAGCAGCTGATCACTACCTTAATGGGTCAGCAAGGCAACCCAGTCACCCCACCGGTGAATCCACTACCTGTTGTACCTACAGCCGCACCAGTGCCCCCGGCAGCCCCTACTCCGATGGTCCGACAAGAGGCCTATCTGATTCAGTGGCAAAGGCTTAAGCCGGAAGCATTCTCGGGAAACTGTGAACCATGGGATGCCTAAGCTCAAAACCCCGGAGAACATAATGGAATTATTGGATTGGCCTGAACACGAGAAGGTCGCATCGTCTGTCTTACCGGAGATGCCCGGATGTGGTGGGACAGAGTAAAGGCGAAAAGACAAATAAACCAAATGCAGTGGACAGATTTTGAGACAGAGTTCTTAGAGGAATTCTTCCATATGCGAGTGACCAACAAGCACTATGACGAGTTCACCGAGTTCCGCAAGGTGATCAGTTAATGAAGCCGTTAAGAGGTTCAACCGCTTAGCCCGACCGTGCCTAATCGGTCCGAATCGAAAAGAAAGGGTCCTTAATGTTAAAGATGCTCACCCGAGATAGCTCGAACGTGGCCGTGAGTTAATAGACCGCAGAGCAGAGGAGCTAGTCAAGAGTGCCACGATTACCGAGCATTATCAGGAAGCAATGAACAAGGGCAAGAACCAAGCACTGACCGGAGGACAAAAATCGCACAATACCAGAACCGACTGGAAAGGAAACTCAGGTGGAAAGAGGAAACAGTGGAATAAACCAAAAGGTGGTTCGGTCAATAAGCAGACCAAGTACCCTCAGTGTGCCACATGTGGGAAAATGCATTCTGGAGTATGTCTTCTGAGCACCAGAAAGTGCTACAACTGCGGAAAGGAAGGTCATTTGATAAGAGATTGCCCTACTCAACCTCAGGCACCACCTTCGCAGAACTTCCAGAACAGGAGTGCCCCCGCACAGCTTCATCAGATGCAAGCTGCCATAGAAGGGACTTCAATCAGCCAAGGAAGATTGGAGGCCCCTCCCACTATGACCAATGCCAGAGTCTACTCTCTCGCTCAGGACGACGTGGCGAACGCCTCTACTGCTGTCACAGGTCAGCTATCTAATTTCAGTCAGTATGCTAGAATTTTATTCAATGCTGAAAGCAAACTGATGAGGGAATCCATCGAGAAACTGAAACATGTTTCGTATCCATTAGTTGAAACCATGTCCGGACGACTTTCTACCCTCACCATAACACCAACGTTATTCGAGAACATGTTAGAGAAGCAAACCAGGGACCCGAGCCTTCAAAGAATTAAACAAGGGACCACAGAAGGAAAGAATGACGGGTTCCGTATCGCAGACGATGGAATATTATACCTCAGGGATCGATTATGTATTCCGGAGGATCCAGAGTTGCGAAAGAAGATACTGGAAGAAGCTCATACAATGCCTTATGCAATGCACCCGGGTTCCACTAAGATGTACCAGGACCTGAAAAAGAAATTTTGGTGGTCCGGTATGAAAAGAGAAGTGGCTCAGTACGTCAGTACTTGTCTGACGTGCCAAAGGGTAAAAGCTGAACACCAGAGACCCGGTGGATTATTACAACCTGTCCAAATTCCAGAATGGAAATGGGAAGAAATCTCCATGGATTTCATTTCAGGTCTACCCAAGACGACAAACGGGTATGATGCTATATGGGTGATCGTGGACAGACTGACGAAGTCTGCACACTTTTTGGCGATCAAGATGACTTATTCAACTGAACAACTAGCTCAACTATATGTTAAGGAAATCGTCAGATTACATGGTATCCCTAAGACCATTATTTCTGATAGAGACGGACGTTTTGTCTCGCACTTTTGGGAGTGCGTTCAGAAGGCCCTCGGCACGAAGTTGTTGTTTAGCACAGCCTTCCACCCACAGACTAATGGGCAGACTGAAAGAGTAAATCAAATATTGGAGGATATGTTAAGAGCTTGTGCCCTGGACTTCAAGGGGAGCTGGTGCCGATATTTATACCTGGCAGAATTCGCCTACAATAATAGCTACCAAGCTACTATTGGAATGACACCTTACGAAGCTCTATATGGGAGGAAGTGTAGATCTCCTATATGCTGGTATGAAAGTGGTGAAAAGAAGGAAATGAGGTTCCGAATGGAACTTATTGATGACACCACCCGAGCTATACAAAAGATCCGTCAACGAATAGAAACTGCTCAGAGCCGACAGAAGAATTATGCCGATAAACGGCACAGACCGCTAGAATTCAACATCGGAGACTTGGTATTCCTTAAAGTATCCCCCATGAAAGGGATAATGAGGTTCGGAAAGAGGAGCAAGCTAAGCCCACGATACGTAGGATCGTATCGGATTTTGGAAAGAGTGGGCCAAGTTGCATACAGACTAGAACTACCTTCAGACATGACCGCCATTCACAACGTGTTCCATGTATCGATGCTCAAGACATGTACTCCCAGCACAGATCAAGTGATTGAGCCTCAGTCGGTACAGGTGCAGGAAGACCTGAGTTACGAAAGTAAACCCATCCAGATTCTGGACCGAGAAATAAAGAGGTTAAGGAACAAAGAAATACCCTTAGTAAAGGTCTTGTGGCGGAATCAACGATTCGAAGAAGCCACCTAGGAACGCGAGGACGATATGAAACAAAAGTACCCGGAGCTATTTTAAAGTTCGAGGACGAACTTTTTATGAGGTACGAGGTACTGTAATACCCACTAAGCTTGTAAGATAAATATATGAATGTGGGATTTTTTCTTAGAAAAATAATAGGAAGTGAGTTGAAGCAAAAAGAAATAAAATGAAATAAAAAGAAGAGGAGGTCAAGGATTGAACCATGAACCTCTTATATTATATTTCATAGAATTAATTAGTAGAAACCAATTGGGATAGAGAGAAGATGTTGATAACAAAGGAGGGAAACTCATGATAAAGGTAAGAGTAAAAGCTAGCCAAAAGAAAACAAGAAAGGAGCAAGAGAAAGGCAACTTGTCTTCCTCCCTTTCTCTCCTTCTTCCTCTTTGTTGTTGCCGAAAATTTAAAGAGGGAATTAAGAGGATTCAATCCCCCTTATTTCATCATGAATGGTAAGAATAAATGAATAAATAAAATAAATAGGAAATAGAAAAAAAAAAGGCTAAGGGAGAAGGAAAACAAAAAATCAATTTTGCTACCTCTTCCCCCTTAACATAAAAGGGAGCAAGAAAAGAGAAGTTTATTTTTCTCTCATTTTCTCTCATTCTTCCTCTCCCTCACCGAAACCATCAGTCCCCTCTCCTCCATCTTCGGCCCCAAAGCCAAGGTTTTCTCCTAAGAAAGCCTAAGATACAAGGAGGACTAAGCAAAGGAATCAAGGGAAAGGAACTAGAAGAAGAGGCTACTTCTTCCATCACCATACCTTAGATCCACAAGCGAAAAGGATGTAAGCTTCCCCTCACTTGTGGTACAAGGCTTTTTATGTGATTTTCGGATTTTATGAGGATTAGAAAACCTAGGAAAGAATTCTAGAAAATTCGGCTAAAGAAAGGGTTTTCAAATCTAGGAAGGTTTAAACAAGTCCTTATTTCATGATATTTTTCTATGCTATGTAGGAAGGATTTTCTTCATGTTTTTATACCTAAATGATGCTTGATCAGAGGAGTACCTAACCCTAGAATTTCGGCCAAAAATATTTTAAAGAGGTTAGGGAAAATATTGTGTAACCAAACTAATGCAAGATTCTCTCCATGAACTATTAAGGATCTTTTATTGGTTTTCTTGCTTAAAAGGTACTTGGAACCAAAAGAAATCCATTTATATGTTTCGGCCAAGAAAAGGGCTTAGGGTTAGGAAGACCTTTAAATTTTAAGTAACCATGTTTGTATGATAGAATATAGAGTTTTCTTAAAGAATTGCATGTTGAACATTGTTAGAAATTCATGAACTCTTATTTTAGATTTTCGGCCATGATAAGATGGATAGTTAGAAAAGCTTAAACAAAATTCTAATATGCTCAAGACCTCTGTGATATTATGATATGAAAGTTGTTTAATGTTCTTATGTTTAAATTGAGTATAGGAAAATTAGTTACATGATATATGACATGTAGGATCACAAGGGTCCTAGCTTGTTTATGAACCAACTTTGTATATGATGTTCTTAGTAATTTTTTCCATGAAACTTACTTAGGTTTTCCATGCTTTAGGCCACTTAAAACCTAGTTTAAAGAATGGTAGGTTTCGGCCATGAGGAAAAATAAAAGAAAAAGGGAAAGAAACCTAGGAAGCCTAAGACACAATTCACATGTATGTTTATTATGCTTGTCTTTATACATGCTATGAAACTTGTATGATTTCTTATGCTCTTAGGCTATTTGAAGCAAGTTTATATACTGTTGAGTTTCGGCCAAGTAGGGTTTAAAAGACCTAGAGGCCTTAGAAATGAAACCAAATGTGTTAAAAGTGCTTCTTATGAAAATAGGATAATGTGTTGATTGTGTCACATGCTTGTAAAATTTTTCCATGACCTAAATGGACTATTGTATGTTTCGTCCATGAAGGAATAGATGCCCTAGAAACCCTAGAACAATAATTAAATATGCTTATGTCACTTTACATGGAATATGATAAGTAGAAAGATAAAGTTCCCATGTTATATGTTGTTTAATGACCTAATTGAGGCTAGGGTAAGTTTCGGCCATACATGTTGTATAAGGTTTTGTTATGAATTTATACATGATGTTAGTTCAAGTTCACATGCTTGTATGTTTGTTTTTAGCCCTCATGAACACTTGTTAAAAGTTTGACCATGACATATGTTAAGGGCTTGAAGGACTTAGGAACTAGCTCAATATGCTTACTATGTTACTTGAAAAAAATGCTATAAATATGGTTTAAGGTTTCCATGCTTTCATGACATTTGGGACCTTGTTTATATACTGATAGGGTTCGGCCACATGAGTTTAAGGACTTGGAGAACTTAGAAACCAAGTAAATCATACTTATAATGCTTCCTATAAAATTCATGTAATGATAATTTAGGTTTCACATGCTTGGAGGTTGTTTTTACCTAAATTGAGACCTAAGGGGGTTCGGCCATGATAGGAACCCAAGGGTTTAGGAAGCTTAGAACCCAAGTCAACTATGTTACCATGTTTCTTATGATAGTATAATCACATGATACACCCTTATGCTTAACCATGTATGCTTGTGATTTATACCTTTTTATGATATGATATGTGGATAGAGATATGCATGTTTTAATGATATGTTATGTGCTTAGAATATGCATGCTTGATGATATGCTATATGCTTAGAATATGCATGTTTTTATGATATGATATGTGTTTAGAAATATGCATGCTTTGATGATATGTTATGTGCTTAGAATATGCATGTTTTTATGATATGATATGTGTTTAGAAATATGCATGCTTTGATGATATGTTATGTGCTTAGAATATGCATGCTTGATGATATGCTATATGCTTAGAATATGCATGCTTTTTATGATATGCTATGTGGAAGGAAATATGCATACTTTGATGATATGCTATGTGCTTAAAATATGTATGCTTTTATGATATGCATGTTAATATGATGTATGTCTAAGTGATGCATACCTTTATGACATGATGTATGCCTAAGTGATGCATACTTTTATATGATGTATGCCTAAGTGATGCATGCTTGTATGATGTATGATATGTATAAGTATGACATGTATTTTACTTTGAATGGCTTGTACCAAAAGGGTGGGCTCCTTATGCGCCCCTAGGTCGAATTACGGGCCTAGTAAAGGGTGGGCTCCTTACGTGCCCCTAGGTCGAGCTACGGGCCTAGTTTCCTAGTAGGACCAAGACTAGCTACCTTGGATCTACTTAGGATGCGCGCATTATGTATGTATGTGGTACTAAGCCGGGATCCCCAATATGTTGATATTATGTTCAAGTATATATGTAAGAAGAAATGGTTTTAAAGATCATGAGACATACACATGTTTTTTCGGATACATGTTTTCAAAATCATATTGCATATACTTTATGATCATGTTGTGATAATGCTATGATTTATGATATGCCATGATTAGATATGACTATGATATGTTCCATGCTATGCTTTAAGGGATGAGATGTCATGATTAGATATGATTATGTTATATTTCATGCTATACTTTAAGAGATGATATGCCATGACTAATTATGATTTTGTTATGTTGCATGATATGATTAAAGAGTATGATATGTTATGCCATGACTAGTTGAGATCATGTTATGTTGATATATTCTTTGATTATGTAATGATTTTTGGTTTTAGTGAGTAGGAAAGGAACTTACTGAACCATGAGTGCTCACAGCTTACTTTCCTTGTACCGCAGATAAAGGAAAAAAGCTGGATGTGCTAAAGGAGCAGCAGGAGAGGCAAGGAGATGTGTGTGGCTGTGGCTAGGCAACCCAATAAGAACCTACTTTAAGAACTTTTAAGAATTACGCTTTGGTTTCATAAATTGTAGTACTAAATGGGTGACTTGATGTTATGTTTCTATTTATCTGGTTATCATGTTATGGAAACCATATTAGTGTAGTTCGGATATGCAAACAAAAGAAAAGTTTTTATTAATCTAAGAAAAATTATTTTAAGTCTTCCGCTGTAGTATGTACGTAGAGTATCGTAGCCCCGTCTCTTAGGGTTAGCAGGGAGGGTGGGCGTTACACATTTTTTGCTCTTCTTCTGCAGATTGGCCTCCACATGTACTGCATGCATCCTGGGCTCGGGATACTATTGTACTCCCGCGGCCCGGGGTCCACGCGGGGGTTGGTGGTTGCTGGGCACCCTTCATTCGGACGGTGCGTGGGGCTTAGCGAGCGCTTCTTTTCTGTGGGCCGCCTGTGCTTCATCTACGTTGATATATTCCGCGGCCTTCTTCTGCAGATGGGCGAAATCTCATGGTGGCCTGCGGATGAGTGACCGAAAGAATTCGCCTTCTACGAGTCCCTGGGTGAAAGCGTTCACTAATACCTCCAGGGAGACTGCCGGTATATCCATCGCCACCTGGTTAAAGCGCTGGATATAGGTCCTGAGCGTTTCTTGAGGACCTTGCTTCAGCGAGAACAAGTTGACGCTTGTCTTTTGATGTCGGCAGCTGCTCGCAAAATGGTGCAGGAAGGCAGCCCGGAAATCCTTGAAGCTACGGATGGACCCGATCGGTAGCCTGGTGAACCATCGCTGAGCAGGCCCCGATAAGGTTGTCAAGAAGACCCTGCACTTCACCCCATCGGTGTATTGGTGCAGTGTGGCTGCGTTGTCGAACTTGGCCAAGTGATCGTCCAGGTCAACACTCCCATTGTACTCCCCGATCTCTAATGGGGTGTAATGGCGAGGTAAGGGATCCTCCATAATTCCTCGCGAGAATTGATTGTTAACCTGTTCGGGTGAATCGTCGTCTCGTGGTGCTTTCCCCTTCTTAGCATCCCTTTCGGGCGCCTCATCTGACGAGGAGCCCCGATCTCGACGGGCTCGGCCTCCTTCCTCCGAGGGTGTCCGGAACAACGCTCGGTGAAAGGGGATGAACGCGTTGGGCGTTGGTCCGAACGTGTCCGACTTTTTACAGATTTCCTGGTCGGCCACGGGTTCAATTTCGCGACCCTGCTCTCTAGGTTGGCCAGATCCTGAGATGGTTGGCTCTTGTGCCGGTCGTTCGACCAAAACTCATTGCTGCTGCTCCATCGCCCTCGCCACTCTGGCCTGGATCAACTTTTCCAATTCTTCTGTCGTCAGCGTTACGATCATAGGTCGTCCGACTTCTTCCATCTTCTGATCACGGGTTCAGGTTGAAGTTCCCACAGACGACGCCAATTTGATCCTGCCCTGAAGTCAAGAAGATGACAACTGGGAACTAACGCTGAGGTGGCTCTTCGTCTTCACCGATGATCCTGTATCCTGCAACCACAAGTCGTAGTGCCAAGCCGGGAGGGGGTTCCCGGCGATGATCCTCCAACGCTCAAGTCACACATCGACAAGCAAAGAAAGGAAGTGATGAATAGTGGCTTCAAGAGACGTTTTCTGTGTACCTCCGCGGAAGGCGATCTCCCTTCTTATATAGAGCCTCGACGGGTGGATTGCACACTTCCCGAGTGGACACGCTTCCCCAAACTTTCCCCAAAAGCTAGCATCGAGAAGGTGTCCCTGACACCTTACCATAACGGGGCGAGCATATCTCTGCATAGGCGGCGGAAGCTTCTCCCGTACGATTCTCTATCTTGCCGATCGATTTTCTGTCCATCTGCGCCGTTCGTCGGCGGCACTAACTCCCAAAAGGATGTAGGCACGCACCCCTACTGTTCCTGTTTGTCGGCTACTAGTCTGACCGGGCTCTCCTCGATTGGTTCGGTTGGTGTGCCGAAGCTGATCGGCTAGAGTATCATTTGCCTTTGTGTGCCGCAAGCTCGGTCGTCTCTCACCGAACCCTATCGGCCGATCGACGATGGGGAACTTTCTGGTCGGCTGGTCAATTAGTTGACCCCTCTGACCTTGACACCTACCGAAGTCCCGAACTTCCTCGGAGGTGGACCCTCCTGAGTCTTTCCTGAGTCATCCCCGGATCAATACTTGATACCCATTTTGTCTCTTTGCTCATTCACTTTGCTAGCTGAATCAATTGCTATAATATAATAATTTATTCAATATGTGTATGTGACAGAAAAGGTTTTTAATTATTTATTATATTGTAGTAATTGATTAATTTTTTTTAAAAAAAAATGATTCAAAAGTCTTCAATGATAAAAAAAAAATTCACTTCTCTCAATACAGTGTATCTGAAGATATAGATATAGTCAGGAGAATTAAATGAACACATAGAATATGATTTCATATTATTCTGAGTTCTCTAAGTTCATTAATATATTTTGATTGAAATTAACTTATGAATTTAAAAAATTCGAAATAATATGAAATAAAATCATATGTGCTCATCTAGTTCTATTGATTATACTCATATCTTTAAATATTAATTTGATATATTAGATTAAGAATAATAAAATTTTGAACATCAATGAATTTATAACTATCTATCTTTTTCATTCTTGTTTGCAATTATTCGTTTTTTGAAATGCAGATGTCACTCATATAAACTAGTTTAACCATGTTTTATATTGATGTTGGCTTTCTCAAACAATACTTAGTGTGGCTGCCACAATTATTGTTCCTCCGTCTATAAACCATTCAAATTCGTTAATTATGGTTTTAACATCTTTAGGATATATTTACACTTAAATTAAATTTGATTAAAATATTTATTATTTGTATATTATTTTAATTTATTTAATAATTGATATTTTTTAATTTTTTTTATAGGTCATCATGCACAAACAGAAATGAATGTTATTTGAGAGAATTGTTACCCAAGAGGTACATATATCTCAACTGAATCATGAAATAAAGACGATGCAAGAGTTACATGCCCAATGAAAAATCAAGACACAAGAAATATTGCAGCAATTCCTCATGTGACACTAATCTAATGTATTGCTCTAACAGTGAGAGTCAACTCATCCCACGAAGGAGAAGATGGTCAAATATTTTTTTGACACCCTGTTTAGATCTTTTATTGTAACACATTTTTATTAGTTATCAGTTATTTAATTAGTTTTTTAAAGTTTATCGATTATTATTAAACAGAAATGACTGATAAATAGATAAAAATGATTCAATATTTTTTTAAAAAATAGTAGCAAAAATATCTGTCAAATATATATTAGCCAATAATTTTCTAAATAAATTACCAATCAAATATATATTGGCTGATAATTTTTTTAAAAGATTAACAGCTAAATATATATTTAATTGACATTTTTTCAAAAAAAAATTACGATCATTTTACTTTATATATTTGATCGGTAATTTTAAGAATGTCTACTGACCATTTATTTGACCAATAATTTTACTATTTTATTACCAATCTTTACCTTTAATAATTATTTTTAGCGAAGTTAAAAATAAAATTATATTAATATTTTTTCCTTTTAAAATAATTTTAATATTTATTAATAAATTTTTTGGATTATTTGTTGGTGCAATATCCCTCAGGTCAAGGTTGACCTGGTTAACCAAGCTGAGTCTTGGTTTGGGTTTAGATGTTTGACAATAAGATACTGATTGAAGGAGAGTCAAGTAGGTCAAGGTTGACCGGATACTTGACTGGGAAGTCCTGACTGGGATGTTAGGCAGAAGGAATTCCTGGTGAGTGAAGCCAGGTGAAAGTCCTGACTGGGATGTTAGGCAGAAGGAAATCCTGGTGAGTGAAGCCAGGTGAAAGTCCTGACTGGGATGTTAGGCAGATGAAAATCCTAGTGAGTGAAGCTAGGTGAAAGTCCTGGTGAGTGAAGCCAGGCAAGGGAAATCCAGATGGATCAAGGATGACCGGACACTTGTTGGGGAGTCCTGGCAGGTCAAGGGAGTGACCAGATGCAAAAAAAAAAAAAAAAAAAAAAAAGAATTTAGATATCTCCACAATTGCATGATATTGTCCACTTTGGGCCTAAGCCCTCATGGTTTTGCTCTTGGGCTCTACCCAAAAGGCCTCATACCAATGGAGATATCTTTTCTCTTATAAACTCATGATCTTTCCCATGTGTTTCCAATATGGGACTATGTTTGCAACCTTGCAACCCCAACAATCCCCCCCTCAAACAAAGGACCATAGGCTTCCCACGTCCGATCCTCGACCCACCAGGTCTTCCTACCCCTCGGTCTACCCGACCTACTAGGATTTCCTGCCCCTCGGTCTACCCAACCTACTAGGACTTCCTTGCCTAGCCGCAACTAGGACTTCTTGCCCCTCGGTCCACCCGACCTACTAGGACTTTCCTTGCCTAGCCGCAATTAGGACTTCCTGCCTGGTGTCTGGTCCTCTTGATCCGAACATAGGAGCCCCCACTTTCTTTGTTCGAGGTCAATATTGTACTCACATGGTTCAATCAGACCAGTGAAGCCAGGCAAGGGAAATCCAGATGGATCAAGGATGATCGGACATCTGGTGTTGGGAAGTCCAAGTAGGTCAAGAGAGTGACCGGATACTTGGCATGAAAGAAAAGTCCAAGTAGGTCAAGAGAGTGACCGGATACTTGGCATGAAAGAAAAGAACAAGTGGTATCAGAGCCCGGACTGCCAGAAGGTTTAACCACCGACTGTGCACAAGAGCTATGGTCTGATTGAACCATGTGAGTACAATATTGGACTATGTTTGCAACCTTGCAACCCCAACATTATTTTATATAAAAAAAATATACATTGTCATATCCCGCATCTAAGGATTGAGAACACTGGACTAACAATGTTAGAAGACATATCTTTCTCGACTTTTTGGTTAAGATACTTTAAAATTTTATATTACCGGCTAAAATAAATTTTTATCGGTAAATAATTATAATTACCAACTAAAGTTATGTTTATCAACAAATGTTTAATTTTTTACTTGTCAAAGTTAGATTTAGCTGGCAATTTAATTTTTTAATGGCCAATGTCAAATTTGGCCGGTTATGAGTGTCGCCTTTGCATTGGACTACTATACGGACATAGCACACCCTTACCAAGTTTAATTTTTAGGTATGAAGTACTAATTTACGTGTATTCATGTATTATATTATATATGTAATGCGTGTGCGTGATGACCCAAGTCTTGGTGACATTATTTTTGCTGGTCATCCATATTATTGGCCAAAAAATGGGATTACTGACCATTTTTATTCATCGGTAATCACATTATACTACAAAAATAATAGCGAATAATGACGGAATTTTCCGTCTGTAAATGGGATTGCCGAGTCAATGTAGTAATAGACCATGCTATTTGAAAAATTGAAATTAAATAAGTCAGTAAAAAACTGACTAATCAGTACAAAACTGACTTAATTCAATTTATACAGGCATAATACTAACATAATAAATTAAGAAAAATAAATCTTCTCGATTTTCAGGAGTCTAAGTCGACTGATCAATTGGACCGGTCGATCGGGAATCCAAATCCTAAGTTTGATCCATTGTCCTCAATTATAACTGATCTAATTGAACAGGAATCTATTATACCTATGTTCTATTATTTTTAATCTAAGTTTATCTCAATAAATTTCAGATTCATTCATCAAATTCAGGTCTGTTTTTTAAATTTTAAATAAAACTTTTTCTTTACAAAGCACTGTGCTTTGTCAATCCGTTTCCCTCTTTTCTCGCCGCTTTGTTCATCGCACATCACTCACGCCGCCTGCTGCCTCAACCACGACAGACGCAATCACCAGCCACGATGGGCGACCAACGGCCATGACACGCTACTAGCCAACTTAGATATTGTCGCCAGCCTTGGATCTCTGTTGCCAGCATCCTTCAACGATGCAAGGTCTCTGCTAGAGGCAACCATGAGCATAGTTGTCTATCAAAATCAGAGACAAACTCCGTGGGTATTCCCTCGAGGTCTAATTACAGCCGTCGATCATGGCTGCTCTCGGTGTTGGCGACTGTGACAGATCACGATTGTGTCGCGATATCGTTTGGCTACAGCAAAAACAAAAACAGAGACAAACTATATATTTTTTTTTGCCCAGCAACCAAAACGAACAGAGCCAAGCAATAAAAACGATTCAACGCAGAGGTAGCGATCAACAGAGAATATGAACATTATCATATATTTCAAACATGCATCATCATGCTTTAGAATACAAACTTGGCTCTGATACAAATGTAGCAATTCTAAATGCATGAATTAAAATGTAAGCGATAAACACTTACAGTGATCTCCCGTAGATCTGCAATTGGTGACAGTTGGATTTGCTGTCGGAAGAGTAATTACAGAATCGGAAAACTCTTCACAATTCCATGAACCAAATCTCACAGTGAATGTTCTTCTCCGTTACCATCTTCTCAATGCAACCCACACACTTGAATCACCCTTGGACACACCTTTTATAATGGGAATTATTTCAGAAGTAAAATAAATTTTTTTCATTAAGAGTAGTGGACTACGTGAGCACATTCCCACGTTGCCATTTCCTACGGATGAGATATGTGCATGATATTATGGTGGTGTCCTGGATTAAACTGAGTGTAGGTGTTTATAAGTTGAATATGGATGGGTGCTCAAATGGAAATCTAGGAACTTCTTCATATGGAGCTATTGTTCGAGACTCCTCAGGGCATTTGGTAAGGGCCATGCATGGTACTATTGGTGTGGGTACTAACATCAGAGTAGAGTTAATTTCGATTTGGAAAGGTTTGCAATTATGCATTCATAATTGTTTCTTTCCTGTTTGGCTGGAGGTGGATTCATTAGTTGCTTTGCAGATTATTCATAGCCCAGTGGCTGGTTGGGAGCATCGTTTTTTGGTGCTCCAAATCAAAAATATTTTGTTGCATCATAATGTCTCTTGTTCGCACACATATAGGGAAGCTAATGCTGTAGCTGATCACCTTGCAAATAGTGCTTTTGATTTTGTTGGAGATAGGGTCATGTATAGCCTCGATGGTAACTGGGAACTCTTTCGTATTTGCAAATTGGATAGGCTTGGTTTACCATATTTCCGATTTTCCTCTAAACCCGGTTAGATGTTAGTGTAAATAAGTTAGTCTTTTGGAAATTGCTCGCATGGGTATTTTGATTCTTGGTGGCAACTTTTGTCTTCATCATATGGGTAAAAAGGCAGAATCGCTCGCCCCTCATCAGTACTTAGAGAAGTGGTGCAATTTTGAGGAGGAAATGGAATTGCTGGGTTATTCGTACATTTGCATGGTCTTGATTATTGTAAAATTCTTTGTGGATTGGGTTTCCTTTGAAGGAGTCTTTTGCAGTTTTTTATGCCTTGTGCTATATACCATCATGAACTGCTGTTTTCATTTATGGACAGATTGTTTTGTGGTTCTTGGAGATTTTATGAGGGTGATGCAATGGGATTCTGGTAGAAGTTATGAGAATACATTGGTGCAGGATTTTGGAGCAGGTTGTATGATTTTGAAGGCTATGGGAGGTGTAATTGTGGAGGTTGATTGATCTTGTCGATGGTTTACTTCATTTCATATTATTGCTGGTGTATTGTATTTAAGCCGGCTGGATTCTATCAATTCCTGTTTAATGGTATTCTCTTTATGTTCCATGGGCTTTCATATTGTGGAGCACTAGTTCATATCCTTCTATGTTACATGGGTCTTCTTGATAAAAGAGATAAAAGAGAATTACCAGAATTGATTGGATTAAATCATCAAATCAAATCAAATTAGTTTTAGGATTATTCTAATAATTCTGTTATAATTATTAGAATAATTTTTAGAATTATTCTGTTATTTATTAATTAGTTAATTGACCGAGTACTTATTTAAATCCTATATATTGTATTGTCTTGAGGGCAAGTATTAATGAATAATAAGATTAATTATTACTCTCATATTTTTATCTTCTTTTTATTCTTCTTTTATCATGGTATCAGAGCCATGATTCTTCGTTCATTCTCTTTCTCTTAATTCTCCCACCATAACTGTGTCTGCCTCCTTTCACTTACATTATCACGTTTCTATTTCCATTCTCTTATTATTATTATTATTTTTTTTCTCTTAATTAATCTTTTCTTTCCTCTCTCCTGTTTCTCTTTTCTCTCCCTCACAAATCCTCTTCCTTCCATTTTTTGTCGCCGCCTAAGACAAAAGAGGAGTTTTTTTTTTTTTTTTTTGAAACCGCAAAACAAGATGCCAAAAGGGCTTCTCCTTTTGTGCTACCGCCGCTGTCCACCGAACGTTGGCCAAACCTCGACGTCGACAACAAGTGGTTGCTCCAGCCAAGGCTTCTATTTCCTCCAAGGGGAGTTTCTCCAGGCGAAAGGCCCCCTTTCCGGCGATCCAGTCTCTCTACAAGATAAGTTATTTTACTTTAGATGTCAAATACTCAACACTATCAAGGAGGCCAAAAACAAAATTCAATCCGATGTCAAATTTGTCACATCATTGGTTATACTGGAAATCTATGCCCTAAAAGACTTGATTGCTCTGGGGTAAAATGTCAAATTTATCACATCATTGGTCATCCGAGAAATCTATGCCTTAAAAGATCTGCCTCAAATTTCATTGATGGTTCTACAGTCTCAAGACAACTGTCTATTTCACAAGCATATCCTAAAGCTCTCTCATCTGTGCCTACTTGCGGTAAAACCCCAGAGTTTTCATCTACTGATTGGTATATTGACACTGGAGCAACTCATCATGTCACATCAGATTATAATATCCTTACAGACGTAATGTCATATTATGGCTCAGATACGGTTCAAGTAGGCGATGGCTCAAGTTTGTAAATTACTAATCTTGGAAACACATATATTCATTTATCTAATCCAACTTTTCACATGCGCAATGTCTTTCATGTTCCATCTATCACTAAAAATATACTTTCTACCCGACAGTTTTATCTTGATAACAATGTCATTTTTTATTTTCATCATAATCATTATCTTATAAAAGATAAAGGAACAAATGCTATTGTGTTTCATGGGAGAATCAAAAATGACCTCTACTATCTTCAAAGTTCTTCAATCAAAGTTTTTGTTGGTGAACGCACAAATAAACCAGCTTGGCATGCTCGACTTGGTCATCCTTCTCTTTATATTGTCCAGTCAATCATCAATAGGTATGGTTTACCTACTTCCATTACCTCCTCTCCATCTCATTCATGTAGGGCCTGCATGGAATCAAAAGTCATAAGCTACCTTTCTATTCATCCGATTATGTTTCTAATTTCCCACTTGAATTAATTCATTCTGATGTTTGGGGCCCTGCACCTGTTTTATCTAACCAAGGTTTACAATATTATATTACCTTTATTGATCATTTTAGTAAATATACTTGACTCTATCCTATGAAAAGAAAATCTGATTTATTAGATATATTCTGTAAATTTCAAAATCAAGTTGAACGATATTTTAATCGTAAAATACTTTCTTTTCATTTTGATTAGGGAGGTGAATATCAAGTTCTCCATCGTCATCTTGTCTCTTGTGAAATTGTTCATCGAGTCTCTTGTCCTCACATTCCAGAACAAAATGGCTCTACTGAGAGAAAACATAGACACATAGTCGAAACTGCCTTAGCTCTTCCTCATCATGCATCAGTTCCACATAAATTTTAGGATGAAGCTGTTACCACTGCTGTATATCTCATAAATCGACTCCCTACTCCATTGCTTAATCATAAATGTCCTTTTGAAACACTTTATAATCAAACTCCTAATTACACTTTCCTTCGAATTTTTGGTTGCGCATGTTATCCATGGTTACGCCCCTACTCTAAACACAAACTTGACTCTTGTTCACTACAATGTATTTTCCTTGGTTACAGCAATTTGTACCATGGTTATCGTTGCTTACATATACCAACAGGTCGAATTTATATTTCATGACATGTTACTTTTGATAAGGCTCTATTGCCTTTTTCAGTATCTTCTTCGATCTCTCCTCCAGATATAGGTGGCACCTTCTTAATACCACCTAATATTGTCAGAAATGATGACATCCTAGGTCCTGCTCCGCTCTCTAATAACTCCCCTATACCATCAGAATCACCTCATTATGCTGCTCCAATCTTGGAAGCCTCGCCAGTCGAAGATAATATGCTCTCTAGTTCTGGATCCTCGGATAATGCAAGTTCGTCATCTACATCACCATGTCAGCCTACTTCCTCATCACCATCAACAAGTGATTCAGATGATAATGCTCCTCGTCACATGCTTCCCATTAGTGACATTTATGAATGTTGCCCACCAAATGCGACTCGATATCCTCTTCCACGGGCTTTAGTGGTCTCTTCAAAATCTATTGAACCAACTTGTTTTACGCAAGCAAACAAGGATCCAAATTGGTGTAGTGCAATGGCTACAGAATTTGATGCACTTCTTCGCAATGGAACATGGAGTCTAGTTTCGCGCATTTCCTCAATGAATGTTGTGGGCTCTAAATGGGTATTCCGTCTTAAGTATCGAGCTGATGGTTCTCTTGAACGACACAAAGCTCGACTTGTAGCCAAAGGTTTTAGTCAGCAACCAGGCATTGACTTCAATGACACTTTTAGTCCAGTCATCAAGATTACATCTGTCAGACTATTATTATCGATAGCTGTTAGTTCCAATTGGCCTGTACGCCAATTGGACATCTCAAATGTGTTTCTCCATGGTCATCTTGAGGAAACTGTATTTATGGAGCAACCACCTGGTTCATTCATCCACAATTTCCATCTCATGTTTGCCAACTTAAGAAATCCTTATATGGTCTTCGACAAGCTCCTCGTGCATGGTTTCATCGACTATCCAATTGGTTACAAGATCAAGGATTTTCTGGATCAAAGACTGACTCGTCTCTATTTCATAATGATGGGTCCATGATATTTTTTCTTATTTATGTGGATGACATCCTGATAACCGGTAATGATCACAAGGGCATCATAACTTTATTAAGTCTTCTCAATCAAGAATTTCCTAACCGAGATTTGGGCATTGCTCATTTTTTTCTTGGTATTGAGCTTATTCCACATGAGAATGACTATCTTCTCTCTCAGAGCAAATACATTACTGGACTTCTTCAAAGAACCAAAATAGATGGAGCACGTCCGGTCTCTACACCAATTGCTATAAACAACTCTCCATCTTCATCCTCTCATGCTCTGTCTGATCCACAGATTTATCGAAACATTGTTGGAGCCTTACAATATGTCACTATCACACGCCCTAATATTACTTTTGCAGTAAATCGTGCTTGTCAATTCATGCATGCTCCAACTGAACAAAATTAGGATAATGTAAAAAGAATACTTCGCTATCTCAAAGATACTATTCTACATGGTCTTCTTTTATATCGTCAATCGTCTCGAGATTTACATGCCTATAGTGATGCGGATTGGGCAAGTTCTCTTGAAGATAGACGCTCTACTAGTGGATATGCAATATTTCTTGGACGAAATCTTATCTCATGGAATTCGAAGAAGCAACTTACTGTATCTCGTTCAAGTACTAAGGCAGAATATAAAGCTATAGCAAATATAACGTCTAAAATTATTTGGCTTCAATCACTTCTCTCTGAACTTCATCTTGCATCAAATATTGCACCAAAAATTTGGTGCGACAATATTGGAGCAACATATCTCACAGCAAATCTAATCTTTCATGCTCGTACAAAACATGTGGAGATTGGTTTTCATTTTGTTCGTGAATGTGTGACAACTCAATAATTATCCGTCTCTTATATCTCTGTTGAGGATCAAATTGTTGATATCTTTACTAAGCCATTATCCAGACAACGTTTCAACAAGTTAGCAAGCAAACTCAACGTCAAAGATCTCCCATTAAGTTTGTCGAGGGATAAAAGAGATAAAAGAGAATTACCAGAATTGATCGGATCAAATCATCAAATCAAATCAAATTAGTTTTAGGATTATTCTAATAACTCAGAATAATTTTTAGAATTATTCTGTTATTTATTAATTGGTTAATTGACTGAGTACTTATTTAAACCCTATATATTGTATTGTCTTGAGGATAAATATTAATGAACAATAAGATTAATTATTACTCTCATATTTTTATCTTCTTTCTATTCTTCTTTTATCAGTTGAAGACTAAGATTGGCACGCTGTTTCCTTCATTTATATTGTGTAGCACTTGTGGAATGGTCCTTTTGTTTCCAGCCGGCTGGAGGTTTCTAAACTAAATTTTGCAATTACGCGGATTGTTATCTGGGAGAGTTTCTGTGATTGTGATTGTGATTGTTTCAGTGGTGTATGGAGCTGTGTGGAATGTTTTTATGCCGCATGATTGAGGCTGGATGTGGGTGCAGTATTTGGCTCGTGGTGAATGCATTGGGTTTTTGTTTGGTGGTCACAGTATGGAATTTGTACAGCTTAAAGGAGAAAGTTTCAGGCTTTACAGGAAAGATATTTTTGTTGGGCATGATGATGGAGTGTGTTGTGAAGTCTATATACATCATCTTGCAATGTGGTGGCTGGGAGGGTAGTGGAGTTGGTTTTTAAGTGTGCGACAGATCTGTGCTTTTGGGCTTATCTAATGGATGCACTCTCATATGCTTCAGAGTTGTGCTCTATTTGTGGAATTTTGGAATGGTGTGCTTTCGAGTCTTTGTGCTTTATTTTGAAGAAGCAGAGTTTTCTGCCATCGTGGTGTTTGACTGGCTTTTGAATGCCGTTGTGGGAAGATTTTAGTAATTTCAGCACAGCTTGCAGGATTTGGTATTTGAAAACTCTTAAGGGTGGAGGATTTGGACATGAAGCAGCTTTAATTTGGTTTCGTATGCATACAACGATTTTCTCCATGCTTTGTGGGGATTTTCAATTGTTTCAATTCCAAACACTCTCCATTGCCACATGGAGAGTGTTTGGAATTTTAAGGTTGTTTTTATTTTTGGTTCATGTGTGCAGATTTTAATTTTTATATGGGTGAGGGAGGTTGTAGTTTTTTTTATATAGTTTATAGAGTTAGTTTGCATTAATTTAGAGCTAATTGTAAAGTAGTTAAGAGTCTTTGTAATAACACTATATTAGAAGGTCAGGTTTGGCTCCTCTTTAGTATAACTTTTCCTTTCGTCAATAAATGGCATGTTAAAAAACAAATAATGAAATAGAATATGAAGCATTGATAATCGATTTACAAGCCGCTAGACATGTAGCAGCTTCTCGGGTTCTAATATACTCTGACTCTCAATTAGCTGCACAACAGTTATCAGGTAGCTTCGAAATTAATAATGAGTGGCTCAGACTCTATGCCAAGACCTTTGAAAAACTTAGAGCCGAGTTCTAAGAGGTAATTATCAAGAAGATGTTGGTGTAAGAAGCATCAGACGATTGAACCTGAGTTTTGATTATGTCAAAAGGTCCAAAGTTAAGATGTATTGTGATCTAACAAAGTTGATTGAGCTTGCAGGAAAAGTCCTAAGTGTTTTTAGGCAAAAGTCCTAATGGATTCTAGGCAGGTGGAAAACCCTAGGGGGTGGTAACCCTAGGTGATGAAAAGTCCTAGCTGCGGTTAGGCAGGTGGAAAATCCTAGGAGGCGGTAACCCTAGGTCCTAGGGGGAGGTAACCCTAGGCAGAAAGTCTTGGTGGGTCGAGCGCTTTGAGCAAAACCCTAGAGTTGGGGACTCTAGGTTGATATCCTGGTGGTCGCGGACCTGGTGGAAGTCTAGACGGGTCGTAGAGCGGACACCCCTCATGAAAACCGGAAGCCTAGGGTGCTGAGCAAAAATCTAGTCGGTCTGAAGGACCGGTCTTGCTACAGGTAACTTCTCCTGAGAGGAGTAGGTGAGGGCGCGTTCCCCGAAGAGGGAACAATAGACGTCGATTCGATCTAGAGTTTCGACGAAACTCAAAGTCACAACCGAACAGTCAGAGACTGTCAAATTTCATATTATATATATTGTTTTTGTCTGAACTAACTTTATTTTGTAGAAAATAAGGGGCTGGAAAAAGCCGATCTGAGCACCCGGAAGGGGTCCGGGCGTCTGGAACCCAAAAATTATCTGCAAGCTAATGTGGTGTGCGTCGGTTGGCTGAACCATGTGGTCCTGGTGCCCGGAACAACCTATAAAAGTAGCCTTCGACCAGGAGCTTCACAACAACATTCCGAACAAGTTCCGCTTCTTCGAGCTACTCAAAAAATGCCTTATCAACGTTTGAAAGCTTCCCCGATGACGATTGCGCTAAGGATTCAACTCTCCAAGTTGTCGGTATTGTTGTATTTCAAAGTTACTTGTACTTCAACTGTAAATCTTGTTGTAACCTTCGATTAATTAGTGATTGTCCATCGAAAACACTCTCATGTGCGAGCCTTGAAGTAGGAGTCATCACAGGCTCCGAACCAAATAAATCTTAGTGTGTTTTCTCTTGTCTCTGTCTTTTCATTATTCCACTACGTTTTTACTCGATTGATTTTAAACAAACAAATTAGCCACGAGCGCTATTCACCCCCCCTCTAGCGCGACAATTGGTATCAGAGCAAGACCGCTCTAAATTGGTGAAACCACCAATCGAGCAAGGAGGGTCCCTCCAAAATTATTTTTGAAAAATTCATTTTCATCTTTTCACCATTGGTCAGTATTGACTAAATATCGCACTTAACAAAATTTGAAATAATATTTTTTATTAATATTTTATTATTTTTTCCTTGAAATTAGTGATTTTTTATTTTTATTTTTCTCCCGCACTACTAATCCAAGATCAAGTCTTGGAACATTTGTTATTATTTTTTTATGTGCAAGATTCCTCTTTAATGACCCACCAAGAAGGGTATAGCACTGCACGCCCTCCCCTTTTCTCTGGTGAAGACTTCGGCTACTGGAAGAGGTGAATGGAGTACCACCTCAAGACGCAAGTCGAGATGTGGATAATCATCCAAACTAGTCTCAAACTCCCACTCAACGATGCTGGAAAGCCAGTATCTTGCCAGAACTGGGACACAACCTTGATGAAGAAAATTGAGGCCGACGCCATAGCAACATGCACTCTCCAATACGGCCTAACCAAAGAAGAATTGAACCGGGTCGGCCCCTTTAAAAGCACGAAAGAACTATGGGAGAAGCTGATCGAGCTGCACGAGAGAACCTCAGACACCAAGGTAAGCAAACGTGATTTGATATTACATAAACTTTATAATATAAAAATATAGGAGGATGAATCGGTAAGCCAACTTCATGCGCGAATTCAAGACCTCCTCATTGTCCTTCACGCAATTGGACAAAAGGTGGAGAATCACAACATCATCAGGTATGCGCTCAATGCATTTTCGAGGAATACCTTGTGGGCATAATGGTAGATGCTTACAAAGTATCCAAGGACCTTTCTTTAATTAGACTAGATGAGCTTTTTTCTGAATTTGAACTTCATGAACAAACTAATACTGCTCAGACCAAGAAAGGTATTGCTTTGATTGCAGGAACAAGCAGAATGCGAGAATTAAAAGCAAAGCGTAGAACCGAACCCGAGCCCGAAGATGAATCGGACTTAGAAGACGATGACGATGAAATTATAGACGAGCTCGTAAAACTGGTACGAAAAATGTGCAAAAAGAAGAAGGTGACTCAATTGAACATGAAGGCTATGTCTGGAGTTACCTACTTCGGCTGCAACCAGAAGGGACACTACAAGATGGAGTGTCCAAACCAGAAGCAACAAAGAAAGAAGGCCTTGAAAGCAACGTGGTCCGAGTCCTCTGAAGATTTCGACGAAGAACACGAGCAAACAAGCTTCCTTGCTCTACCAGTACAAGCATACGTTGTCAAAACAGAGTCCGAATCAGAAATTGGAGCCGAATTAGAAACCGAGTCCGAAAGAAGCCACAGATCCGTATCCATTTCCGAAGGGTCAAACAATATTGTAAGTTCCCCAATTTTTGGTACTAAAATTGATGAATTACAAAATTTAGTTTCATATTTGTTAAGAAAGTTGGCAAAATCCAACCTCCGAGTCAAGTCACTCCAAAAGAATGTAACAATCCTTAAGGAGGAGAGTAACCTAAGTCCTTTGACTGAGCCAGTTCAAAATGAAAGTTCAACCAAGTCCAACAACTTGAGGAAGAAGATTCCAATTTGAAAACTCAAGTTAAAGGACTTAAGAACATGTTGGAACGGTTCACCATGGGTTCCAAGATTCTTGAACTGATTTTTGGAAAATAAAGGGTCGTATACAACCGAACTGGACTTGGATACAAGGCCAAACAAAGATTTAGATCATACTTATCATTAGTAATTTGATCAAATAGAAACTTAGTCCAAGTATGGGCCCCCAAGTCTGATCTGATTAATCAAGTTGGACTCCATCAATATTGGATCTCCAAGGATCAAATTCATTACCTTGATAGACCTTATCGAGGCTATGATCCAGGGGGGGTCAACAAAAAGACTATCTTTATCATAAAATAGAACTGTATGATGTTTACCTTACTGTTTTTTATTATACATGCTTAGATTAGGGTAAATAAGGACTTAGGCTTGATCCACACTTGACTAGTTAGACTTAGGATTTTCAAAAAGAAAATTACATATTTAATTTTTTAAAAAGGCTTTGTCTAGAAGTGGTGGATGATCTCATACCTAAGAAAGCCTAGTACCTCGCCACAGTCTTGAAGTCAATTATTAAAATAGATATTTAATTAACTAACTGTTAAACTTTAGTGTAACTCAAATATTGATCAATCCTTAGATTGAAATTTAAATTGAAGATTAAATTAACTATCTCACAAAACTATTAAGGTTTCCTGATTAAAAATCTAGAAAAAGGTGAAATGGACCTAGGTTTAAAGTAGTTAACCAAACCTAAATTAATTAAATTAAAGCTAACTCAATTAAAATTCATAATTAATTACAAAAGTTTAATTATTTTCAAAATCTAATTAATTACAAAAGATTAATCAATTTCAAATTAATTACAAAAGTTTAATTAATTAAAATCTTAATCATTTTTAAATGTTAATTATTTTCAAATCATAATTAATTTCTAAAATATTAATCATTTTAAAATTATAATTAATCTTCAAAACTTTAATATTGTTAAATGTTTAAATCTAATTAAACTTATATTTTAAATTTTAAAATTTAATATTTTTAAAATCTAAATTTAACTTAAATTATTTTTGAAATATACTTCAATATCATAAATATTTTTTTAAAGTTAAAGATAAAATCAACTTAGCTTAACTCCATCTCATACAAACTCATAAGCTGAACATGCTTGATAGTCTAGAAAGAGTGAGATGGAAAATCAAGAAAATAAATAATGACTTTTATGTTTATTTTACATGCTTGGACTCTAGGACCCTAAAACTTAAAAAAAAATTTGGCATTAATTAAGGGGAGTAAAAGGAAGGTTAAGACATTAAGTTTTTTTTTTTAAAAAAAAACATTATTTTTTAAAATTTTAAAGTTTTGTTTTAAAAACAAAGGAGTTAAGTATTCTTTCTCAAAATTTCAAAGTTATTTTTTTTTTAAAAGGTTCAAAATAGTTTTGAAAAATAAAGTTTAGTACACCTTATTTGAAAAAGTAAGTTCAAATACTTTTGAAAATTTTTTAAGTTTGTAGAAAAGTACTTAACTGTGCTTTTTATCTAAAAATATATATTTTTTTAAAAAAACTAAGTTTTCATCAAACTAAGTTTTTTTTATAAGTATTTTTTAAGTTAAATACTTAACTATGCTTTTATAAATATCTTTTTAAAGCTAAGTACTTAACTAAGTTTTGATCAAATTTTTTGAAACTAAGTTTTTATCAAAATCTTTTTTAAGTTAAGTAATTAACTAAGTTTTTTATCAATTTTTTTAAAAGCTAAGTACTTAACTAAGTTTTGATAAAATTTCTTTTTAAAAAAGTTCATCTTCTTAGCTAAGTATTTTTACAAGGAGTTCTTTTTAAGTTAAATGTTTTATCAAAATCTTTTTCAAACCTAAATGTTTATCAAAATCATGTTAAAGCTAAGTTTTTCTCTGACTCTTTTTCAAAAGCAATTATTTTCAAAGCTTAAGTTCAGCTAAGTTTTTGTTGAAAACACTAAGTATTTTCAAAGCATTTCTAATTTAGCTAGGTGTTCTTCAAAGCAATTATTTTCAAAAGTTAAGTCATTTTCAACTCTTAAAAATTAGCTAAGTTTCTTTTTGCTGCCTTTCAAGGGGAGCTTAAAGTTAAACAGAGTAAATTTTTTACTATCTTTACATGTTAAACAACCTTCTCTCTACTTATTTTCTTTTTGATATATGTCAAAGGGGAAGAGAGAGATTAAAGTTAAGTGAAACATAATTGTTATGAAAGGGAGAGCATAAAGTTTTTTTACAAATCATTGTATTTATGCTTTGAATCAGATTGCCATAATTATTGTTATATTTTACTTAACTTTGAACCATGTTTCCATAATTAAAAAGGGGGAGATTGTTTGTGCAGGGAGCACCAGACGATCGAACCTGAGTTTTGATTATGTCAAAGGGTCTAAAGTTAAGTTGTCTTGTGATCTAACAAGGTTGATTGAGCTTGTAGGAAAAGTCCTAAGTATTTTTAGGCAAAAGTCCTAGTGAATTCTAGGCAGGTGGAAAATCCTAGGGGGTGGTAACCCTGAGTGCTAGGGGTGTTAACCCTAGGTGATGAAAAGTCCTAGTTGCGGTTAGGCAGGTGGAAAACTCTAGGGGCGGTAACCCTAGGTCCTAAGGGGAGGTAACCCTAGGCGGAAAGTCTTGGCGGTCGTGCGCTTCAGGTAAAATCCTAGAGTCGGAAACTCTAGGTTGAAGTCCTAATGGTCGCGGACCGAGTGGAAGTTTGGACGGGTCATGGAGCGAACGCCGAGCATGAAAACCGGAAGTCTCGAGCGTTGAGCAAAAGTCCAGTCGATCTGAAGGACTGGTCTGACAACAGGTAACTTCTCCTGAGAGGAGTAGGTGAGGACTCATTCCCCGAAGAGGGAACAGTAGGCGCCCGTTCGACTTTGAGTTTCGATGAAACTCAAAGTCAGAACCGGACAATCAGAGACTGTCAAATTTCATATTATATATATTATTTTTGTCTGGACTAACTTTATTTTGTAGAAAATAAGGGTCTGGAAAAAGCCAATCTAGGTGTCCGGAAGGGGTCCGAGTGCCCGGAGGTGGTCCGGGCGCTCGGAACCCAAAAATTATCTGCAAGCTTATGTGGCGCGCGTCGGTTGGCTGAACCATGTGGTCCAGGCGCTCGGAACAGCCTATAAAAGCAGCCTTTGATTAGGAGCTTCACAACAACATTCCGAACAAGTTTCGCTTTTTCGAGATACTCAAAAAACACCTCCCCGACGCTCGAAAGCTACCCCGATGACGATTGCACTAAGGATTCAACTCTCCAAGTTGTTGGTATTGTTGTATTTCAAAGTTACTTGTACTTCAACTGTAAATCTTGTTGTAACCTTCGATTAATTAGTGATTGCCCATCGAAAACACTCTCATGTGCAAGTCTTGGAGTAGGAGTCGTCACAGGTTCCGAACCAAGTAAATCTTGATGTGCTTTCTCTTGCCTCTGTCTTTTCATTATTCCACTGCGTTTTTACTCGATTGATTTTAAACGAACAAATTAGCCACGAGCGTTATTCACCTCCCTCTTTAGCGCGCACGATTCAACAGAAGATTCCCTCATCAAAAAATCAATCGGCGGATGATCTGGCTAAGTTGGCTTCTGCCATAATCCCCTGGACAATAGGTCGGTCGGTGGAGCAAACATTACTGGTAGCTTGTATTGATAAACATGCCGACCTTAAGTTGCAAAGTGATTGGAGAACATCCATAATTTTATTTTTTACAACAAGGCATTTTACCAACAGATGGAGAACAGACACGCATGATTAAGAAAAGAGCCAATCAATTTACTATGATTGGTGACCATCTTTACAAATAGGCTTGCTTATGTTCATTACTAAAGTGTATTGGGCCAGACGATATTCAATACATTTTATAGCAAGTACATCAGGGATCATGTGGAAGTCATGCAGGAGGTCGATCCCTTGCTCAGAAAATTTTACTGACCAGGTATTTTTAGTCTACTTTACAAGCTGATGCCGCACGATTAGTAAGAATTTGCTTATCCTATTAGAAGCACCAGAATATTCCACATCACCTCACGGAGTTGCTAAAAATCTCCATTGTCTTCTACCTCTTCAATCATGGGGTATGAATATAGTGGGATCTTTTCCCTTGGCATATGCTTAGAGAAGATTCTTGATAGTGGTAGTTGATTATTTCTCGAAATAGGTGGAGGCCGAGCCGCTGGCCAAGATAACCAAACAAATGATTATCAAATTCTTATGGCAGCATATCATTTGTAGGTTCGAAATTCTACATAAATTAGTCTCAGATAATGGGAGATAATTTTAGGGTAGGAAAATCTGAGAGTAGTGCTCAACTTATGGTATAACCTAGGCCTTCACATCGGTGCTAATCCCTAGAGTAACGACCAGGCAGAGGTGACAAATAGAGAAATCATTAGAGGGGCTCAAAACTAAATTAGATCATGTCGGAGGAAGCTGGGTCGATGAACTCCCTAGTGTACTATGGGCATATCATCTGACCCCTCGAGAGAAAATAGGTATTACCCTTTTTCACTTGGTTTATGGTGGCTAAGAAGTAGTCTCGGTCAAAATTGATGTGGAGTCTGATTGAAGGTGACTGCACGACAAAGATAATTATGGTCGATGCCTTATGGAGTTTGATTTAATAGAAGATGTAATGACCCGACCCCTTGGCCCCTTGGGCAGCCCAACTAGCCACCCATTTGGCGGCGCTCACTTGGCTACCAAGATTCATAAACTCTAGTACTTAACCTGGAGGTCTAGAGTTCGAATCTTAGGGAAGGCAAAAATCCACTAGCCAGGTGTGGGAAGATCTAGTGAGTAACAGCTCGGTCGAGGGTCGTCGGTCGACGACATAAGGGGTCGCCAGTTGGGCCGCCCAAGGGACCGCCAAATGGGCCGCCCAAGGGCCAAGGGGCCAGGTCGTTACAATAAAAAGGCACTCACTTTGCTACCAGGATTCATAAACTCTAGTACTTAGCCTGGAGGTCTAGAGTTCGAATCATGGGGAAGACAAAAATCCACTGGCCAGGGGTGGGAAGACTTATATAGTAACGACACGCCCGATGGTCGTCGGTTGATAACCGACGACATAAGAGGTCGCCAGTGGGGCCGCCCAAGGGACCGCCAGTTGGGTCTCCCAAGGGGCCGAGGGGCCAGGTCATTACAATAAAAAGGCGCATTTTTATTGTAACGACCGACCCCTTGGGCGGCCTAACTAGAGGCCCCTTGGCGGTCCCTTGGGCGGCCCCACTGGCGGCCCAACTGGCGACCCCTTATGTCGTCGGTTGTCGACCGACGACCATCGGCCGTGTCGTTACTCACTAAGTCTTCCCACCCCTGGCCTGTGGATTTTTGTCTTCCCCAGGATTCGAACTCTAGACCTCCAGGCTAAGTACTAGAGTTTATGAATCCTGGTAGCCAAGTGAGACTTAGTGAGTAACAACACGGCCGATGGTCGTCGATCGACAACCGACGACATAAGGGGTCGCCAGTGGGGCCGCCCAAGGGACTGCCAAGGGGCCACTAGTTGAGCCGCCCAAGGGGACGAGGGGCCGTGTCGTTACTGAAGAAGTGAGAGACAAAGCGATCATGCGGTTAATGACATACCGTCAAAGAATGAGGCAAAATTATAAAAGAAGAGCTATCCCTCGATTTTTCAAGTTGGTGATCTAGTCTAGAAACGGGTCAACCTAGTCCGGGACGTTAACAAGCTGGAGCTACAGTAGGGAGGACCATTTTAAGGTGGTACAAAAACTCGCCTCGGGCTCCTATTATCTCGAGGACGCAGAAGGGAAAAGATTGGACCGACCCTGGAGTATGAATCATCTATAGCCTTATAAGATTTGTAAAGTATGCTTATAATTTACTCATGAGTTATGTAAAATTTCATACAATTAATGAGAATACAGTATGATTTATCTAGGAATTCCCTTAAGTGTTAAACTCTTGAGCCACCGACCGGGGTTTAAGTGAGCATACCCTCGCGACTATAAATTTTTTAGCCCTCGGGTATCAGACCAGGCCAATCCCAGACTCTCGAGCCATCGATCGGGTTATAAACGAGCATGCTCTCACAACTCAGAAAAATCAAGAAATTATAGCCCCCGGCTTAAAAACTGGGACAGTCCCAGACTCCCAAGCCACCAGCCGAGTTATAAGTGAGCGTGCTCTCGTGACTCAGAGAAATCGAGAAATTATAGCACCCGGCTTAAAGACCGGGCTAGTCCCAAACTCCCGAGCCACTACCAGATTATAAGCGAGCGTGATCTCGCGACTTAGAGAAATCCATAAATTATAGCCTCGACTTAAATACTGGGCCAGTCCCAGACTTTCAAGCCATCGACTGAGTTATAAACGAGCATGCTCTCGCAACTAAGAGAAATCAAGAAATTATAGCCCCTAGCTTAATGACCGAGCCAGTCCCAGACTCCCAAGCCACCGGCTGGGTTATAAGTAAGTGTGCTTTTGCGACTCAGAGAAATCCAAAAATTATAGCCCCCAACTTAAGACCGAGCCAGTCCTACACTCCCGAGCCACCGACTGGGTTATAAGCTAGCGTACTCTCACGACTCAGAGAAATCTAAAAATTATAGCCTCTGGCTTAAGGGCTGGGTTAGTCCCAGACTCCTGAGCCACCGGTCGTGTTATAAGCGAGTATGCTCTCGTGACTCAGAAAAATCTAGAAATTATAGCCCCAACTTATAGACCGGGCCTGTCCCAAACTCCCAAGTCACTAGCTGGTTTATAAAGCAAGCATGTTCTCAAGCTTTTATGTAGGATCGTTGTGCTAGAGGTGGGGAGGGGAGTGAATATCGCTCATGACTTTCATGTTCGTTTGAATTCAATTGGAGTAAAATGTGCAGCAGAATAGAAAATAGAATAAAAGTAAGGGAAAGCAATCGATAGCACAGTTTATTTTACTTGGTTCGAAGTCTGTAGCGACTCTACTCCAAGACCCATACTCGTTGAGTATTTACTTTGGGTAATTCACTAATAGTTCACAACTTATAATAAAGACAAGTATAATGTAATTTAAATGCTATAAAAAGAATTATATCTGTTAGATCGTAGAGTTCGCTAGGGGGGGGGGGTGAATAACAATCGTTAATAATTCAAAAATCGATTCGATTATACAGCAGAAATAAGAAAAATAAAGACAATGCTAACACAACCAATTTTACTTGGTTCAGAGCCTTCGTCGACTCCTACTCCAAGGCCCTCACTCGTCGAGTGCTTTCATTGGGCAATCACTAATAACTCATAAAAATGATTACAAAAATGAGTACAAAATTATTAAAACAATACCGACAACAGAAATAGAAGATTAAATCGTAGGTTGTCGGAGAAGTCTCACGGCGTTGCAGGAGCAGTGCGCAACAGAGCAGTCGTAACAGAAGTTGTTATTTTTGAAGCTCTGGTGGAGGCCTTCTTTTATAGGAGTGCTCCGGGCGCCCGGATTCCTTCCGGGCACCTGGACCGTGATGTCGTCAGACCAATCGGCGCACTCCTAGCTATCAGGATAGAAATTGCCTTCCGGGTGCCCGGACCATCCGGGTGCCGGGACCATCATTTTCCAGCACACCTTTTTCTTGCAAGAAAATATTAGTCCGAGGCAAAATATAATTTATACTACCCTGTAAAATAAAATATTAGCACAATTATATTCAAACAAAGTAGTAATTAGATTCCGTCTCACCGAGACCAGAATTTAGTCACGATCTCAACTTAGATTCTCGAAATAGTTCTAAGTTGGATCGACGCCTAAGTTCCCTAACTGGGAATGCATCCTCACCAAGTCACTCCCCTCTAGTGACTTACCTGGCAGACATCCAGTCAACCCGTTGACTTGTTTGGACTTCGTGCTAGCTATTTGGTCGACCCGTCGACCTAGTTGGACTTCCCTGCAACACTGAGTTAGCACAATAGATAAAATAGTATAATAAAACAATGTTAACAAAATTCAAGATTCGCTGGTCCAGTCGACCGCCTAAGGTTATCTCCCCCTAGGGTTACTTAGCTTCACTCACTAGGACTTCTATTGCCTAGCTTCACTCACCAGGACTTCCTCCACGTAGCTTCACTCACCAGGACTTCCACTACCTAGCTTCACTCACTAGGGTCCGACTTCATTCACCAGGACTTCCACTACCTAGCTTCACTCACTAGGGCCCGACTTCACTCACCAGGACTTCCACTTTACCTAACCTCCAGTTAGGACTTACTTCTCTTTGCTAGTCATCTAGTCCTGACTAGACTACTCTCTTCCAAACATCAAGTCTTGTTTGGATTAATCCTTGGTCAAACCGACCAGACTTGGGTGCATTGTCAAACATTGAAACCCTAGAGGTCAATTGCACCAACAATATCGATGACTTAAAGATCCTAAGAGTCACGCTTTCGGCCGTCGGAGTCATATCGTAGAGTGGCAAGATCGTCCTTGAAGTAGCGTGCAAGAGAGTAGAATAGAATTCGAGTACTGTTCAGTCTTCTGCTTGAACCAGCCATTTATAGACTACTGAAGGCGCCTTCAACCCCATGGAAGGCGCCTCCAATTATGAAAGTTATCCCTAACTCTTCGGAATCAATAATCTCCTTAGCCTGCACTGTTTATCTATCCGAAGACACCTTCAAGCTCACGGAAGGCGCCTTCCATCCAATCTCCAAGGCACCTTCAGGCACATGGAAGGCGCTTCCGCTCCTCTCCGTGCGAGCCTTCGACCAAGGTGCTTGAGGCGCCTCCAGCACCATGGGCGGTGCCTTGAGCTCTGTTCATCCAAGAGAAACTTTTGTGTTTCAGCTTCTGCAAAACATGTTAGTCTAAATACACATAGATACCTTATAAAACAGAGTTAGCATAATAAAATATGATTGATAAAATGTTTGATAGTTTTTGGACTGTCCGATTCTGACTTTTAGATTTCTCGAAAATCCTAGGTCGAACCAACGCCTACTGTTCCCTCAACAGAGAACACGTCCTCACATACTCCTCTCAGGAGAGATTATCTTTTGCTAGATCGGTCCTTTAGACCATCTGAACTTTTGCTCAGCATCCGAGACTTTAACACTTAATGTTGAACGTCCAATCCACGACCCATCTAATCTTCCACCTAGTGTCCGCAACCCCCAGAATTTTCACCTAGAGTTCTCGACTCTAGGATTTCGTCCAAAGTCCTCGACTTGCTAAGACTTCGCCCAGTCCCCCAGACCAGGCACCTAGAGCATGGTTTGAGAAATTTCGTAGCACTCTTCTCACCTTCTCTTTCACACAAAGTCAATATGATTCTTCACTTCTCTTTCATAAGACAACCCCGGGTATGATCTTTCTCTTAATCTATCTTGATGATATTATTATCATTGGTAATGACAATGGGATGATCACTAAGCTTCGAAAAATATTGTATAGTACATTTAAAATGAAATATTTTGGATAACTTACATATTTTTTGGGGTTGGAAGTTCACTCTCAAAATCATGGTTTGTTCTTAAATCAACATAAATATATCCAAGATATCATTGAGCTAGCCAGTTTAAAGGATGCAACTATTGTTGATACACCAATGGGGGTGAATATGAAATACCGAAAAGATGAAAGCGAGCTTTTGTCGTATCCTTTTTTATATAGGCAATTTATTGGTAGTCTTAACTACCTAACAATCACAACGTCTGATATCTCATATGTTGTCCATATAGTTAACAAATTTTTGCAATCATTTTGACATCTTTTGCAGTTCGTCGCATTATTCAATACTTAATTGGGTCATCTACTAATGAGTTGTATTTTTCCATAAAATCAATTCTTTATTTGACTGTGTACAGATTGGGCTCTCGGATATTAGGAAATATACAACAGGCTAGTGTAATTTTTTTTTTGGAGATGCCTTGATTTTCTGGAAATGTAAGAAGCAGAATTGTGTCTCTACATCTTCCATAGAGACTGAGTATAGAACCATGTTTGGTGCTTATTCTAAAATTGATGGTCTCTACATCTTTTCAAACTTAGATTTCTTCCATCAGATCCTATTCCACTTCATGATGATAATACTAATGACATTCAAATAGCTACAAACCTAACATATTATAAATACATAAAGTACATCAAGATGGACTGTCATTCATTAGTGAGGCCTTTATTCGAAGTATTATCATTTTTCTTCATTTAGCTACAGATTTTTAAATAACTGATATATGTAAGAAAATTTTAAAAAACCAATGACACAAATTTAGTAGTAAATTAATACTGACTATTTTATATAATATTATCAATATATTCTTTTCTTATATATATTAACAATATATGCTTTCCTTATTTAATTTTTTATAAAGTAAATTCATAATGGTAAATTCCTTGATTATTATTACTGTATTTTTTTTTTATATTAGACCCTAAAATTTTAGGATTTGATAATCCGTATTTATATGTTGTGATAAGACAGAAAATATTTTTAAGAAATTTTCTTCTATTTCATTATCATTTTCTGTGTCATCCGGGGGGCATATCTTGCCACGTCGATCAGCCAACGAGACGACAAGTAATTTATTGCCCGAAAAAGATAATACACCTTTTGCATGTGGAAGAACTACTAGCTAGTTTTAATTAGGATATCTCCTGCAGCTTTTATATATTTTTGAGGCTTATTTCTTTTTATTTCCAAATCGATTTTGATCAAAAGAAAAGAGATATATAATTCAATCGATCATCTCAGAGAGTTTATGGGGAAAAAAATATGAAAGAATTATGATTTAATCAGCCATCTCTATACATGTAGATATATATTATTTAATCTATTTATAATTGTGTAGTAAATATATATATCCATCAAGCAATCGTGCCGTTACGCCGGCCGATCGGGCGCCGGACATGCCTCCGCCATCAGTCCCTCCGCCACCATCTTTCTGCTGCGGTTGATGGTGATTAAGCACAGGTTTACGTGCTCCTCCAGCTCATTCAGCTGCTCCGCCATCCCCGCCGTCCCTCGCTCCACCTCCCTCGCCGCCTCCCTCGCCATCTGCGGCTCCTCCCTTCCCCTCGTCGCCATCCTGGCCACCCAACGGACGTGCTCCAACTCGTCGCGCGCCCGCCGCACCATACGGGTCATCGTCTCCAGGTCCCGCCCCACGATGTACGCTCCCCGCGCCGCCGCGTCCACCTGCGCTGCAAGGCTCTTGAGCCACCGCCGCGCCCCTGCTCTCCTGACCTCCCTGCGGCGCTGCCGCCCAGTCACCACCGCTGCGGGGGCTGCCACCGCCACTGCTCCGATGCAGACCCCTGTGTGTGCGGCGATCGCCACTGCGATCACCGTGGCAATGCCACACGCAACGACGGCCGCAACACCGGCTGCCTGCCTGGCTACGCGGTGGAGCCGAGCCCGGCGGAGGATCCGCCGGTGGGCGCGCGTCAGCTTCTGGGCCAGCTGCCCGTAGTCCGACTGCACGGAATAGAACTGAGCCAGATTTCGCGGGTGGAGGGGGTTTTCCAAGTCGACGAGGGAAGCCACATGGTCGAACGCAGCATCGCCGGCGCCGGAGGAAAGCTTGATCAAGAAACGGCGGAGAAGCCGGTGGTGCAATCTCGCGCTGCTGATGGCTGCCAAGAGATTGGCGCACGCGAAGCAGGCCCTATGTGTGACGTCGAAGTATTCCACGAGGAGCGACTTCACTTGGAGCTCGAGCTGGCCACCGCCGCCTCCGCCGGCTCTGTCATCCTCAGCAGTCATCTTGGCGAGGACGGTCTCTTGACTCGGATCGAGGACGAAATCAGGAAGTCTACCATACGAAGCCAATGGAGAAGATCCACAAATCAATCCCCTTTGATCTCCACCGCTATCCTCATTATTCTTGTCATCGCCGGAGATGATGGGCACGGATGAGACTCGCCGGAGACTTTGGTCGTGGACTTTGGACCACATGTCGAGGAAAGATTTGGTTCTGAGGGTCTTGTAGTACTCCTCAGTGACGTTCACCGGACTCGTGGACTTGCTCTTGACCATCGCCATGCCAAGCAAATGCCGATCACCTGCAAGTGCATATGTCAATTATCAACAAAGAGGAAAGCGAAGAAGAATTGAAGAAGCAGAGAAGGGAAGCAACACAAGAGATAAGCCCAAAAAACAGAGCAGATCATGTAGTGAACAATTCAACTTAAATAACTTGTTAATTATATAACTTGAGGGGCAAGCAAAACAATCATTCTTTAATTTTCCATAATAATAATAATAATAATATAAAAAAAATTAAATTGCTCACCGGAGAAGTTGCAGAGACCGGAGGAGGAGGAGGAGGAAGTAGAATAATGCATGGGCATCCCCCGCATTGCCTTGATCTCGGCGGGAAGCTTGAAAGCAATAGCTTCAGTCGCCGAGGTGCATATATAGAGGAGCAACGAAGAAGAAGTTTTCTTACAAGGCAAGGGAGAGAAGTAGAGGCGGCTGCAAATCATTAACCGCCACCGCCATTGACAGCACACGCAAGAGCTCCAGGGACGGTCAATCCCTCATCGTCGCGCATGTGTATTCACTGCGATGTTGCTTTATCTGGTTTCCTGCAAATCTGCGTGCGTGCAGTTAATTAATTTCGCTGTAAAAACGAATCAAAAATAAAATTGGATCGCTCGAAATCAGAACAACCATTATCTGGAATTCGAGTTCATCAAGCAAGAAGCTCGCAGGCCCGAAGGGATCTCTGCGCCGCACGATTACGGCCACAAGCCGCCGAGATTGAGCCACGTCATTCGGTTCCATGCAGGGTTTCACGCCAGTTGTTTCCCCCCTTCTTTCCTCTTCGGTTCTTCGCAATTGCACTCCATCGTCCATTTCTCAGGATCCGGAGAGGTCAACGCGTTTTGCGAATTTCTCCTTAAGTCCACTGTTAAATCGATAATCTCACAATTAGTTAGTTATACATGTGATAATTAATGATTAATTATGCTACGTAATCATCAACAAATGTGCTAGTAATTATCATGCTGGAAGAGTAATCCATTTTGGATAAACACGAGTGATGAGAAAGTAATTATTCAGGTGTAATTAAGGTAGTATTTTGGTGATTGTGTGCATCCCACAAAATACACTTACGGCGAGGATAATTATCGGGAGCATGATTGGGCGAGGAGTGCACTTAACCCTAATACTGTTAACAGACATAATGGGATCGGGGGCGTTTAGTGTCTCATTAAATCCTGGATTGTATATTTGGATTTGTGTGAATCTTTTAATCCGGCGAGATAAGATTGGTGGGCGGGACCCGGGATCCAGTCATCAGGGTGACGTGGCTTTTCGAGTTTCAGTTCCTCAAGAAATGGATTTCGTGAGATGGACTGCAAGCGATGGGGTCTGGGAAACGCGTCCACGTGGATTGATTTGGATCTCGGCATGCATGCGGGCGAAGAAAGAAACAAAAGGTCGTATGTGCATATTTTAATTGCCAATCATATCCATAAAAGATTAGTATATATATATATATATATATTTAATATACTGCACGATGCGCACTGTACAGTATATCATGATTTTTTTTATTTTAATTAAAAAAATAAATAAAATATATTAATTTTGATTAAAAAAATAAATAAAATATATTTTTTATGATTTTATTGGTAGGGTTCAGGCATCCTAATTGGATATAATTTTTTAGTTATTTTTTTAAAGATTTTATCTTAGGGTTTAGATTTTCCAATTGGATTATAATATTTAGTTAAAAAAAATAAAAAATGAAATAAATTTAAGTATTTACGGAGTATTGTAATATGTTAAGGGGATATCGTAATGTATTAGCTATTTATATAAAGAAATATTTTTTTTTAATTCAAAATGTCTCTGTTTTATAATTTTTTTATTTTAAATAAAAAAATAATTATTTTTTTTAAGATTTTATTTTTAGGGTTCAGATTTCCGAATTGAGTTATAATTTTTAAGCTAATTTTCTTTTTAAAGATTTTATCTTTAGGGTTCAGACTTCCCAATTGGATTATAGTGTTTAGTTAAAAGAAAAATTTAAAATGAAATAAATTTAAGTATTTAATGAGTATTGTAATGTGTTTAGGGGATATATCTATATACTAAAATTTTATATAAGAAAATGTTGAATTTTTTAAATTCAAAATATTAAAAAAATAATAATTAAAAAAAAAGAAAATTGATATTGTGCGCGATGCGCACAGTCGTGCACTGTGCGCATCGCGCATAATATCAAAACACACACACACACTCTCTCTCTCTCTCTCTCTCTATATATATATATATATATATATATATATATATATACATATGATCCGGGTGTTAGCAGGGGCATAGGGAACAATTAAGGAAAATGAGTGGGCAGTTGGGTCTTTTGGCACCTTGAGGGTTTTATTGTTTTTAAGGAACACAGTTCACGCAGAAGAGGGAGGGGAGCGGGGGTTAGTTTCTGGAGGCCGCCACCAACACGAAGGAAGAGAGGTCATCTTCCTCCCCATCTCATGCTATTCGTCGGGGCCATCATCGGCCTCCGACCCCTCTCGCCGTCCCTTTTCTTTCTTCTCTGGACACACAGTAGCGACGACGAGCAAAGGAGCCGCCGTCTCTAGCGGGCGTAACCGCTGCCGCCCTCTCCCGCAACCGTTGCCGTTGCCACAACCTCTGGCGAGCACTGCCGCCTCCGGTGGTGCCGCCTCCGGTGGCCACCATCGCCGCCCCAGGCCGCCTCCAGTGTCTACGGATGCCACCGCGGACGTCCCCAGCGGGCATCCACACTTCTTCTAGCCACCACCGCTGCTTCCAGCGGTCCTCGATGCCATCTTCTGCAGCCCTAGCCGCTGCCGCCTCCGGCGGTCCTCATCGCCGGCCCCCACTCCTCTCCTCCTCCTCGCAGCGCATCTCACAGCCGCGACTTCGCCTCTGTTGCCGCCGAGTCCAGCGGCCACCGCTGCCGCTGCCCCTGGCGATCACCCTCGCCACGTCTAGCGGTCTTTGCCGCCGCGCGCAGTAGCCTCTGCTGTCGCCTAGTCTAGCAGTCATCGAGGTCACTTCTAGTGGTCGTCGCCGTCCTCCGAGGCCACCTACAGCGATAGTCACCAGTCGACCCACGTCCACCACTGATTCCATAGCTGTTGTCATCCGCCAATTTGGTACTGTACTGGCCTGCGAGCCACTGTTGTATTTCGGCCTGCGAGCCGTTGTGGTGTGTTCGACCTTCGTGCCGATATTATATCCCGGCCTATGTGCCGATGTCATCTCTAGACCAGCGTGCCGCTAGTATTTCTCAGTCGGCCTGTTGTTTGCCAGGTTCAGGTTACGCTGGGCTCTCGGCGGGCGGATCCATCTCCTCAGCTGATACATTCATCTATTCTTCACAGTCACGACGACTCGATCAGCGCCGCAACCAGCTCATCCATCCATCCGAGGGCGCCCCCCTGGGGCCAGGGTACGTCATCGTACCTTTCCTGCATTTGTTTCACTATTCAGTTTCAGCTACTTATACATTTGTGGGACCCGCCTCGAGCATCGGGGCATCAGGGACCGAGACAGCCCGATCACTAGATATAGGTACTGTTGACCCGAGAACTTCGGACAACTTGGTCAGTCAACACGGAAGATAGCTCATCATCCGGGTCATGGAGATGCGGTCAACATTCCGGACACGACACACCGGCAGGTCCATCTTCTCAGCTTCCCGACAGGATCAATATATATATATATATATATATATAGAGAGAGAGAGAGAGAGAGAGAGGGAGATTTGATATGCTAAGCGACACTTTATGCGCTACCGTGAGAGAAATCTGATGTGGGCTATCTGAGGCGGCCAAAACCCAATTTTTTTAATCTTTCTCTCATTTGCATGCAATAACTTTTTTCTCTCATCTGCATGCAACAATTTTTCTCTTTCATCCGCATGCAACAACTATAAAATTTTTTAATCTCTCTCATCTGATTGCATGTAACAATCACTATGCTAATAATTTTTAAAGGTGATGTAGTTACTACAACATTGTAGCAGCTACTACACAATAGCTGGTACACATTATAGCAGCTTCTGCACCGTTGTAGCAACTACTGTACCGTTGTAGCAGCTTCTGCACCGTTATAGCAGCTACTGCACCATTATAACAGCTTTTGTACTATTGTAGCAGCTTCTGCACCGTTGTACTAGCTACTGCATCGTTGTAACAGCTACTGCATCGTTGTAACAGCTACTGCACCATTGTAGCAGCTACTGCACCGTTGTAGCAGAAGACCGTTGTAGCAGTTACTGCGCCGTTGTAGCAGCTTCTACATAGTTGTAGCAGCTTCTGCACAATTGTAGTAGCTTCTGCACAGCTGTAGCAGCTTCTGCACCATTGTAGCAGCTTCTACACAGTTGTAGCAACTTCTGCACAATTGTAGCAACCTTTGCACCATTGTACCAGCCTCTGCACCATTGTAGCAACTTCTGCACAGTTGTAGCAGCTACTGCACCATTGTAGCAGTTTCTGCATAGTTCTAGCATCTACGTAACAGCTACTGCACAGTTGTAGCAGCTTCTATACCATTATAGCAACTTCTGCATAGTTGTAGCAGATTCTGCACAGTTATAGCAGATTCTGCACAGTTGTAGCAACTTCTGCACAGTTGTAGTAGCTTCTGCATCATTATAGCAACTACTGCACCGTTGTAGCAGCTATTGCATAGGAACTGCTACAAGTTGTAGCAGCTACTGCATAATAACTGTTATAAGTTGTAGTAGCTATTGCATAGTAACTGCTACTGCACCGTTGTAGCAGTTACTGTATAGTAACTGCTATAAGTTGTAGCAGCTACTGCACAACATTGTATCATCACTACCATAATAATTTTTTGCATGTAATAGTAGGAGAGAAAAAATAAAATATCATTTTAATTTCAAAAGAGAGAGAGAAGTTGTTACATGCAGATGAGAGAGATTAAAAATTTTTATAATTGTTGCATGCAGATAAGAGAGAAAAGTTGCTGCATGCAGATGAGAGAGAGATTAAAAAAAAATTAGATTTTGCCACATCAAATAGCCCACATCGGATTTCGCTCACGATCGCGTATAAAGTGTCGCTTAGCATATCAAATCTCTCTCTCTTTATATATATATATATATTTTAAAATAATTTTTTCAAAATTTTTGGATATGAATTGAACTCATTAAATTTAAATTGCCTCTTAGGGGACAACGGTGCAGCGTTAAAGAGTCAAGTTGGATTTTTAGAGTCCCATAGATTAATTTTTTATTGTGAAATTCGAATATTCAATTCGGGGCACACACAATTCTACAATGATGGATGGTCAGTAGAAATTAGCTACAGATGCACAACCGTCCGTGTTTTCGAATTTACTTGATAGTTAAACCAAAAGAAGGTCGTCCACCTTCATAACAATTTCGATCTCTAAAAGGTCCCACGGGCTGTATCAGCTGGTAAGTTGTCTGATTGTTTGCTCAAATGGCCAAAGGTTGAGGGTCGTCAGTTGCACACGGGAATAATATTCCTGGTCTGCTGGTCAAAAACTCCTAAGACCCCAGTCAATTTTCCAGCCCAGCACTCACCGTGATTTACTCCCTCTGAAATCCTGGGAGGTCAGGCTCAGGGGATCGCTAGGGTGACGGTTCCATCTTTTTTTTGCTCAAATTTAGATCTCTAAAAGTCTAGACACCAAAATTAAAAAAAAATTTATGGGGCAAAATAAATCAAAAGGACTTTTCATTTTTTCAATCATCGAAAAGATACTTCTTTTTCATTTTTAATCAAAAGAGTATTCTACCTCACTGATTTTCTTGTAAAATGATAAAGTTGTTGCCAGTATCTTTGCCACATGCACTTTATACAGTGCCAGATGAATTTATCCTGCCCAATAATATTTATATTATAGTAACTATAATTATAGTTGCTACACGTATTATAGTAATTAAAGTTTCATAATTATTATACATATTATAGTAATTATAGTTTTATTGTTGTTACAATACTTTAAAAATATTTATGTTATAATAATTATAATTTAATAATGATTGAAATATGGATTCAACTATGCTCATTTACATATATATATATATATATATATATATATATATATATATATATATATATATATATATACTTTATAACAATTATGAAATTATAAATGTTATAAGTATTTTAGTAGATACAGTTTCATAAATGTTATAATATGAGTTTAACTTTTTCACTTAATATTCACTTTGTAATAACTATAAAATCCTATCTATTATAATGTTTATAGTAGTTATAATTTTATTTATAACTAATATGTATGATCTATTCATAATTTAATATGTGTGGTGTTGTGCTATTTTATTATGGGGCTGATGGGATGAGATGCTTGTGAATTAAAAAAAACTTTCTGGGGTTCGATAAAAGATTTGAATACTAAGAAACATTTTTGTCCATAATTCTCTAATCTAAAATAACAGTAGAAGATAAAAATAGAAGCAATAGAGCACACTAAGTTGTCCTAAGAATTGACACATAAAATGCATGATAGTTTATCTATAATAGGCAAGGTTCGAGTTCCAAAAAAATGCATCACTTGTGTTCATTCCACTATACACTTAACATCTGTGCTCATGATGAAGCAAGTGTGGTTCCACGTTCTAATAGAGCACACCAAGGTTGATGATGAAGATACTGCAAATGTTGGTAGTCAAAGTTGATATGGTGATCACGTGTGACACTTCTATCATCCGACGGCACTCTATGGATTCCGACCACCACCGTGCCAGACCTCGAGTCACCTCATCAAGTAACATATCCCTTAACTCCTCCGCATGCACCACTTCCGTGTCGTCCCTAAAAGAGATAAAAGAGAATTATCAGAATTGATCGGGTCAAATCATTAAATCAAATCAAATTAGTTTTAGGATTATTCTAATAATTCTGTTATAATTATTAGAATAATTCTCAGAATAATTTTTAGAATTATTCTGTTATTTATTAATTGGTTAATTGACCGAGTACTTATTTAAATCCTATATATTGTATTGTCTTAAGGGCAAATATCAACAAAATAATAAGATTAATTATTACTCTCTTATTTTATCTTCTTTCTATTCTTCTTTTAACATGGTATCAGAGCCATGATCCTTCGTTCCTTCTCTTTCTCTTAATTCTCCCTCACAAATCCTCTTCCCTTCCTTTTCTGTCGCCGCCCAAGACAAAAGAGGAGTTTCTTTTTTTGAAACCGCAAAACAAGACGACAAAAGGACTTCTCCTTTTGTGCTATCGCCGCTGTCCACCGAACGCCGACCAAACCTCGACGTCGACAACAAGTGGTTGCTCCAGCCAAGGCTTCTATTTCCTCCAAGGGGAATTTCTCCAGGCGAAAGTCCCCCTTTCCGGCGATCCAGTCTCTCTACAAGATAAGTTATTTTACTTTAGATGTCAAATACTCAACACTATCAAAGATGCCAAAAACAAAATTCAGTTCGATGTCAAATTTGTCGTATCATTGGCCATACTGGAAATTCATGCCCTAAAAGATTTGATTACTCTCGGGTAAAATGTCAAATTTGTCACATCATTGGTCATCCTGGAAATCTATGCCCTCAAAGATTTGCCTCAAATTTCATTGGTTGTTCTACAGTCTCAAGACAACCGTCTATTTCACAAGCATATCTTAAAGCTCTCTCATCTGTGCCTACTTGCGGTAAAACCCCAGAGTTTTCATCTACTGATTGGTATATTGACACTGGAGCAACTCATCATGTCACATCGGATTATAATATCCTTATAGACGTAATGTCATATTATGGCTCAGATACGGTTCAAGTAGGCGATGGCTCAGGTTTGCAAATTGCTAATCTTGGAAACACATATATTCATTTATCTAATCGAACTTTTCACATGCGCAATATCTTTCATGTTCCATCTATCACTAAAAATTTACTTTCTACCCGTCAGTTTTGTCTTGATAACAATGTTAGTTTTGAGTTTCATTATAATCATTATCTTATAAAAGATAAAGGAACAAATGCTATTGTGTTTCATGGGAGAATCAAAAATGGACTCTACTATCTTCAAAGTTCTTCAATCAAAGCTTTTGTTGGTGAACGTACAAATAAACCAGCTTGGCATGCTCGACTTGGTCATCCTTCTCTTCATATTGTCCAGTCAATCATCAATAGGTATGGTTTACCTACTTCCATTACCTCCTCTCCATCTCATTCATGTAGGGCCTGCATGGAATCTAAAAGTCATAAGCTACCTTTCTATTCATCCGATTATGTTTCTAATTTTCCACTTGAATTAATTCATTCTGATGTTTGGGGCCCTGCACCTGTTTTATCTAACCAAGGTTTCCAATATTATGTTACCTTTATTGATCATTTTAGTAAATATACTTGGCTCTATCCTATGAAAAGAAAATCTGATTTATTGGATATATTCTGTAAATTTCAAAATCAAGTTGAACGATATTTTAATCGTAAAATACTTTCTTTTCATTCTGATTGGGGAGGTGAATATCAAGCTCTCCATCGTCATCTTGTCTCTTGTGAAATTGTTCATCGAGTTTCTTGTCCTCACACTCCGGAACAAAATGGCTCTGCTGAGAGAAAACATAGACACATAATCGAAACTGCCTTAGCTCTTCTTCATCATGCATCAGTTCCACGTAAATTTTGGGATGAAGCTGTTACCACTGCTGTATATCTCATAAATCGACTCCCTACTCCATTGCTCAATCACAAATGTCCTTTTGAAACACTTTATAATCAAACTCCTAATTATACTTTCCTTCGAATTTTTGGTTGCGCATGTTATCCATGGTTACGCCCCTACTCCAAACACAAACTTGACTCTCGTTCACTACAATGTGTTTTCCTTGGTTACAGCAATTTGCACCATGGTTATCGTTGCTTCCATATACCAACAGGTCGAATTTATATTTCACGACATGTTACTTTTGATGAGACTCTATTCCCTTTTTCAGTATCTTCTTCGATCTCTCCTCCAGATACAGGTGTCACCTTCTTAATACCACCTAATATTGTCAGAAATGATGGCATCCTAGGTCCTGCTCCGCTCTCTAATAACTCCCCTATACCATCAGAATCACCTCAGGATGCTGCTCTAATCTTGGAAGCCTCGCCGGTCGAAGATAATATGCTCTCTAGTTTTGAATCCTCGGATAATGTAAGTCTGTCATCTACATCACCATGTCAGCCTACTTCCTCATCACCATCAACAAGTGATTCAGATGATAATGCTCCTCGTCGCATGCTTCCCATTAGTGACATTTATGAACGTTGCCCACCAAATGCGACTCGATATCCTCTTCCACGGGCTCTAGTGGTTTCTTCAAAATCTATTGAACCAACTTGCTTTACGCAAGCAAACAAGGATCCAAATTGGCGTAGTGCAATGACTACAGAATTTGATGCACTTCTTCGCAATGGAACATGGAGTCTAGTTCCACGCACTTCCTCAATGAATGTTGTGGGCTCTAAATGGATATTCCGTCTTAAGTATCGATGATGGCTCTCTTGAACGATACAAAGCTCGACTTGTAGCCAAAGGTTTTAGTCAGCAACCAGGTATTGACTTCAATGACACTTTTAGTCCAGTCATTAAGATTACATCTGTCAGACTATTATTATCGATAGCTGTTAGTTCCAATTGGCCTGTATGCCAATTGGACATCTCAAATGCGTTTCTCCATGGTCATCTTGAGGAAACTGTATTTATGGAGCAACCACGTGGGTTTATTCATCCACAATTCCCATCTCATGTTTGCCAACTTAAGAAATCTTTATATGGTCTTCGACAAGCTCCTCGTGCATGGTTTCATCGACTATCCAATTGGTTACAATCTCAAGGATTTTCTGGATCAAAGACTGACTCGTCTCTATTTCACAAATATAATGATGGGTCTATGATATTTTTTCTTATTTATGTGGATGACATCCTGATAACCGGTAATGATCACAAGGGCATCATAACTTTATTAAGTCTTATCAATCAAGAATTTCCTACCCGAGATTTGGGCATTGCTCGTTTTTTTCTTGGTATTGAGTTTATTCCACATGAGGATGACTATCTTCTTTCTCAGAGCAAATACATTACTGGACTTCTTCAAAGAGCCAAAATGGATGGAGCGCGTCCGGTCTCTACACCAATTGCTATAAACAACTCTCCATCTGCATCCTCTCCTGCTCTGTCTGATCCACAGATTTATCGAAGTATTGTTGGAGCCTTACAATATATCACTATCACACGCCCTGATATTACTTTTGCAGTAAATCGTGCTTGTCAATTCATGCATGCTCCAACTGAACAAAATTGGGATAATGTAAAAAGAATACTTCGCTATCTCAAAGGTACTATTCTACATGGTCTTCTTTTATATCGTCAATCGTCTCGAGATTTACATGCCTATAGTGATGCGGATTGGGCAAGTTCTCCTGAAGATAGACGCTCTACTAGTGGATATGCAATATTTCTTGGACGGAATCTTATCTCATGGAATTCGAAGAAGCAACCTACGGTATCTCGTTCAAGTACTGAGGCAGAATATAAAGCTATAGCAAATACAACGTCTGAAATTATTTATCTTCAATCACTTCTCTCTGAACTTCATCTTGCATCAAATATTGCACCAAAAATTTGGTGCGACAATATTGGAGCAACATGTCTCACAGCAAATCCAATCTTTCATGCTCGTACAAAACATGTGGAGATTGGTTTTCATTTTTTTCGTGAACGTGTGGCAACTCAACAATTATCCGTCTCTTATATCTCTGCTCAGGATCAAATTGCTGATATCTTTACTAAGCCATTATCCAGACAACGTTTCAACAAGTTAGCAAGCAAACTCAACGTCAAAGATCTCCCGTTAAGTTTGTCGGGGGGTAAAAGAGATAAAAGAGAATTATCAGAATTGACCGGGTCAAATCATTAAATCAAATCAAATTAGTTTTAGGATTATTCTAATAATTCTGTTATAATTATTAGAATAATTCTCAGAATATTTTTTAGAATTATTCTGTTATTTATTAATTGGTTAATTGACCGAGTACTTGTTTAAATCCTATATATTGTATTGTCTTAAGGGCAAATATCAACAAAACAATAAGATTAATTATTACTCTCTTATTTTATCTTCTTTCTATTCTTCTTTTAACAGTCCCTCCTCTGAAAATGCCGACGTTCTCATTTTTTTCAGAAAGAAAATCATAGAAATCCAATTTTGGCATGAAATTCGAACTTCAGACGCTCAAGAGTAAGCTGCCAAGTGTATAACAATTACAATTTCATAACGGTTGGAATATAGATTCAACTATAATTATGCTCATATATATATATATATATATATATATATATATATATATATATATATATATATATATATATATATATATATATAATCGTAAATGTTATAACTATTTTAACCGTTATGGTTTCATAAATGCTATAATATGAGTTTAACTTTCTCACCTAATATTCATTTTGTAATTGTTGAACCCTAAGGTTATTTTTAGTATGATCAACCAAGTTAGGTTATGTCCTATTTTGATTTGATCATTGTATCTAAGTGTGCAGGAGCTTAGGAGCACAGGAAGTCGAGCGGAAGACACGGCTAGCGATAAGGACGACACGGGAGAGAACCGACAGGTTCGGTGCGTCTGAGGGACAAGATGCTGCGGAAGAGTACACCGGTGGACAAGAAGGACGTGCACGACGTTCGAGGGACGAGAAGTCGAAACGGAAGTCTGCTCTAAGAGAAGGCCGAAATTGAGTTTGGGTGAGCCTTATTTCGATTGGCCAAAATCACCCAGGCAATCAGAGCAGCATAAAAGCTAGACTGGAGGTATGGAGCTGCTAGAGGTGCCTTCAACAGGAGTTGAAGGCACCTCCGCGACCTTCAGGCAGAAGACGCCTTCAATGGCTGAAGGCGCCTTTAACCAAACATGGAAGGCGCCTTTCATGGCCATGGAAGGCGTCTTCGACCAGCTAATTCTGGCCGTTGCGGAAAATGATAAAGTTTTATCCTTTGCCTCGCTGAAGGCGCCTTCCAGCCCTATAGAAGGCGCCTTCAGCTTGAGGATAAGTTTGTTCAGGGGCTATAAAAAGACCCATGTACTTAGGAAAGATAGAATAACTTGTATATTCGTTTCCTAGCAATAGTCTGAGCTATTAACGAGTGTAAGATGTTTCTCCGCCTTCACTGAAGGAGACTTTTTAAGAGATCTCATTTGTCTTGGATTAACAACCAACTAGGTTGTAACCAAGTAAATTATGGTGCCTCTTTCTTTAGTTTCTTATTGTTTAATTTTATTTGCTATTGTCGCTAACCTGAATTAAAAGATCCAGAAGGTATTATTTTAAGTGTTTCAGGCAACTCAACCCTCTCCAGTCGGCCTACACGGCCCAATAAGTGGTATCAGAGCAAGGATGCTTCAGGAGGACTAACCGCCGTACAAAGCATACGAGATGGCCGGATCAAACATTCACCCACCAAAGTTTGTGTAAAATACTGAACAATGAAAAATTAAATAATAAGATTATTTGAGGAAATAATCTTATTGGAATTTTTAGAAATTTTTAGAAATTTTCTGGGATTTAATCGGAGCCCGTATGACGTACTTAGTGGGGATGCACTAATGGGCTCGAGAAAATTTGTTTGGAATACCCGGAGGTGGGAATTGATTGAGAAACGGATCTAAGGTTTAATTTAAAATTACCTAGGTTATAAACTTATAATTGCGAACCCTTCCTTCCCTAAACCTCTCACGCGGCCGACCCCTTTCCCACTTCTTCATCGCGACACCGCCAAATCCCCCTCTTCCCTGAGCCCTTTCGCGACGCTGCCACTACCGCACCTCCCTCTCCTCTACCAAGGGCTGGCGGCTCCATCCATCATTGTCATTGGACGACTGGCCTTCTCTTCTCCCTCGAGCCACAATCACCGGTCCTCTCCCTCATGCGCCACCCCTCTCCCTTCCCTCGGCACCGCCGCAGGCCACCATGGGCTGACATCTGGTCGTCGCCGACCTGACGCCATCAATCCCCACGACCATTAGCACTAGACAAGGCTGCGACAGAGAGGAAATCCAACCCCTTATTTCGGCTTCTTCTTTATCTGCTGATTTGCTGCCGCCGCACGGAGCAGCACTGACGCCTTACAACCGTCACCCTTAACGTCACCAGGGTGAGTCGCCGGTTTCCCCTCAACCTTGATGCTGCTCCATCTCTCTCTGCCCCAACGCCGGCTACACGACGCCATGATCAGCAGCCATCTTTTGTGCCCTAGCCGACAATGTACCATCGCTATATCTGTGCGCCGCGGCTCTAACCTCGAACCCCCTCCGGCTAACCTCTATCTCTAGGGTTAGTGTCAGATCTCTTCCTCTGCTTCGAAGTGAAACGCCAGATCAGAGCCCCTCTTCGGCCACAAGCAAGCGACTGTGATATCCCTTGTTGACGCTCTCCGTCGGTACTAGTCTCAGCCGAGCCATGTTGAAGCTCCAACCACCGTTGCTACAACCTGATCTGGTTATTACTGCCACATCCAGCCAGCCACCGTGGTTTGTTACCAGATAAGAAGCTGATAACTTTGGAATTAGGTAAGTTGTGGAGGTAATTTTAAATATGATCTAGATTTAATTCTAGTTGTGGAATGATTAGGTGTTCTAATTCTATTTAGATGTGATCTGTTGCTTGGATGGATATTGATATACATCATATTATGTTGGAGATCTTATAAACTGTTGTTATTTGGATTTTATTAGGTGTGATGACTAGTAGAGATTGATTAATGAGTTAGGTTAGTTAGCGGATGGATAACTAATGATTGATTAGTGGATTAAAGATGAACTTATCATCTAGTTGGATTTGGAATATTAGGTGAAATTAAACAGTTACCTAATCGAATTAAAATTGGGTTTTAGGCTTAGCTAGTTGTTGTATACGTGATTAGCTAAACTGTATATTATGTGATTTGTAGGACGTTGGTTCGAGATGAGCGTCTCGATGTGGGTTTGTTTAGCTCAATCTACATTAAGGCGGGTACTTCTTATCTTGATTCTATAGTTCTTTGAACTTTGTGCATGAACTATTTTTGGATAAGGACTGTTTTACCTTGACTCCACTCTTATTTTTCCTACACTTGATACTTCCACGCGATCTTTGGGATACTCATTTTCATATCTATATAGTCTCTTGTTGTTGTCCATGATAGTAGCAGATACTAGATACCATGCTTGTATGCTTTGACTGTTTATTTATGTACTATGTTGAGCATGTTGGCTTCATATAGCATACCTAATTTCTGCATATATTTGTATGATGACTATTGCATTTGGCGCATCATATCATGACGTGCATGTCAACGACCAATTCTCCCTTGTGATCGAGAGAGTTGTTGACCAGCACCGCATCCTCGGCCACTCGAGGGAGTGGTAGCTGGAGTTGATGCCGCTTGTCCTATCATGCTTCCACTCGGTCACTCATAGGTAGTGATAGCTGGAGTTACGAGCAGCAGGGACCCCTGTCGTAGATGTAACTAGTTAGCTACTATGCAACTGTCCACTCAGCCACTTGTGGGAGTGGTAGTTGGAGTGTTATACAGTCTGTAACTGACCCGACCTTTCGACCATACAGGGGTCATGGTGCAGAGAGGTGGGCGGGAGTGACCATCCGTACATACGCTGTTTGTTATTATACTTGCTTTGACTGTTGCTGTTTATATATGCTGTTATTGCTTACTTACTGCTGTTGCTCACTTATGCTGCTATGCTTGCTTATGTTGAGATGTACCCTCGTTGTAGGTGTTTAGTCCTTGGTTTACTTATTGGAAGTCTGTATATACCTTACATATTCCCTCTGTAGTTATGAGCAGTACTGTAGCAGATTAGTACTACTTCTAACCTTCTCTTACTAGCCTAGGATATGGTTTCAGGTATGAATATTTATTATGATTTTGTTTTAGTATCTGCTATTCCTCTTATGAGATTATATACTCTCGACTCACTTTCTATTTGTATATTATGTTCATGCACTATCTTTCCTTACCCGCTGAGTTCCAATACTCACCACCTCGCAAATTGGTTTTCCTTCACCAGGTAACAGGTAGATGATTGAGAAGTTGCTTGGAGAGTCCTGGCTGCCAGTCCCCCGTCACACTCGAGGATAGTCTTCTTTTTGGTTTTGTTACTGATTAGGTGGTATGTTGATTTTGCATATTTTGTTTCCCAATAAGTCGATGTAGATTTTGGAGTCTAGTCTGGTGGTTGCAGGTATTTTAGTTAGTGACTTTGTTAGTTTTACATTAGTATTATTTTATAATTTTTCGCTGCATTTACTTTCAGTCGTGTGGGCTGTTATTATACTGCGTGGTTGTGTGCTTACTTTCAGCCGTGTGGGCTGTTATTACACTGCGTGGTTGTGTATTTACTTTTAGCCGTGTGAGCTTATTAAACTGTGTGTTTGTGTTTATATCCAGCCGTGTGGGCTGTTGAGTATGTTATTATATTATTTATGTATGTATATTACTTCATATTGTCACCGGTACAGGGGAGATACTGCCGAAATTTTGTCGGTAGAGACTCCTCTGGGGCGTGATAGTTCGAGGGGAAATTCGCCAATTGAAAAAAATAGAGGCATTTTTCAAAATAGACTTCGATTTATTATTACTAATGGAGTTTGGTTTTGTAGCACCTGAAGGCAAAGGAAAATACTACTGGACCAAAAAGGAGTAGGGTGATTTCGTGGCAAACAACAAAGTAGAGTTCCATCTGTTAAGCGTTCTACCGCCACAAGAAGTCAATCGGATCGGAGTTTACAAGTCTGCAACGGAGCTCTGGGAGAAATTCTTGGAACTACACGAAAGAACCTCGGAGGCGAAACTGGCGAGACGGGATCTGCTCAGAAACCAGATCAGTAACTTCAAACTGGAACAAGGAGAAATAGTATCACATCTTTATTCAAGGATCAAGGAGCTCATCACTGGACTCACGAATCTCAAAAAAAGGTAAGTAACTGAGATTCACTAAGTTACGCGCTTAACACATTTCTTAGAAATACTGAATGGGAATCATTAGTAAATGCTTATTACATATTTAAGGATTTAGATTCAACTACTTTAGAAGAATTATTTTCTACTTTTGAAGTCCATGAAACGAAAAATTTAAAATAAATTGGCTTATTTGAGAAATAGCCTTATAAAATTTTTCCAGAATTTTTAGAAATTTTTTGGGAATTTTTCGGAGTTCGTACGACGGGTTTTGAGGGGGACGAATTAACGGGTTCGGATAAGGTCTGTTTGGGATACCCATTTAAGTGAGGAAATGCTTTAATATATATTTCTTTTTTCCTTTTATTACTCTCCCAAAACGCTGATTGCCCGACCCTCTCCTTCCCCGACTCTTCTCTGCTCTCTCTCGCGGACGAGCGACGACGACGGGAACGACTCTTCAACCTCCGGCGATCTTCCTCTGCCAGCATCGACACCCTAAGCTCAGATCTGGTCGGTGTTTCTCCTCTCCAGACTGTCTTCGACCGAGGAGTTGCTGTTCGGCAGATTTTATGGCCGATCGCCGAAGGTGCTGTGGCTAGGGCACGGTGAGGAGCCAGATCTTGCATCGTCTCCAATTGGTAGACCTTCCCTCTCCTCTCCTCACATTGGACATAGTGTGATTACCCTCTTCGCTGGCCGGATTGGACCGAGCGACGCCACCTAGCAGCGATCTTGGAGGTAAGGCATCGCTGGATCACGTCTCCTTCCACCATCGTCCATCGAAGCTTAGAGAGGTGCCCTAGTCCAGATTTGTGCCACTCGATCGCCAGCGTGGGTAAGCTAGCCTTAACCGAAACCCATCTTCCCGATTTCCCTCTTGATTCATCATCGGATCCTTGTTGATTCATGGATTAGTGCTCCGTTCTAGTGTTATTGTGATCCGATTGATTCCAGGTGAGGTTCTATGATCTTGACGTGAATCCAACAAAAAGGTTACGTTGCTGTGGTGTTCTTTGATCCAGTAGCTCAGTTTGGTTCGACAGCCACCCATGCCTCAGTGTTCCTTGTTCCAACATCTTGTTCGGCTGTGAATCGAGGTAAGTGTAGGGATTTGATTTGTATTATTGATGAATTAGCCATGTGTTGAATTGGAGATATTATGGATTACTAGATGGTTAGTATATCACTAGTTGATACATGATTAGTGTGATTAGATTTATTTGTTTAGATTAATCTAATGAAATGATTAGGGTTAAGATGATTAATCCTAGTTAACTATTGGATTTAATTTAGGTTTAGATTACTAATCTAATTGGTGATTAGGGATTTGGTAACTAACCCTAATTGACCGTTAGATTTATTAGGTAGGTTAAGATGGATGTGATTAGGGTTTTGCCCTAATTTAGGTTTAGAGATTTTATTTAGTTGTTCATTTGGATTTACCTAAATAAAATATATATATTGTTTGACGCAGGACTCTGATTCGAGACGAGCGTCTCGACTTTGGATTGCTTGAGAGTACCTTCTATTTGAGGCGGGTACACTTTGACTTATCTTTTCGTATTGTCTTATGATATGTGTAGTTTACATATAACTAGTAGTAATTGATAGATTTAGCATTTCCCTGGTTTAGCTTAGATGATGCCTAATACATGCTTCTACTGTTATACTGTTAGGAGACTATACTATAGGTTCTATGGTTTAGGAGACTGCACTATAGGTTATTACTGGTGGTTATATGTTGCTGTACATATCTATTGGTTACCTGCTGAGTTTTTGTACTCACACTGTTATATTACCACTTTTCAGGTTGAGGTCGTCGGGAGATTCCAGTCGCTAGCCCCCCATTGTTACGATGATTTTCGGTGGTAGATGTTTTGTATTCGTTCTATGTCATTATATACCGGTGATGTGGGTTCTTGTATTGTGGACTTTATATCGACTATTTGGGTTTGCTACTCTTATTTTTCCGCTGTGGATATTTCATTACTTCGTGGATTTCATTTCTTCGTTGTAGTGGAGTAGGAGTTTACATATATCTACGATGATTTCTAGATCGTCTTTTCTTTTAGTAATTTTTGTTGATAGTCGGAGGTTGTATATTAAACCGTGTGGATTATTATATAAACTGTGTGGATTGTTATAGTGTTTGTATTGTATTGTTCCGGTCGTGTTGGCCGATAGATTGATATATGTATTCTGAGATTCATATTGTCACTCTTATAGGGGAGATGCTGTCGAAATTTCTTCTAGCAAGGACTACCTGGGGCGTGACAAATTATTTGGTATCAGAGCGGTTTTCTGATACTTGTTTTTACGAGTTTTGTGAGTTTATCTGGATATTTTCGGATTGTACGGATTTCTGTTGATTTTTCGATTCGAAATTCTGAGGTATATTTTGACGAGGTTTTATTTGGGGGACTAAGTAGCGACAGGACATCTCCAGACGAAAAATAGGTAAATTAGGTAATTTTATAGTTTTCAAACCTGTAGTGATATCTGGGTAACATTTTGTTTACAGATATGGCACATACACGTATTCCCATACCGAGACGTGGTCGTCCCTGTAAGAGGGTGATGGATTCTCCGGAGACAGAGTCTCCAGAGAGATTTGCTAGGGTCGAGCCTGTCCGTTAGGGACAGACTCGTCAGGATATTATAGGCACGTCGGATTATAAGACCCCGACGGTTCCGACTTCAGAGGTACATACCTCGACTGTACCACTAGTGGTATCACCTTCAGTATACCCGACACCACCTCCAGTCGTGCCTACTACCGCGTACTTGAGGTACGAGACGAGACAGAGATCTGGTGGGACACGCAACGCTCGATTATAGGCGAGCAGCATATTACCTGGACGAGATTTAGGGAGGCATTCGAGAGTCAGTATTTTTCTCAGGCGTATCAGATGACATGTCGACGGGATTTCCTGAGTCTTCGACAGAATAACCGCTCAGTGATGGAGTATAATGCCGAATTTAATCGGTTGACCAGATTCTGTCCTGAGTTAGTTAACGAGGATAAATCTCGTATGCTTCAGTTTGTCCTGGGACTGGACGGGCATCTTCATGTGAAGATTGCCAGTTTTGGGAGTTCATCATACATAGAGGCATTGGATAGAGCTCTTATGATCGAGTCTACTCATCAGAGAGTGAATGCAGACAAGAAGAGAAAGCAGACTGATTAGACTTCCGGGCAGATCCGGCAACCATAGGTTACCAGACAATAGCAGAGCAGTCATACTCAGTCGAGTCAGGGTACTTCTGGGTCATCTGGACGACCCCAGAAGTCAGGACGATCTTCATCTGGACGTTCCCGGTCTGCTTAGCAGAACTAGAAACAATCCACCAGTGACCCTTACTGCACTCGATGCGGATCCTGAGATCACATCACCTTGGCATGCACCATGGGACAATCAGTTTGCTATTATTGCAAACTGCCTGGGCACATGAGCCGAGATTGTTCGCTGAAGGCTCAACATGTAGCTTCTGGGATTTCTGTTCTGGGATGACAATTTGGTTAGTCGGGACTCAGCAAGGTAGGCCGAAAGCCTAATCTTCACATCATCATCAGCAGACAACTCCCCCTGCAGCAGCTGCACATGGTATGCATGGGCAGGAGCATTCCGGTGTCCTTATGGAGTCCTAGAGTTGATTCCGGGAACTATGCTAACATCAAAAGCTCCTTATCGTATGACACCAAAAGAGTTGGACGAACTAAAGGTTCAACTCCAGGAGTTATTAGATAGGGGATTTATTCACCCTAGTGTTTCTCCGTGGGGTTCTTCGGTATTATTCGTCAAGAAGAAGGATGATACTTTGAGGTTGTGCATCGATTATAGGCAACTGAATGCAGTGACTGTCAGAAATAAGTCCCCATTGTCACGGATTGAGGATTTGTTTGATCAGCTCAGAGATACATCAGTGTATTCTAAGATTGATCTATTCCTGTTCCGAGGAAAAACATGCGCAGCATCTTCGCATAGTCTTGGAGACTCTACGACGACATCATCTGTATGCGAAGTTTAACAAGTGTGCATTTTAGCTATCCTCAGTTGGTTTTCTGGGACACGTGGTGTCAAGCCGAGGTATTTCAGTAGATTCTCAGAAGATCGAGGCTATCACTAGCTGGGAGCAGCCGAAGTTAGTCCAGGAGATCCATAGTTTCTTGGGATTGGCTGGATATTACAGACGATTTGTTGAGGGTTTCTCCAGTATTACTATGCCGTTGACACGTCTGACTAGAAAAGGCGTGAAGTTCACTTGGTCAGAGGCCTGTGAGACCAGCTTTCAAGAGCTGAAACGGAGATTAGTATCGACATCAGTTTTAGTTTTACCTTCCGGAGAGGACAGATTCGTACTTTACACAGACGCATCTCTACAGGGCTTGGTCGCTATTTTGATGCAGCACGGCAGGGTAGTCTCCTATGCTTCTCGTCAGTTAAAGGAGCATGAGAAGAATTATCCAGTACATGATTTAGAGCTAGCCGCTATTATCTTTGCTTTGAAGATTTGGCGACATCATCTTTATGGTATTATTTTTGAGATTCTTACTGATCATAAGAGTCTCAAATATATTTTCACACAGAAGAAACTCAATCTCCGATAGAGGAGATGGTTGGAGTTCCTGAAGGATTATGATTGTACTATTAGCTACCATCCGGGTAAAGCTAATATGGTTGCTGATGCACTTAGCAGGAAGTCCAGAGGGACTTTAGCTTGCAGAGTTATAGTCACGGACTTAATTCAGGGATTCTCCGAGTTGGGCCTAGAGGAGTAGGGATGGACAGAGCAGGGTATTCTTGTTACAATGGTTGCTCAGTCGTCGATCAGGATGAGGATTCGAGAGGCCCAGGCCGGAGATCAGCATTTATAGTTCATTGGCAGCCAGATAGCTTCCGGGAAATAGACCAAGTTTACACGAGATGACGAGGGTATTGTGTATTTCCGAGGCAGATTATATGTGCCTCAGTCTCACCCGGTCATAGAGGAGTTACTTCAGGAGGCTTATCGTTCTAGATTTTCTATCCACCCAGGTGGAACTCATATGTATCGCGATTCGAGGCGTTCCTATTGGTGGAACAATATGAAGAAAGACATTGTGGAGTTTGTAGCTAGATGTCTTGTGTGTCAGCAGGTAAAGGCTGAGCACCAGAGACCTGCTGGACTACTTCAGAGGATCCCTATTCCAGAGTAGAAATGAGAGCACATTACTATAGATTTTGTGGTAGGATTGCCTAGGACTCGACGAGGCCATGATGTAATTTGGGTAATCGTTGACCGATTAACCAAATTCATACACTTTTTAGTGATCCGGAAAACTGATTCTCTGGATCGATTAGCAGAGTTATACTGTCGAGAGATTATCATATTGCATGGAGTTCCGTTGAGTATTATATCTGATAGAGACCCACGATTCACGTCCCGATTCTGGCGAGTCTGCAGCAGGCTTTAGGTACGCATCTCCGTTTCAGTACGACATTCCATCCGCAGACAGATGGACAGTCAGAGCGGACCATTCAGACTTTGGAGGACTTGCTGAGGTCTTGCGTTATGGATTTCGTAGGCAGTTGGGAGGATCACCTACCATTGGTGGAGTTCGTCTACAACAACAACTATCATTCGACTATCTAGATGGCACCGTTTGAAGCGTTGTATGGTAGACCTTGTCGGACACCCACCCTCTAGGAGGAGGTTGGGGAGGCCTAGCTGCTAGGACCTCAGAGAGCTTAGCAGGAGGCAGACTTGGTTCGTACTATCAGACGGAGGATGTCAGAGGCACGGGACCGTCAAAAGAGTTATGCTGACCGGAGACGGAGATCCCTAGAGTTCTCTATTGGTGATCATGTATTTCTGAGAGTTTCACCTATGAAAGGGGTGAAGAGATTTGGTCTCCGAGGTAAGTTAGCTCCACGATATATTGGGCCGTTCCAGATCTTAGAGAGGCTTGGAGCAGTAGCTTACCGTCTGACGCTACCACCATCTCTAGTAGGCATTCACGATGTATTCCATGTATTTATGCTAAGGAGATACGTATCCGACCCAGCACATGTTCTGTCAGATATATCAGTCCTATTCAGCCTGACATCACTTACGAGGAGATTGCGGTACGAATTCTGGACTATAGAGAGCGTTAGCTGCGGAACAAGACTGCCCGACTGGTTAAAGTCGGATGACAGTATCATTCTGATGAGGAGGCTACCTAGGAGCTTGAGAATATGATCCGAGCTCGATACCCTCATCTGTTTACTTGAGATATGTGGGTTAGAGTTCCTTTCAGCATTTATACTGTTTGGTTATATATTCTAGTGTTTGCTGTTGGTTATAGTGAAATTTGGGGACCAAATTTTTATTAATAGGGGAGAATGTAAGATATCGAAAAATTTAAAATAAATAGGGTTATTTGAGAAATAGCCTTATAAAATTTTTTCGGAATTTTTAGAAATTTTCTGAGAATTTTTTGGAGTTCGTACGACGGGTTTTGAGGGAGACAAATTAACGGGTTCGGATAAGGTGTGTTTGGGATACCTATTTAAGTGAGGAAATGTTTTAATATATATTTCTTTTTTCCTTTTATTTCTCTCCCAAAACGCTGATTGCCCGACCCTCTCCTTCCCCGACTCTTCTCTGTTCTCTCTTGCGGATGAGCGACGACGACGGGAACGACGCTTCGACCTCCGACGATCTTCCTCTGCCGACATCGACACCCTAAGTTCAGATCCGGTCGGTGTTTCTCCTCTCTAGACTGTCTTCGACCGAGGAGTTGCTGTTCGGCGGATTTTGTGGTCGATCGCCAAAGGTGTTGTGGCTAGGGCACGGCGACGAGCCAGATCTTGCATCGTCTCCAATCGGTAGACCTTCCCTCTCCTCTCCTCATGTTGGACACAGTGCGATTACCCTCTTCGTTGGCCGGATTGGACCGAGCGATTCCACCTAGCAGCGATCTTGGAGGTAAGGCATCGCCGGATCGCGTCTCCTTCCACCATCGTCCATCGAAGCTTAGAGAGGTGCCCTAGTCAGGATTTGTGCCACTCGATCGCCAGCGTGGGTAAGTTAGCCTTAACCGAAACCCATCTTCCCGATTTCCCTCTTGATTCATCATCAGATCCTTGTTGATTCATGGCTTAGTGCTCTGTTCTAGTGTTATTGTGATCCGATTGATTTCAAGTGAGGTTCTGTGATCTTGAGGTGAATCCAGCAAAGAGGTTACGTTGCTGTGGTGTTCTTTGATCCAGTAGCTCAGTTTGGTTCGACAGCCACCCATGCCTCAGTGTTCCTTGTTCTAGCATTTTGTTCGGCTGTGAATCGAGGTAAGTGTAGGGATTTGATTTGTATTGTTGATGAATTAGGTATGTGTTGAATTGGAGATGTTATGGATTACTAGATCATTAGTATATCACTAGTTGATACATGATTAGTGTGATTGGATTTATTTGCTTAAATTAATCTAATGGAATGATTAGGGTTAAGATGATTAATCCTAGTCAACTATTGTATTTAATTTAGGTTTAGATTACTAATCTAATTGGTGATTAGGGATTAGGTAACTAACCCTAATTGACCGTTAGATTTATTAGGTAGGTTAAGATGGATGTGATTAGGGTTTTACCCTAATTTAGTTTTGGAGATTTTATTTAGCTATTCATTTGGATTTAGCTAACTAAAATATATATTGTTTGACGCAGGACTTTGATTCGAGACGGACGTCTCAACTTTGGATTGCTTGAGAGTACCTTCTATTTGAGGCGGGTACACTTTGACTTATCTTTTCGTATTGTCTTATGATATGTGCAATTTACATATAACTAGTAGTAATTGATAGATTTATCATTTCCCTGGTTTAGCTTAGATGATCCCTAATACATGCTTCTACTGTTATACTGTTAGGAGACTATACTATAGGTTCTATGGTTTAGGAGACTGTACTATAGGTTATTGCTGGTGGTTATATGTTGCTGTACATATCTATTGGTTACCTGCTGAGTTTTTGGACTCACACCGTTATATTACCACTTTTTAGGTTGAGGTCGTCGGGAGATTCCAGTCGCTAGCCCCCCATTGTTACGACGATTTTCGGTGGTAGATGTTTTGTATTCGTTCTATGTCGTTATATACCGGTGATGTGGGTTCTTGTATTGTGGACTTTATATCGACTATTTGGGTTTGCTACTCTTATTTTTCCGCTGCGGATATTTCATTACTTCGTAGATTTCATTTCTTCGTTGTAGTGGAGTAGGAGTTTACATATATCTACGCTGATTTCTAGATCGTCTTTTCTTTTAGCAATTTTTGTTGATAGCCGGAGGTTGTATATTAAACTGCGTGGATTGTTATATAAGTTGCGTGGATTGTTATAGTGTTTGTATTGTATTGTTCCGGCCGTGTGGGCCGATGGATTGATATATGTATTTTGAGATTCATATTGTCACCCGTACAGGGTAGATGCTGTCAAAATTTTCTTCTGACAGGGACTACTTGGGGCGTGAAAAATTATTTTGAATCCTGGTAGTCAAGTGAGCGCCTTTTTATTGTAACGACCCGTCCCCTCGACCCCTTGGGCGACCCAACTGGTGACCCATTTGGCGACCCCTTGGCGGTCCCTTGGGTGGCCCAACTGGCAAACCCTTATGTCGTCGACCAACGACCCTCGGCCGTGCCGTTACTCACTAGGTCTTCCCACCCCTGACCAGTGATTTTTTGCCTTCCCCAGGATTCGAACTCTAGACCTCCAGGCTAAGTACTAGAGTTTATGAATTCTGGTAGCCAAATGACCCTTTTTATTATAACGGCCCAACCCCTCGGCCCCTTGGGCGGCCCAACTGGCGGCCCCTTGGGCGGCCCAACTGGCGACCCCTTATGTCATTGACCGATGACCCTCGGCCATGCCGTTACTCACTAGGTCTATCCACCCCTGGCCAATGGATTTTTGCCTTCCCCAAGATTCGAACTCTAGACCTTCAGGCTAAGTACTAGAGTTTATGAATCCTGGTAGCCAAGTGAGCACCACTCACTTGGCTACCAGGATTCATAAACTCTAGTACTTAGCCTGGAGGTCTAGAGTTCGAATCCTGGGAAAGACAAAAATCCACTGGCCAAGGGTGGGAAGACCTAGTGAGTAACGGCACGGCCGAGGGTCGTCAGTTGACGACATAAGGGGTCACCAGTTGGGCCGCCCAAGGGACTGCCAAATGGGCCGCCCAAGGGGCCGAGGGGCCGGGTCGTTATAGATGATTGAGAAGTTGCTTGGAGAGTCCCAGCTGCCAGTCCCCCGTCACACTCGAGGATAGTCTTCCTTTTGGCTTTGTTACTGATTAGGTGGTATGTTGATTTTGCGTATTGTGTTTCCTAATAAGTCGATGTAGATTTTCAAGTCTAGTCTGGTGATTGCAAGTATTTTAGTTAGTGACTTTGTTGGTTTTTCATTCATATTATTTTATGATTTTCCGCTGCATTTACTTTCAGTCGTGTGGACTGTTATTATACTGCGTGGTTGTGTGCTTACTTTAAACCGTGTGGGTTGTTATTACACTGCGTGGTTGTGTATTTACTTTTAGCCATGTGAGCTTATGATATAAATTGCGTGGTTGTTTATATATTTCAGCCATATGTGGCTGATGTATATTTTGTATGTAGTAATGCTTCAGATTGTCACCCGTACAGGGGAGATGCTGCTGAAATTTCTTTGGACAGGGACTACCTGGGGCGTGACAAGTTTATGGTATCAGAGCAGGTTTACGATGTCTAGTTTTTTTTTCACGTTTTGGATTTTTGAGTTAATCTGATACCAATTTTTGGTATCAGAGCCAAGTTGCGATGCTTGTTTTTCACATTTTGGATTTTCGAGTTAATTTGATACCAATTTTTGGTATTAGAGCGGGTTTGTGATGCTTGTTTTTCACATTTTGAATTTTTGAGTTAATCTGATACCAATTTTTGCTATCAGAGCGGGTTTGTGATGCTTGTTTTTCATATTTTGGATTTTCGAGTTAATTTGATACCAATTTTTGGTATCAGAGCGGGTTTGTGATGCCTAGTTTTCACATTTTGGATTTTCGAGTTAATCTGACACTAATTTTTGGTATCAGAGCGGGTTTGCGATGCATATTTTTCGTATTTTGGATTTTCGAGTTAATCTGATACCAATTTGTGGTATCAGAGCGGGTTTGCGATGCTTGTTTATAGTATTCTGGATTTTCAAGTTAATTTGATATCAATTTTTGGTATCAGAGCCACAGGTTTGCGAGGCCTATTATCATGTTTTGTATTTTGTGATTTGGTTTCTCGATGTGACTTTTCCGATTTTGGGACCAGGCAGCAGTAGGACATCTCCGAGTTATAGGAGGTATGCTTGTATACTATTATTGTACGTATTTATTAGTACTTGGCTAGTTGTTTGTACCATGTATACTTAGTTATTTGTACCATGGGTGACGTGTTGGGTCAGCCATTGCTTAGGGCCGAGCTCCTTTGAGTGGAAATAATTTGGGGTAAGGTTGTCTCTTAGGATGACGTGTGAACCTAGTAAGTAATGGCACTATGACCAAAAGCAAACGCATGGCAACGATCATTTCCTTCTTCACTGTATAGGGCCTCTTTGTGTTGTTTAACTTCCAACTATCAAAGGCATTGGGGTGTCCTTCCTACATAAGTACCCCAATATCAAATTCTGAAGCATCAATGTGTACCTCAAATGATTTGGTATGGTTAGGCTGTTGGTAGTTTTGAGAACATGAAAACTACAACGAAGCAATTAAATAAAGCGGTAACTACTCACATGGATCTCCCGAAGAACCGCAACCGAAGACGTCGAAGTGCTGTTGAGGACGCCAGCGGTCGACGAAGAGGTTGTCGCTGTCGGAAGCACGATCACGGAGCAATCGGAAAGCACTTCAAATTTCACGAGCTAAATCCCAGCCGAATGCTCTCCCTTTGCTCTCACACGATCTCTCGGTGCTCCCTGATCACCTCGCCAAAAAAACTCTTCCCTCACTCGATCTGCACTTGGACGCTTCTTATAAGAAGACTAAGGAAGACGAAGGGGAAAGGACGCCCCTTCGTCTCCTTGGCGTTTCCAGCAGCGAAAGGGACGAACCCTTTCATCTGCCGAGTATAACGCCCAACATCTCCCACTCGTCCAAGTCAATCCATATGGTCACATAGACCATGTCAGTCACATAGACTACAAGGTGATCAAGTTACGAAGACTGGAGCAAAATTAGTCACAAAGACCAAATAAGTCACGAAGACTTTATGAGGATCAAGTCACGAAGACTAGAGCAAAATTTAGTCACAAAGACCAAATAAGTCACACAGACTTTATGAGAATCAAGTCACGAAGACCAGATCAGAACATCCATTCCATACATTAGGGAAAATGGTTCGTGCGACAGCAAGCACAGTGAGCACTCAATTGCTAAGAAGATTGTCACACCTTACTTAGCTGCTCCATAGAACAAATCAGAGACATAAATGTCCATAGAACAAATCATAGACATAAATGGCTTGCCTTTACCCCAGATTAAATTATTTACATCGTCATGAACATCTCTAATCCCTCATATTGACCATATGTCAAGAGCATGTTCAACACCTCCAATCAAACAAATTATTCACAATTACATTTTATGTACTGAACTAAAAATGTAACCGGTACCAGTGAATAAATATCGCAGATGTAAATCAATCTTAATCTTCCTTTTTAGCTAGAATCCATTCATTCTAATCAGTTGCTTTCCTAGTTATGCTCCATAGACCGAATCATCCATAGCCAATAGGAAACATGCTAAAGTAGTAAACACTGATCAAAACTTCAAGTAGACAGCTAAATAGTCACTTAAGGTAAAATTGAGATTAACTTATAATCTCAAAGGTCTTACATAGTAGAGAAGCAGAGATCCATTCTCCTACAACCCTTCTTGTCACCATAGCACATGTGGTATGAATCACATGCTACGATGTTATTCTCTTTACCAAAAAGAGCGCATGTTTTTCCCAAATTTAACATCGTACAGATTTCGATCTAGACATTCCCAATGTCTAATCCTGAATTCAACATATGAATTCTAATCTGCCTTCAAGCAGATTCAGTAAATGGTGGGTGCATTTACTCCAATCATTACACAAATGATCTCATCTTGACCCAAATATCAAGGCGACCTTAACTTATGGGTATGTCTCTATTCACAGCTACAAAAGCTATCCCATAAGCAACGGTCTTACCTCTATTCGTACTTAACAAATAGAGATGATTGTCCATGTGAGTGGACCAATCCCAATCTGCCAACATGCTTATCGAGACTTTTATTCGAATGTAACAAAGACACATATACACTGAATAAATCATGACATTTTATTTATCAAAATGTCTTTACAATTAGTTACATTCTTCGAAGTCCCAAAGACTTCATATGCCCATGAAATGACTCTTTAGTCAATGGCTTAGTAAAAGGATCAGCAAGCATATTTCGTGTAGGGATGTACTCAAGAATAATCTTTTTCTTGTCAACAATATCCCTTACAAAATTATACTTAATTTCTATATGCTTGCCTTTGCTGTGATATTTGGGATCCTTGGAAAAAGCTATCGCAGCTTGACTGTCACAGGACTCCCACTATCCTCAGTAATCCTCAGATGCTTCAGGAACCTTCTTAGCCAGACAACCTCTTGCACAGCCGCTGCACAAGCCACATACTCAGCTTCCATTGTCGACAAGGCTACACAAGCCTGCTTCTTGCTGTTCCATGAGATGGCGCCATCATTCAGCAAGAAGACATAGCGGATGTGGATTTTCTGTCATCAAGGTCCCCTGCCCAATCTGCATCTGAGTAGCCACTTAGGCTCATATCTGATCCTTGGAAACAGAGGCAATAATCAGCTGTTCCTTTAAGATATCTGAATATTCTCTTCACCGCTTTCCAGTGTCTCGATCCTGGGCTTGACTGGAAACGACTAACTAAGCCAACAGCATAGCTTATATCGGGACGAGTACACAACATAGTGTACATCAAACTACCAATAGCACTGGCATATGGTTTCTTCTTCATTTCGGCTATTTCCTCAGGAGTCTTGGGATACATACTTTTGCTCAAGACAGTACCTTTCGCAATAGGCGTCTGTTCAATGTTGCAATCTGACATATTAAAGTGTTGTAGCATCTTAGTGATATAAGCTTCTTGAGACAAACCCAAAAGCCTCTTTGATCGGTCTCTAATGATCTTCACTCCTAAGATGTACTCTGCTTCTCCCATATCTATTATGTCAAATTGTGATGAAAGCCAACTTTTGACTTCTATCACACTCTTTATGTCACTTCCAGCTATTAGCATATCATCAACATATAATGATAAAATGACAAGCTTTCCTTTTTCCTTCCTTAGGTAAACACAATGATCCTCATTGATCATTTCGAAACCATAAGATAATATTACTTCATTAAATCTTATGTTCCATTGTCTTGACGCTTGCTTTAGCCCATATATAGACTTCCGAAGTCTACATACTCTTTTCTCTTGGCCTTCAGCAACATAACCTTCTGGTTGTACCATATAGATTTCTTCGTCAAGATTACCATTAAGGAAAGCCGTTTTTACATCCATCTGATGTAATTCCATGTCATAGTGTGCTACTATAGCTAGGATGACACGTATTGACACAAACTTTACAACTGGGGAGATTGTCTCTTCAAAGTCAATACCCTCCATTTGGGTATATCCTTTTGCAACTAATCGAGCTTTGTATCGATTAATCGATCCATCTGCTTTCCTCTTTACTTTGAGAATCCACTTATTCCCAATAGCCCTTCGGCCCGGAGGAAGATCGACTAAATCCCAAACTTGATTCTTTCTCATTGACTCCATTTCTTCATCCATTGTAATTTTCCATTCTTTTCTAACTGAGCTGCTCATAGCTTCCTCAACTGTTCGAGGTTCCTCATCGTCAACTGGGAGAACCATTAATGCCTCATTCTCAATATCAAACCTTCTTCGTGGAATAATCTGACGACTACTTCTTCGAAGGTTAGACTGTTGAGAAACTGACTTATTCAGTGACAAATTACTCCCACTCGGTTGACTAGATTCAGGCATCTCCTGATTTGTTGATAAAGGAACATTATCCTCCTCCTCTATCTCATATAGAGGAATTATCTTATCAACTTCACCTCGTGTTGGGAACTCAGTTTCTAGAAAAGTAACATCTCTTGACTCTATTTCAGAGATGGTTCCATCTTGTCGCTCACCAATAAAAACAAAACCTTTAGATGTCTCAGAGTACCTTATAAAGATACACTTCTTACCTCTGGGTCCTAGTTTTCCATATTTGTGAGTCTTATCATGAACGTAGGCAGCTGACCCCCAAGGTCTCAGATTACTCAAATCCGATTTTCTGCCTGTCCAACGTTCATGTGGGGTAGATGGAACTGACTTTGAAGGCACTTTGTTAAGTATATAGGTCGCTACTAGCAATGCATCTCCCCAATAGGAGATTGGTAAATTAGCTTGCGCCATCATAGACCTAACCATTTCAAGAAGAGTTCTATTTCTTCTTTCAGCAACCCCATTTTGCTGTGGAGTTCCAGGGATAGTTAGCTGTCTAATAATCCCTTTCTCATTACACATTGTCTTGAACTGATCAGACAAATATTCTCCTCCACGGTCAGTGCGCAAGGTTTTAACCTTACGTTCCAATTAATTCTCAACTTCGTTCAAGTAACGAATAAAGCAATCCAATGCTTCGGATTTGTGAGAAATCAAATACACATGACCAAAACGTGTGAAGTCATCGATAAATGTAATGAAATAAGAACTCCCATTTCTAGCCTTCACATTCATTGGACCACAAATATCCGAATGAATTAATTGCAATGGTGAATCAGCCCTAATAGCCTTACCAAATGGTTTCCTAGTCGCCCAGCAAGACAATGCTCACATATAGACAAGTTAATCTTAGCATGAGTGCCTAATAGGCCCTCCTTAGCTAATCTATTCATTCGTTCTTGTCCTATATGTCCCAATCTAGCATGCCAAATTTCATCATTAACATCAGCATTACTAGTAAGAGCAATGTTTGAAAAACAACTATTATTATTTGGTTCTACATCAAGAATCATAAAACCATTTGTTACATAACCATATACAATTAACACAGAGTTAATTCGAAGTTCCACACAACGGCTATAAAAATTTACATTGTAACCTAAATCAAGAAGACAAATAACGAAAACTAGATTCCGTCGAATCTCAAGAGCGTACAGGACATCATGTAGAAACAATGTGCCTCCACCACGTAGGTTGAGCTTGCAAATGCCAATTCCTTTGACTTCAATTCTTGCATTGTTTCCTACATATATCCATTTGTTGCCAGCTGGTACCCGACGGTACTCTACATATGTAGCTCGATCACGAGCTACGTGGTTCGTTGCTCCTGAATCTACAATCCACAAAGGATACGAATCAGCTAACAACACTGTACTCGCAACATATTGCTCGTGGAAAGAAGACAAAAATGGTTTTACCTTTTTAGGCTCAGTACAATCCTGAGCAAAATGGCCCTTCTTGCCACAGTTGAAGCAGGTCAACTTGCTCCTAGGTTTTTGTCCATTTTTCTTTCCTTTCTTCTTGATTTGGTTTTTCGCAGCAACAGCATTAACCTCCTTTCCTTTCCCCTTTCCTTTCTTGAACCACTTGTTCTTATTCTTGGAACCGTAACCTTCAACTACAAAAGCTTGACCAAATCCTTGGATTCAATCCTCTCCGCCTCAAGTTCCACATGGCGTGAGACATCAGTGAAAGTCTTGATACTCTCACTATGGGTCAGGTTTTGTTTCATCGTTTCCCAAGAATCAGGAAGGGAACGGATAACTGCCTGAACCTGTTGTTCATCGGTCAACGTATAACTTGCAGTCTTCAGCTCTCGAATCATGTTACCCATCTCCCTGAGATGTTGGGCCATGGTAACATTCGAGCGCTTCTTACAACTATCAAATTTGATAGTTAGCTGACAGAGCTTACTCAGACTGACTCCACTGTACTTCTCTCTAAGGGCTACCCAGACAGCATGAGCCGATGGTAATGGCTCATACTCAAATACTAGGTCATCTATCATTGAACTAATTAATATGCCCTTAGCAATGGAGTCCTTCCTTTTCCATGCCTTATAGGCATCAAGGTCACGTCTGTGCTGTGCTATGGAACCCTCAACCGGTTCCTCCATGATTTGGTTTACAGCCTCCAGAACTTCTTGTTCCTCAAGAACATATTGTATCTTGAGGTGCCAGATTTTGTAGTTATCCCCATATAATTTCTCACCCTTATTGAGTTCAGCTATGATGTTTTTAGTTGCCATGATCTATATAAATAAACAAATTATTTATTATTTGAGTGTAATTCATATATGTGCAACTATTTATTGACTTAGTGTAAATTAGAGTTAGTTTACAAAATTAAGTGATAACATTGTTTCCACTCATCATTTGTATGTTCTAATCTAATCAACACTGATCAATTATATTACACATATCCCAACTAATGAACAAATCATTTTATATGAACGAATCATATTTATATGAACTAATCATATCATGAAATGAACTAATCATTTCCAAGTTAGTTAACATATAACTTAACTTTTATTATATAATTCTGTTCGTACAAAACAACAGAAATTATTACAAGACTCAAAAACTAGATGAGCTTACACTGTTCGTACATAACGACAGTAACAGAACACTAATAAACTAGATAAGCTAGCACTACTCCCACTAGGATAAATGCTAGAGCAGTGGGTAATTGCATCCCGTTTATCCCAGATTCTATGATAGGTGGATCAGCCTCAGATGCATCCATCAGATCCATCTCTGGATCTTCTACACACTCCTGAGGATCCTCCTCTGATCCTTCAGGATCCATCTCTAGATCCTCCTCAGGATCCATCTCTGGATCGTCCTCGGAATCCATCTCTGGATCTTCCTCAGAATCTTCAGGATCCATTTTTGGATCCTCTTCAAATTCTTCAAGGTTCATTTCAGGATCATCTTCAGATTCTACAGGATTTGGATCCTCCTCTAAATCTTCAGACTCCATTTCTAGATCCTCTTCAGATTCATCAGGACCCCATTGCAGATGAAGTAGTTGTCTGCACATCTCTGAGTATGAGATGTGCCCATCAGAATCATCCCAAAGTTGGAATGCTATCTGCCTCAGATGTTCCGATAATGAATAAACCAGAGAAAATCTTCTTTCTGTTTCCTGAACTGGATACCCTTCTTGCTCGAGATTCCAGAACAACCAATCGAGCTGACTAATAAGCCTACCGACTCCGTGATCCGGGTCATATTCCAGCTTCTAGATCTCCTCCCACAGCTCATGTTGTCGTTCATAGCGACCAGTCATCGTGTATATCGTTTTTTATATCTGGAAATGAAAAACATGATGTCAGTACAAAACCGACTGACCAGTACAAAACCGGTCAAATTCAATTCCCACATATAGAACAAAATATACAGTATACATAAGCAATTAAGAAAAACAAATTTCCTTATTTTGGGGAGTCTCATGTGACTGATACATTGGATTGGTCGATCATGAATCCGAATCTTAAGCTTAATCTATTGTACTCATTAGAACTAATCTAATTGGACCGATGTTCTGTTTTCGTTTAATCCCATTTGAGTCAATTACAGACTTATTAATCAAACTCAGGTTCGTTTGACTCGTCTAATTGCCCATTGGATTAAGTCTGACTTATTAGAACAAATCCAATGTTTCTGATCAAATTTTGACACAACGGAACTAATCCGGTCATATTTGATCAGCCCAACTTCTGTAGTCAAGATCACCCTTATTAATTCAATAATAAATTGAGCTGGTTAAATCAACAAATAATTTGAACCAGCTTTAGATATTATTGAATCAAATTGATCTGCTTAAATTAACTAATAATTTAAACCAGATCGGGGTTTGATTGGACAAGTTGGTCTGGTTCCATTTTTGATAAATTGAACCATAAATTAATTAAATATATTTATTTATTAATTAAATACATATAGATATGTATTATGAATTAATAAATAAATATTTAATTAAATTTTAGGCACTGTGAAGAAAAAAAAAAATTAAAATTACGCATGCATTTTTTTTTTCTTCACGTTTTTTGTTACAGTGCTGGATCAAAAGTACTGTTTAGGCCTTTTTTTTTTTTTTTCTTCTTGAATCGATTCATGCCTTTAATCGATTCAAGGATACTTGAATCGATTCAGTTGATAATTTTTTTTTCTTTCCAGTGCTTCGTAAAAAACACTGTTTATTCTATTTTTCTTCTCTTCAATCGATTCTTCAATTGATTGAAGTAGTTTCTTTTTCTCACTGTACTTCGTTAAAAGCACTGTTCTTCCCGTGATTTTGAATCGATTGAAAAAATATTTCAATCGATTCAATCCAATTGAATCGATTGGTTAATCGATTCAATTGATGAACAGTATCGTCTTCTTCGCAACAGAAGAAGAAAACGCGAGCTTTTTCGCGTCGATTTCCATGCTTTCAAAACTATACATGCTTTGATACCATTGTTGGTAGTTTTGAGAACATGAAAACTACAACGAAGCAATTAAATAAAGCGGTAACTACTCACATGGATCTCCCGAAGAACCGCAATCGAAGACGCCGAAGTGCTGTTGAGGACGCCGGCGGTTGACGAAGAGGTTGCCGCTGTCGGAAGCACGATCACGGAGCAATCGGAAAGCACTTCAAATTTCAAGAGCCAAATCCCAGCCGAATGCTCTCCCTTTGCTCTCACACGATCTCTCGGTGCTCCCTGATCACCTCGCCAAAAAAACTCTTCCCTCACTCGATCTCCACTTGGACGCTTCTTATAAGAAGACTAAGGAAGACGAAGGGGAAAGGACGCCCCTTCGTCTCCTTGTTGTTTCCAGCAAACTGCCGTTTGCGGCAGCGAAAGGGACGAACCCTTTCATCTGCCGAGTATAACGCCCAACATAGGCAATATCAACACTAGTTCATCCATGGTAGCCTTCCTCCACTGCTTAAATACTTGGTGACACTTCTTTGTCCACTGCCGTGAGCTGTCCTCCATGAGGAGGTTGGTCAAGGCTGTGGCTTTGCTAGAAAAATCTCTTGATGAAATACCAATAGTAGTTACCAACCCATGGAATAACCCTCACCAATTGCTCCTTTATTTTGTTGACTCTCACTTTGCATCGTGCACACTTATAGTGGTTAGACTGTTGGTATGATTCACGGGGTAGCTCAGAGTTGTTGGATTCAGGGCTTCATATATTGCACTATGCTGGTGATACTCTCCTATTTTCTTATGCGGATCCCTCAGTGGTTTTTACATCTTTTCATTCTGGAGGATACATTTTCAATATTCAGTGGGTTCAAAAATCAGTTTTAATTCAATGACAAACTAGATAAGAGTTTCCATATATAGGGTTTAATTTGGGGTTGCGTCACATCTGTAAGTTTAGGTGTATTCCTAGCAGTTAAAGTGTGATAGAACATAGTGTCCATTTTGTCTCTGAGCTTGGTTATTACCTGTTATGGTATGTTGATCTTAGGCACTTTCCAAGACTTCTTTACCGAAGTCGTGAGTTATGATTTTTGAAAATCAGTTTGTTTTATTCTTTTCATGCTATACTAATAGTTCTTAATTTTGGTTACCTAACCAAGAAATGTTTTTGGATTTAGCAAACCATTGGAATTAGGACCATCTATGTTTAGTAGATTTTTACCCACAGTTGTTAGACAATAGACTGAGCGTAGCGGAATCATGGTAAACTTATAACCCATAGAGTCATCCTTTATGGCTGGAGATTTATTGTTTGGATGTTGCTTGGATGTTACTCTTAGATGAGGATTCCTGAGTTGAGCAGTAAATTTGAGGACCAAATTTTTATTAGTGGGGGAGAATGTAAAATACTGAACAATTAAAAAAATTAAATAATAAGGTTATTTGAGGAAATAATCTTATTGGAATTTTTAGAAATTTTTGAGGGATTTAATCGAAGCCCGTATGTCGTGGGGATGCACTTATGGGCTCGAGAAAATCTGTTTGGAATACCCGGAGGTGGGAGTTGATTGAGAAAGGATCTAGGGTTTAATTTAAAATTACCTAGGTTATAAACTTATAATCGCGAACCCTTCCTTCCCTAAACCCCTCACGCGGCCGACCCCTTTCCCACTTCTTCATCGCGACACCGCCAAATCCCCCTCTTCCTCGAGCCCTTTCGCGATGCCGCCACTGCCGCACCTCCCTCTCCTCTACCAAGGGCTGGCGGCTCCATCCATCACTGTCTCTGGATGACTGACCTTCTCTTCTCCCTCGAGCCACAATCATCGGCCCTCTCTCTCACGCGCCACCCCTCTCCCTTCCCTCAGCAGCGCCGCAGGCCACCATGGGCTGACATTCGGTCGTCGTTGACCTGACGCCATCAATCCCCATGGCCATTAGCACCAGACAAGGCTGCGACAGAGAAGAAATCCAATCCCTTATTTTGGCTTCTTCTTTATCTGTCGATCTGCCGCCGCAACACAGAGCAGCGCCGACGCCTTACAACCGTCGCCCTTGACGTCACTAGGGTGAGCCGCCAGTTTCCCCTCAACCTTGATGCCGCTCCATCTCTCTCTGCCCCAACGCCGGCTACACGACGCCATGGTCAGCAGCCATCTTTTGTGCCCTAGCCATCAATCTACCATCGCTACATCTGTGCGTCGCGACTCCGAACTTGAACCCCCTCCCGCTAACCTCTATCTCTAGGGTACGTGTCGGATCTCTTCCTCTGCTCCAAAGTGAAACGCCCGATCAAAGCCCCTCTCCCGCCACAAGCAAGCGACTGTGATATCCCTTGTTGACGCTCTCTGTCGGTACTAGTCTCAGCCGAGCCATGTTGAAGCTCCAGCCACCGTTGCTACAACCTGATTTGGTCATTACTGCCACATCCAGCCAACCACCATGGTTTGTTACTAGATAAGAAGCTGATAACTTTGGAATTAGGTAAGTTGTGGAGGTAATTTCGAATACGATCTAGATTTAATTCTTGTTGTGGAATGGTTAGGTGGTCTAATTCTATTTAGATGTGATCTGTTGCTTGGATGGATATTGATATACATCATATTATGTTGGAGATCTTATAAACTATTGTTATTTGGATTTTATTAGGTGTGATGATTAGTAGAGATTGATTAATGAGTTAGGTTAGTTAGCGGATGGATAGCTAACGATTGATTAGTGGATTAAAGATGAACTTATCATCTAGTTGGATTTGGAATATTAGGTGAAATTAAATACTTACCTAATCGAATTAAAATTAGGGTTTAGGTTTAGCTAGTTGTTGTATACGTGATTAGCTAAACTGTATATTATGTGATTTACAGGATGTTGGTTCGAGACGAGCGTCTCGACGTGGGTTTGTTTAGCTCAATCTACATTTAAGGCGGGTACTTCTTATCTTGATTCTATAGTTCTTTGAACTTTGTGCATGAACTATTTTTGGATAAGGACTGTTTTACCTTGACTCCACTCTTATTTTTCCTGCACTTGATACTTCCACGTGATCTTTGAGATACTCGTTTTCATATCTATACAGTCTCTTGTTGTTGTCCATGATAGTAGCAGATACTAGATACCATGTTTGTATGCTTTGACTGTTTATTTATGTACTATGTTGAGCATGTTGGCTTCATGTAACATACCTAATTTTTTGCTTATATTTGTATGATAACTGTTGCATTTGGCGCATCATATCATGACATGCATGTCAACGACCAATTCTCCCTTGTGGTCGAGAGAGTCGTTGACCAGGGCCGCATTCTCGGCCACTCGAGAGAGTGGTAGCTGGAGTTGATGCCGTTTGTCCTGTCGTGCTTCCACTCGGTCACTCATAGGTAGTGATAGCTGGAGTTGCGAGCAGCATGGACCCCCATCGTAGATGTAGCTAGTTAGCTACTATGCAACTGTCCACTTGGCCATTCGTGGGAGTGGTAGCTGGAGTGTTATACAGTCTGTCACTGACCCGGCCTCTCGACCATACAAGGGTCATGGTGCAGAGAGGTGGACGGAGTGACCATCCGTGCATACGCTGTTTGTTATTATACTTGCTTTGGCCGCTGCTGTTTATATATGCTGTTATTGCTTACTTACTGCTGTTGCTCACTTATGCTGCTATGCTTGCTTATGTTGAGATGTACCCTCGTTGTAGGTATTTAGTCCTTGGTTTACTTATTGGAAGTTTGTATATACCTTACATATTTTCTCTGTAGTTATGAGCAGTACTGTAGCAGATTAGTACTACTTCTAACCTTCTCTTACTAGCCTAGGATATGGTTTCAGGTATGAGCATTTATTATGATTCTGTTTTAGTATCTGCTATTCCTCTTATGAGACTGTATACTCTTTGCTCATTTTCTATTTGTATATTATGTTCATGCACTATCTTTCCTTACCCGCTGAGTTCCAATACTCACCATCTCGTAAATTGGTTTTCCTTCACCAGGTAATAGGTAGATGATTAAGAAGTTGCTTGGAGAGTCCCGGCTGCCAGTCCCCCGTCACACTCGAGGATAGTCTTCTTTTTGGTTTTGTTACTGATTAGGTGGTATGTTGATTTTGCGTATTTTGTTTTCCAATAAGTCGATGTAGATTTTGGAGTCTAGTCTGGTGGTTACAGGTATTTTAGTTAGTGACTTTATTGGTTTTACATTCGTATTATTTTATGATTTTTCACTGCGTTTACTTTTAGCCGTGTGGGCTGTTATTATACTGCGTGGGTGTGTGCTTACTTTCAGCCGTGTGGGCTGTTATTACACTACGTGGTTGTGTATTTACTTTTAGCCGTGTGAGCTTATTAAACTGTGTGTTTGTGTTTATATCCAGCCATGTGGGCTGTTGAGTATATTATTATGTTATTTGTGTATGTATATTGCTTCATATTGTCACCGGTACATGGGAGATGTTGCCGAAATTTTGTTGGTAGAGACTCCTCTGGGGGTGTGACAGTTCGAGGGGGATTTCGCCAATTGAAAAAAATGGAGGTATTTTTCAAAATAGACTTCGATTTATTATTACTAATGGAGATTGGTTTTGTAGCACCTGAAGGCAAAGAAAAATACTACTGGACCAAAAAAGAGCAGGTTGATTTCGTGGCAAATGACAAAGTAGAGTTCCATCTGTTAAGCGTTCTACCGCCACAAGAAGTTAATCGGATCGGAGCTTACAAGTTTGCAAAGGATCTCTCGGATAAATTCCTAGAACTAAACGAAGGAACCTCGGAGGCGAAACTCGCGAGATGGGATCTGCTCAGAAACCAGATCAGTAACTTCAAACTGGAACAAGGAGAAATAGTTTCACACCTTCATTCAAGGATCAAGGAGCTCATCACTGGACTCACGAATCTCAAAAAAAGGTAAGTAACTGAGATTCACTAAGTTACGCGCTTAACACATTCCTTAGAAATGCTGAATGGGAATCATTAGTAAATGCTTATTACATATCTAAGGATTTATATTCAACTACTTTAGAAGAATTATTCTTTACTTTTGAAGCCCACGAAACGAGATGTGCAGATCCGAAGATGGAGCCGAAGAACAACATTGCCCTTAAGGCAAAGATGGACGAACAAGATTCAGAGTTCTCTCTCTACGACGACGAAACGGTAATGATGGTAAGATGTTTTAAAAAATTACTTAAATCTAGAAAATCTAACCATCCGCAGGGTAGAAAGAGAAGAACAATCAGATGCTACCATTGCAATGAAGAAGGGCACGTTAAAGACAACTACCCTAAGTTAAAGATCAACGAGAAGGACAAAGGCAAGAATAAGAAGCCCATCCAAAAGAACAAATATAAGACCCTAAAGGCGACGTGGGACGAAACGTCGTCCGAGTCAGAGGTCAGAGCCTTTTCTGGACTTGTGTTGATGGCAAGTCATCAAGAAGATGAACACGAAGAAAGCTTGTCCGAAATGAACATCTAGAGCATCGATGAAGAGGGAGCATCAATAGAAGAAAACAGCAGTTCAGGGGAAGCTATAGATAACAAGATCGACAAGGTAAGTCAGGTACGATTTCTTCCACTTGATAAGTTATTTAAATGTGTTAAATTATTGACTAAAAATTATTACAAACTTGAAAAAGAAAACAAAAAATTAAAATAATTTTAGCCAAATCTTATCTGCTAGAAGATTTTGAAAATTTTAAAAATTGAAAACAATAAACTGAAAATGCAAAATGAAAGTTTGAAAAAATATGCATGTTGGAAACCAAATAACTTTCAAAAGTCAAAACTTAGAATTTATAGAAAGTTAAACTGGTACATTAGAAAATATCAGGGACAACTTAGAAGAATTCCCCAAAAATATGTAGCCCCCCATATTCTTAACTAACCCAGTAGGAAGGAACCTATACTGGGTTCTGAAATCATACTTAGATTAACCATTTTTTTTCTAAGGCTTTCAGAAAAAGTTAAATGTTTAAATTATTTAAGAGACTTTATTTAGAAGTAGTTGATGATCCAATAATCAAGAAGGCCTAGCGCCTCACTACAACCTGGAAGCCAATTGCTGAATTGAATATTTAATTGACAAACTGATAAGTTTGTAAAATTATGATAATACTTTCAATCTTTGTCAATTGTTTGAAAATTTCTTTACTTAAAATTTCATTTTTGCAAAACTTAAAAGTATAAAAAATTGTTGCAAATTTTTCTAAGTGATATCAAAATAATTTTTAAAATTTTTGTAAATTTTCAAGATTTTAAAACTTGATAAGTTTTGTTTAAAACTTAACCTTTTGAAAAATTTCCCTTAGATTTTTTTTCGTACCCTAATTTTTTTTATGTGATCAAATGGGGAGAAGAGAAGATTAAGTCTAGGGGAAGATAGTAGTTCAAATCAAATTTTAAATTTTAAGTTAAATTTAAAAATCTTTTTACACTTTATTACATAATTACAATTTTATTATCTTTACTTGTAATTACAATTTTATTATCTTACGTGTAATTGTAATTTTATTATCTTTGCTTTTTGGTTAGTTAATCCTAACTTAATTTGGGTTGCTTACATCAAAAATGGGAGAGATTGTTGAAACTCCAAGGTTATTTTTGGTGTGATCAACCAAGTTAGGTTTGGTCCTATTTTAGTTTGATCCCTGTGTTTAAGTGTGCAGGAGCTTAGGAGCACAGAAAGTCGAGCGGAAGAAGCGACTAGCGAGAAGGACGACACGGGAGAGAACCAACGGGCTCTGTGCATCCGAGGGACGAGATGCTGCGGAAGAGTACACTGGTGGACGAGAAGGATGTGCACAACGTTCGAGAGACGAGAAACTGGAGCGGAATCCTACTCGAGGAGAAGTCTGAAATTGAGTTCGGGTAAGGCTTATTTCAGTTGGGCGAAATCACCCAGGCGATAGGAGCAGAAGAACTAGACTGGAGCTATGGAGCTGCTAGAGGTGCTTTCAACAAGAGTTAAAGGCGTCTCCGCGACCTTCAGGCAGAAGGCGCCTTCGACCTGACAATTTTGGCGTTGCGGAAAAGGATAAAGTTTTATCCTTTGCCTCGCTGGAGGCACCTTCCAACCCTATGGAAGGTGCCTTCAGCCTGAGGATAAGTTTTTTCAGGGACTATAAAAAGACCCCTGAACCTAGGAAAGACAGAACAACTTGTATATTCATTTCCTAGCAATAGTCTGAGCTATTAACGAGTGTAAGAGGCTTCTCCGCCTTCACCGAAGGAGACTTTTTAAGAGCTGTTATTTGTCTTAGATTAACAACCAGTTAGATTGTAACTAAGTAAATTCTGATGTATCTTTCTTTAGTTTCTTATTGTTTAATTTTATTTGTTATTATTGTTAACCTGAGTTGAAAGGTCGAGAAGATATTATTTTAAGCGTTTTAGACAACTCAATCCTCTTCAGTCGGTCTACACAATCCAATAGTAATAACTACGAAACTATATCTATTATAATATTTATAGCATTTATAATTTTGTAGGTTCTGTAATATGCTATTCATAATTTAATACGTGTGGTGCTGTGCTATTTTATTATGGGGCTGATGGGATGAGATGCTTTGTGGATTAAAAAACCTTTCTGGGATTCCGATAAAAGATTCTAATACTAAGAAACATTTTTGTCGATAATTTTCTAATCTTGAATAACCGTAGAAGATAAAAGTAGAAATACTAGAACAGACTAAAGTGTCCCAAGGATTGACACATAATAAATGCATGGTAGTTTATCTATAATAGGTAAGGTTCGAGTTCTAAGAAATGCATCACTTGTATTCCTTCTGCTTCTGCTATGTACTTAACATCTGTGCTCATGATGAAACTCTTTCTATCGACTTGAGTGCGGTTCCACGTTTTAATAGAGCACACTAAGGTTGATGGTGAAGGTACTGCAAGTGTTGGTAGTCAAAGTCGATATGGTGATCGCGTGGTGACAATCCTCTCATCCGACGGCATTCTCTATGGATTCCGGCCACCACCGTGCCAGACCTCGAGTCACCTCATCAAGTAACATATCCCTTAACTCCTCTGCTTGCACCACTTCCGCGTCGTCCCTCTGCAAATGCCGACGTTCTCATTTTTTTCAGAAAGAAAATAATAAAAATCCAATTTTGGCATGAAATTCGAACTTCAGACGCTCAAGATTAAGTTGCCAAATGTAGTAACAGATGCGTTGCTAACTTCCATTACGAGTGAGCTCATTGCCTCCATCAGTCTCGAGAAGGCTCCTTACTTGTGCATGCACAACACCTGAAGGAAGAACTCATTCGCCACCAGGTGCCTCACCCCCACCTGTGGCTGCTCAAACCAACCAAATCGATGTGTTCAATCTCCAAAAAGGTGAAAGTTTTTGTGAAAAAAGTTATCGATTACCTCCATCAGCTAATCCTTGTCGCCGTTGCTCATGCTGTCACGATTTCGTTTGACGGCGATGGTGACGGTGACGGGAGCTGATGATTTGTAGTTCAGGGAGTCGTCATGATCCAATGCGTGGCTCATGTCGCGTAGATCCTTGACCTGCCTCTGCAACTCCACTACGTACTCGATCGCATCTCGGAAATAATAGTTTTAGTTTTTTTTTTATTTTTATCAAGTTTTAAATTAATTTCTATCTTTTATATATTTTTTATATTTTTTAATTTTGTAAGTCTTATATTATATATTTTTAATATGTTTAGATTTTTTTTTTTTTGTTTATTTCTTTCCTTTGCATACTGATGATTAGAATTTTTATAAGCTTCGTAGTTGTAAAAAAGAGTTTCCCCTTTTAGATATAGAGTAGCTATCTAATTACATAATAAGGAGATCATTGTCTGCACCCAATTCTAACTGCAACTATCCCTAAGTGGTAGAGTGGGTACTACAAGAATGCAGCACCCAACTCTAGATACCACTACTCCTGAGTGATCCGGTGGGTAGCAAATATGAGTGACGACTCTCTCGACCACAAGGGAGACATAGTCCGTCAGCAAGCAAGCAATGCAAAGAGGTGCACGATGCCAATATCCGTGACTCAAACATAGTCATCATCAATACATTAGTATGATAAATATAAGTACATCCATAAACATGATCTATCAATCATATATATCTGTATGTATGAAAAGATCTAACATGCGTTCACTAAACAACATATATGGTAATGGTAACACCTATAATTCACCTTATACACGGGTGTACAACTACAACATATGAATATATAAAGTATAAGACTGCATCCCTTTGACCTCTAATAAATAGTTGGCAAACTCAACTCCTACTTTTTAACTCGGTATCAGTTGGTGCCATAGAAGAATATAAAGAATATATATATTCTTTGTGTTAGGTTCGGGTCCTGTACTATCGACTTATCACGTCATCATACTAACACCAAGTTAGTGGATACCTAGTAGATAGTTAAAGAAATACCTATATAATCCAACATAACTAAACAAGGTAATGAACCCAAATAAGTGTGATAATCACTAGAACATACCTTATTTTTTTTATAGCTTGGAGATGTCCTACGTCTGTCTGGTCCAAAACTAAAAAAGTTACATCAAGAAAATAAATCATGAAATCCAAAACATGAAAAATAGACCTTGTAAACCTGTGACTCTGATACCAATAAAATGTCACACCCTGAGGGATTCCCTACCTGACAAACTAACAATATCTCCCCCCTTATGATAACGTATAAAACCTAGATACATGGTCATAAGGAAATACAAGATAATATCTACAACCCACATGGAAGGAAACAAACACAATCACGTAGTTTAATATGCATCTCACACGGCTGGATCAACAACCATGCAGTATAATATGCAGTCCACATGACTAGAATAGACATACAATAGAAGACAATAAGATAAACAATGTAAAGTGCAAAACGATTGATTGAGAGCTAGCCCAGCTTGACACAACAACATCAAAGCAAATACAAGAAGTCACAAGGCTAGCGATAAGTCCAAATGACTCAGCGAGTCTAAGACAGATAGTGTATGAACATAATGTTGGTGCAGGAAGTACCAGACGATCGAACTTGAGTTTTGATTATGTCAAAGGGTCCAAAGTTAAGTTGTCTTGTGATTTAACAAAGTTGATTGAGCTTGCAAGAAAGTCCTAAATTGTCTTAAGTAAAAGTCCTAGTGAATTCTAGCCAGGTGGAAAACCCTAGGGGGCGGTAACACTAGGTGATGAAAAGTCCTAGCTACGGTTAGGCAGATGGAAAACCATACGGGAAGGTAACCCTAGGTCATAGGGGTGGTAATCCTAGGTTATGGAAAACCCTAGGGGGAGGTAACCCTAGGTCCTAGGAGGTGGTAACCCTAGGCGTAAAGTCCAGTCGGTCTAGAGGACCGATCTGGCAATATGTAATCTCTCCTGAGAGAAGTAGGTGAGGGCACATTCCCCATTAAGGGAACAGTAGGTGTCGGTTCGACCTAGGGGTTCCAGAGGAAATTCGAAGTCAGAACCGGACAGTCCGAAGGCTATCAAGTTAATGATTTATATATTATTTGCTATTTTGTCTAATTCTATTTTGCAAGAAACTAGGGTCAGACTTAGTCCTAATCGGTCAATCGAACCAGGGATCGGTCGACCGAATCGGCGATCGGTCGATCGAACCTCCAAGCAAACAGAGTTGATTTCTAGCCAGCTGACCGAATTCGACCGAAGGATCGGTCGACCAAACCTAGGGATTGGTCGATCAAACAGTGGATATGCGATGACCGAGATCAGGTCAAATTGATCGGATCAGACCAGATAGGCCAGCGAGGATAGCGGGATCGATCGATCGAATGACATGATTGGTCAACCAAATGAGGACTTATCTGAAGCTGAATCTGGACAAGACGACGAACTGATTCAGGCAGGATCAGTCGACCGAATCAGGGGATCGATCGATCGATCAACGATGAGTCAAACCTGATCCCGAGATCAGTGAATCTAGATCAGGCCTAGCATGACTATTTAAGGAGGGTTAGACTAGTTGCTTCAACAACACAATTTTTGAGATCAAGAAACGAACAACTGCTGCTCTCTTCAATGCTACTCCGACAACCGAGGAACAAATTCCTAATTCCTTATTGTCAGTATACTTTGTTTTTTCAGTATTTGTAATTGCTTACTTGTAAAAGATTTGTGAACTATTAGTGATTACCCACCGAAAACAATCAACGATCGTGAGCTTTGGAGTAGGAGATGACACAGGCTTCGAACCAAGTAAAGGAAATTGTGGGTTCTTTTTTTAAAAAAAATAAAATTATATACCATTTTTGCTTAAAAAGGATTCTTATGCCATATCATTTTTTTCCTCTAAAATTATTTTAAAAAAATTTATTTTCATCTTTTCACCATTAGTCAGTATTAACAAAATATGTATTTACCAAAACTCGTAATAATATTTTTTTTTTATATTTTATTATTTTTTTAATTAGTGAAATATTTTATTTTTCTCCGGTACTACTAATCCAACACCAAATCTTGAAACATTCATTTTTTTCTTATTGTGTGCGAGATTTCTCCTTTTGAATGACCCACCAAGAAGGCTACAACACAACCTACCCATCTCTTTTCTCCGGCGAAGACTTCGGCTACTAGAAGGGTCAAATGGAGTACCATCTCAAGACGCAGGTGGAAATGTGGATAATAATTCAGACCAGATTCACATTTCCCACTAAAGATGGAGTCCACGTCCCCTGTGACAAATGGGGCGCACCTGTTGGAGCAGCGGGGCCGGCAAGAGGGGAGGGGTGAATTGCCTGCAAATGAAAATACCCTCCTCAAACTTTCAACTCAAAAATTAGCAACAATAATAAAAGAAATAACAGTAATAAAGGAAAAGAAAGAAGACTCAGAGAGTTGACTTGGTTACAACTAAGAAGATTGTTAATCTAAGGTGGTTGAACAAGCGCACTAGAAAAGTCTCCTTCTCTGAAGGCGGAGAAACCTTTTACACACTAAAAGCTCTAACAAGTTGCTAGGAATTTATTCAGAGTTGACTGATTAATTTCCTAGCTATAAGGACCTTTATATAGCTCATGGAAAACTTATCTCGAGCCTTGAGGGCGCCTCCAACGAGGTTGAGGGCGCCTCCAACCGAGTAGATGGATAAAACTTTATCCATATGCGAAAACGGTCACTAGCCTAGGTCTGAGGCGCCTCCAATGGCCTTGAGGACACCTCATACATGGTTGAAGGTGCCCTCAAGGCCATGAGGGCGCCTCCAGCATTGCAGGCAGTGTAGGCGCCTTCAACACTTTGTTGAAGGCGCCTCAAGCTAGCTTTTCCAGCTCCTTTTGCCTTCTTTTCATCTTCTGAAGCTCCGATTGCTTGGGTGATTGTGGCCAACCGAAATAGGGCTCAACTGAACCCAATTTCCGGCCTTCTCCTCGAGCAGGCTTCCAACCCGGCTTCTCGTCCCTCGAACGCCGCGGTGTTGAAGCCACCTCAAGCTAGCTTTTCCAGCTCCTTTTGCCTTCTTTTCATCTTCCGAAGCTCCGATTGCTTGGGTGATTGCGACCAACCGAAATAGGGCTCAACTGAACCCAATTTTCGGCCTTCTCCTCGAGCAGGCTTCCAACCCAGCTTCTCGTCCCTCGAACACCGCACACGTTCTTCTCGTCCACCGGTGTACTCTTCCGCAGCTCTCTCGTCCTTCGGACACACCAAGCCCGTCGACTCCCTTCCCGTGTTGTCCTTCTCGCTAGCTGCGTCTTCCGCTCGACTTCCTGTGCTCCTGAGCTCCTACACACTTAGACACAGAGATCAAATAACAAACATGACCTAACCTAACTTGTTTGATCACATCAAAATAACCACAGGGTCCAACAATCTCATCCTTTTTATGTGCATCAACCGAAGTTCAAGTTAGGGAAAATAACAGACAAGTACTAATTTAAAGAAATTACTAAACTAACATTTTAAACAAAAAGGTTGCAATAAAAGAATTTGCAACACTAAGAAAAAGAAATTTTTAATTTTTAACTCTCCCTAAACTTGTTCCTCTCTCTCTCCCTTTGATCACAACAAAAAAATGGGGTCATAATTTTCAAGCAGAAGGTTCAAGTTTTTTTTTAAAAAAATTAAATACAATTTAAAATAAATCAGTCTCAAAAATAATTTCTAAGTTAAAAAATTTTCTAAGTAGAAGAAAATTTTAACTTAGGCAATTTTTAAACAAATTTAAATCTTTTGAAAATTTTCTAAGTGAAACTTAGGTAAGATTTAAACAAAAATTTCTAATTTTAGAAGGAATTTTAATTTCAAAAAAATATTATTTGAGAAATTTTCTAGGTAAAAATTTTATGCATAAAATATTTTTCTAAGTATAAAAATATTTTTTTAAAATGTTTGAAATTTTTTTTAAAGTATAATTTAATTCTAATTTTAATGCTTTACCAGAAAGTTAATTAAATATTTTATTTCAATATTTTGGCTTCCAGGTCGTGGCAAGGCACTATGCCTTCTTGGTTATTGGAGCAACAACCACTTCCTTAGACAAAGTCTCATAAAGAAATTTTAACGTTTAATTTTCTTACTGAAAGCTTTAATTTTAAAAAAAATTAGTCTAGAAAAGATTTTGGAACCCAGTAAAGGTTCCTTCCTACTGGATTAATCAAGAACTTAGGGGGTGTATAACTTTTGGAAACTTTCCTAAGTTGTCCCTAATGTTTTCTAATGTACTAGTTTAATTTTTCATAAAACTTGAGTTTTGATTTTGGAAATTTATTTAAGCATGCATAATCATTTTTCAATTTTTCAATTTTATTTTTCAATTTTATTTTTTAATTTCTCATTCTCTAATTTTAAATTATCGTACATTTCTAGTAAACATGCTTTTGTTAAGTTTAACTTCAACTCATTATTCTCCTTTTCTAATTTAACTAAGTCTTTAGTGAGAACTTTTATGAATTGAAAGGACTACTCGGGAGTCAGATTACGTACCTCACTTACCTCTATATCTGATGCTCTCCCTTCATCGTAACTTTCTTCTTCTAATGATCCTCCCCTTTCATCTATACTCATCTCCGAGCTGGTTTCTTCGAAAAGATGGTTGGCCATCAGTGCTAATCCCGAGAATGCTTTTACTTCTGATTCTGAGGATGACGATTCATCCCATGTAGCCTTTAGACTCTTGCGCTTTGAGGACGTCGGCCTTTGAGACTTCTCCTTATCCCTTTTCTTTAGTTTCGGGCAATCATCCTTGATGTGCCCTTATCGTTGCAGTTGTAGCATCGGATCGTCCTTTTGTTGCATTGTTGTTTCCTTGACTGCGATCTAAATTTATTAGTTTTAATAAATTTATTTAACTTCCTTACCAATAGCGCTGCTTCAGTTTCATCGATCGACGCTTCAGAGTCGGGATCATCCTTTTCGGCTTGTAGGGCAATATTGAGATTTAACTTCTCTACTTGTTTAGGCTCTGCAATTCGAGACTCGTGAAGTTCAAATGTAGAAAATAGATTTTCTAAAGTACTTACCTCAAAGTCCTTAGAGATGTAGTATGTATCTACTAAGGGCGCCCATTCTGGAGACATTGGGAAGGCGTTGAGCGTGTACTGGATCGAGTCTCAGTTTGTTACCGATTCTCCAAGGTTGTTCAATTGCGTTATCAGCTCCTTAATTCTCGCTTGAAGTTGTGCTACCTTTTCGTCGTTGCTCATCCGAAGATTGGTCAGTTGAGTCCGGAGGATGTCGCGCCTTGCTAATTTCGCTTCTGATGTGCCTTCGTGGAGCTCTAGGAATTTTGCCCAGAGGTCTTTAGCGGAGTCGTAGCTTCTGATCCGACTTACCTCCTTGGGCGACCGAACGTTGAGCAGGTGAAATTCCGCCTTTCCGTTGGCCACGAAATCGGCTTGCTCCTTTTTTGTCCATTGGTACTCTTCTTTATCTTTTGGGGCTGAAAAACTAAATTTCATAGTTAGAAGAATGTCAAAATCCATTTTAAAAAAATGCCTCCATTCTTCATCTCCATGTAGCGAAGTCTTTATCGAACTTCAGGGGATGAATGCTTGTTCTGGCCATCGTCTTGATCCTTGTGCTTTAGTCGGCGGTCAGTCCTTCTAAGGTGGTCTAGCTCTGATACCACTTGTTGGAGCAGCGGGGCCGGCAAGAAAGGAGGGGTGAATTGCCTGCAAATGAAAATACCCTCCTTAAACTTTCAACTCAAAAATTAGCAACAATAATAAAAGAAATAACAGCAATAAAGGAAAAGAAAGAAGACTCAGAGAGTTAACTTGGTTATAACCAAGAAGGTTGTTAATCCAAGGCGGTTGAACAGGCGCACTAGAAAAGTCTCCTTCTCTGAAGGCGGAGAAGTCTTTTAGACACTAAAAGCTCTTACAAGTTGCTAGGAATTGATTCAGAGTTGATTGATTAATTTCCTAGCTCCAAGGGTCTTTATATAGCTCCTGAAAAAGTTATCTCGAGCCTTAAGGGCACCTCCAACAAGGTTGAGGGTGCCTCCAGCCGAGTAGATGGATAAAACTTTATCCATCTACGAAAACGGTCACTAGACTAGGTCTGAGGTGCCTCCAATGGCCTTGAGGGCGCCTCAAACATGGTTGAAGGTGCCCTCAAGGCCATGAGGGCGCCTCCAGCACTGCAGGCAGCGTAGGCGCCTTCAACACTTTGTTGAAGGCGCCTCAAGCTAGCTTTTCCAGCTCCTTTTGCCTTCTTTTTGTCTTCCGAAGCTCCGATTGCTTGGGTGATTGCAGCCAACCGAAATAGGGCTCACCCGAACTCAATTTCTGGCCTTCTCCTCGAGCAGGCTTCCAACTCAGCTTCTCGTCCCTCGAACGCCGCACACGTTCTTCTCATCCACCAGTGTACTCTTCCGCAGCTCTCTCGTCCTTTGGACGCACCGAGCCCGTCGGCTCCCTTCCCGTGCCATCCTTCTCACTAGCTGCGTCTTCCGCTCGACTTCCTATGCTCATGATCTCCTACACACTTAGACACAGGGATCAAATAACAAATAGCACCTAACCTAACTTGGTTGATCACATCAAAATAATCACGGGGTCCAACAGCACCAACCCGCAAAAAGATCGAAGTTGATGCAAAAGTAACACAGACTCTCCAATGCGGACTAACCAAAGAAGAGCTGAATAGGGTTGGTCCCTTAAACAGTGCAAAGGAATTGTGGGAAAAATTGATCGAGCTGCATGAGGGTACTTCCAACACGAAGGTAAGCATACGAGATTTAATATTAAATAAATTATATAATATAAAAATATAGGAAGGTGAGTCAACGAGCCATCTACATGCTCGCATACAAGATCTTCTGAACAGACTCCACACGATCAAACAAAAAGTGGAGAACCGTGATGTCATAAGGTACGCACTGAACGCTTTTTCGAGGAACACCTTATGGGCATCAATGGTAGATGCTTACAATGTATCTAAGGACCTTTCCTCAATTAGACTAGATGAAGTCTTTTTAGAATTCAAACTTTATGAACAGACTAATGCATGCTCGGCCTAGCAAGGTATTACTTTGATTGCATGTACAAGTAGAAAGAGGGAACCAAAAATCAAGCGCTGAACTGAACCCAAATCCGAAGACGAATCGGATTTCGAAGACAAAATCACCATCAAACTAGTTCGAAAAGCTCTTAAGAAGAAGAAGGTGACTCAATCAAACTCGAAGATCAAGTTTGGAGTTATCTAATATAGCTGCAACCAGAAGGGACACTACAAGCCTGAATGTCCAAACCACAAGCAAGGAAAAAGGAAGGCGTTGAAGGCAACATGGTCTGAGTCATCGGAAGAGTTGGGCGAATAAGAACACAAGAAAACAAGCTTCCTCGCTCTACCGGTACAAGCACACGTTGATAAAACTGAGTCCGAGTCCGAACCCAAGAGCAAATCGGAAATCTCGTATGAGAGAAGCCACAGATCCGTTTTCATTTCCGAATGGCCAAACAACATTGTAAGTTCCCTAATTTTTGGTACTCAGATAGATGACTTATAAAATCTAGTTGCATATTTATTAAGAAAGTTGGCCAAATCTAACGTCTGGGTCAAGTCACTCCAAAAGGAGGTAACAATCCTTAAGGAAGAACTAACTCAAGCTCTTTGACTGAGAAAGTTCAGGAAGAGAATTCCAATTTAAAAAATCAGGTCAAAGAACTCAAGGACTCATTGGAACAGTTTACTTTGAGTTCCAAGAATCTTGACCTAATTCTTGGAAAATAAAGAGTCGTATATAATCGATCTGAACTTAGATATAAGGCTAACCGTAAGTTTAGATCTTATATATTGCTTGTTAATCGAACACATAAAAGAACAGTCTAAGCATGAGTCCCAAAGTCTAATTTGACTAATCAAGTTGAACTTGGTCAATATTGGATCCCCAAGGATCAAATTTATTACCTTGATAGACCTTATCGAGGCTATGATCCAGGGGGAGCCAACAAAAAGATCATCTTTATCATAAAATAGAATTGTCTGATATTTGCTTTACTGTTTTTCATTATACATGCTTAGATTAGGATAGATAAGGACTTAGGCTTGATCCACATTTGACTATTTAGACCTAAGATTTTCAGAAAGAAAATTAAATGTTTAATTTTTTTAAAAGGCTTTGTTTAGAAGTGGTGGATGATCCCATACCCAAGAAGGCCTATGACCTCGCCACAGCCTGGAAGCTAATTATTGAAATAGATATTTAATTAACTGACTATTAAATCTTAGTCTAACTCAAATGTTGATCAATCCTTAGATTGAAATTTAAATTGAAGATTAAATTAACAATCTCACAAAACGATTAAGGTTTCATGATTGAAAATATAGAAAAGGGTGAGATGAACCTAGGTTTAAAATATAAAGTAGTTAATCAAACCCAAATTAGTTAAACTCAATTAAGTTAACTAAAAATCAATTCAAATAAACTAAGTCATTTTAATTAATAATTAATTTCAAAATCATAATTAATTTCACAAGTATAATTATATTCAAACCATAATTAATTTTAAAAATATTAATTATTTTCAAATCATAATTAAATTATAATTACTTTCAAATCATAATTAATTTCAAAATGTCAATTATTTTCAAATCATAATTAATTTTAAAATTATAATTATTTTCAAATCATAATTAATTTCAAAATGTTAATTATTTTTAAATCATAATTAATTTTAAAATATTAATTAATTTCAAAATCATAATTAATTTGAAATCATAATTTCATAAGTATAAGTAATTTCTAATCATACTTAATTTCAAAATATTAATTATTTTCAAATCATAATTAAATTATAATTATTTTTAAATCATAGTTAATTTCAAAATATTAATTACTTTCAAAATCATAATTACTTTGAAATCATAATTAATTTTAAAATGTTAATTATTTTCAAATCATAATTACTTTCAAATCATAATTAATTTTAAAATGTTAATTATTTTCAAATGATTTAATTTTTAAAATCTTAATCATAATTATTTTTTTAATATTGTTTAAAAAGTTTTTAAATTCAAAATTTAATTACTTAAATGTATATGTTTTCAAATTCAAAATTAATTATTCTGAAACTCAAATTTAAAATACTTTTGTCTTCAACATTTTGAAATCTTCAAATTCAAACTTATATTTTAAAATCTAAAATTTAATATTTTTAAAATACAAATTTAACTTAAATTATTTTTAAAATATATTTCAATATCATAAATATTTTTCAAAGTTAAAGATAAAATACACTTAACTTAAGTCTGTCTCACATACACTCATAAGCTGAACATGCTTGACAACATAGAATGAGTGAGATGAAAAATTAGGAAAATAAATAATAACTTTTATGTTTAGTTTACATGCTTGGACTCTAAGACCCTCAAACATTTTTGACATTAATTAAGGGGATTGAAAGGAATGTTAAGACATTAATTTTTATTTTGTTAAAGCATTGTTTTTCAAAGTAAAACTTTTTAAAAGTTCAAAATACTTTTGAAAGAGAAAGTTTATTTTTTTTCAAATTATTTTTAAAAAGAAAAATAAATTATTTTTGAAAATACAGAAACTAAGTTTTGGATAAAATATTTTTAAGTATTTTTCAAAGAAATCATTTACTTAGTTAAGTATTTTTATCAAAATATTTTTAAAGCTAAGTTTTTATCAAAAGCTTTTTATGTTAAGTACTTAACTAAGTTTTTATCAACTTCTTTTTAAAGCTAGGTACTGAACTTAGCTTTTATCAAATTTTTTAAACTAAGCTTTTATCAAAATCCTTTTTAAGATGAGTACTTTTAACTAAGCTTTTTCCAAAACCTTTATAAAGATAAGTATTTTTAAAGCCAAGTTTTTATCAAAATTTCAGAAAGCTAAGCACTTGACAAAGTTTTTTTTTCAAAGCATTTCTAATTTAGCTAAGTATTTTTCAAAGCCATTATTTTCAAAGCATTTTTAATTTAGCTAAGTATTTTTCAAAGTCATTATTTTTGTAATGCCCCACCTTCTATACTGGCTAGGCTGTAAGGCCGGAGGTTACATTATGCTGTGCTAAGCTAAAAGGTGCGGAAAACTGTGCTAATTAAAAATTTTGCTAGCCAATACAATTTCTTCTGCTACTTTCTATTAGATCTGAAATTCATGTTTAAACTACACCTTGAATACTACTCCTATGCTAAAGGAGGTAATCTAGGCTTCACATATGAACAAGGGCTGAAATGAGGGGTTTCCAACTGTTATTAGGCCTCCCAATCGATCGGTGGATCAATTGGAGTGGTCTGATCGATCCACTGATCGATTCAGCTCACTACTGTGCACGGGGTAAATTCTGGATCGATCGGCTGATCGATCCAGGCTTGTCAATCGATACAGTGATCGATTCCAAAGCTCTCTGTTCGGGAGGCTAATTCCCCGATCGATCCAGTGATCGATTCTAGAGCTTACTGTTCGCGACAATAGCTCCGATCGATCGGCTGATCGATTGAACTTAGTCCAATCGATCGGCTGGTCGATCCAGAAGCTTACTGTTCATGGAATTCAGCTCTCAATTGATCAACCGATCGATTGAGGTCCCTCCAATCGATCGGTCGATCGATTGGAGTTTCTGATTTCGCTGCAGAACTTTGATTTCAGAGCTCGATCATGCACAACTCAATATAATAAACCTAAAATGCCTAGAGAACATTGTAATAGGTCTTCACTAACATTATGCATGATCTACTACTCATCAATAAGCTAGCTAGTGTCCTAGGCATAGCATAAGCATGGTTTCACAATTCAGAATTCTTAAACATTCCAATGGTGCATAAACATTAAAAAGAACAAAGGTTCTAATTCTTTAAATTTGCTAGTTCCCAAGGGTCTTCATTCCAAGTTCCTGCCCACACACATCTTCGTAGCATTGACCTCCAGCCTCCGCTAGTCCATCTTTCCTTTACCTTTATCTGCAGTATAAGGAAAAGAAGTATCTGTAAGCTTGGGAGCTTAGTAAGAAACCATCTACCTCACAAAACATGCATACGATGCAATTCATGCTTTTAAAACATGCTATTTGAAATATGTGCTGAACATTGCTAAACATGGATTCTAAAACATGGCATAATCACATACGATACATGACAATCGTAGCTAAGCATAAAACCATCATGTGGATCCATAAGAACTAAACCGAAATAAAAGCTAAGCTACACTATTGCTAACTGATGCTAAGCTACTCTGTATTCACATAAACTATATTGTGAAGTTTTAAAAACTATTTATCATAAATAAATGAAAATACATAATCATGCTGCTGATGGGCTCGACAACTGTACTTGCTGTGTGCGCATCGCTAACTAAACCCGGGGTTGCAAATTCCGAATCTAGTAGGGTTACTAGGTTATCTAAACCTAGGGATGACTATGGGAGCCCAACCCAATGGACATCTAGTCTAGTACAGTGCCACTGCTAAAAGTAAAATACTGAACATAAGCTAATAATTCCTGTCCTGCTTTTACTAGGTTGTCTGAACCTAGAACTAGGTTATCTAAACCTAGAGGCGAGTGTGGGAGCCCACCCATTGGACCGTAGTCCCATAAAAGCTGAAGCAAGACTAAATGTGCTATAAAATGCTTCTACTGCATTTATCTAACTATTGAAATGCCTATGGTGGCATTCTACTGAGTAAGCATTTAAGCAAACACTTGGTGTGCACTAATTCACACCCTATGTACTGAAAATTCTGCATATGACTAAACTAATGCATAAAAACATACGAAGAGCTACTTATACTGCAGGTGAGGGGTTTTTTACCTCCTGCTCGAAGTTTCTTACAAATCTAAACGCTAGATTTCCGGTGGAGAAGATCTCTTCGTCGATCTCCTCGCGTCTACGTGCCCTTCTCGCGGAGAGGAACGTTCTCGTGCTGGAATCGTCGCCGGAAGGTGTTCTTGAAGCCTTTGGGACGAAACCCTAGCCCTTGGGGCTTGGTGCGCCGAGAGAAGCAGAGAAGGGAGAGGCGGCGTGAGGGTGAGGAGAGGAAGAAATCCCGATCCAAAATAAGCCCTCACTTAATTATTTCCCTATTTATATTAAGTGGGTAATTCGGCCCAACTCTAACATAAATATAATTGATTCCCTTTTCTTTCAGCACGGCCCTGCTGGGTTCACTTGGTTACTAGAGTCACCCTATAAGACATAGAGTTTGCTAGGTCTCGGGTTCAATTCCCGCTTAAGCTATTTTACGTTTCTATTTATTTTTTCTACTTCCGCTACTATAAAAATTCTATAAAAATATCCTAAAATTTCCAGAAAAATACTAGGTTATTTATAAAAGTCTTTTGATAATTTTCGAGCATTATAATCCCCCATACCTTATAAAAAGTTCATCCTCAAACTTAGAATAACTCTGGGTACTTCTTCTCATTCTAGCTTCTGTCTCCCAAGTTGCCTCTTCTGCTGTGTGACTTTGCCAAATGACTTTTACTAATGGTACTTCCTTATTCCACAATTTCTTAACTGCTCGGTCTATTATCTGAATTGGCCGACTGTCATAGCTGAGGTCTTCGCGGACTTGTACCGACTAGGGCTCAATCACCTGAGTGGCATCTGGAATATGCTTCTTCAGCATAGAGACATGAAATATATTGTGGATAGCTGACATCTCCTGAGGTAGCTCTAGCTCATATGCTACCTTGCCAACTCTTCTGGTGATAAGGTATGGTCCCACATATCTGGGACTTAGTTTGCCCTTCTTCCCAAAACGCATTACTCCCTTCATGGGAGCCACTATGAGGAATACTGTATCCTCAACTGAAAACTCTAGGGGTCTGCGCCGTGTATCAGCATAGCTTTTCTGGCAACTCTGAGCTGTCTCTATCCTCTGACAGATCTGCTGTATAGCTGCTGTGGTATCTGCTACTAGATCTGTCTGAAGTTCTAGTTCCTTCTGTTCACCACTCTCATACCAGCAGATTGGAGATCTACACCTCCGTCCATAGAGAGCCTCGTAAGGTGCCATACCGATAGTGGCCTGATAACTGTTGTTGTATACAAATTCTGCTAAACTGAGATATTTGCACCAACTTCCTTTGAAGTCTAGGGCACACGCTCGGAGCATATCTTCGAGTACCTGATTCACCCGCTCCGTCTGACCATCTGTCTGAGGATGGAAAGCTGTGCTAAATTTTAACTTAGTGCCCAATGCTGACTGTACACACTCCCAGAAGTGTGAATGTCTCTGTCTGAAATAATGGTCCGTGGGACTCCATGCAGTCTGACAATCTCCTTGAGATACAACTGAGCTAGCTGCTCCATGGAATAGGTTATCCTGATAGCTAAGAAGTGGGCTGATTTAGTCAACCTGTCGACTATTACCCAGATGGCATCAAAACCATTCGTGGTTCTGGGTAATCCCACTATGAAATCCATGGAAATATCCTCCCACTTCCATTCTGGGATCTAAATGGGCTGCAGGACTCCTCCTGGTCTCTGATGTTCTGCCTTGACCCTCTGGCAGGTCAGACAAATACTAACATACCTAGCGACGTCTCTTTTCATCCCAGGCCACCAAAAACATTTCTTCAGGTCTTGGTACATTTTGGTGGAACCAGGATGCATCGCATAAGGAGTCCTGTGGGCCTCGTCTAGAATCTTCCTCCGTAGTTCCTCCTGATCTGGAACGCATAGTCTGTCACCAAAATATAATACCCCACTTTCGGACACTCTGAACTCTCCACTTTCTGATTCCGCTAACCCTTGCTTGATTTTCTAAATTTCAGGGTCCTGCTCTTGAGCTGTTTGGATGTCACCAAGCAAGGTGGATTCTAATGTCATAGTAGAGAGCTGTCCCACTATAAGTTCGAGACTGAAATCTGTGATCTCCCTCTGTAGGGGCGGTGACATGGCTGCTAGGAACAGTAAGGTAGCACTGGACTTCCTGCTAAGTGCATCTGCCACCTTATTGGCTTTTCTTGGGTGGTAGAGGATGTCTATATCATAGTCCTTGACTAGCTCGAGCCATCTGCACTTTCACATATTTAGATCCTTCTGAGTGAAAAAATACTTTAAACTCTGATGATCTGTATACACTCTACATTGAGCTCCATACAAGTAATGTCTCCAAATTTTGAGAGCGAAGACAACTGCTGCAAGCTCGAGGTCATGAGTAGAGTAGTTCCTCTCATAATCCTTGAGTTGTCTGGAGGCATAGGCGATCACCTTGCCATTTTACATCAGTACTGCTCCTAGTCCCAAATTAGAGGCATCACTATAGATGTCAAAGCTGTCTGTGTTTTCTGGTAGAGCCAGAATGGGAGCACTGGTCAATCTCCTCTTTAGCTCGCTGAAGCTGTTCTCACAGTCCTCTGTCCACTGAAATTTTTTGTTCTTTCTGGTAAGAGCTGTCAGTGGGGAGGCTATCCTGGAGAAGTCCTCTACGAATTTTCTGTAATAGCCCGCTAGTCCTAGGAAGCTTCTGATCTCACTGGCGTTCTTAGGTCTTTTCTAGTTACTCACAGCCTCTATCTTGTTGAGGTCTACCATAACACCATCCTTGGAGATGATGTGACCCAGAAAGGCTACCTGATCTAGCCAGAATTCACATTTCGTGAACTTGACGTACAGCTGGTTCTACTGAAGAGTCTGCAATACTATTTCCAGGTGCGCTGCATGTTCTTCCTGAGTTCTGGAATAGATAAGAATGTCGTCGATGAACACGATGACAAACTTATCTAAGTATTCCAAGAATACTCGGTTCATAAGATCCATGAAAGTAGCTGGAGCATTCGTCACGCCAAAGGGCATGACTACGAACTCATAATGTCCGTATCTGGTCCTGAAGGCTGTCTTGGGTATATCACCTTCTTTAACTCTAACCTGGTGATATCCTGACCGGAGGTCTATTTTGGAGAACACTGCTGCTCCCTTTAGCTGATCAAACAGGTCATCTATTCTGGGAAGAGGATACCTGTTCTTGATCGTGACTTGGTTCAGTGCTCTGTAATCTATACACATGCGCATGCTCCCGTCCTTCTTCTTCACGAACAATACAGGCGCTCCCCATGGTGAGTGACTAGGACGTATGAAGCCCTTGTCAAGCAGCTCCTGAAGTTCCTTCAGTTCGGCTGGAGCCATGCGATAGGGTGCTTTGGAGATGGGATTTGTACCGGGAATGAGTTCTATCTCGAATTCAATCTCCCTGTCTGGTGCTAGGCCTGGTAACTCTTCAGGGAAGACTGCTGGGTAGTCATATACGACTCGGACCTCCTCTATCTTTCAGTCCTTGTCCTGACTGGTACTGACTACGTGTGCTAAGAATCCCATACATCCCGAATCCAGTAGTTTCTGTGCCTTCAGAGCTGAGAGAAACTTCTTGGCCTTTCTCTTTGGTTCTCCGATGAACCCAAACTGCACTCCTGCTTCGGGTTGGAATATAACTCTTTGTTTACGACACTCTATGGAGGCGCCGTACTTCGTCAGAAAGTCCATTCCCAAGATAACGTCGTAGTCGACCATATCTAATATTATCAGATCACCAAAAAACTCTCTGTCTGCTATGATGATCGGCACTGCTTGGAGCCAGTGCGTGGACGCCATAATCTCTCCCGAAGGTAGTGTTGTCAAAAATTGGCTACTGAGTACCTCTGAAGGTATTGCCCACTTTTCGGCGAATGCCCTGGATATATAAGAATGGGTTGCCCCAGTATCGAATAAGACAGTTGCACTTTGCTGTAAAATACTAATCTGACCTGTAACAACTGTCGAGGCATTCGCTATGTCCTCTCTGGTGAGTGAGTAGATCCTCGCATTCGTCGTGGCTGAGGGGGCTTCTAATCTGCCCTAGCTGATGTGTGGACCGTCTAAAGCAGCCTGCATCTGATGCAACTGTGCTGGCTTGACTTCGTACTGAATCGGCTGTGGTGGAGGAAAGCTGGTCTTGTTTGGGCATTGTTTAGCCATATGCCCTTCCTGGCCACATTCGAAACATCCTCGAGTGCCCTTGCGACAAACTCCTGGGTGAAATTTTCCACAAGTGGAACACTTGGGATAGCTGGGCTATTTACTAGCTGGTCCTCCTTTTGGGTAACTCCCTGGTTTGCGTTTGTTGCTGGAGTTCCCTTTCCAATTAGAACCGTGGGAGCTGTGGCCCTGGTGTTTCTGAGCACCTGAGCCTCCTTGACCTTTGGACTCTGAGAAGGCTTGCTTCTGCTGCTTGATGCTGTTTTGGTAATGCTCGGTGGTCAGAGCACTGCTTACTAGTTCTTCTGTGGTTTGCGGCCTACGGACACCGCTGGCCACATTCATTGCTATTTCCGGCCTTAACATCTTGAGCATCAACCGGATTCGTTCCCTTTCAGTGCTGACTAGTTCAGGGCATAGATAAGCCAGTCTGTTGAATTTCCTCACGGCCTCCTCAACTGAAAGGTTGCCCTGACGAAATTCAGTGAACTCGTCGCAGTGGCGGTTTGTGACCCGCATGTGGAAGAACTCCTCGAAGAATTCCCTTTCGAAGTCAACCCATGTCATCTGATTCACTGGGCACTTCGCTTTGATTTTCTCCCACCACATACGTGCGTCTCCTGTCAGACAAAAAGAGGCGCACTTCACCTTCTCATGTTCTGGCCAATCCAGAAGCTCCATCATACTCTCCAGTGTTTTGAACCAGGCTCAAGCATCCCATGGTTCACTGGTGCCTGAGAAATTCTTTGGTTTGACTTTCTGCCACTGGATCAGATAGGCTTCTCTCTGAGTCCCTGCTGCTGGGGCCACTGGTGCTGCAGGTTGGACTGGTGGAACCTCTATCACTACTGGAGTTACTAAGTTAGGCTCTGGAGTGACAGTGGGGGTGTTCTACTGATTAGCCCTTAAAGTGACTATTTCCTGTTGCTGTTCAACTAATTGCTGCTGTAACTGAGCCACTACTGCTGTAAGGTCTGGGGGAGGCACTGAACTGCCTGCCCCATGCTAGGGCTCAGTGGCTGGTGCCCTTCTAGTTGGGCGTCCTCGTGCCATTTCTAGAGACATTGAAGACATACATAACTAATACAATCATAATTGCGTAACTACTGTTATCATGTTAAATACTATCATAAACAAACATGCTTTAGTTATCTCTAAACATGAAACAAAAAACATAAATAAAGTGAGAAATGTTCTTACTTGGAAGCTGCAGGTTCAATGCTGATGTGTGTGTAGGAAGTATGGAACTTTGCTCTGATACCACTCTGTAATGCCTCACCTTTTATACTGGCTAGGCTGTAAGGCCGGGGGTTACATTATGCTGTGCTAAGCTAAAAGGTGCGGAAAACTGTGCTAATTAAAAATTTTGCTAGCCAATACAATTTCTTCTGCTACTTTCTATTAGATCTGAAATTCATGTTTAAACTACACCTTGAATACTACTCCTATGCTAAAGGAGGTAATCTAGGCTTCACATATGAACAAGGGCTGAAATGAGGGGTTTCCAACTGTTATCAGGCCACCCAATCGATCGGTGGATCGATTGGAGTGGTCTGATCGATCCACTGATCGATTCAGCTCACTACTGTGCACGAGGTAAATTCTGGATCGATCGGCCGATCGATCCGGGATTGTCAATCGATCCAGTGATCGATTCTAAAGCTCTCTGTTCGGGAGGCTAATTCCCCGATCGATCCAGTGATCGATTCTAGAGCTTACTGTTCGTGACAATAGCTCTGATCGATCGACTGATCGATTGAACTTAGTCCAATCGATCGGCTGGTCGATCCAGAAGCTTACTGTTCGCGGAAATCAGCTCTCAATCGATCAACCGATCGATTGAGGTCCCTCCAATTGATCGGTCGATCGATTGGAGTTTCTGATTTCGCTGCAGAACTCTGATTTTAGAGCTCGATCATACACAACTCAATATAATAAACCTAAAATGCCTAGAGAACATTGTAATAGGTCTTCACTAACATTATGCATGATCTACTACTCATCAATAAGCTAGCTAGTGTCCTAGTCATAGCATAAGCATGGTTTCACAATTCAGAATTCTTAAACATTCCAAAGGTGCATAAACATTAAAAAGAACAAAGGTTCTAATTCTTTAAATTTGCTAGTTCCCAAGGGTCTTCATTCCAAGTTCCTGCCCACACACATCTTCGTAGCATTGACCTCCAACCTCCGCTAGTCCATCTTTCCTTTACCTTTATCTGCAGTATAAGGAAAAGAAGTATTTGTAAGCTTAGTAAGAAACCATCTACCTCACAAAACATGCATACGATACAATTCATGCTTTTAAAACATGCTATTTGAAATATGTGCTAAACATTGCTAAACATGGATTCTAAAATATGGCATAATCACATACGATACATGGCAATCATAGCTAAGCATAAAACCATCATGTGGATCCATAAGAACTAAACCGAAATAAAAGCTAAGCTACACTATTGCTAACTGATGCTAAGCTACTCTGTATTCACATAAACTATATTGTGAAGTTTTAAAAACTATTTATCATAAATAGATGAAAATACATAATCATGCTGCTGATGGGCCTGACAACTGTACTTACTGTGCGCGCATCCCTAACTAAACCCGGGGTTGCAAATTCTGAATCTAGTAGGGTTACTAGGTTATCTAAACCTAGGGACGACTATGGGAGCCCAACCCAATGGACATCTAGTCCAGTACAGTGTCACTGCTAAAAGTAAAATACTGAACATAAGCTAATAATTCCTGTCTTGCTTTTACTAGGTTGTCTGAACCTAGAACTAGGTTATCTAAATCTAGAGGCGACTATGGGAGCCCACCCATTGGACCGTAGTCCCATAAAAGCTGAAGCAAGACTAAATGTGCTATAAAATGCTTCTACTGCATTTATCTAACTATTGAAATGCCTATCGTGGCATTCTAATGAGTAAGCATTTAAGCAAACACTTGGTGTGCACTAATTCACACCCTATATACTGAAAATTCTGAATATGACTAAACTAATACATAAAAACATACGAAGAGCTACTTATACTGCAGGTGAGGGGTTTCTTACCTCCTGCTTGAAGTTTCTTACAAATCTAAACTCTAGATTTCCGGTGGAGAAGATCTCTTCGTCGATCTCCTCGCGTCTACGTGCCCTTCTCGCGGAGAGGAACGTTCTCGTGCTGGAATCGTCGCTGGAAGGTGTTCTTGAAGCCTTTGGGACGAAACCCTAGCCCTTGGGGCTTGGTGCGCCGAGAGAAGCAGAGAAGGGAGAGGCGGCGTGAGGGTGAGGAGAGGAAGAAATCCCGATCCAAAATAAGCCCTCACTTAATTATTTCCCTATTTATATTAAGTGGGTAATTCGGCCCAACTCTAACATAAATATAATTGATTCCCTTTTCTTTCAGCACGACCCTGCTGGGTTCACTTGGTTACTAGAGTCACCCTATAAGACATAGAGTTTGCTAGGTCTCGGGTTCAATTCCCGCTTAAGTTATTTTAAGTTTCTATTTATTTTTTCTACTTCCGCTACTCTAAAAATTCTGTAAAAATATCCTAAAATTTTCAGAAAAATACTAAGATATTTATAAAAGTCTTTTGAGAATTTTCGGGCGTTACAATTTTCAAAGCTAAGTTTTTTGAAAAAGCTAACTCACTTTCAACGCTTAAAATTAGCTAATTTTTTTAAGTGCTACCCTTCATAGGGAGCTTAAAGTTAAACAGAATAAAAAAAAATTTGTCAAACAACTTTCTTTCCACTTATATTATTTTTTGATTTATGTCAAAGGGAGAAAGAAAAGTTAAAGTTAAGTGTTAAACATACTTTTTATGAAAGGGGGAGCATAAGGGAGTTTTTTTTTACAAATTATTATATTTTTTCTCATTATAAAATTCCTTTAATTATTGTTATATTTTACTTAACTTTGAACCAGGTTGTCTTAATAAAAAAGGAGGAGATTGTTGGTGTAGGAAGCACCAGATGATTGAACCTGAGTTTTGATTATATCAAAGGGTCCAAAGTTAAGTTGTCTTGTGATCTAACAATGTTGATTGAGCTTGCAGGAAAGTCCTAAGTTGTCTTAGGCAAAAGTCCTAGTGAATTCTAGGTAGGTGGAAAATCCTAGGGGGTGGTAGCCCTAGGTCTTAGGGGCGGTAACCCTAGGTGATGGAAAGTCCTAGCTGCGGTTAGGCAGATGGGTAACCCTAGGGGGTGGTAAACCTAGGTCCAGGGGGTGGTAACCCTAGGTTATGGAAACCCCTAGGGGGAGGTAACCCTAGGTCCTACGGGGTGGTAACCCTAGGTTTTGGAAATCCCTAGGGGAGGTAACCTTAGGTCCTAGGGGGTGGTAACCCTAGGTGAAAAGTCCAGTCGGTCTAGAGGACCGGTCTGGCAACAGGTAATCTCTCCTGAGAGGAGTAGGTGAGGATGCATTTCCCGTTGAGGGAACAGTAGGCATCGCCTCGACCTATGGTTTCTGGAGGAAATCCAAAAATCAGAACCAGACAGTCTGAAGGTTGTTAAGTTAATGATTTATATATTATTTGCTATTTTATCTAATTCTATTTTGTAGGAAACTAACAGTTTTATAGGATCAGACTTAGCCCTGATCGGTTGACCGAACCGGGGATCGGTCGACCGAACCGGGGATTGGTCGACCGAAACTGGGATCGGTCGACCAAACCTCCAAGCAAACAGAGTTGATTTCTAGCAAGTTGACTGAATTCGACCGAAGGATCGGTCGACTGAACCTGGGGATCGGTCGACCGAACAGTGGATATGCGGCGACCGAGATTAGGCCGGATTGATCGGATCAGACCAGATAAGCCAGCGAGGATAGCGGGATTGGTCGATCGAATAGTGAGATCGGTCGACCGAATAGTGAGATCGGTCGACCGAATAGCGAGATCGGTCAACCGAATAGCGGGATCAGTCGACCGAATGAGGACTCATCCGAAGCTGAATCTGGACGAGAAGATGGACCGATTCAGGCAAGATCGGTCGACCAAACCAGGGGATCAGTCGACCGATCAACGACGTGTCAAACCTGATCCCGAGATCAGTTGATCTGGATCAGGCCTAGCTTAACTATTTAAGGGGGCCTCGACCAGTTGCTTCAACAACACAATTTCTGAGATTGAGAAACAAACAATTGCTACTCTCTTCAATGCTACTCCGACAACCACTGAACAAATTTCTAATTCTTTATTGTCAGTATACTTTGTTTTTCAGTACTTGTAATTACTTGTAAAATATTTTGTGAACTATTAGTGATTGTCCACTGAAACCGATCAATGATCGCGGGTCTTGGAGTAGGAGTCGACTCAGGCTTCGAGCCAAGTAAAAGAAATTATGTTAGCATTGCGTTGGTTTCTTTTCTTTATTCCACTGCGTCATTCTGAGTTTTTCGAAATGAACGAATTAGCAACGAGCGTTATTCACCCCCCCCCTCCTAGCACGTCATTGATCCTGCACATAATATATATAGAGATTCAAAGGTATACAGACTCATGGGGAAATAATAGCATGAAGTTTAGTGATATCATAATAAATGTCCATACCTGAACTCATATACTAAACAAGTAATAGAAAGTCAAGAGTAAGTGAAGATCTGTAACTATACTACTCATAACTACAAGAGCAACATGTATGCCATATACATACTACCAATAAGTAAATTAGTGTCGATGAACATGCAACAAATATATCTTAAGCATATGTAAACATATCACAATCACATGGATATAATATAATAATAGCATACGTAATCACATATCATATGTATATGCATAGTGATAACCATCATTTTGTATTGATATTTTGATTCATATAAGCATATCATTTGATCTAAGCATATCATTTGATATGTGATTACGATTCTTTTGTCAATACATCCGTGATATCACTAGCTTTATCACTATGTCAATCAAAGGCCCTCCACTAACCGATTCTTTTGTCTTCCAGCCGCGATCTTTCTTCCCTGAAGCTCCACACCCATCTGAACCATCAGAAATGTTTGCTTCTGCTTTCTCTCTGATCTTGATCCATTTCCAGCCGAATTTATCTTCTCTTTTACTTCAATCACTGAGTTCTTTCTCTGTTATACATCGAGTTCAAGCTAGGGTTTCCTAGTGATTAGTGAGAATCTTTTAATGCTAGTTTCCATATCTTCAGTTTGAATTGTTGTTTTGTTGTAGCTTATCATGGCATAGTTGATTCAAATTCCCTTTCTATTATTTTGGAATCTTTGATTAATGCCACTATTCTTGATTCTTGATGTCTACACAATTTAGATTTGCTTAGTTGTTGCATTAGGTTATTCTTGTTACCATTACTTTCAATGCAGTAGTTTAGATAAGTTAGCTTCTTTGTTTGTTAATTTCCGTGAGTTGAATTTGCAAATGTAGCATAGCTTTAGGTCTTTATTTCTTCTCTTTGCCCAAAAGTCAATTCTTAAATCCCAATTTTCCTAGAAAACCCCAAGCCAACAATAATTGATCCTAAGACTATCATTTTACCGTTTACATTCATTGGGAGACGACCCGAGTCATCTCTATGCTACATTAGTGTAAAATGAATTCGGTCACTTAATTCTTTTGATACCCATTTCACGACAAAAATTAGGGTTTATCAAATTGGCGCCGTTGCCGGAGAATGTAGCGGTGTTTGATACCTTAGGATTGTTTCTTTTTCTTTATATATAAAAAAAAATTGTTTCAATTGCTTTCATGTTCATATATCCATGTGTTTGATATTATATACTCCTGTGTCTTCTGATTTTATTTGCTAGTGTTTTAGTGTAAGAGCAGGAAACTTCTTTGACCATGGATCCATATTATCAGTACTATCAGCCTCAGACTTGGTTCTATCAGCCTGAACATCAGTACTACCCACCTGTGGATCAATCAAATTTTAGGTCTGAGGTTGCAAATAGTCAGTTTACTGACTCATATCCATCATATCAAAGCCCACAAGGAGTTCAGAATGATTATATAGCTATGCGGAAAAAGATTCGTGGTATTCAACAATTCAAGGAGGAGACATTGCATGAATATTGGAAGAGATTCAAGGAACTTTGCTCCAGTTGCCCTCAACATCAAATCAATGATCAAATGCTTATCTTACATTTTTATGATGGGTTGTCGCCGATTGATTTGTACATGGTGGATAAAGCTAGTGGAGGGCCTTTGATTGACAAGACTCCTGATGAAGCTATGAAACTTTTGGAAAATATGGCTGCTAACCCTCAACAATTTAGAAATGGACAACCAGTTACCATAAGAGTTGATGAGATTATTCCTACGGATGTAGAGGTGCCTGAGCAGAGGAATTGTAGTGTTTTTGATAGACCCGATCTTGATTTTATTACTCCACAGGACTCCTCTAGTATTTCTTGTTATGATTCTGTAGTTGTAAGAATTTCTGACTCTACTGATACTGTTGTTGTAGATGTTACTGATAATGCAGGTACTGATGTGGATGATGATGTAAGTGTAGGGGATTGCATAGTGGAAGCAATACCCCAAGAATCACCTGAACTAGATGTGGATGATGAGAGTGTAGGGACTTGTACTATGGAGGCAAGGACCCAAGAATCGCTACCTATGGTTGTACATTCACCTGAGCCAAAACCAGAGTCTGAGCTATTATCTGATGATGAGGAGGTCATAGTCACAATTTTAGAACCTCCAGGTACCTTTCAACATGACAAGGTTTGTATTTCTTGTGATTCATTAGAAGATTTTATAAAGGTACCATTAATTGATTTTGTTGGATATGATCTATTTTTTGAACCATGTAATGTAAAAACTAATATTTTCCCATACTTGCAAGAGGTGTTGTCTTCCTTTGGCTTTGTAGGTCGCCGTAGGCTTCCAAAATGGTTGCTCCATCTAAACCGCCTCCGACATCCAGGAAGAATTTTCGAAGGAAAAATGTTGGATGAAGTGGACTTGACTGCAACTACAATTATTCCACTTCCAACTTGGATTTTGCAGCTCAATCAACTCCAACCACCGGAAAGGACCATTCCAATACCGGCATGGATTCTACTCTTAAATCTTCTTCAACCGCCGGGAATAAAGGGGAGTTCGTTCCTTACTTTTCTTTTTGCTTTATATTTTTCATTAGTTTCATACTTTACATTTGCATTTTGCTTCCATATTTTACACTTTGTTTAGTATACATAGCATCTCATTTTGAATAAAATTCCCCATGAAATTGTTCTAGTAATACTTTTTAAATGGTAAAAGTTCTTTAAGTTTGACCATCAAGTTTAGGTTATTTTACATGATTGTATTCTACTTGCATGATATTGGTTAGTGTGGTGGTGGATTCCAATTTTGATTAATTGAGTTTGATTGCAAAAATTATCTAGAGAGGACCACCAAAGGCCTATATTCTATTTGTGTGATAAGCACTCATGACCATTGAACTCTAGAACTTGCTTTGCCTCTTTTCAAAATCACAATAACATTTGTGTGCATGAATATGATGAAGGATATTTCTTTCCTATTCTTTGAATTCTATTTCCATTCTTTAATTTCTTCCTTTGAATTGTATTTGAATAATTCATTTAATAAATTCATCTTTCACCATCTTTGCTTTGTCATAATTCTTGAGAGTATTGGATTGATTGCTTGATGAGTTAGGATGACCAAAATTCTAAGTGTGGGGGAAGTGTTTTTCATATGCCTAAGTTAAAGGAGGTTTTCATTTGATCTTTGATGAATGTTGGATATATGCTTTAGGAAGAGATATCTACTGAGTGGCTTAAGAATGGCATGAGTTAAAGGTACAACCCTGATACAGTTATGAAAAAAAAATAGAAGTCTGTGGGAAAATCATTACAAGGGTGATGCTGTAGCGTACCAGTAATTGAACTCTTCTTAAGTGTGATGTATCAGTAGTTGGTATTAGAGAATATGATGTGGATGTGCTGTGGGCAATTTTCATTAGAAGCTAGAAAATTTTGTCAAAACAGTTCGAATGGAGCTAAGACCTTGCTAATTTAAGACCTTGTTAATTTCAGATATTTTTATTGCAAGGATTGCTATTGCTATTAAAGTGTTCTCAGCAATTCAAAATTGTAACGGAAATTCTGTTACTAGGATATCTAAAATATCAGAGTGCTACTGGAAGGTTGCTGGTTGCTGTAGAATTCAATTGGATCCTTCATTTATTGAATTCTTGGTGGTAACTTTCTGATCATTGAAGCAGTAAGAAGGAAGAATGTTTGGATCTGCTGTAAACACAAGTACCTGATCTCTAAAAAAAAAAACAACAACAATCTGTGAGTGTATAATCTTCAAAATCATATGGAAACTGAACTATGGCAGTAAGGCTTTGAGGTTGAATCAGAAGAGTGTTAGTCGCAAAAGAATTTTGGAAATGTAGTCTAAAAAAAAATAGAATCAAAAAATCAGTTTCATTTCTGAATTCTTTTTATAGGGTTTGAATTCCTGAAATGTAAAGATTGATAGCAATCAACCCGTCAAGTTGTGTTGGTTCAAGAGGAAGCTGAAATCTGGAAGTTCAGAGTCCAAAACGTTAGACTGATCAGTTCCATACCGAAGTAATTAATCAATGATTGGATTGAGACCAAAAGTCAAAAGGTTGAGTCGTTGAATTTTGACTGTGACTAGGAAAAAAGGTTGAAACTTAATGTTGGTTAAGTGTAGAAGAGGATATTAAGAGGAAAGAAATGTGTATCTGCAAAAGGAAATGAATTCTGAATCAAATACATATCAGCTTTGTACCATAGGTAATCTGCTGATTTGTGTCAAGTTGTCTTGCTGTTCAGATCTGAAATGAATGGAATTTAAGCTATTCTTATTCATTATTTTATGTGCCGACTTCCAAGGTTTACTAGCTAGGAAAACTGGGCTGGAAGGAATTGAAACAGAGTCAACAAACTAAAGGACAGATTCAAATTTTTTGGTTGAATCTGAACGAATGAGATTCAAGGCCCTTGCGATTTAATGTCAAGTGAGTTAACTCTGAAGTACATTTGCTAAAATTTTTGCTGAAGAGTCCATGTTTCAGAATTAAGAGATTGAAAGCTGGGAACTGTCCAAAGCAATGAATCTGAGATGATTGGTAACTGATTTCTTGATTTGGAATCACTGAAAATTTAACCACGAGTTTAAGCAGTGATTCGAAAGAGGAATTTAATTTGATAAGGAATGAAAGGAGATGATCTGGTAAAGATTTCAAGAGTGAAGGAACAAATGGTAATCTTGCATTATTAACCCTTGAAAAAAAATACAGTGGGCTATAAGAACTGGAATGTGCAGAAAATTTGGAAACTTCAGTTTAGAAGGAAGCTGGAATTCAAATAAGGAACTATTCACTCTGAATATGAACTTTGAAGTAATTTTGTAAGTATCTTCGAATCAGATTTCCTAGTCCAGATTTCTGAAATTCTGAATCTTGTAGAGCAATTCAAATTCTGGTAATCTGAAGGAAGCTAATGAAATGAGAAGTTTTCAGTTTGAGAAATTTAACTAAAGAGATACCTGTTGATTTCTGATCAGTTTGATTCAAATAGTACATTCTGAAAATTAAAACCAGAGACCAGAATGCAGTACTAGAATAGATTCTGATTTGAATTGAAACTTGAAAGGATGGATTCAAAACTTAAAGAGTTTGATAGAATCTGGAATGAAGCTGCCTAATAGAAGCTGTAATGTTCAGACTTTTCAAGTTTCTATAACTGCTGGAACATTATCAAGTGCTGAAATTGTCGAGTTACAAATTCCAGATTTCAAACGGAATTTTCAATAGTTCAGTTGTTGTGTCAATATCTTGCTGCAAGTTCTTGACTAGTTAAACACTCAGATGAAATATGGATGGGAAAAGCTGAGGAATGCTGATCTTTAGGTTTTATGTTGCAATTTTAGAAGTGGTTTCTGGAGTTCTGTTTATATTAAACAGAAATATGTTTCTATTCCTGCAGTACTGAAATTCTGAAGGAAGTGTAGTTTGTTTCATTTCATGATGAAGAATAGTGATACAAAGTATATCTATCAAGTAAAAGAGTACAAGAGTAAAATGGGAATTTGAAATAAATGGTAAGGGATGAATTTAAAATGCAGAATTCAGTATTGTTTTGTACTATGACATCAAGTATTGTTTGTTGATACGGTCTGACCTGGCTGCTATTTTGTTGTTGACACTGATTTAAGTTTGTATCAGATATTAATTAAACTCAGATTTATTACTGATCAATGTTGATCGGGTGGAAGGGAAAAGTCCAAGTATGGAACTTGGCACGCGAAGTCAGAGAGGGCTCGGTAGCTCGTTCTCTGGACCGGACGAAGTCGGAGAGGGCTCGGTAGCTCGTTCTCCGGACTAGGTCAGAGAGGGCTCGGTAGCTCGTTCTCTGGACCGGACGAAGTCAGAGAGGGCTCGGTAGCTCGTTCTCCGGACTAGGTCAGAGAGGGCTCGGTAGCTCGTTCTCTAGACTAGAAAGGCTTTAGGGTTTAGGGCTGGGAAGCGCCAAACCTACCTTACATAGGCATTGGATCGGTCTGTTGACCGATCCAGTGATACTATGGATATCTGATCGATCAACAGACCGATCCAGTGATACTGTGGTTATCTGATCGGTCTGGTGATCGATCAGTAACCAAACAGTAGCTTTCTGTGGGTTATCTGACCGGTCTGGTGACCGATCAGTAACCAAACAGTAGTTCACTGTAAGTTATCTGATCGGTCTGTAGACCGATCAGGAAGCGATGGGATTTAGAGGACAATAAGGGGATCGGTCTGTGGACTGATCCACCTATAGGCTGATCGATCCACAGACCGATCAGAAGCCTCCCAGACCGATCAGGGTATGTCCTGATCGGTCCAGAGGGCTATGGATCGGTCTGCTGACCGATCCACAACACTGTCTGTTTGTCTGCAACTTCTGATTCGTCTGATTTAACCATCTGGTGTGAGCTTTTTACATTGCAGATTGCAGGTATCATGCCAGTGCTTAAGTTCAAATTAAGGTCTATCAGAGGAATAAGACAAAGTGGTTTTTCTACTATGTTTGGCTGCAAATGGTGCAATTGGAGTGTCAACGGTTACTGGCGATCTGGCTGTGTTCTGGTTGTAATCAGCTTGACTCCTGGCTATTGGTTCGAGCTCAGAGACACCAGTGAAGACCATGGATGGTATTGGTGTGAGTTTAGAGAACCAGATGAGGAGGAAAAGTGATTGGCGACGCCTGAGTTGGCAGCAGCGATTCGGTGCAGGTTGCAGTGATTCGATACAGGCAAACGCAATGGAAAAGGCAGAGGCATAAGAAGAAGGAGTATGAGATGTTCGAGAGAATAACCAAAAAAAAAAAAAGAAGAAGAAAATCTCTCTCGGTCGATCAAGCTAGAGTGCTGTGTGTTTTTGAGCTCTTGGATAAGGAACTTCTTCTGGTTTTGCGCTCTGCTTTCATTGTGGCTGTAAGCTTATTTTCATACCCTTTAGCCACTAATCCCTGTAAGTCTTGTGCTTCATTTAAATATTTTCTGTGACTTTATGGAGAGGTTACTCCACCGAGAAGGAGAAATTCTTAGCCGAAATCTATCCGGGGTGTGATCTACCGAAAGATCAAGGGATCGTCCACCTTACAGACACGCCGAGGAGTAGGGGCAAGTTATCCCCGAACCTCGTACATACTTGTGTTAGTTGTGAGTTGTTTCTTATCCTTGTATTAGTTTTTCTTTTGCATATTTCCGCTGTGCTAACAGACTTTTGTGAGAAGATTGTTTAAGTTTTAGAGGAGGCTATTCACACCCCCCCTCTCGAGCCATCCGAAGGTCCTATCAAGTGGTATCAGAGCTTGGTGCTCTTCATCCGGATTAACACCCTAAAGAGCAAGAAGATGGCTATGAAGGAAGGGTTTAGCACCAATCGTCCACCCTACTTTGACAGAGCGGACTTTCAATATTGGAAGAGCCGCATGGAATATTATCTCAAGACCGACATCTCCATGTGGTTCTCTGTCAAGGAAGGGTTTACACCTCCGAAGGATGAAGAAGGTAAGGAACTTGACTCATCAAGGTGGTCCACCGAGAAAACTCGCAAAGGACAAGCCGATGCCAAGGCGGTGGTCACTCTACAATGTGGAATAGCCAAGGATCAACTCGTCAAGGTAGGTCCATTCACGAGCGTAAAAGATTTGTGGAACAAGCTCATCGAGCTCCAAGAAGGAACCCGAGACTCTCGGATCGCCAAGAGAGACTTGTTCCTAAACCAACTACAAAACCTCACCATGAAGGAGAACGAGACGGTAAGTGAACTACACGGAAGGTTCAAAGAAATCATCAATGGCCTTCATTTAGTAGATGAACGCGTAGAGAATCGCGATCTTGTAAGGTATGCTCTCAAAGCCTTTCCGAGGAATGCCTTGTGGTCATCGATGGTAGATGCCTACAAGGTCTCCAAGGGCCGTTCAATTGTTAAATTAGATGAATTCTTTTGTGAAATGGAACTTCATGAACTTGCTAACATGGGTCAAAAAGAGAAAGGTATTGCCTTAGTTGTAGGAGAAAAGAGAAAGGATGGAAGAAGGAAGAAGGAAAAGAAGAAGGAAAAAGAGTTTCCTTCATCTTCATCCTCCTCCGAGTTCGATGATGAAGGTGGATCATCATCAAGCGAGATGGCCAACTTTGTAAGGAGAATCATGAGAAGAAGCCGGAGATACAAAGGGAAAGGTAAACCTATCGATCAAAATATTGATAAAACTAATGTTACTTGTTATGAGTGTAGCAAGAAAGGACACTATCGGAGCGAGTGTCCAAAACTCAAGAAGAAGGAGGAAAGGGCCAAGAAGAAGAAAGCTCTCAAGGCTACTTAGGATGAATCCTCCTCAAGCTCATCGGAGGAAGAGAAGAAGGAGAAAAGCACACGTCAATTAGCGTTCATGGCAAGGGAGGAACCGGATTCCGGGAGTGATGGTGACACAAGTGACACCTCAACCGCGGCTTCATCATCTTCGGATGATGAAGAGGTAACCTCTCCGCATTTAGAGAAATGTTATAAAACTATTGCACATTTATCTACTTTGTTTAAGAAATCAAAAACTGAAGTTAAATCATTAAAAGATGAAGTAAAGCACTTGAAGGCTCTTAGGGAAGATGAGGTTGATGACCTACATCAAGAGCTCCTTGAGGATGAAAACAAAGCCTTAAAGGGTGAAGTTGAAAAACTCAAGAAAATGCTTGAAAAATTCTCAACTAGCTCTAAGACCTTAGATATGATTTTAAATGCCCAAAGGGCGGTCTACAACAAGGCTGGGTTAGGATATCAACCTAAGGAGTCTAGTTTCATTTCACTAGTGTCGATAACCCAATTTCATAGTTCACATGCTTCTAGGGTTCATGAGACTAGGAAGGGTGTGACCAAGGCATGGGTTCCTAGGTCTTTCATTGTAGATGCATTAGGTCCCAAGATTTGGGTACCTAAAACGTCTATTTTTCGTGTCTTGTAGGCATTTGTCAAGGGGGAGCATCTATCAACTTGGTTTGTTGATAGTGGATGCTCCAAGCACATGACCGGGAACAAGTCACTCTTCACTACCCTTCAAAACAAAAATAGAGGTAATGTGTCTTTTGGTAATAATGGTAGCCTTAAGGTTATAGGAGTTGGAGATATTCATATATCCGAATGTCTCCAAATCAAGAATGTCCTTCTAGTCAAGGGGATGACCTTTAATCTCCTAAGTGTCAGCCAATTGTGTGATACGGGTTACACAATTGAGTTTCATTCAAATCAATGTCTGGTCAAACACATTGACACACTTGACACGGTACTAGTAGGCACAAGAGTAGATAACATTTATCAAGTATCTTTAAAAAGTGCTACTAATGCCTCTGCTAAGTGTTTCATGTCAAAAGAAGAAGAATCATGGCTTTGGCATAGGAGGTTGGCCCATGTGAACATGAAGAATATTCGAAAGCTGGCCAACAAAGGATTAGTGCGAGGCCTACCAAGCATCAAGTACCAAAAGATAAAATTATGTGATGCATGTCAAAAGGGTAAGCAAACAAAAGCGTCTCATAAAGGTAAAAGCGCTTTAGATTTATTGCATATGGACTTATTTGATTGTAGTAATGTCATTTCATTGAATGGTAGTAGATGTTGCTTAGTGATCATTGATGACTTTACTAGATATACATGGATTTTCTTTTTGAAAAATAAGGATCAAACCATAGATATTTTTGTTTCCTTTTGTAGAAGAACTGAAAATGAAAAATCAACAACAATTAAAACAATTAGAAGTGATCATGGTGGAGAATTTCAAAATCATAGATTTTAGAATTTTGTCAAGAAAAAGGATATATGCATGAGTTCTCTACTCCAAGGACCCCACAACAAAATGGGGTTGTGGAGAGAAAGAATCGAGTCTTGCAAGAAGCTGCACGAAGCATGCTCAATGAGTACTCACTACCGAGCTACTTATGGGCTGAAGCTGTAAATACAGCTTGCTATGTGCAAAACCGAGTCTTGATACATAGGTTTTTAGGAAAGACTCCCCATGAACTTTGGTTTGGAAAACCCCCTACAATTAAACATCTTAGGGTGTTTGGTTGTAAGGTGTTTATCTTGAACACCAAGGATCATCTTGGAAAATTCACGGCTAAGGCTGATGAAGGAATACTGGTCAGGTACTCTCTCATCAGCAAAGCCTATCGAGTCTACAACAATAGGACTAAATTGATTGAAGAGTCCTCGGATGTAGCATTTGAAGAAATTCCTAAATCAAATGATCAATCAAGGGATGTAGGAGAAATTCAATTTGAACTTAGAAATCTAAGTTTAAATGATCAAAACATAGAAAGAGTCGAAATTGACTCCGATGATAATGAACAAAGGCAAGAGAGGGCTCAGTCTGATCCTTTGCCTGATACTGAGTCTTTGCCTGTGTCTAGTGAGACCACTAATGGGACACCACCAACACCAAGGCAATCAAGGATAGCCTCTAGTCATCCCCAAGACCAGATTGTGGGAGATATTCAACAAGGGATTAGGACTAGATCATTCTTTAGAAATGAGTCTAATGAGGTCGCCTTGATATCAGAAATCGAACCAAAATTAGTTGATGAGGCATTACACGATCCTGACTGGGTCATAGCTATGCAAGATGAGTTAGGTTAATTTGAAAGGAGCCAGGTGTGGGACTTAGTTCCTAGACCTAAGAAGACCACCATTATTGGAACCAAATGGGTCTTCAAAAATAAGTTAAACAAAAAGGGAGAAGTCGTGAGAAACAAGGCAAGACTTGTAGCCAAGGGCTATAGTCAAGTCGAAGGTCTCGATTATGATGAGACTTATGCTCCCGTGGCCCGATTAGAGTCCATTCGTTTGATGCTAGCTTTTGCTGCACATAGAGGCTTCAAGCTCTATCAAATGGACGTTAAATCAGCCTTCTTAAATGGTTTCATTAAAGAAGAGGTCTATGTTGAACAACCACCGGGGTTTGTGAATACCGAAGCTCCAAACCACGTGTACAAGCTCAAGAAAGCTCTTTATGGACTTAAACAAGCACCTCAAGCTTGGTACGAAAGGTTGTCAACTTACTTACTAGAAAAGGGTTTTGTAAGAGGTCAAATAGATCCAACACTATTTCTGCGTAGAGATGGTGAAAACATATTTGTAGCCCAGGTATATGCCGATGACATAATTTGTGGCTCAAATAACAAGGGCTATTTGAATGAATTTATCACTCACATGGAAAGTGAGTTTGAGATGAGTCTGGTGGGAGAATTGACATTCTTCCTTGGACTTGAAATCAAACAAACTCGAGATGACATTTATGTCCATCAGACAAAATACACTCAAGAGATGATCAAGAAATTCAAAATGAGTGACTCTAAGGAAGTATCCACTCCAATGGCGACAAACACTCGCCTTGACAATGATGAGAATGGAAAACCAGTTGATCTAACGCAATATCGAAGCATGATCGGTAGTCTTCTATATCTCACAGCTAGTTGACCGGACATACTTTTTGCTGTGGGCATGTGCGCTAGATATCAAGTCTGTGCCAAGGAATCTCATTTAATTGCAGTTAAGAGAATTCTGAGATACCTTAAGGGCACAATTAGAGTAGGTCTCTGGTACCCTTGTACTGAGTCTTTTGATTTAATAGGTTATACCGACTCCGATTATGCTGGGTGCAAATTGGATCGGAAAAGCACTAGTGGGGGTTGCCAATTTTTAGGTTCATCATTGGTTAGTTGGTCATGTCGGAAGCAACATTGTGTTGCTCTCTCCACGACCGAGGCTGAATATATTGCTATGGGAGAGAGTGTATCACAATTGTTGTGGATGATCCACACCCTAGAAGATTATGGGCTTTCGTATAAGGGAGTGCAAGTGCTGTGTGACAACATCAGCACAATAAACCTAACGAAAAATCCAGTCCATCATTCAAGGACCAAACACATTGAAGTGCGTCATCACTTCATTAGAGATCACGTAGCTAGGGGAGACATTGCGCTCACATACGTTGAGTCAAAGTCAAACCTAGCCGATATTTTCACCAAACCTCTTTCGGAAAATGAATTTAGTCATTTAAGGAGAGAATTGGGAATGTGTTTGGCTCAATAGGCCATTAGGACCTCATCATGATCAATAAGGACAATTAAAACAACAAGAGAAATTGGGAAATTAATTTGGGCAACTTGGGGACATCTCACACAAACTATAAGGTTTAACAAATTATTTTTGTTTGCTAGAAATGGGGTGAGATGCTAGGATCAGCCAAATTATTCAAAATGTATCATGTATCCCTTGAATAATTAGGTTGAAGAGACATAAATTGAGTATGAGGAAGACCATTACATAATTCATGTGCATTTGGTTCCTAGATCTTACTCATATATTCCAACCAAGGAAACTTGGTTGGACCTTTACCTAGAAATTATGTAACTTTGGTTGATGGACTGTTTGATACCTTTGATCGATACCTTTCATGTTTTTGATTGAAACTAGGACAAGTCGTTGAAATAATGATAGCAATTTGGATATATTTTGGCAAACTTGAAACTGAACATAACAAGGTCGGAAATTTCAGTGTTTGAAGCCTTGAGTTGTCTGTGTTCTTTTAAACGTCTGAAACTTTCGGGCTATAGACAATTTCATACCATAAGAGTTCATCTTTAGGGAATAGTTATGTTTGTAGATGCTTCAGATTCTAGGTACTGAATTTGGAAGTTTCTGGACTTCTTGAGTTCTGAATTATGGAACACTTTTACGAATTTACGAATTTCAGTTACTGAAATTACTGGAGTGTTAGACACTGATCGATCTACAGCCCGATCAGGAGAGGGTGGATCGGTCTGTCGATCGATCCAAAAACTCTCCAGATTTGATATCTGATCGGTCCAGGGACAGATTAGGTTCTTTTTTACGCTAAGAAGCTTACTGATCGGTCTACAGACCAATCAGGAGGTTCCCTGATCGGTCCAGGGACCGATCAGGTTAGTCTGGTACGCGCAGGAGCTACTGATCGTCTCCTGATCGGTCTACAGACCGATCAGGAGGTTTCCGGGATCGGTCCAGGGACCGATCAGGAGGTTCCTGATATCTCCTGATCGGACAGCCGTCCGATCATTTCAACACCTGGACACCCATCTCTCTTAATTCTTCCCGATCCCTTCTCTTCTCATTTCACACTGAAGCCCTAGCCGACACCCTCCTACACCTCAACTCCTTTCCTCTCTTTGCACGTCGAAGCCCTAGCCAAAGTCCTAGCTGAAAGATACGTCAATGGCACCAAGGTAACTCCATACTCCCCTAGCGCTACTCACCTTAACATTTCAGTTTCATTTCTCACAGTATCTGTGTATTTTGTTTTGGTTATCGGTTGTTGGTGGCTCCGGTGCTCACATATTTGCCCCATTGTGTCACATTGTTAAACCTTAGGAAGAAACAAGTGGGTGAAGGAACCTCTAAGTCGTCTGAGAAGTCTAAATCTAAGGCTCCCTCCCGACCTCAACCATCTGGTTCTAGAAGATTTCCAAACCATCACTTTGAGCAAGCCTTTAAACAAAGAACCTTTAAACTGCTTCCTTGTAGGTCTGTGGATCGAAAATTCATGGATGAATTCTGTCCATCTGTATCAGAAATAATTGCCTATTACAAACTTGATTCTCTAGTCTACTTAGAACGGGACATCAATTATGACTTAGTATCTGAGTTTTATAATAATCTTCATCAAACTAATGATGTTAATTATAAAACTAAGGTTGCTAAGCAAACTATTGATTTCTCTTTCTCGGCTTTCTTTGATTATCTAGCTTGCCGGAGGTGTTCAGGAAATGTCTTTTCTATATATCCTGATTTACCAGACCCCTTATCTTCTCCCTTTGATGTCTCATCTGACTCCATTTATGAGTATTTCTTCGGACATCCTAGACCAGGTGGACTAGATGAGTTAGATATTGATTTTCCTACCTTTGCAGCCCTAATACTATCTGCCCCAGATTACATTCTCTTTAAGATTTTCACGAATTGTCTTCTGCCAATCACATCTAAACCCTTGTCAGAGATCCGACCATATCACTGCCTGATGCTTTATGGATTGGTAGGCGTCTCGATTTTGACATCATGTCGAGTATTTACTCTTCTATCATCTCCTATAGTGAGCCTAACAGCTTCATAGTTTATATGCCTTATGGGCATATAATTACGGATTGGCTCGAGACCCTACAGATTGATGTCTCCAAGGGGAGGATAGTCAAGATGGTGAGGCAGGACTGCAGACTTGGAAAATGTGCATTTTCCAAGTCTGGCATCATAGGATAGAATGAGGCGGTTCGTTGGAAGGGCGGGAGAGCACTGGGTGAGTTACCACGGGCACCTCCGCGACAGGTTGATGCTGCTCCCGTTGCTGCTCCTCCTCCTGCTGCTGCTGAGTATGGAGAGGCAGATCCTGATCTGCACTGGCAGATTGCTGACCACAGACCGATCAGATAACTCACCGAAGCTCTCTGTGTGGTTTCTGATCGGTCCATAGACCGATCAGAGACTTCAAGTATCACTGGATCGGCTATCCACCGATCAGGATCTCTCCTGATCGGACAGCCCTCCGATCATATCACCATCTTGAGGATGTTGATTGATACACCTTGTTTTATGTTGGTCATTTTGATCCTATTATTGCTTCTCTTTATGTTTCAGATCTTATTGGATATTTATATGCTTTTCTATTACTTGCTTCTCCTTATTTTTCAGTTCTTATTGACTATTTATATGCTTTTCATATGCCATATCTTGATTGTCTCTTATTTACTGTCCGATATTACACTTAGAGGGGATTCTGTGTGGATTAAGAAAGAGACAGTATGGGTTAAGGGGGAGTCCTTTGAGTCTTATTACCTATTTCGCACCTTTTCGGTGTTTGACAAAGGGGGAGAAGATGACTAAGTTTAGAGATGAATGAAGTTTTGATTTTAGGGGAGAGGATAATCTTGAGGATTATTGACTTCCTTAGTGTTGTATTCGTCTTAGGGGAGGATCTTGATTCCCCTAAAATTAGGAAAATATGAGCATTTCTGATCTAAACTTAAATCGTGTTGTCAAACAACAAAAAGGGGGAGATTGTTGATACGGTCTAACTTGGCTGCTGTTTTGATGTTGACACTGATTTAAGTTTGTATCAGATATTAATTAAACTCAGATTGATTACTGATCAATGTTGATCAGGTGGAAGGGAAAAGTCCAAGTATGGAACTTGGCACACGAAGTCAGAGAGGGCTCGGTAGCTCGTTCTCTGGACCGGACGAAGTCGGAGAGGGCTCGATAGCTCGTTCTCTGGACTAGGTCAGAGAGGGCTCAGTAGCTCATTCTCTGGACCGGACGAAGTCGGAGAGGGCTCAGTAGCTCGTTCTTCGGACTAGGTCAGAGAGGGCTCGGTAGCTCGTTCTCCGGACTAGGTCAGAGAGGGCTCGGTAGCTCGTTCTCTAGACTAGAAAGGCTTTAGGGTTTAGGGCTGGGAAGCGCCAAACCTACCTTACATAGGCATTGGATCGGTCTGGCCGATCCGGTGATACTATGGATAACCGATCGGTCAATGCCGATCCGATATCTTGTGGTTATCCGATCGGTCGGTGATCGATCGAACCAAATAGTAGTCAGGTTATCGATCGATCCGGTGACCGATCGAACCAAACGAGTTCATCAGTTATCGATCGGTTTGTAGACCGATCGTAGCGGAGATTCGAGAGGATAATAAGGGGATCGATCGTGGACCGATCCACCTATAGGCGATCACCACGATCGAAGCCTCCCGATCGGGTATGTCTGATCGGTCCAGAGCTATGGATCGGTCATGACCGATCCACAACTCGTTTGTCTTCAACTTCGATTCGGACGAACCATCCGGTGTGAGCTTTTACGTTGCGGTTGCGGTATCATGCCGCTTAAGTTTAAATTAAGGTCTATCGGAGGAATAAGACAAAGTGGTTTTTCTACTGTGTTTGGCTGCAAATGGTGCAATTGGCGATCTGGCTGTGTTCTGGTTGCAATCAGCTTGACTCCTGGCTATTGGTTCGAGCTCAGAGACACCAGTGAAGACCATGGATGGTATTGGTGTGAGTTCAGAGAACCAGATGAGGAGGAAAAGTGATTGGCGACGCCTGAGTTGGCAGCAGCGATTCGGTGCAGGTTGCAGTGATTCGATATAGGCAAACGCAATGGAAAAGGCAGAGGCATAAGAAGAAGGAGTATGAGATGTTCGAGAGAATAACCAAAAAAAAAAAAAGAAGAAAATCTCTCTCGGTCGATCAAGCTAGAGTGCTGTGTGTTTTTGAGCTCTTGGCTAAGGAACTTCTTCTGGTTTTGCGCTTTGCTTTCATCGTGGCTATAAGCTTATTTTTCATACCCTTTAGCCACTAATCCCTGTAAGTCTTGTGCTTCATTTAAATATTTTCTGTGACTTTGTGGAGAGGTTACTCCACCGAGAAGGAGAAATTCTTAGCCGGAATCTATCCGGGGTGTGATCTATCGAAAGATCAAGGGATCGTCCACCTTACGGACACGCCGAGGAGTAGGGGCAAGTTATCCCCGAACCTCGTACATACTTGTGTTAGTTGTGGGTTGTTTCTTTTCCTTGTATTAGTTTTTCTTTTGCATATTTCCGCTGTGCTAACAGACTTTTGTGAGAAGATTGTTTAAGTTTTAGAGGAGGCTATTCACACCCCCCCTCTCTAGCCATCCGAAGGTCCTAACATTGTTTGCTTCTTCAAGTCTTAGTGCTGCTAGTTAGCAGAAAAACCACAGAAAACAGACAGAAAGGAAAAAGTTCTGCAGAATGAAGATAAGAATACAGTGGAAATATTATATCAAATTTTTGGATACATGATGAGATTCTATTGTCCGAGACGACCAACGCTTTAAGTGTGGGGGAGGTTATTCTTCTTCATAAGTTGCGTTGAGATTATTTTAGTTCCAAGTGATGGAGAATTAGAAAATAAGCAAGTTTATGGTAGTGAAATGTTGTGAGTTGCATTGAGTGAGCTCCAGTTATATGCATGATTGAGTGTGAGAGCTAGAATAGGTAAATACCTTGTGAGGTTGCAATTTGCTAAATTTTTTAATTGGATTAAAACTACCATACTTACTGATTATTGTTTGGATTGAATTCATGATTGTTTGTGGTCTTTAGATGGTCTTAGTTAAATTCCTTTTACCATCTTCTAGGTATTGCTAGGAAAATGTTAGGGAGATGAATTCTAGTTGTTTCTTTGTTTTGTTTGCTTGCTCGGGACGTGCAAGAATAAGTGTGGGGGAATTTGATAACCATCATTTTGTATTGATATTTTGATTCATATAAGCATATCATTTGATCTTCTCATGTGTTAATTCCACACTTATATCATATTTCATGAATTGCATTCATTTGTGGACTTAATTACAAATTATATCATATTTGAGGTATTTGATGCTAATATTTGGTTATATTCTTTATAGGCATCAAAGGGAAAGGACTCTAGTTTGATCAACTCAGATTAAGTTCAAACTGAGCTTAAATAAGGAGATCCAGCTCTGGAACAATCTCAGCCGTTCATCCAAGATCGGAGTAGATCTAAGACATCCGTGAAGAATCTGGTCCATCCAAGCCAAGGGGAAGTAGATCACAACCAGTGATCAAGATCTGAAGATTTGGATCGGATTTGGAGCAACTTCCACCGTTGGATCATTCCGAAGCAATCTCAACCGTTGACTCAGATTTTAGATCTAATTTAAGTGGGAAATGAGAAGCTACAGGTTTTTCATCAATTGGTTACAGTTCTCGCGTCAAAAACAGAGGAGGTGTGATCCTTCTCCGGCGATTCCGATCCACTCCATCGCCGGCGAGCAAGCGAGGTCAAGGGCACTTCCCTTCCTCCGGTGATCTTTCACAAGCAATCGGCGATGCCACTTCGATCATCTGATCTCAAACCACTGCCGCGACTTTGTGCGAGAAAGAAGAAGTAGAGAAGGTGAAGAATCTCGTGGGTTCAGCCGATTCTTTTGTCTTCCGGCCGCGATCTTTCTTCCCTGAAGCTCCGCACCCATCTGAACCATCAGAAATGTTTGCTTCTGCTTTCTCTCTGATCTTGATCCATTTCCAGCCGAATTTATCTTCTCTTTTACTTCAATCACTGAGTTCTTTCTCTGTTATACATCGAGTTCAAGCTAGGGTTTCTTAGTGATTAGTGAGAATCTTTTGGATGCTAGTTTCCTTATCTTCAGTTTGAATTGTTATTTTGTTGTAGCTTATCATGGCATAGTTGATTCAAATTCCCTTTCTATTATTTTGGAATCTTTGATTAATGCCACTATTCTTGATTCTTGATGTCTACACAATTTAGATTTGCTTAGTTGTTGCATTAGGTTATTCTTGTTACCATTACTTTCAATGCAGTAGTTTAGATTAGTTAGCTTCTTTGTTTGTTAATTTCCGTGAGTTGAATTTGCAAATGTAGCATAGTTTTAGGTCTTTATTTCTTCTCTTTGTCCAAAAGTCAATTCTTAAATCCCAATTTTCCTGGAAAACCCCAAGCCAACAATAATTGATCCTAAGACTATCATTTGACCGTTTACATTCATTGGGAGACGACCCGAGTCATCTCTATGCTACATTAGTGTAGAATGAATTCGGTCACTTAATTCTTTTGATACCCATTTCACGACAAAAATTAGGGTTTATCAAATTGGCTCCATTGCTGGGGAATGTAGCGGTGTTTGATACCTTAGGATTGTTTCTTTTTCTTTTTACATAAAAAAAATTGTTTCAATTGCTTTCATGTTCATATATCCATGTGTTTGATATTATATGCTCCTGTGTCTTCTGATTTTATTTGCTAGTGTTTTAGTGTAAGAGCAGGACACTTCTTTGACCATGGATCCATATTATCAGTACTATCAGCCTCAGACTTGGTTCTATCAGCCTGAACATCAGTACTACCCACCTGTGGATCAATCAAATTTTAGGTCTGAGGTTGCACATAGTCAGTTTACTGACTCATATCCATCATATCAAAGCCAACAAGGAGTTCAGAATGATTATATAGCTATGCGGAAAAAGATTCGTGGTATTCAACAATTCAAGGAGGAGACATTGCATGAATATTGGAAGAGATTCAAGGAACTTTGCTCCAGTTGCCCTCAACATCAAATCAGTGATCAAATGCTTATCTTACATTTTTATGATGGGTTGTCGCCGATTGATTTGTACATGGTGGATAAAGCTAGTGGAGGGCCTTTGATTGACAAGACTCCTGATGAAGCTATGAAACTTTTGAAAAATATGGCTGCTAACCCTCAACAATTTAGAAATGGACAACCAGTTACCATAAGAGTTGATGAGATTATTCCTACGGATGTAGAGGTGCCTGAGCAGAGGAATTGTAGTGTTTTTGACAGACCTGATCTTGATTTTATTATTCCACAGGACTTCTCTAGTATTTCTTGTTATGATTTTGTAGTTGTAAGAATTTCTGACTCTACTGATACTGTTGTTGTAGATGTTACTAATAATGCTGGTACTGATATGGATGATGATGTAAGTGTAGGGGATTGCACAGTGGAAGCAATACCCCAAGAATCACCTGAACTAGATGTGGATGATGAGAGTGTAGGGACTTGTACTATGGAGGCAAGGAACCAAGAATCACTACCTATGGTTGTACATTCACTTGAGCCAAATCCAGAGTCTGAGCTATTATCTGATGATGAGGAGGTCATAGTCACAATTTTAGAACCTCCAGGTACCTTTCAACATGACAAGGTTTGTATTTCTTGTGATTCATTAGAAGATTTTATAAAGGTACCATTAATTGATTTTGTTGGATGTGATCTATTTTTTGAACCATGTAATGTAAAAACTAATATTTTCCCATACTTGCAAGAGGTGTTGTCTTCCTTTGGCTTTGTAGGTCGTCGTAGGCTTCCAAAATGGTTGCTCCATCTAAACTGTCTGCGACCTCCAGGAAGAATTTTCGAAGGAAAAATGTTGGATGAAGTGGACTTGACTGCAACTACAATTATTCCACTTCCAACTTGGATTGCTCAACTCCAACCACCAGAAAGGACCATTCCAATACCGGCATGGATTCTACTCTTAAATCTTTTTCAACCGTCGGGAATAAAGGGGAGTTTGTTCCTTACTGTTGGGACCGAAAAATAGCTAGAGGGGGGGGGGGTGTATAGCTCTTCGCATGCTAGGTGCTCGACGTTGCTTGTTTCTTTGAAGATGTGCAGCGGTAATACAAGAAACAAAAACATACAACGCTAACACTTGGGATTTTACTTGGTATATCCACCTCACAAGAGGTGACTAGTCTAAGGATCCACGCACACACACACACCTCCACTAATAAACACTCCTTTTCGGTAACTAACGAAGGCGGAGAAGCCCTACAAGTTCATACTACAAGAAGAAAGGGAAAGGATACACAAATACAAGTAAAAGCTTACAATGAGTATAGAAACCCTAACCCTAGCTTTCTTCTTCAGCTGTAGATCCGCCTCTTGACTTGGAAAACCTCCAAGAACCTTCAAGAACTGGCGATCTGATCTTTGTGGAGAAGCTGTGGAAGCGCTGAAGTGATCTGAGATGAATCGTTGAAGTTCTACTGAAGAAAACACTCACTTGCAGCTAAATACGACGCCAACGGTCAGATCCCGATCGATTGGATTGCTCCCAATCGATCGGGGAGGCTCTGGATCGATCCACTGATTGATCCAGAGTGCCTCTGTGCTCTTAGAATTTGCCTGGATCGATCGGCTGATCGATCCAGGACTTATCGCGCGAAGTCGCAGCTCCCAATCGATCCACTGATCGATTGGGACCTCTGGATCGATCCAGCAGGCTTCTGTGCGCTCGCAGCTGCCTCCCAATCGATCCACTGATCGATTGGGACGAAGGCTTCTCGCGGGGACACCCCAATCGATTGACCGATCGATTGGGCTCCAGCCAATCGATCGGCTGATCGATCCAGTCGTTGGTTTTTGCCCAAAACCAAGTCCCAAAGCCCCCAAACCAACATCCGGTCAATCCTTGACCTGTTGGAACATCATGCCTAGCATCCAGTCACTCTTGACCTGCTAGGACTCCCTCACCAAGTGTCCAATCAATCCCTTTGACCCACTTGGACTTTTCTTCATCTTGCCAAGTATCTGGTCACACCCTTGACCTACTTGGACTTTCACCAGATGTCTGGTCAACCTTGACCCATCTGGATTTCTCCGTGCCTGACTTCACTCACTAGGACTTCCATTCTGCCTAGCTTCACTCACTAGGACTTCTCTTCTGCCTGGCTTCACTCACTAGGACTTTCATTCTGCCTAGCTTCACTCACTAGGACTCCTCTTCTGCATGGCTTCACTCACCATGAGTTTCATTCTGCCTAGCTTCACTCACTAGGACTTCTCTTCTGTCTGGCTTCACTCACCAAGACTTTCACCTAGCTTCACTCACTAGGATTTTCACCTGGCTTCACTCACCAGGATTTCCATTCTGCCTAGCTTCACTCACTAGGTTTTTCACCTGGCTTCACTCACCAGAATTTCCTTACTGCCTAACATCCCAGTTAGGACTTCCCAGTCAAGTATCTGGTCAACCTTGACCTACTTGACTCTTCTTCAACCAACCTGATCAGACCCTGATCAGAGGGGAATTGCACCAAACAATCTCCCCAAATGAACAACTGCATTGTCAAACATCGAAACCCAAACCAAGACTCAAGCTTGGTCAACCAATTCAGCCTTGACCTGAGGGATATTGCACCAACACTTACTTTTCTTTTTGCTTTATATTTTTCATTAGTTTCATACTTTACATTTGCATTTTGCTTCCATATTTTGCACTTTGTTTAGTATACATAGCATCCCATTTTGAATAAAATTCCCCATGAAATTGTTCTAGTAATACTTTTTAAATGGTAAAAGTTCTTTAAGTTTGACCATCAAGTTTAGGTTATTTTACATGATTGAATTCTACTTACATGATATTGGTTAGTATGGTGGTGGATTCCATTTTTGGTTAATTGAGTTTGATTGCAAAAATTACCTAGAGAGGACCACCAAAGGCCTATATTCTATTTTCTTTTTGTGTGATAAGCACTCATGACCATTGAACTCTAGAACTTGCTTTGCCTCTTTTCAAAATCACAATAACATTTGTGTGCATGAATATGATGAAGGATATTTCTTTCCTATTCTTTGAATTCTATTTCCATTCTTTAATTTCTTCCTTTGAATTCTATTTGAATAATTCATTTAATAAATTCATCTTCCACCATCTTTGCTTTGTCTTAATTCTTGAGAGTGTTGGATTGATTGCTTGATGAGTTAGGATGACCAAAATTCTAAGTGTGGGGGAAGTGTTTTTCATATGCCTAAGTTAAAGGAGGTTTTCATTTGATCTTTGATGTATGTTGGATATATTCTTTAGGAAGAGATATCTACTGAGTGGCTTAAGAATGGCATGAGTTAAAGGTACAACCCTGATACAGTTATGAAAAAAAAATAGAAGTCTGTGGGAAAAATCATTACAAGGGTGATGCTGTAGCGTATCAGTAATTGAACTCTTCTTAAGTGTGATGTATCAGTAGTTGGTACTAGAGAATAGGATGTGGATGTGCTGTGGGCAATTTTCATTAGAAGCTCGAAAATTTTGTCAAAACAGTTCGAATAGAGCTAAGACCTTGCTAATTTCAGATATTTTTATTGCAAGGAATGCTATTGCTATTAAAGTGTTCTCAGCAATTCAAAATTGTAACGGAAATTCTGTTACTAGGATATCTAAAATATCAGAGTGCTACTGGAAGGTTGCTGGTTGCTGTAGAATTCAGTTGGATCCTTCATTTATTGAATTCTTGGTGGTAACTTTCTGATCATTGAAGCAGTAAGAAGGAAGAATGTTTGGATCTGCTGTAAACACAAGTACCTGATCTCTGAAAAAAAAAACAACAACTGTTGGAGTGTATACTGAAAGCCTAAGCTTTTGTAAACATTTGTTTGAATAAATAATCACATTTGGTCAAATTATCTACATTTGTTTGTAGTTGTTCAATTAATTTATATTGAAGATAACATAGCATGTGGTGTCACATGCAGAAGATAATGTTATCAGTACCTTATAAATTATAAACAGTAGCTCACGACCAAAATGAAAAGGAACAAATCATTAGAAGGTCGTAGTGTAATTAGGTATCAGTTTATCTTGACTGTATAATTACACTAGTACACTTAGAGTGTATTGAGTAGGACCATTTGAGGTCGTTTCTTTTATACTGACTTTATAAAGGAACAAAGACCTCAGTTATTATGGAAGTGTGTGCTCTTAATCCTAATATAATAACAAGCATATATATTTGATATTTATTTCTTTAATTTATCAAAGGGTGAGATTTAGTTCGATGAATCAATAAGCCTGATAAGTTGGGAAATGATATCACTTATAGTGTGTGTTGTTGATTACTGTGTCCTAAAGATACTAGGTTGATAATGTCCCCAAGAGGAGCTCATAAGGATTGTCATGTTAAACCCTGCAGGTGGACTTAGTCCGACATGACGATAAGGTTGAGTGGTACTACTCTTGGACTTAGATATTAATTAAATGAGTTGTCAGTAACTCACTTAATTAGTGGACATTCGATATCTTAAACACAGGGAGACTAACACGCTCATAATAAGAAGGAGCCCAAAAATGTAATTTGAGATTGGTGCGGTAGTTCAATGATAGTTCTCTAGTGGAATGAATTATCATTGATAAAATTAAGTTGTGTGTTCGGGGCGAACACGGGATGCTTAATTTTATCGGGAGACCAAAACCAATTCCTCCTCTCGGTCCCTATCGTAGCCTCTTATTTGTAGAGTTCTATACCCACCTATACCCACCTTCTATACCCACCCAATAGGGGCCGGCCAAGCTAGCTTGGGAAACAAGCTAGGGCCGGCCTAGGTATAAGATTGGGTGGCCCAAGCTAGTGGGGCCGGCCAAAATAAATTAAAAAGAATTTTAATTTTAATTTTTTATTATGTGGAAGAAATAATTTATTAAAGAGAATTAAAATTAAATTATCACTCTTGTAAAATTTACAAAAGATTAAAGGAAGAGATTAGATCTCTTTCCTTATTTGTAGATTGGTGAGATATTTTATTTTCTCTTTAAAAATTATTCACATGTTGATAAAATTAAAATTATAGAAATTTCTTTTATTAACCATGTAGAGATTTTTAAAAAGAAATTTTAATTTTAAAATTTCCGGAAACAAATTAGAAAGTTTTAATTGTTGATTGAAACTTGTCCAATTTGTTCTCCAATGATGTGGCCGGCCAATGTAGATTTAATTGGAAAATTTTATTTTATTTTTCTCAATTAAATCATGTCAAGGAAATTGAGGAAATTTTATTGTAATTAAATTTCCTAATTTGCCTAGGCCAAGGAATATAAAAGAAGGGGTGAGGGTGCCTTCATGAGACACAACATCTATTATTTCTCTCCCTCTTTTGTTCCTTGGTGCCATCCTCTCCCTCTCTTCCTCTTGTGGTGGCCGAATCTCCCTCTTCCATTGGAGCTCTTGTGGTGGCCGGATACTACTCGGAGAAGAAGAAGAAGAAGAAGGAGAGAAAGCTAGCATCTCTTGGAGCTTGGTTAGTGTTTTGATTTTCTTCCTTGGTGAAGCTTCCTCTTTGTTGGCCGAACCTAGCTAGGAGGAGAAGGAGGTGATTGGTGGTTTCTCGTCTCGGAAGATCGTTTCCCACACAACGTCCGAGGTTAGAAGAGGAATACGGTAGAAGATCAAGAGGTTTTTCTACAAGGTATAACTAGTAATTTTTCCTTTCCGCATCATACTAGTTATTTATGGAAATAATACCAAATACAAGAGGCTTACGTTCTAGAATTTCGAATATATTTTTCGATGTTGTGTTCTTTTATTTTTTCTTTTCCTTGTGATTTGATTGTTCTCTTTGGTTAACCTAAAGTTATTTTAGGAAATTAAATATTAAATTTCTATAAAAGGTTTTGTCTAGTCGGTGGTGGTTGCTCCCATATCCAAGAAGGTCATGTGCCTCGCCACGTCAGTACTGGGAACCAATTATGGAAATTAATATTTAATGGAATTAATAACTTAAGGAGACTTGGGTCAAACGTGTTAAGTTCCGCAGGAGATCCAAGTCAAAACCTAAAAGAACAAATAGATTAAGTTTTGGATCAAACGTGTTAAGTTCCGCAGGCGATCCAAAATTTAATTTAAAAGAACACATGGTAGCTAGGAAAAGGTTCAGACCTTTGTACAAAATTTTTGTACAATGGAACCTATAGGTTTTCCGAGTAGCAACCAACAACAACAATCTATGAGTGTATAATCTTCAAAATCATATGGAAACTGAAGTATGGCAGTAAGGCTTTGAGGTTGAATCAGAACAGAGTTAGTCGCAAAAGAATTTTGGAAATGCAGTCTAAAAAAAACAGAATCAAAAAATCAGTCTCATTTCTGAATTCTTTTTATAGGGTTTGAATTCCTAAAATGTAAGATTGATAGCAATCAACCCGTCAAGTTGTGTTGGTTCAAGAGGAAGCTAAAATTTGGAAGTTCAGAGTCCAAAACGTTAGACTGATCAGCTCCATACCGAAGTAAGTAATCAATGATTGGATTTTAACCAAAAGTCAGAAGGTTGAGTTGTTGAATTTTGACTGTGACTAGGAAAAAAAGGTTGAAACTTAATGTCGGTCAAGTGCAGAAGAGGATATTAAGAGGAAAGAAATGTGTATCTGCAAAAGGAAATGAATTCTGAATCAAATACAGATCAGCTTTGTACCATAGATAATCTGCTGATTTGTGTCAAGTTGTCTTGCTGTTTAGATCTGAAATGAATGGAATTTAAGCTATTCTTATTCATTGTTTAATGTGCTGACTTCCAAGGTTTACTAGCTAGGAAAACTGGGCTAGAAGGAATTGAAACAAAGTCAGCAAAGTAAAGGACAGATTCAAATTTTCTGATTGAATCTGAACGAATGAGATTCAAGGCCCTTGCGATTTAATGTCAAGTGAGTTAACTCTGAAGTACATTTGCTAAAATTTTTGCTGAAGAGTCCATGCTTCAGAATTAAGAGATTGAAAGTTGGGAATTTTCCAAAGCAATGAATCTGAGATGATTGGTAACTGATTTCTTGATTTGGAATCACTGAAAATTTAACCACGAGTTTAAGAGTGATTCGAAAGAGGAATTTAATTTGATAAGGAATGAAAGGAGATGATCTGGTAAAGATTTCAAGAGTGAAGGAACAAATGGTAATCTTGCATCATTAACCCTTGAAAAAAAATGCAGTGGGCTATAAGAACTGGAATGTGCAGAAATTTTGGAAACTTCAGTTTAGAAGGAAGCTGGAATTCAAATAAGGAACTATTCACTCTGAATATGAACTTTGAAGTAATTTTGTAAGTATCTTCGAATCAGATTTCCTAGTCCAGATTTATGAAATTATGAATCTTATAGAGCAATTCAAATTCTGGTAATCTGAAGGAAGCCAATGAAAGGAGAAGTTTTCCGTTTGAGAAATTTTACTAAAGAGATTCCTGCTGATTTCTGATCAGTTTGATTCAAATAGTACATTCTGAAAATTAAAACCAGAGACCAGAATGCAGTACCAGAATAGATTCTGATTTGAATTGAAACTTGAAAGGATGAATTCAAAACTTAAAGAGTTTGATAGAATCTGGAATGAAGCTGCCTAATAGAAGCTGTAATGTTCAGACTTTTCAAGTTTCTGTAACTGCTGGAACATTATCAAGTGCTGAAATTGCTGAGTTACAAATTCCAGATTTCAAACGAAGTTTTCAATAGTTCAGTTGTTGTGTCAATATCTTGCTGCAAATTCTTGACTAGTTAAACACTCAAATGAAATATGGATGGGAAAAGTTGAGGATTACTGATTTTTAGGTTTATAAGTTGCAATTTCAGAAGTGGTTTATGGAGTTCTGTTTATATTAAACAGAAATATGTTTCTATTCCTGCAGTACTGAAATTCTGAAGGAAGTGTAGTTTGTTTCATTTCATGATGAAGAATAGTGATACAAAGTATATGTATCAAGTAAAAGAGTACAAGAGTAATATGGGAATTTGAAATAAATAGTAAGGGATGAATTTAAAATGCAGAATTCAGTATTGTTTTGTACTATGACATCAAGTATTGTTTGCTTCTTCAAGTCTTAGTGCTGCTAGTTACCAGAAAAACCATAGAAAATAGAGAGAAAGGAAAAAGTTCTGCAGAATGAAGATAAGAATACAGTGGAAATATTGTATCAAATTTTTGGATACATGATGAGATTCTATTGTTCGAGACGACCAACGCTTTAAGTGCGGGGGAGGGTATTCTTCTTCATAAGTTGAGTTGAGATTATTTTAGTTCCAAGTGATGGAATTAAAGTGGAAAAAACAGTGAAAAAAATAGTGGCAAGACAAGAGTATCAAATGTGGAGATAGAGTATCAAAATTTGTGGATAATCTTTAAATTGAAGGAGAGGTTAGCTTGATACTTTGAAGTGGTAATGACAAATGGTATTCATCTCTTTTCACATCAAAATGGTCAACTCATCAAGTATATTCCTCCAATACTCTCATCTTTTCAATTTTTTCATTGAATTCTTTTCTTTTACCTAATTAATTCACTTTCATTGTTCTTCTTGATTCCATTTTAATTCCTCATGATAATTCCTTTTGATTCATGTATGCCATGTTTATAGTGATGGAGAATTAGAAAATAAGCACGCTTATGGTAGTGAAATGTTGTGAGTTGCATTGAGTGAGCTCCACTTATATGCATGATTGAGTATGAGAGCTAGAATAGGTAAATACCTTGTGAGGTTGCAATTTGCTAAATTTTCAATTGGATTGAAACTACCATACTTACTGATTATTGTTTGGATTGAATTTATGATTGTTTGTGGTCTTTAGATGGTCTTAGTTAAATTCCTTTTACCATCTTCTAGGTATTGCTAGGAAAATGTTAGGGAGATGAATTCTAGTTGTTTCTTTGTTTTGTTTGCTTGCTTGGGACGTGCAAGAATAAGTGTGGGGGAATTTGATAACCATCATTTTGTATTGATATTTTGATTCATATAAGCATATCATTTGATCTTCTCATGTGTTAATCCCACACTTATATCATATTTCATGAATTGCATTCATTTGTGGACTTAATTACAAATTATATCATATTTGAGGTATTTGATGCTAATATTTGGTTATATTCGTTGTAGGCATCAAAGGGAAAGGACTCTAGTTTGATCTGTAACACCCACTAAACTTGTAAGATAAATATATGAACGTGGAATCTTGCCTTAGAAAAATAATAAGAAGTGGGTTGAAGCAAAAAGAAATAAAATGAAATAAAAAGAAGTGAATGTCAAGGATTGAACCTTGAACCTCTTATATTATAAATCATAGAATTAATTAGTAGAAACCAATTGGGATAGAGAGAAGATATTGATAGCAAAGGAGGGAAACTCATGATAAAGGTAAGAGTAAAAGCTAGCCAAAAGAAAACAAGAAAAGAGCAAGAGATAGGCAACTTGCCTTCCTCCCTTTCTCTCCCTCTTCCTCTTTGATTTTGCCGAAAACTTAAAGAGGAATTAAGGGGATTCATTCCCCCTTATTTTATCATGAATGGTGAGAATAAATAGAAAATAAAATAAATGTAAGAAAAATAGAAAATGGGTTAAGGGAGAAGGAAAGCAAAAAATCAATTTTGCTACCTCTTCCCCCTTAGCATAAAAGAGAGCAAGAAAAGAGAAAATTATTTTTCTCTCATTTTCTCTCATTCATCCTCTCCCTCACCGAGAACACCACAGTCCCCTCTCCTTCATCTTCGGCCCCAAAGCCAAGTTTTTCCCTAAGAAAGCCTAAGATACAAGGAGGACTTAGCAAAGGAATCAATGGAAAGGAACTAGAAGAAGAGGCTACTTCTTCTTCACCATACCTTAGATCCACAAGAGAAAAGGATGTAAGCTTCCCCTCACCTGTGGTACAAGGATTTTATGTGATTTTTGGATTCTATAAGGATTAGAAAACCTAGGAAAGAATTTAAGAAAATTCGGCTAAAGAAAGGGTTTTCAAATCTAGGATGATTTAAACAAGTCCTTATTTCATGATATTCTTTCTATGCTATGTAGGAAGGATTTTCTTCATGTTTTTATACTTAAATGATGCTTGATCAGAGGAGTACCTAACCCTAGAATTTCGGCCAAAAATATGTTAAGGAGGTTAGGGAAAAATATTGTTTAACTAAACTAGTACAAAATTTCTCCCATGAACTACTAAGGGTTTTTATTGGTTTTCTTGCTTGAAAGTTACTTGAAAGCAAAGAAATCCATTTATATGTTTCGGCCAAGGAAAGGGCTTAGGGTTAGGAAGACCTTTAAATTTAAATAACCATGTTTGTATGATAGAATATAGAGTTCTCTTAAAGAATTGCATGTTGTACATTGCTAGAAATTCATGAACTCTTATTTTAGATTTTCGGCCATGATAAGATGGATAGTTTAGAAAAGCTTAAACAAAATTCTAATATGCTCAAGACCTCTGTGATATTATGATATGAAAGTTGTTTAATGCTCTTATGTTTAAATTGAGTATAGAAAATTAGTTACATGATATATGACATGTAAGATCACAAGGGTCCTAGCTTGTTTATGAACCAACTTTGTATATGATGTTCTTAGTAATTTTTGCCATGAAACTTACTTAGGTTTTCCATGCTTTAGGCCACTTAAAACCTAGTTTAGAGATTGGTAGGTTTCGGCCATGAGGAAAAATAAAAGAAAAAGGGAAAGAAACCTAGGAAGCCTAAGACACAATTCACATGTATGTTTATTATGCTTGTCTCTATACATGCTATGAAACTTGTATAATTTCTCATGCTTTTAGGCTATTTGAAGCAAGCTTATATTCTGTGAGTTTCGTCCAAGTAGGGTTTAAAAGACCTAGAGGCCTTAGAAATGAAACCAAATGTGTTAAAAGTGCTTCTTATGAAAATAGGATAATGTGTTGATTGTGTCACATGCTTGTATAATTTTTCCATGACCTAAATGGACCATTGTATGTTTTGGCCATGAAGGAATAGATGCCCTAGAAACCCTAGAACAAGAATTAAATATGCTTATGTCACTTTACATGGAATATGATAAGTAGAAAGACAAAGTTCCCATGCTATATGTTGTTTAATGACCTAATTGAGGCTAGGGTAAGTTTCGGCCATACATGTTGTATAATGTTTTGTTATGAATTTATACATGATGTTAGTTCAAGTTCACATGCTTGTATGGTTGTTTTTAGCCCTAATGAACACTTGTTAAAAGTTTGACCAAGACATATGTTAAGGGCTTGAAGGACTTAGGAACTAGCTCAATATGCTTACTATGCTATTTGGAAAAAAATGCTATAAATATGGTTTAAGATTTCCATGCTTTCATGACATTTGGGACCTTGTTTATATGCTGATAGGGTTCGGCCACATGAGTTTAAGGACTTGGAGAACTTAGAAACCAAGTTAATCATGCTTATAATGCTTCCTATGAAATTTATGTGATGATGATTTAGGTTTCACATGCTTGGAGGTTGTTTTTACCTAAATTGAGACCTAAGGGGGGTTCGGCCATGATAGGAACCCAAGGGTTTAGGAATCTTAGAACCCAAGTTAACTATGTTACCATGTTTCTTATGATAGTATAATCACATGATACACACTTATGCTTAAACATGTATGCTTGTGATTTATACTTTCTATGATATGATATGTGTTTAGAATATGCATGTTTTTATGATATATGTGGTTAGAGATATGCATGCTTTGATGATATGCTATGTGCTTAAAATATGCATGCTTTCATGATATGCTATGTGGATAGAAATATGCATGCTTTGATGATATGCTATGTGGTTAAATTATGCATGCTTGATGATATGCTTTATGCTTAAGATATGCATGTTTTTATGATCTATGCCTAAGTGATGCATAATATTATGATATGATGTATGCCTAAGTGATGCATACTTTCTTAAGACATGATGTATGCCTAAGTGATGCATACTTTTTATGATATGATGTATGCCTAAGTGATGCATACTTTCTTAAGACATGATGTATGCCTAAGTGATGCATACTTTTTATGATATGATGTATGCCTAAGTGATGTATACTTTTATGACATAATGTATGCCTAAGTGATGCATACTTTTATGCTATGCTATGTGACTAAATGATGCATTTTTATACATGCTATTTTACTTTGTAAGGGCTTGTACCAAGGGTGGACTCCTAATCAGTCTCTAAGCCTTGCTTTGTGATCTAGGCTAAGCCTTGCTTTGTGATCTAGGCTAATAAGGGATGGGCTCCTTAGTACACCCCTAGGCCTTGCTTTGTGATCTAGGCTAAGCCTTGCTTTGTGATCTAGGCTAATAAGGGATGGACTCTTCAAGTACGCCCCTAGGCCATGCTTTGTGATCTTGACCTAGTTCCTAGTATGATTCAAGACTTGCTACCTTGGATATACTCAGGATGCGCGCATTATGTATGTATGTGGTACTAAGTCGGGGCCCTAATTATGTTGATATTATGTTCAAGTATATATATGTAAGAAGAAAATGGTTTTAAAAGATCATGAGACATACACATGTTTTTCGGATACATGTTTTTAAAATCATGATGCATATGATCTATGATTATGTTGTGTTGAGGCTATGATTTAAGATATGCCATGATATGATTATGTTATGTTTCATGCTATGTTTTAAGAGATGATATGCCATGATATAATTATGTTATGTTTCATGCTATGTTTTAAGAGATGATATGCCATGATATAATTATGTTATGTTTCATGCTATGTTTTAAGAGATGATATGCCATGATATGATTATGTTATGTTTCATGCTATGCTTTAAGAGATGATATGCCATGACTAGTTACAATGTTAGTTATGTTGCATGATAAGCTTAAAGAGTATGATATGTTATGCCATGACTAGTTGAGATCATGTTAAGTTGAAACATTATTTGATTATGTGTTGATTGTTGGTTTTAGTGAGTAGGAAAGGAACTTACTGAGCCATGAGTGCTCATAGCTTACTTTCCTTGTACCACAGATAAAGGAAAAAGTTGGATGAGTTAAAGGAGCAGCAGGAGGGGCAACGAAGATGTGTGTGGCGGTGGCTAGGCAACTAATTAAGAACCTGCTTTAAAACCTTTAAGAACTATGCTTTGGTTTTGTGAAATGTAATACAATATGGGTGACTTGATGTTGAGCTTTTATTTATTTTGTTATCATGTTATGAAACCATGTTAGTGTAGTTTGGTTTTAATTAAGTTAAGAAAAATAATTTTAAGTCTTCCGCTGTAATACGTACGTAGAGTATCGTAGCCCCATCCCTTGTTGACAGCAGGGAGGGCGGGCGTTACATGATCAACTCAGATTGAGTTCAAATCTGAGCTTAAATAAGGAGATCCAGCTCTGGAACAATCTCAGCCGTTCATCCAAGATCGGAGTAGATCTAAGACATCCGTGAAGAATCTGGTCCATCCAAGCCAAGGGGAAGTAGATCACAACCAGTGATCAAGATCTGAAGATTTGGATCGGATTTGGAGCAACTTCCACCGTTGGATCATTTCGAAGAAATCTCAACCGTTGACTCAGATTTCAGATCTAATTTAAGTGGGAAATGAGAAGCTACAGGTTGTTCATCAATTAGCTACAGTCCTCGCGTCAAAAACAGAGGAGGTGCGATCCTTCTCCAGCGATTCTGATCCACTCCACCGCCGGCGAGCAAGCGAGGTCAAGGGCACTTCCCTTCCTCCGGTGATCTTTCACAAGCAACCGGCGATGCCACTTCGATTATCTGATCTCAAACCACTGCCGCAACTTCGTGCGAGAAAGAAGAATTAGAGAAGGTGAAGAATCTGGTGGGTTCAGCCGATTCTTTTGTCTTCCAGCCGCGATCTTTCTTCCCTGAAGCTCCGCACCTATCTGAACCATCAGAAGTGTTTGCTTCTGCTTTCTCTCTAATCTTGATCCATTTCCAGCCGAATTTATCTTCTCTTTTACTTCAATCACTGAGTTCTTTCTCTGTTATACATCGAGTTCAAGCTAGGGTTTCCTAGTGATTAGTGAGAATCTTTTGGATGCTAGTTTCCTTATCTTCAGTTTGAATTGTTGTTTTGTTGTAGCTTATCATGGCATAGTTGATTCAAATTCCCTTTCTATTATTTTGGAATGTTTGATTAATACCACTGTTCTTGATTCTTGATGTCTACACAATTTAGATTTGCTTAGTTGTTGCATTAGGTTATCTTGTTACCATTACTTTCAATGCAGTAGTTTAGATTAGTTAGCTTCTTTGTTTGTTAATTTCCATGAGTTTAATTTGCAAATGTAGCATAGCTTTAGGTCTTTATTTCTTCTCTTTGTCCAAAAGTCAATTCTTAAATCCCAATTTTCCTAGAAAACCCCAAGCCAACAATAATTGATCCTAAGACTATCATTTTACCGTTTACATTCGTTGGGAGACTACCCGAGTCATCTCTATGCTACATTAGTGTAGAATGAATTCGGTCACTTAATTCTTTTGATACCCATTTTACGACAAAAATTAGGGTTTATCACAAAGCATGGTTGCTTCCGCCCAACCCTCATCTACCACGACCCCTGTATAGTCGAGAGGTTGAGATAATGACAACTGTACAAAGTGGTAATGGCCACTACTCCTAAGTTGTGCGAGTGGATAGTTCGCATAATAACTAACTAGCTATATAGCAATGGGGTCCCTACTGCTCGCCACTCCTGCTACCACTACCCCTGAGTGAAGCGAGTGGGGCATGATAGGACAAGCATCATCTGCTTCAGTACCACTATCCCTGAGTGGTCGAGTGTACGGTGCTGACCGACAACTCTCTCAACCACAAGGGAGACATAGTCATCGGTATGCATGCAATGATATGATGAGCAATAAACGAATAACCATCACCACAAATACATAAATAGAAATCAACTATGCTATAGTAGAATCAACATGCTTAACAGTGTGTGTACATGTATTTACAACAATCAATGCAAGTAAACAAGGAATCTAGTATCTATTAAATATCATGGATGGTAAAGAGAGACTATATAGATATCAAGTCGATCATCTCTAAGGTCAAGCATGTAAGTATCAAGCTCAAGTAAAATATAAGTGGAGTCAAGGTAAATACAGAAACTATCTGAATATAGCTCATGAACTAAAGTCGAAGTACTAAAGAGATAAAGCAGCAAATACTCGCTTTCATTTGTCAATCATGCTAAACTATCCCACGTCAAGATGCTTGTCTCGAATTAAAGTTATGCATCACAGAATCTCATATTACAATCAACTCTATCATAGATCAAGCAATGAGATTGACCCTAACACATTTAGGAAACTATATTTTATACCATCTAATATAAATCCCAATCGGATCATTTTGTATCCCTATCTATGAAACCTTAATCCATATCAACTTCTAACAACAACCAATCATTCTAATCCACCAAATTGAGATTAACATCATTATCAATGATCTAACTCCTCCATAATGTTTCTCAAATCTGATTGTACCATAAACAAAATTAAATGAATAGAACTAATTGGGTAAAGAAAGTCATTACCCTATAGCTCTCTTATGGTAGTACAATGGAGTGGCGTAGGCCATGGAGGGCCAGCAGATCTACTCTCTGATGGCATCTCAGTATCTCCGGTTGCAATCATAGTAGGACACAATAGGTTGTGGAGGATCGGTAGTGATAGCTCAACAAACGAGGCAATGATTGGCGAGACAAGGAGTTGCACTAATGATCACACACACAACAGCAATGGTTCGTCATCTTCTTCGATGACTACTCCCATCGACTAAAATAGCAGACAACCATCGGTGGCACAACCCTCACGGTATGGTTACGGAACTGCCTCGGCAAAGAGCCGATGCAATGTGGATGACGGAAGTGGATCAATCAACCAACTCTACCCTTGTAATGGCGGCGGCGGTGGATCGATGCTAGGGCACAGAAGAGGTGGGATCAGAGAGGGCGGTAGCGGAGATCAAAGGCGGCTTCAATATGAAACGTCATTGTCTCAAGGTTGGCGACTGACTGTAGCAATCAAGCCTCACAGCTATTGGCGTCGGGGCTCGATGGTCGAGGCGATGAGCGATCGGGAGAGGGAAACTCATAAGAAATGGATCGAGGGAAGGGGGCTCAAGAAAGGGAAGAGGGCTTAGGTCCAATTAATCCGATCAAAGTATGTATATGGGATTAATTACTCAGTGTTAAGTAATTTCAACCTTAGGTTAATGAGATTAATAAACTCCCACATAATTGATATTCCAAATAGGTTTTCTTTATGCCTAATAGATTCATGCCCTTAAACATGTTATACAACCTCCATGTACTCTTAAAAAATTTCTAAAAATTTCTAGAAAATTTTGTTAGTGCAATCGACCTCCAAGGTTTTAATGTCTAACAAATATGTTTAATGGAGCTTGATCAAGAAAAGTTCTAATCGCAGCTAGGGAAGGGTGAGAAGTCAACCGAGTGACTAGTCCTAACTACGATTAAGCAAGGGAAGTCCTAGTTGCGACTAGGCAAGCGAAATCTCGATAGATCATAAAAGTCAGGTAGAAGGATTCGATAGGTCTGGAGGACTCAATATCGAATCTCTGGTGGGCCGATCTAATGCTGAGTCTTGGTAAGTGAAGTCACGTGGAGAAACCCCTAGGGGGAGGTAACCTTAGGTCCTGGTGAGTGAAGCAGGTGGAGAAAACCCTAGTGGGAGATAACCTTATGTCCTAGTGAGTGAAGCCAGGTCGAGAAAACCCTAGAGGGAGGTAACTCTAGGTTCTGGTGAGTGAAGCCAGATGGAGAAAATCCTAAGGGGAGGTAACTTTAGGTAACATGAAGTCTTGGAGGAGTGAACTTCAAGGAAGGTTGATCGGATGGTTTCCAGTCGACCGTGCGTGGTTAACTGAACCAGCTGATCTTGGTAATTCTAAGTTTAGTTTTACAATAGTATTTTACAGTACTATTATTGTTGTTGACTAATTTAGTATTGTAGGAAAAGTCTTAGTAGATCAGGCGATCAGACACTAAGTAAAGAAAGTCCAAACGGGTCTGAAGGACCAATGTTTGGCAGGTAGGTTGAGGTAATCAACTGGAGTGGAGTGATGGGAAGGTTATATCTCGGGAAGGGACAAACCCTATGCCACTGATCCAATTGAAGAAACCAATAGGTTTCTTAGTTGAGATCAAAGACAAATTTACTATCTACTTATACTTTACTACTCTTGCATCATACTATACTGTGGTAACTCTGTTTTGCATGAATATTCAAACTAACTGTGTTTGTAGGATCCTAGTGGATCGATCGACTGAACCAAGCTGACATGGCATAGAGTGATATAGAAGAACACTTTTGCTATCTAAGGGGATTAGTAGATCGAACTTAATGATCGGCCAACCGAACATTAATTAGCATTAATGACAAAATAGATTCAGATCACAGTGAAGAAGGTAATTTATGGGATTGGTCGACCGAACTAGATGATGTTGGGACAGTGATGTCCGCTAGAGGGGGGGGGGGGGGGAATAGCGTTTCATCGCGCACTTGTGCTTGCGTTGTCTTGATATTCAACCGAAACTATAATACAACACACACAATGCTAATACCTAGGGTTTACTTAGTATCCACCTCAAGAAGAGGTGACTAATCCAAGGATCCACACGACACGCTCACTCCACTAATGAAAACCTCCTTCTCGGTCGTAGCCGGAGGAGGAGAAGCCTCGTACAACACTCACACACAACACAGATACAACAAGAAGAAACAAAAATACAACTCAATACACTCTTCTTCTTGCTTACTTGTGCTTGTCGTTGCCTCTTGAACCTTGGAGAAACTCCCCAAGTGCCTTCAAGAACTAGCGTGAGTAGATCGGAGAAGCTCGCTGTGAATCGCTGAAGAACGGTGCAAAAGATCGCAAGAGATTTGTTGAGAAAAAGCTCCGCCTGGACTTTATACAGTAGCTCTAATCGATTAAATCCATCCCCAATCGATCGCCACGTCACATCCGGATAATCCCAGCCGTCCATCGCCTACAACCTGCGCAACGGTCACTTCCCAATCGATCAACCGATCGGTTGGAACTGTTTGAATCGATCAGCCGATCGATTCAAACCTATTCTGTGCTCTCGCGTCCATGCGAGAGCTTCCAATCGGCTGATCGATTGGCAGCTCCCAATCGATCTCCCGATTGTTTAGGAGAGCTTCTGTGCTCGCGATTTCCTTATCCCAATAGATTGGTCGATCGATTGGGCCATCACAATAATCGCATCACACTCCAATCGATCGGCTGATCAATTGGAGTCTGTTCAATCGATCGCCCGATCGATTGAACACCCTGGACATGACTCAAACTCAAGTCTAGCTCCCAAAACCCAACTCTCGGTTAACTGTGACCTGTTAGGTTCGTACGCCTAGCATTTGGCTACTTCCGACCAACCTCGAACTGGCCTTCTAGCCTCCTCCATCAGCCTTCCATCCCTCGGATATCTCCCCATCCTTCACGCCTTGCCTTCTGGAGCTTCCATCGACCTCATCCTAGTTGTCGGATTATACACCATACTCGATCAACCTTGAACTAGCCTTCTAGCCTCCTCCATCAGCCTTGCGTCCCTCCTCCACGCCTTGCCTTCAGGAGCTTCCTTCGGCCTCATCCTAGTTATCGAGTTCTCCTTGCCAAGTCACACTAGGACTTACTTTGCCAAGATCACACTTGGACTTTCCAATTGCCTGGCTCCTCACCTGGACTTTCACTTTGCCAAGATCACACTTGGACTTTCCAATTGCCTGACTCCTCACCAGGACTTTCACTTTGCCAAGATCACACTTGGACTTTCCAATTGCCTGATCTCACTTATCAGGACTTTCACTAGCAAGTCTAGTCAACACTGACCTACTTGGATTTTCACTCTTGCTAACCTTCTCATTGGGCTTACCTTTGCCTAATATCCAATTAGGACTTTTCCAGTCAAGTCTCCTGTCAAACTTGACCTACTTGACTTCTCTCTTGCCTAACCTCCAGTTAGGACTTTCCCATTGCCTAAACTCTAGTTAGGACTTCTCCATTGCCTAACCTCCAGTTAGGACTTTACCACTACCTAAACTCCAGTTAGGACTTTCTCGGTCAAGTCTCCGATCAACACTGACCCACTTGACCTATCTTCTCATCAACCTGGTCAATCCCTTGACCATCCCCACAATCGGACAATTGCCCTAGCAATCTCCATATATTGTCAAACATCAAAACTCAAACCCTGACTCAAGCTTGACTCAACTCAAGCTTAGTCAAACTGGTCAAACATGACCTAGGGAAATTGCTCCAACAATCTCCACCTTTTTGATGTTTGACAATTCCACTAAGTTAGGCTAAATCCCATAGCCTTAACTCTCAACTTCATACTATGGCTAAATCCCATAGCTTTAACTCCTTCATTATCACAAGGCTAAATCCCATAGCCTTAACCTCTTCTTCATACCAAGGCTAAATCCCATAGCCTTAACTCCATGACAAAGCATGAATGAAGGTTTTCTTCATTCTCTTCCTTTCTTAGAGGGCAAACTCCCCCTGCTTGGGATGAAGGCCTAACTTAACCTTCCATTCTCCCTCTTTGTCACACATCAAAAACTGAAACAAACTCTTCTCCATAAGAGTTAACTCTTCGTTGTTTATAACCTCATATATTGTTAATAGCCCCACAATGAAAATCTCATACTCTTCATTGTCTCCAAAGCTCCCCCTTGAGCTCTACTTCACTTTACCATGCTCATCCTAGAGCATGCATCAACCTCCCAATGAAACTCCCATTCATTGTATTCAATGCTCCCCCTAGAGCAGTAATCTTCGACTCAATGCTCATCCAAGAGCATGTTTCACTTTACCAATGAAGGTCTGATCCCTTTCATTAACCCAATGCTCCCCCTTGAGCAGTAATCTACTCTACAATGCTCATCCGAGAGCATTTACCATCCTAGCAATGAAGATACCAATCTTCCATTGCTCCCCAATACTCGACCCTGAGTATTAATTAATCACGAAGGTTTAACCCACCTTCCAAGGTCTTTCGAAAAGATTTTTATGTTTTCAAAGAGTAACTCCCCCTAAAAACATGGTCAAACTTCTATCATTGCACCAACAATGACTTGGAGTTCCTAAATAATTAGGAAAACCAAAACTCGAAGTTTTGAGGTTCATAATTCAATAAAGAAGCTAAACCTCACTCTAAACTTCACCTAAGTTGACATTAACCAAACCATGCTTGTTTTCATCATGAAAACTCCCCCTAAGTATATACAAATATATTCCAAAGGGTTAGGAATGGTTAATGACCCTTGAAAATCAAGGCTTGAAGTTTTAAGATTCCAAAATCTAGAATTGAAACTAAACCTTATCCTAAACTTCACTTTGGTATTTCTTAACCAATCCATACTTATTTTCACATGAAAACTCCCCCTAAATGTCTACAAATGTATTCCAAGGAGTTTGGAATGATTAACGGGACTCGAAGTAACTTGAAGTGCTGAAATCAGACTTTTCAGGCCAAAATCAGACTTTCCAATCGATTGAAGTTGAGACTCAATCGATTAAAATCACTTCAATTGATCCATTGATCGATTCTGCAAGCTACTGCTTGCAGAAATACCCTTTGAATCGATCCACTGATCGATCCAGCCTGGGTCAATCGATCGGCTGATCGATTCAATACCCTTCTGTTCGTGGGAAATAACTTCCCAATCGATCAGCTGATTGATTGGATCCTAATCCAATCGATTGGCTGATCGATTGGGTTTCTAATTTCCTGAAATTCAATTTCAGCGAACTTCAGAAACTCCCCAAAAATTCTACAAAAATATAAAAATCATGAAAATTCATGTAGACACTTCTTAGGGTATATATTATCAAGGGAAAATAGTTTTCTATGAAAATACTTCCTATTTTCAAAGATTGACACAAACCTTGAAACTTGTAAAAACTTTAGTATTTTTTTTCAAGTTTGTGTTTAACTATTCAATGATGATCACTATCAAAAGATAGTCTTCACCAAGGTTTTCCAAAAGTATTTTAAAATTATTTTCAAAACCAATATCCAACCATGTTCTTTGGGCTCAATGCACATGACTTGTACATTAGCTTTCCCAATGATTGGAAGACACATAACTATGTGTTTTGATGAACCTAAAATCAACAAGATGCACTAAATCAACATCTTGAGTTTTGTTCACCATCCTAACATCTCACTTGTGTCTAACGTGTATTAAAACACATGCAAGTCACCTTATGATTCTTTGTGAGATGTATATTTGGTTTTGCCCTAAACTAAGGGATCATGCATATCTATCTAGGCATTGTGAGAGCCATGATTATCCACCAAGGATGTCACTTGGCATAAGCCCACAATTGTTGACATTTGTCCTTAATTACAAGGAAATTAACATAATGCATGAGTTGTTATGATATACATCAAAAAGAAAAAAATTTCAAAAGAAAATTTCCTATAGCTATATGATGTATGTATGACATGACATGGTATTTTTGATATTTTTCATAATAATCATGAATGCAAAAATAAATATGATATCATGACATATGATGGGCAAACAATCATGACATTTTAGCATAAACAAAATATATCTAGATAATCTATCTAAGCATCCTTAATTCTTAGCTAAACCTTAAAATTAAATCATAGATTGCCCAATTTCATCAAGAAGGTGCCAAACCCAATTTTGGCATTCCTTTTTCCCTTTCTAATTTGTGCCATTTTAAATTAAGCAAATTCCTCAAAGTATGACACATTGTACTCTTTTAAGGAGTAAATGAAATCAAATTAAGGCTTAGATTCGCCTTTAACCTTTTAAGAAAATGCCAAAACCCTAACTTGACATTTCTTATCCTTTCCTAAATGTGTCAACTTAAATCAAGTTCAAATACTCAAAGTTTGACACATATTACTCTTCCAAGGAGTAATTAATTTGATTAAGGTTTAAATTTTCCCTTAACCCCTTAAGAGAATACCACATTTCTAACTTGGTATTTCTTTTTTATGTTTGTGCCAATTAAAATCAAAACCACCCTCAAACTTTAGCACACTTTACTCTTTCTAAGAGTGACAACTTGGATTAAGGTTTACATTTCCCTTAATTCCATAAGAAAATGTCAAATTCCCCATTTGACATTTCTTTTGCTTCTCTCAAGTGTGTCAATTTAAATTAGATTCAACTCCTCAAGTTTTGACACATTTTACTCTTTCAAAGAGTAACCCGATAATCCTTTTCATTTTCAAAGGTTAACAATAACCTTGAACATGCTCTCAAGTATCAATTTTAACAAGGTTGGGTTAACTACCCTTCCAATTTGAGTTGACACTCTCTAAACCCATCTAGGGTGTAGAGAATATGCTCCTAGGAACCCAAAACCTATTGGTGCTCCTTGAATGCTCTAGGTACTCACTAGGGATGACTTCCCTAGTCACCTTCCTAAGAACCTTTCTAAGCTTCTTAGAAGCCTTGGTCACTTCTACTAGATCACTCCTAGGGATAACTTCCCTTGTAACCTTGTTTGTGACTTTATTAGGCCTTTTTGGAGCCTTAGTCACCTTTACTAGGTCAACTCTAGGGATGGTCTCCCTTGTGATCTTCTTTGTGACTTTGTTAGACTTCTTAGAAGTTTTAGTCACATTGGTCTTGCCAAAAGTACTTATAGGGATTCCTTCTCTAGTATCTTTGACTTGACCTCTAATCCTAGGGTTGGTTCCATAACTATATGGAACCCTATGAAAGGAAGTCACATCCTTCTTGGCTCTAGGTTTGTATCCCAAACCTCTATAACCATTGGATGACTCTTGTCTAGCTCTCCCTATAGTTTGCTCATTTTGACCCTTGAGAAGATTTTTCATTCTTGCTAGGGTCCTTTCTAAGTTATCAAGTCTTGATATCAAAACTTGGGTTTCCATCATTAAATCCATAGATTTGGATTTTTCTTGACTCCTATGAGCATTGCTAGCCTTAGGCCTATATCTAAAGTCCTTAGAGTTATTGCCTAAGTAGTTATCTACCTTCCTAACCTTAGGTATGGTAGATCTAGCATGAGGAGGTATATATTTGTCCTTAGGTTTATCATGCATTCTATTTCCATGATAAATAGCATTAAAATGATAAAAGTTATTTCTAGCATGCTTTTTATCATGTGTCAAAGGGATAGGTTCATTAAATAATACCTTGGTTTTTACCTTGGAAGCTCCCCATTGATTTGTGCTTCCTCCTTTGACTTTAACCGACTTCTTCCCCTTTGGACATTGACTTCGATAATGTCCATTTTGATTGCACAAGAAACACACAATGTGTTCCTTGCTTCTCTTTGTTGTGGGGATTGTCTCCTTGAGCTTTTCTTTGCCCTTTGTTGCTACTTGGCTCTTCTTTTTGGCCAATTTGGGTCATTTGCTCTTGTAGTGCCCATGCTCCCTACACTCAAAGCAAATGATATGATTTTTATCTTTAATAATTGAAATCCTTATACCTTTGCTTGTAGGGTTGATGCTTGATCCTCCATTTGATTCTTCTTGCAATGTGGAGGTGGCATCATCATCTTCTTCTTCTTCTTCTTCTTCTCTTGAGGATATGGATGCTTCCATCTCTTCCTCTCTTGAGGATGTAGAAGATCTCTCCTCTTTCACTTCTTCCTTCTCTTCCTTTTCCTCCTCGAATGTTGACCTCTCGTCAACATCGGATTACATCTTTTCTTCCTCCTCTTCTTCGGATGTTGACCTTGTGTCAACATCGGATTGGTCCTTCTTTTCTTGGACCAATGAGCCCTTCTCCTTGGGCTCTTCCACTCCTTGGACTTGTGTAGGGTCTTCATGATAGGCAATGATCTTTTTCCAAAGATCACTTGCATTTGTGGTTTCACCTACACTCAACAAAATATTAGAAGGTAATAAATTAAGCAATATTTTTGTTACCTCCTTATCCGCCTCCGCTAGCTCCTTTTGTTCCTCGGTCCAATATCGAGGTCGGAGGCGTTTACCCTTCTTGTCTGTTGGAGCTTCAAATGGATCCTCCAAGACCACCCATTGGTTCCAATCCATTTGGAACCAAGTCTCCAACTGATTCCTCTATGAACTGAATTCTTCTTTGTCGTACGGAGGTGGAATCCAGATATCCCATCCAAGTGGACCTCCCAAGTCCATCTTGTTCCTCTAGCTTCTTGCTCTATTAGCGGTTAGTCCGTAGAAGAGCGACCTCGCTCTGATACCAATTGTTGGGATCGTGATGTCCGTTAGAGGGGGGGGTGAATAGCGTTTCATTGCGCACTTGTGCTTGCGTTGTCTTGATATGCAGCGGAAACTAAAATACAACACACACAATGCTAACACCTAGGGTTTACTTGGTATCCACCTCAAGAAGAGGTGACTAATCCAAGAATCCACATGACACGCTCACTCCACTAATGAAAACCTACTTCTCAATCGTAGCTGGAGGCGGAGAAGCCTCGTACAACACTCACACACAACACAACACAGATACAACAAGAAGAAACAAAAATACAACTCAATACACTCTTCTTCTTGCTTACTTGTGCTTGTCGTTGCCTCTTGAACCTTGGAGAAACTCCCCAAGTGCCTTCAAGAACTGGCGTGAGTAGATCGGAGAAGCTCGCTGTGAATCGCTGAAGAACGGCGCAAAAGATCGCAAGAGATCTGCTGAGAAAAAGCTCCGCCTGGACTTTATACAGTAGCTCCAATCGATTAAATCCATCCCCAATCGATCACCACATCACATCCAGACAATCCCAGCCGTCCATCGCCTGCAACCTGTGCAACGGTCACTTTCCAATCGATCGACCGATCGATTGGGACTGTCTGAATCGATCGGCCGATTGATTCAGACCCATTCTGTGCTCTCGCGTCCACGCGAAAGCTTCTGCTGCCCAATCGATCGGCCGATCGATTTGCAGCTCCCAATCGATTGCCCGATCGATTGGGAGAGCTTCTGTGCTCGCGATTTCCTGACCCCAATCGATCGACCGATCGATTGGGCCATCACAATAATCACATCACACTCCAATCGATCGGTTGATCGATTGGAGCTTGTTCTATCGATCGCTCGATCGATTGAACACCCTGGACTTGACTCAAACTCAAGTCCAGCTCCCCAAACCCAACTCTCGGTCAACCGTGACCTATTAGGTTCGTACGCCTAGCATTTAGCTACTTCCGACCAACCTTGAACTAGCCTTCTATCCTCCTCCATCAGCCTTGTGTCCCTCGGATATCTCCCCATCCTTCACGCCTTGCCTTCTGGAACTTCCATCGGCCTCATCCTTGTTGTCGGATTATACACCACACTCGATCAACCTCGAACTAGCCTTCTAGCCTCCTCCATCAGCCTTGCGTCCCTCAGATATCTCCCATCCTTCACGTCTTACCTTCAGGAGCTTCCTTCGGCCTCATCCTAGTTATCGAGTTCTCCTTGCCAAGTCACACTAGGACTTACTTTGCCAAGATCACACTTGGACTTTTCAATTGCCTGGCTCCTCACCAGGACTTTCACTTTTCCAAGATCACATTTGGACTTTCCAATTGCCTGACTCCTCACCAGGACTTTCACTTTGCCAAGATCACACTTGGACTTTCCAATTGCTTGATATCACTTATCAGGACTTTCACCACCAAGTTTAGTCAACACTGACCTACTTGGATTTTCACTCTTGCCAACTTTCCCGTTGGACTTACCTTTGCCTAATATCCAATTAGGTCGTTCCCAGTCAAGTCTCCTGTCAACCTTAACCTACTTAACTTCTCTCTTGCCTAACCTCCAGTTAGGACCTTCCCATTACCTAAACTCTAGTTATGACTTCTCCATTGCCTAACCTCCAGTTAGGACTTCACCACTACCTAAACTCCAGTTAGGACTTTCTCGATCAAGTCTCCGATCAACACTGACCCACTTGACCTGTCTTCTCATCAACCTGGTCAATCCCTTGACCATCTCCACAATCGGACAATTGCCCTAGCTATCTCCATATATTGTCAAACATCAAAACTCAAACCCTAACTCAAGCTTGACTCAACTCAAGCTTAGTCAAACTAGTCAAACATGACCTAGATAAATTTCCCCATCAGATGATAAGTTGATTGAACCCTTAATGGCATTAATTACAAGAAGATCATATCTTGCCACCAAAGGAAGGTGCAGTATTAAGTTGAATGATAGAGGGTTTTGTCGACCGACTAGATCAATCGACCGAACAACTTTTTGGTCAACCTAACGATGCTTATAAAAGGGGAGCTCGAGATCGAGCCAAGTAACTCAGGAATCGAATTCCAATTCAAAGTTCTCATTCATGCTGCTTTGTTACTCATCTTCAAGCAAGCTACTACTCCAACAAAGTGCCAATGATCTTCATTATTAGTCTTGCCCGTATATTTTATTTAAACTTGCATTGTATTTAACTTAAAAGAAGATAGTAGTTTGTTACTATCTTCTACTTGCATTTGTACGCATTGCTTCTTTCCAAAGATTTTGAAAATAAGAATCATAGTGGATTGCCCAACGGTGCGCTCAAAGATCATGGGTCTTGGAGTAGAAGTCGACATAGGCTCCGAACTAAGTAACTACCTAAGTCATCTGTATTGCTTTTACTTTTATATTTCGCTGCCGCTTTGATTCTTGTTTTACAAATTGATATAAAAAAAAGCTTTTAAGAAGCGATATTCACCCCCCTATATCGCATCTTCTCGATCTTTCAAATTCTATAAGGTTATTTCTCCAATAATACTTATTATTTAATTATTGTATCTTACACACATGACCGTGCTTGGTGGGCACTACAGGGTTGTGTGCATCTCTGGAAGGGAGAGGCACGACCCTGCCATTTAGCACAGCCTGCCCGTGTAATTTGCTCGAGGGGATGTCATGATCATGCCATTTAGCACGATCAAGCTATGTTGGCTTCTAGAGGAGGGGCATGGCCATGATGGCTACTATAAGAGGGGGCACAGTCGTGCCAAATGGCATGACCTACCCAAGGTTGGCTTCCGAATGTTCTTTTGCTCGTGTTCTTCATCCAATTTTGATCCTCATCGTGCCTTGTCAATAAAAACACAGAAAGAGCATATCTCCAGATATTCAAGTAGTAATGCTAATAAAATGATAAAAAGGAGTGTGATAACATACATCAAATATAAGTAATGCAAGTGAATGTGCGTTAATAATGGTTACATGCTTATAAAACCTATGCACATCAGTGGTCCTCTAGGTCGTTGTTACCTCCGTATTCTCCAATAGACAGGGGCTTGAAACCCCTAGGTAGTTTTTTGTTCAATACCTCCTAAGAGAAGGGCATGCTAGGTTATTCAGGTGTCTCTTGAATGATCGAAGCCTTGCCTCTCTTCGGACCCCTCGAGGGCATATTATCGGTCGAGGAAGCTTGTGATCCTTCTCCTAGCATTTGAAAAAGTGCTCGAGGGAAGTCGGACGATTGCTTCCTCTTGGATCTTCCTTCCGAGACAAGGAACTCGTTTATTGAGGCACAAGTGTTTGTTACGTGTAAGAATCTATAGTTCATTTTTTTCGACGTAGTCTGTGCCTTGGTAACTTTAAACAGTTCATATTCTTCTAGTGTCATGGTCACATTGATTTTATCGGTTTCCTCCATCTTTAGGTCCTGGATCAGGCAGAGATGTTCCTACAAATGGTGCCAAATTTGATCTCATCTAGGAGCTAAGTCAGTTGAGGTGTCAGTGATGAGGGCAAGAAAATTGATAGGGAGAAGTCCTAGGCCTAGCACTTATAGATACACCGTAAGCTTTTCACTTCTTGCGGGGCAGAGGGGGGCGATCGGTGAGTGTACCTTGAACCTGCACACACCACAAACAAATCACATGGAAGCGTTAGAGTGAGAACGAGGGAAGAGGTTCTTGGTACAGGCATTTTGACTCTCAAGTCACAAGGAGGCCTAGTGAAAAGTGTATAAAAAAGTAGAAACGTAGTTGATGCAAGTGTGCACATGTACATGGCGAACGGAGAGGGCCTCTCTTTTTATACCATCTCTCATATCCTCCGCAATAATGAGACAGTTATAGAATGTCTAATGTTAGAGTATGTAGGGTGATGGAGTATGTACAATGGATTCCCATTGGGCAGAGGAAGGTTCCATGATTTGCATGTGTCAGAGTATCAGAATATTTCTCAAATGAATAGTTGTTATTCTTTGGCAGGTTGTTGTGATTCCCTAATAGTGTTATCCCTTAGAAAAAGTCCGATAAGCTTAGTTATGTCCGGGAGAAGACTAGGAGTTGTGCCCATGAGAAATGAGGAGACTAAGCCTTGGGGGTCTGGCTGGCGTACAACCGACCAGGCGTAAACTGGGAGCTATGCCCATAAGAAGTGAGGGGACTGAGCCCTAGGACTCGACCAGTATAGAGTCGACCGGGAGTAAATTGGGAGTCATGCCCATGAGAAATGAGGACTCAGCCCTGGGGGTCCGACTGGTGTAGAGTCGGCTGGAAATAGACTGTGAGTTATGCCCATGAGAAATGAAGGGATTGAGCCCTGGGGTCCAACCAACGTAGAGCCGTCCAGGAGTAGACTGGGAGTCTTGCCTATAAGAAGTGAGGGGACTGAGCCCTGGGAGGCCGACCAATGTAGAACCGACCGAGAGTAGACTGGGAGACATGCCCATGAGAAATGAGGGGACTAATCTCTGGGGGTCCGACCATCATAGAGTTGGCTGGGAGTAGACTGGGAGTCATTCCCATGAAAAATGAGGGAAACCAAGTCCTTAGGGAGTGGCCTGTTTGGGCACGTAGTTCTCAACCTTTACCGCTACCTCCTCTTCATTTTTGACTACCACATCACTTTGACAATTGTCCCTTCAGTATCCCTGGGATCAACCACTATTACCCATATCAGTAATATTCAGGACTTTTCAATATTTTTTTCCATATGCATTTACTTCTTCCTTCACTCATTCAGTTATTCAAAGTGTAGGCTTTGGTTGAAATAAGATGACGGACCATAAACACTATGACCAAGCTCATCCCTCGAGTACAGGTTAGTTGCCTTGCATGCCTATTTGTTGAATAAAAAACATTCCTTTAAGATGTCTTGAGGGGAATGCTCAAACCTTTGGTCCTTATAATTATTTAATGGATTCAGGTGCTCTTTACTACTTTGTCCACTCGACCGCTTTACACTCTATCACTCGACTGCTCTATTTGCTCGACTGCATTGCACTCTGCACTTAACACTTGGCAAAAACTAGCCCCCGCTGACAACCGAGATTATCTGCTCAGGTTATCTCGACAGATAAGTTAAATTTGATTTCGTGTAATTTAAAATTGACTAATTCTTAAAAATCTCCGATAGATTGTCCAACAGACTATATTTATTTTTTTATAACAATATTCATTTGTTTGATGAAGGGAATCATGTTTGTATGTTAAAAATATTTTGCAACATTTGTTAGATGTACACATTTCTCATGGAATTGTAAGGTATGAAGTCCAAGTGGATCATAAATGATCAGACATTTGACACATGGATGAAGTCTTGGCAGATCAATATGATCATATGCCAAGCAATGATAAAGTCCTAATAAATCAAGATTGACTGAGTGTAGGGCAATGAAAAGTCCTAGTAAGTTAAGATCAATCAGATACTAGGAAAGGCGAGAATTTTGCCTTTAAAAGGGTAAAATAGATGTAGCAATCGATTGTTAACCCTAAACCCCGAATTCGGGGTTTAAGGTGAGAAAAAAGGCTTGCAACTCAAGTGTCTAGTTGAACTAGTTGGTTGAACTGGCTCAGTTCAACTACAGGCTACCATTCAATTTGTGGATTCTAGCAATTGATTAGTGGCACTGTAGCAGTGAACAAAACTCTCCCAAATCGATCAGCCAGATCAACTGCCATTGGAAATCAATTGGTGACTCCTAGAAATCGATTACTTGGGTAAAAATATCTATTCTATAGGGGTAAACGGTTAAACTATAGCAAGGTAATCAATTGGTGAAGGTAAGTAATCGATTGTTAGGTGAAAATTAGCTCGAATGCAACCTTGTAAAAGACAATTTCGACTTCATTTGAAGGTGTCAGTTCTTGCGGATTTAGAGACGAAGTGCTTCTGCATTTTCTACCATCATGAGACAATTTAAAGCGATAAAAGTGCAAGTAAAGAATAGTTTCAATTCTAAAATTGTTTTTGTTTATTTGTGTTTTGTTTTGAGTTGTGTTGTTTTACAACAAGTGTTGTAAGAGGCTTCTTTGCCTCTAGAAGGTATCTGAGAAGGAGAATAATAGTGGTGATAAATCGCTAGGACTAGACCTTGGAGTAGTTGCAATGCGAGGTGGCGAACCAAGTAAAATCTTGGTTTTATGCATGTAGCATTGAGTTTGCTTCAAGATTCCGTTGTGCATTCAATCAACACAATCAAATTTATTCACTTCTCCTCTAGCTAGCATGGGTCCTAACAATCTTGACCTGTCAGGACCTTACCACTACCAAACATTCGGTCCTCCTTAATATGTTTGGACTTCCATTCTCATTCCTAATACCTGGTTCTTCATGATCTATCAGGACTTCCACCATTGTCAAGTGTCTAATCAATCATGACCCATTTGGACTTCAATTTTGCCAACTCCTTGTTGGACATCTAATCTGCCAAGTATCAAGTCAACTGTAATTTACTTGGACTTTCTATTGTAAAATATCTGATCAACCTTGATCTACTTGGCTTTTCACTCAACCATCAAAATATCTTAGTCAACCTAACTCGAGTTTGATTGCATAAACAATCTCCTCCTCCAACAATCTCTTCTTTCACTTGACGTCTCACTCAACTATCAAATATATTGATCAACATCAACTATCCGATCAATCTTGACCTACTTGATATATTACTCAACTTTAAACATGTTGATCAAACATCAAAACTTAACTTAAGCTAAATTGAGTCAATTTGAGTTTGATTAACCTTGACCAGGTCAATTCCTCCAACATTGACCAGGTCTCTAAGTCAAAGTGGAATCTTAATTGTGACTAATTATAACAACTATATAATTTAATTTGGTGAATTGACACGGCCAATGCTTCAATGAAGTGGTTAGACCTTTAAGTACATATCCTAGGAAACTCAGGCTCGAGATTCAATTGCAAAGAATTGTAGGAGATTTTTTCTCCAATGGGTATTGGACCTAAGAAAGTGGGCCATCTGGATATACTACCATGAGGACCTCCCGATTTACCTTAATGACTACTACTAAATTTTCATAAGGTCGGGTAGATTATCTCTAGGATTAATTGGTTCGAAGAATTGAATGACTAGTTCCAAGTAAAAAAGATTGGGTGAATTGATGACTTAATTAGTTTTGTAGAGTCAAAATTATACTTAGATTTTAGTTATAACAAACCAACTTAATTAACTAGTGCGAACTATCATATGCCTACAATGTCACACGACTATAAGATTAATGTGTGATATTGTATTTTATAGTGATGGAATTATTAATGGGTACTAGATAAACCAACACGATAATAAAGAAACAACTCATCATCATGACCTACACAATTATTGTTATTTTGTACGACATATAAAATGACTCATGCATCCGAAGTATTTATCAAATATTTACATCGTTAGGTGGGTAAGAGTAGTGTAGCTAGGATGGAGGATTCTATAGGAAGTCCCTATGTTACATCTATTTTTTAAATATTAATTTTATTTTATATTTTTATAATTTTTACTTTCACATGTTGGCATAGTTGCTATACCTTGTAATTTATCTATCTGTATTTTATCATAAGACTAATGATATTAGACCGTTTGGAATGAGCGATATCAATTTCTATTCTATTTTTTATATCATGATGTCTAAAGAGATACAAATTAAAATTAATTTATTAATATAATCTTAGAATGACATGCTAAAATTTAATATGATAATTGACATATTGGGACGAAACTAGGGGTGGACTCACAAAGGGTCAAGGGTCATGCGTCCACCCCAAAAAAACCCTTTTTCCAAATCTTTTCAATCGACAGCCTCTTACCCTTTTCTAAAAAAAATTCTTTCTCCCCTTTTAGTTGTGATTTGTTAAATTATCACATTTTCCCTTACTGCCCTCCACTTTTGACCTTTCCATTTTGGCATTTTTGAAACATATATTATATATATTTGGTGTTCTTTATCTATTAATTATTAGATTATTAGTTTGATTCTTTGGAGTTTTCAACTATTATGATAATATGAATCTTAAATCTTTTATATTATTTTGGAGTGCTGGTCATTGAATATTTGTTAGTTTTATCATTTAGAATTGATTCTATGTATTTTTATTTTTTGACATATGGCTTGATTTTTTTTAAGAACTATATAATATGTTAAGATATTTTTCAAGAAAATCAACTGTTCAAGAATCACCATCTTTTGAAAAATAAGGTATTAATTAGTCTGTTAAAAAAATATTTATGAAACTTATGTTGAAAAAGAGTCTCAAGAGTCTTCTAATAAACTTCATATTGGTTCAAATATAATTGATCTTCCACCGGATTCAAAACTAAGACTTAGGATTAGTGATTATGAATATAATATCCATGAAAGTGTTTAAAGAAAGTATTACCTAAGAGACCCTATGCCAACCCTGTAAGCGTAAATTTAAAACTATAGATTTCAATAACAAGCCATGAAGATTTAATCCGTCATGGTTTGATGAATTTGATTGGTTGGAATATAACATTACTAAGGATGTTGAGTTTTGTTTATATTTCTATGTTTTTAATTGTGGGGAGCAAGGGGGTTGTGATAAATTTGTTAGCGAATGTTTTACAAATTGAAAAATGAAAGAAAGTTGCATGAGCATGTGTATGTGTGTTGGGGGGCATAGCTTAGCTTTTAGCAAATGTCAAGACTTGCTAAATCAAGAGCAACATATTTAGAATAATTTTGTTAAAGTAACAAAGGAAGTGAAAATTGATTATAGGATTCAATTGTCGCCATGAATTAAGTGCAACAGATTTCTTATGAATCATGGTCTCCCATTTCATGGTCACAATGAATCTGAAGATTTAAGCAATCAAGGACTTTTGTTGAACTATTACAATTTCTTGCTAACAATAATGAAGAAGTTAGAAGAGTTGTACTTTAAAATACTTCTGGGAATATGAAATTGACTTTACCTAAAATTTAAAAAGATATTATGAGGGCTGCAACATTTGAAACAATTAAAGCTATAATTAGAGAGTTTGGTGATAGATTATTTTTAATTCTTATTGATGAATTTCGAGATATGTCTATAAAAGAGCAAATGAATGTTTTTTTTTTAAATTTGTGGATAAAAGTGGATGTGTGATTGAGCAATTTTGGGTCTGAAACATGTTAGAAGTACTACTACAAATCACTAAAAGAAAATTTTTATCTGTTTTCGGCACATGGTTTAAGCATTTCAATGTTGCAACATTAAGGTTATAATGTGGCTAGCAATATGCAAGGTGTGTATAAAAGGACTTAAAGCTCTCATCTTGAAAGAGAATGAGTTTACACATTACATTCATTATTTTACTCATTAACTTCAATTAGTTGGTGGTAGTAGTGAGGAAACATGCATGTACTTGTCACTAGACTTTTCAATTTAATTTTTGATATTGTTAATGTGGTTGGAGCCTCATGTATCGGTAAGATACTTTGCAAGAGTCATAAGTTGCTAGAATAATTGCTAGTCTAGAAAAATGAAGAAATCCTTAGTGGACTGGGATTGAATCAAGAGACATCTCTCGTTAGGGATCACATTACAGAACTCTAAATGGTTTCATTACATTTTTGCATCTATTGTTGATGTAATTGTGGAAGACGGCTTATTTTTAGATAAAAAGTGTAAAGCATCTTGTTTGCTAGAGGCAATGCAATATTTTGAGTTTATGATTACTCTTCATTTGATGTAATCATTATTGGGAATAACAAATGATTTGTCACAAATTTTGAGTTTATGCTTGTTCTTGTTGGTCTTATATCATTTGAGTTAGTGATTTGTTCTTCAGATTCAATAGGTTCAGGTTGAATTTCGTCATCTTCTCTGTTTATTGAGTTAGCATTTTCATTTATTATGTTGGGTAATTTATTTTCTTCATCAAATATTATATTTGTTGTTTCTTCTACTTTTAGGGTATTTTTGTTATAACTCTATATGCCCTACTGATTGTTGAATACCCTAAAAATATTGTAGGGGTTGTTTTTGATGTAAATTTCCCTAAGTAGTCTTTAGTGTTCAAAATGAAGACTTTACACCCAAATACCTTTAAATAGTTTAAGTTGGGAATTTTATTATAATAAATTTTATAGGGTGTTTTATTTTGAAATTTGTTAATTAAAACGCTATTTTGAATGTAACAGGCTGTATTAACTGCTTCAGCCAAGAATTCATTAGATAGTTTATAATCGTTTAACATGGTCCTAGCAGCTTCTTGTAGGGTTCTGTTTTTCCGTTCTACTAGACCATTTTGTTGAGGGGTCCTAGGGAAGGAGTATTCATGTTTGTACCCATTTATTTCACAAAATTCAGTAAATTTGTGATTCTCAAATTCTCCCCCATGGTCTCTTCTGATTCTTTTTATGTTAGTGTCTTTTTCATTTTCTATTAATTTGCAAAAGATTTTAAAAGTTTCAAAGGTTTCATCTTTAGTTTTTAAAAATTTTACCCAAGTATATCTTGAATAGTCATCGATTATTACTAGGTAATATTGGTTTTTGTTTAGTGACTTGACTCTATGCGAATCAAACAAATCTAGGTGAAGGAGCTCAAGTATTGAAGTTATTCTATTTAAGTTGGTTAGTTTATGAGTTGATTTGGTTTGTTTACCCTATTGACAAGCATTGTAAATTGAATTTTCAACAACTTTTAATTTGGGTAGACCTTTAACTAGACCATTTTGGATTATTTTTTAAATAAGTCTGGTGTGAGTGTGACACGGTCTCCTGTGCCACAACTTGGTTTCTTCTTGTTGTGTCAGGAGACACTTTGTTGAAAATGTTGGTAGGTTAATTGTGTATACATTATTTCTTCTAATGCCCTTAAGTATAATTTCAGGGTTATAAGCATTTTTAATTGTACACCCAGATTTGGTAAAGTTAACTAAGTACCCATTATCACATAATTGGCTAATGCTGAGTAAATTAAAGTTAAAATTTTCAACTAATAAGACTTTTTGAATAATAAAGTCTGAGTTGAGTTCGATGTTACATCTTCCGATTACCTTAAGTTTACCGTCATTGCCGAATGCAACTGAGCCTAAATTCCTTAACTTGAGCCTTGTGAACTTCAATCTGTCTCCAGTCATGTGTCTGGAGCATCCACTATCCAACATCCATTGATCTAATTCCTACACATAAAGTATCTGAATTAGAATCATTTTGATGAAAAGATAGTTCGATTGAAGTTAACTCCATTTAAAGTGAGATAATTGGTTTAACCTAATTGGATTTAAGTAGGTGTTAGTTAGTTTAATTAAATTGGTTAAGATAATGTTAAATAAGTTTTTAAAAGAGTTTTAAAAGAAGTTTTTTAAAGAATTTTAAATAAGTTTTAAAAGAATTTTAAATAAGTTTTTTTTAAAGAATCTTAAATAGGTTTTTAAAAGAATTTTAAATAAGTTTTAAAAGACTTTTAAATAAGTTTTTTTTTAAAGAATTTTAAATAAGTTTTTTAAAGAATTTTAAATAAGTTTTAAAAGAATTTTAAATAAGTTTTTAAAAGAATTTTAAATAAGTTTTTAAAAGAATTTTTAAATAAGTTTTAAAAGGATTTTAAATGAATTTTAAAAATAATTCTAAAAGAATTTTAAATAAGTTTTAAAAAGAATTTTAAATAAGTTTTTAAAAAGAATTTTAAATAAGTTTTTAAAATAATTTTAAATAAGTTTTTAAAAAGAATTTTAAATAAGTTTTTAAAAGAATAAATAAGTTTTAAAAGAATTTTAAATAAGTTTTAAAAAGAATTTTTTAATAAGTTTTAAAAGAATTTTTAAATAAGTTTTAAAAGAATTTTTAAATAAGTTTTTTTTAAAAGAATTTTTAAATAAGTTTTAAAAGAATTTTATTTTAATTTGATCAATTTAATTTTAATTTGATTTTAATATGATTAATTTAATTTGATTTTAATATGATTAATTCAATTTTAATTTGATTTTAATATGATTAATTTAATTTGATTTTAATATGATTAATTCAATTTTAATTTGATTTTAATTTGTTTTGTCCTTAGTCATCTCACTCGATCTAGATTTTTTAATCAGGGGATCCTACAATTTTGTGAGATTCATTAGGTTCAATTATAAGGTTTGATTTAACTTTGTGTTAGATTCAGGTTTAGCTTTGGGCTCAGCAAACAAGCATTCTTTAGATAAACCTCTGAGCTATGGTGAGTTACTTGGACATTATTAAAGTAACCATGCCTTCAAAAATTTTCAAATATTCTTATCCACTGAACTTAGTATAAAACCTTGGTCTAATTGGTTAGGATCCATAAAGGATAGCTTCGGTCAGTTCCACTTAGCCAAATGCACCAGGTCGAAGTCATATCTTCCTAGACATGCATAGACTAAGCTTCCCTAACGTACTATCATCCAATACTTCACCAGTACCGTGGGTCAAGTTAAAATTAGCCTTTTTTATTCTAGTGCTAATTACCCTGCCGGGTAGGTTACATTCGGTTACCCTATCGGGTATATTCCTTTTGGAGGTGTCAGCTATTCTGGAGCCTCCATTATTGATTTTCCTTTAATTATGTTCCTTTAAGATTAAAATAATTTTAATTTAACTAATTATTTATTAAAATGATTCAATTTAATTGTTTGTTTATTAAGATGATTTAATTATTTATTTAATTTATTTGTTTGTTACGATAATTTTTCTTTTTGCTCCCCCTGGATCATAGCCTCGATAAGGTCTATCAAGGTAATTGACTTGATCCTTGGGGACCCAATATCGACCAAGCCCAACTTGATTGAGCAAGTTGGACTTAGGTACCCATGCTTGGACTACCTTTTTATTTGATCTATTGACTAAGGTTAGATAGGATCAATATTTCTTTTTGGTCTTAAAACCTAATCCAGATTTGTTGTAAACGGCTCTTTGTGTCCCAAGAATTAGGTCAAGATTCTTGGAGCCTAAAGAAAACCGTTTCAACATTTTCTTCAAATCCTTAACCTGAGTTTTCAGACTGGAGTTTTCATCCTCAAGCTTTTGGACTTGAATTGAGTTTCCAGTCTGAACTGGGTCAGGCAAGGATTCGAAGTTGATCACTTCTTTGAGGGTGGTTACCTCCTTTAGAAGTTACTTGATCCTAATGTTCGATTTTGCTAATTTTCGCATTAAGTAGTTTACTAAATTGTGTAAACGCGGGATACTTACAGCGGGGTCAGGCCCTTCGAAAATGGATACGGATCCGTGGCTTCTCTCGGACTCAGCTTCCGATTCGTCCTCGCTTCCCGATTCTTGAATGTACTCTCGAGCTGTCATCGCGAGAAAACTCGTCTGTTCGAGTTCTCCGTCGTCGGACTCTTCCGAGGATGACTCGTCCCAGGTCGCCTTCAGAGCCTTCTTTTTCCGTTGCTGCTTCTTTGCATCCTTTTGATTTGGGCAGTTGGCTTTGATGTGCCCCTTCTGATTGCAGTCGTAGCATGTCACTTCGAATTTTACTTTTGACTTTGGTTGAGCCTCCTTGGATTGAATTGCCTTCTTGAGATCCTTCTTGGTGAAGCCTTTCTTTTTCTTGTAGAGTTTCCTTACTAGGTTGACGAGCTCAGTCGTAAGTTCGTCGTCTTCATCATCAGAGTCAGGTTCTTCTTCTGACTCTTGTTCAGTTCTACACCTCGATCTCAATTCACGCGTTCTGCTAGTACTTGCAACGAGAGCTATACCCTTCTCGACCGGGCGTGCATTAGTCTACTCATGCAGTTCAAATTCAGAAAAAAGTTCATCTAATTTAATGGAAGATAAATCTTTAGAAACCTTGTAGGCATCTACCATGGATGCCCACAAGGCATTTCTCGGGAAGGCGTTTAAAGCATACCTCAAGATATCGCGGTTCTCCACTTTCTGTCTGATCGCGTGAAGCCCATTGAGTAGATCTTGAATCCAGGCGTGGAGTTGACTAGCCGTCTCATTTTCCTGCATTTTAATGTTATATAATTTATTGAAAAGCAGATCTCGCTTACTCACCTTGGTTTCTGATGTACCCTCATGTAGCTCGATTAGCTTTTCCCATAGCTCCTTTGCACTTGAAAACTGTCCTACTCTGTTAAGTTCCTCCTTTGTCAGACTACACTGGAGTATGCAAGTAGCCTTTGCATTTGCTTCTACTTTCTTTATCAGTGTTGCGTCCCAGTCCTCATATGGTAGTTGTTTGCCGGCGCTGTCAGTTGATAGTTGGAGCCCAGTTTTGACAATCATCCATACTTCAAAATGAGTCTGGAGATATGCCTCCATCCGACCCTTCCAGTACCCGAAGTCGTCTCCGGTGAAGAGCGGTGGTCGAGCGGTGCTATAACCTTCTTGAAGTGCCATTTTAAAACCTGCGCACAAGAGACGGGGAATCTGTTCCAAGACTGGGTCTTGGATTAGTAGTGCGGGATGTAAAAAAAATGAACTCGAGTGGTGTTGCACCAACTTCGAGAAAAAAAAATCAATTCGAATGAGAACTAGATCGGAATATAGTAATTATACCAATTCTGATCGACTCTGAAAAACTGAAAATACCATGAAAAATTGCTTGATTGGTGGTTTCACCAAATCAAAGCTACCCCGCTCTGATACCAATTGTTGGATCGAAAGCGCTAGAGGGGGGTGAATAGCGCTCGTGGCTATTTCAAACGTTTCGGAATCGTAAGAAAAAGTGTATCGAGTTAAAGCAGAGGAAAAATAAGCGGAACAAGCAAAAACACACAGAAGACAGAGGACACCAAGAGTTTACTTGGTTCGGAGCCTAGGGCGACTCCTACCCCAAGGCCCGCGATCGTTGATCGCTTTCGGTGGACAACAACTATAGTCTCGAAAAGATGATTACAAATTGAATTACAGTTAAGTGCAAATAAAAGAAAAGCTATACCAACGAAACGAGAACAAAGAGATTTGGAGCTGTAATTCGTTGGAGTAGCAGAGCGTTGTTGGAGCGTTTGTAGCAGCGCACGAAGGAGCATAGGTTCTTCTGTTCATGATGTTCTTTCGGCTGCTTCCGAGGCTCCTTTTTATAGGCTCTGTGAGGCTGATCCAGATCCCTAAGTTTCGGGATCAGGCTTGACCTGAGGCGGATCGGTCGACCGATCCCTGCGTTCGGTCGACTGATCAGACAGTCTTCTCCCATCCGATCCGCTCGCTCCGCTTCAATCTGGTCAAGTCTCATCCTTGGTTCGGTCTATCGATCCCCTCGTTCGGTCGACCGATCAGCTTCTCTGACCCGATCAACCTGGCCTGATCCAGTCGACGTTGATCCTTGGTTCGGTCGACTGATCCCAAGGTTCGGTCGACCGATCCTCTGGTCGAGCCTGGTCCAATCTCTAGAAGTTTGAGCTGCTGGCTTGAGGGTTCGGTCGACCGATCCCGGACATACCTAACCCTGCACAAAAGTGTTAGGTTCCTGTAAAACAGAGTTAGAGCACAAATGATAAGATGTAGAAATAGATTTGACAGTCTCCAGACTGTCCGGGTCTGACTTCAGATTTTCGACCGGAAGACCCTAGGTCGACCCGACGCCTACTGTTCCCTCTGCGGGGAACACATCCTCACCTACTCCTCTCAGGAGAGTTTACCTGATGCCAGCTCAATCCTCCAGATCGACTGGACTTTTGCTCGGCACTCGATGCTTTCGGACTTTCTGTTGGACTCCCGCTTCCCGGCTCGTCCAGTCTTCCACCTGGTTCGCGATACCAGGACTTTCCACCTAGGGTTACCACCCCCTAGGACTTTTGCCTGAAGCCCTCGACTAGCCAAGACTTTCCGCATAGGGTTACCGCCCCTATGACCTAGGGTTACCACCCCTTAGGGTTTTTCACCCGCGTAACCGCAGTTAGGACTTTTGCCTAAGTACCACTTAGGATTTTCCTACAAGCTCCATGAACCTTGTTAGATAACAACATAACCTTAACTTTGAATTCCTTTGCCATTATCAAAACAACGATTCGATAGTCGGATGCTTCCCGCACCAACACTTTGTCTCTTTTATAGATGATTATTCGAGATACGGATACATTTACTTGATGCGCCGCAAGTCTAAGTGCTTTGATAAGTTCAAAGAGTACAAGGTTGATGTGGAGAAACGTCTTGGTAAAAGTATCAAGACACTACTATCTGATCGTGGTGGCGAATACCTCATAGGAGAGTTTAGGAATTACTTATCAGAGGTCGAGATTCAATCCCAATTGTCCGCACCTGGTACACCCCAACAAAATGGTGTGGCAGAACGAAGGAATATGACTCTTATGGAGATGGTTAGATCAATGTAATGCGTGAGAGAGAGCCTCTCTTCATGTATTTATTCACATTATATATGCACGTGAAGCAATATAAATCAACCAATATATCTTGAAATTATCAATGTGGGACTAAAGTCTTATTCACAATAAAGCCTCTTTTCTTTATCATCATTTTTGTATTCACATATATCCAACATAGTCTAGATGACGTCTTACCCAATACTTATCCAGGACCAAGATCAAGTGATGCACTAGCAATGAAACATGTCCACCTGAATTCATTAAATAATTATAAGGACCAAAGGTTTGAGCATTTCCCTCAAGACATCTTAAAGGAATGTTTTTTATTCAACAAATAGGCATGCAAGGCAACTAACCTATACTCGAGGGATGAGCTTGGTCATAGTGTTTATGGCCCGTCATCTTATTTCAACCAAAGCCTACACTTTGAATAACCAAATGAATGAAGGAAGAAGTAAGTGCATATGGAAAAAAATATTGAAAAGTCCTGAATACTACTAATATGGGTAATAGTGGTTGATCCCAGGGATAGTGAAGGGACAATAGTCAAAGTGATGTGGTAGTCAAAAATTAAGAGGAGGTAGCAGTCAAGTTTAAGAACTATGTGTCTAAACAGGCCACTCCCTAAGGACTTGGTTCCCATCATTTTTCATGGACATGACTCCCAGTCTACTCCCGGCCGACTCTATCCTGGTCAGACCCCGAGAGCTTAGTCCCCTCATTTCTAATGGCCATGTCTCCCAATTTACTCCCGGCCGGATCTACACTAATCTGACCCCAGGGTGGCTCAGCCCCCTCACTTCTCATAGGCAAGACTCTCAGTCTACTCCCGGTCGGCTCTACGCTGGTCGGATCCCAGGGCTCAATCCCTTCACTTCTCATGGGCATGACTCATAGTCTACTTCTAGTCGACTCTACACCTGACTCCCAGTCTACTCTCGGTCAGCTCTATGTCGGTCGGGCCCTAGGGCTCAGTCCCCTCACTTCTCTTGGGCAGAGCTCCCAGGCTACTCCCGGCTGGCTCTACGCCCGATCCCATAAATTACCTTCTTCACTGTGATCTGAATCTATTTTGTCATCAATGCTAATTAATGTTTGGTTAACCAATCATTGAGTTCGATCGACCAATCACCTTACATAGCAAAAGTGTTCTTCTATATCACTCTGTGTCGTGTCAGCTTGGCTCGGTCGACCGATCCACTTGGATCCTACAAACACAGTTAGTTCGAATACTCCTACAAAACAGAGTTACCACAGTATAGTATAATACAAGAGTAGTAAAGTATAAGTAGATAGTAAATCTGTCTTTGATCTCAACTTAGAAGCCTATTGGTTTCTTTAGTTGGATCAGTGACCTAGGGTTTGTCCCTTCCCGGGACATAACCTTCCCATCACTCCACTCTAGTTGATTACCTCAACCTACCTGCCAACATTCACCCTCTAGACCTGTTTGGACTTTCTTTGCTTAGTGTATGATCGTCTGATCCACTAAGGCTTTTCCTACAATACTAAATTATCCAACAACAATAATAGTAAGGTAAAATACTATGGTAAAACTAAACTTTGAATTACCAAGATCAGCTAGTTCAGTCGACCACGCACAGTCTACTGGAAACCATCCGATCAATCTTTCTTAAAGTTCACTCCTCCAAGACTTCATGTTACCTAAAGTTACCTCTCCCTAGGACTTTCTCTATCTGGCTTCACTCACCAGAACCTAGAGTTACCTCCCTCTAGGGTTTTCTCCACCTGACTTCACTCACTAGGACCTAAGGTTACCTCCCCATAGGGTTTTCTCCACCTGCTTCACTCACCAGGACCTAAGGTTACCTCCCTCTAGGGTTTTCTCCACCTGGCTTTGTTGGGTGCTACTAGGAATTCCGTTTTGTTTCCCCTGTACAAAAATTTGTATAAGTACAGAACTTTTCCTAGCGACCCATGTGTTCTTCAAAAGTTAAACTTGGATTGCAAACGAAACTTAACATTATTAATCCAAGTTCAACTCATGTGTTCTTCATAAGTTAAACCATATTACAGAAGTTAATTAAATATCTATTTTAAGGATTAGCTTTCAGGTCGTTGGCGAGGCACTCGGAACGAAGTTAGAATCTCGTACACATTTGTTAAGACTATGAAGTTGATTAAAAATATTTTGCAACATTTGTTAGATGTACACATTTCTCATGGAGTTGTAAGGTGTGAAGTCCAGGTGGATCATAAACGATCAGACATTTGACACATGGATCGGATGAAGTCCTGGTAGGTCAATATGATCAGATGCTAAGCAATGATAAAGTCTCGATAGATCAAGATTGACTGAGTGTAGGGCAATGAAAAGTCCTAGTAAGTTAAGATCAATCAGATACTAGGAAAGGCGAGAGTTTTGCCTTTAAAAGGGTAAAATAGATGTAGCAATCGATTGCTAACCCTAAACCCTGAATTTAGGGTTTAAGGTGAGACAAAAGGCTTACAACTCAAGTCTCTAGTTGAACTAGTTAGTTGAACTAGCTCAATTCAACTACAGGCTACCATTCAATTTACGGATTCTAGCAATTGATTGGTGGCATTGTAGTAGTGAACAAAACTCTCCCAAATCGATCAGCCAGATCGATTGTCATTGGAAATCAATTGGTGACTCATAGAAATCGATTGCTTGGGTAAAAATAGCTGTTCTATAGGGGTAAACATTTAAACTATAGCAAGGTAATCAATTGGTGAAGGTAAGTAATCGATTGCTAGGTGAAAATTAGCTCGAATGCAACCTTGTCAAAGATAATTTTGGCTTCATTTGAAGGTGTTGGTTCTTGCGGATTTAGAGATGAAGTGCTTCTACAATTTCTACCATAAAGAGACAATTTAAAGCGATAAAAGAGCAAGTAAAAAATAGTTTCAATTGTAAAATTGTTTTTGTTTATTTGTGCTTTGTTTTGGGTTGTGGTGTTTTACAGCAACAAGTGTTGTAAGAGGCTTCTTGGAGTAGTTCCATTGTGAGGTGGCAAACCAAGTAAAATCTTGGTTTTATGCATGTGGCATTGAGTTTGCTTCAAGATTCCGTTGTGCATTCAATCAACACAATCAAAACTATTCACTTCTCCTCTAGCTAGCATGGATCCTAACAATCTTGAACTGTCAGGACTTTACCACTACCAAACATTCAGTCCTCCTTAACATGTTTGGACTTCCCTTCTCATTCCTAATATCTGGTTCTTCAAGATCTATCAGGACTTCCACCATTGTCAAGTGTCTAATCAATCATGACCCATTTAGACTTCAATTTCGCCAACTCCTTGTTGAACATCTAATCTACCAAGTATCAGGTCAATCGTAATTTACTTGGACTTGCTATTGTAAAATATCTGATCAACCGTGATCTACTTGGCTTTTCACTCAACCATCAAAATATCTTAGTCAACCTAACTCAAGTTTGATTGTATAAACAATCTCCTCCTCGAACAATCTCTTCTTTCACTTGACATCTTGCTCAACTATCAAATACATTGATCAACTATCAAGTATTTGATCAATCTTGGCCTACTTGATATATTACTCAACCTTAAACATATTAATCAAACATCAAAACTTAACTTAAGCTAAATTGAGTCAATTTGAGTTTGGTCAACCTTGACCAGGTCAATTCCTCCAACATTGACCATGTCTCTAAGTCAAAGTTGAATCTTAATTGTGACTAATTATAACAACTATATAATTTAATTTGGTGAATTGGCACGTTCAATGCTTCAGTGAAGTGGTTAGACCTCTAAGTATAGATCCCAGGAAACTCTGGCTCGAGATTCAACTATAAAGAATTGTAGGAGATTTGTTTTTCTCCAGTGGGTATTGAGCCTAAGAAAGTGGGCCATCTAGATATACTACCATGAGGACCTCCCGATTTATCCTGATGGCTACTAGTAAACTTCCATGAGGTCAGGTCGGTTATCTCTAGGATTAATTGGTTCGAAGAATTGGATAACTAGTTCCAAGTAAAAAAGATTGGGTGAATTGATGACTTAATTATTTTTGTAGAGTCAAAATTATACTTAGATTTTAGTTATAACCAATCAACTTAATTAACTAGTGCGAACTATCATATGCCTACAATGTCACACGACTTTAAAATTAATGTGTGATATTGAATTTTATAGTGATGGAATTATTAATGGGTACTAGATAGACAGACCAACACAAAAATAAAGAAACAACTCATCATCATGACCTACACCATTATTGATATTTTGTACGACATATAAAATGACTCATCCAAAGTATTTTTCAATATTTATATTGTTATGTGGGTAAGAGTAGTGTAGCTAGGATGGAGGATCCTATAGGAAGTCCTCATGTTACATCTATTTTTTAAATATTAATTTTATTTTATATTTTTATAATTTTTACTTTCACATGTTGGCATAGGTGGTATACTCCGTGATTTATTTATCTGTATTTTATCATAAGACTGATGATATTAGACGGTTTGGAATGAGCGATATCATTATATCTTGATGTCTAAAAGGCACAAATTAAAATTAATTTATTAATATAATCTTAGAGTGACATGCTAAAATTTAATATGATAATTGACATATTGGGACGAAACTAGGGATGGACTCACAAAGGGTCAAGGCGGTCATGCGTCCACCCCAAAAAATCTCTTTTTCCAAATCTTTTCAATCGATAACCTCTTACCCTTTTCTAAAAAAAAATTATTTCTCCCCTTTTAGCTTGTGATTTGTTAAATTATCACATTTTCCCTTGTTGCCCTCCACTTTTGACCTTTCGATTTTGGCATTTTTGAAACATATACCATATATATTTGTTGTTCTTTATGTATTAATTATTAGATTATTAGTTTGATTCTTTGGAGTTATCACCTATTTTGATAATATGAATCTTAAATCTTTTATATTATTTTGGAGTGTTGGACATTGAATATTTGTTAGTTTTATCATTTAGAATTGATTCTATGTATTTTTATTTTTTGACATATGGCTTGATTTTTTTTTTTTTTTTGTAGAACTATATAATATGTTAAGATATTTTTCAAGAAAATCAACTAATCAAGATTCACCATCTTTTGAAAAAAAAAAGTATTGATCAGTTTATTAAAAAAATAGTTATGAAACTTATGTTGAAAAAAAGTCTCAAGAGTCTTCTAATAAACTTCATATTGGTTCAAATATAATTGATCTTCCACTGGATCCAAGACTAAGACTTAGGATTAGTGATTATGAACATAATATCCATGAAAGAGTTTAAAGAAAGTATCATCTAAGAGACCCTATGCCAACCCCGTAAGCATAAATTTAAAACTATAGATTTCAATAACAAGCCATGAAGATTTAATCCGTCATGGTTTGATGAATTTGATTGGTTGGAATATAACATTACTAAGGATGCTGAGTTTTGTCTATATTTCTATGTTTTTAATTGTGGGGAGCAAGGGGGTGGTGATAAATTTGTTAGTGAATATTTTACAAATTGAAAAATAAAAGAAAGTTACATGTGTTGGAGCAATCCCGATGGTCCACGGGACCATGTGTTTTGGTGTTTGGGCAAAGGGTTTAACTTAGGTTCACCCTTGTATTTGATATGTGTATTTGAGTTGTACAGGTTTGCAGGATACACATGTGACTCAGGTTGATGGCTTCGGGTCCGTTGAAGGATGGAGCATCCGAGGGACCATGGACAAGGCAGTGAGGACAAGGGCGGAGGAAAGCGACTTCGAGGCATACGCGAAAGATGGCATTGGGGACGACCCGCGGGCTTGAATGCATCCGAGGGATGAGAGCCAAAGGAAGTAGGCTTGAAGGCAAGAGGTCAAAGCTGCAAATGAAACATCAAATGAGTCATAAGGGTGAGGGTACGAGTGCATGAGAGATTGTACTCGGAGTAAAATCCTAGTTTTAGGGTTTCACTGTAGAAGTACGGTAGCGTTACTGTACCAGTACTGTAGCGTTACTGTAGCGTTACTGCAGCAATACTGTAGCAGTCGACTGCATGTTTTAGCAGTCGACTGGGGCAGTCGACTGCATATTTTAGCAGTCGACTGGTAGGCGGGGTTTTCCAACCCGTGGCCTATATAACCAAGCCTTGGAAGCTTGGTTGAGGTTGACGAAATAGAGGTGGTTAATCTCTATTAGTAGTCTACTTGTGCCCTAGCTTGTAAAGAGTCCTTGGTGAGAGTTGTGGTGAGGTTTCTCCACCCACAAGGAGCTACGTGAGCTAGCCGGAGGTCTTCCGGGGAGTAATCCACCGACGGATAGGGATCATCCACCTTACAGGCAACCGTGGAGTAGGAGCTTTATCTCCGAACCATGTAAATCGGCGTGTGTTGGTTTGCTTGCTCTTTCTTGTTCTTTGTATTTGTATTTAGCATTCGTATTTGTGTTTGTATTATTTGTATTCCGCTGTGCAACTAAAAATTACGTAGAAAGCGATCGATTTTGGGGCACCGTCTATCCAACCCCCCTTCAAGCCGGTCACCGATCCCCCAACAAGTGGTATCAGAGCAAGGACGCTCTCTATTGGACTAACCGCCAAGGAGGCAAAAGATGACCGACTTGATTGAACCTCCAAAGTTTGAAGGAGGAAGCCTTGGGGACATCACCTATTGGATGATGAAGATGGAGATCTTCTTCAGCACGGATTGGGACACCATGATGGTGGTAAAGGAGCCATTCAAAGACCCAAAGGACAAGAAAGGAAAGAAGCTTCGAACACAACATTGGACGGAGGAGCAAACCTCACGATCGGAGGCAAACTCAAAGGTAATAGCAATTTTAATTGATTTATTGCCTCCTAATGTGATAAGTGGTGTAGGTAAATATGAGAACGCCCATGAATTGTGGAGTAAAGTGAAGAAATTACCATGGGAGGAATTTTTGCCTACACAAGAAGAAGAAGAAAAATCCGAAGAAAGTGATGAAGTGGTCCAAGAGGAGAAGAAGGACCAATCGGATGTGGAGACCAATTCAACATCAAAAGAAGAAGAGGAAGTAAATTTGGTCACATTTGAGGAAAAGGATGAAGAAAGGTCATCCACAAGTGTGGATGAGGAAGATATAGCATCTATATCCTCAAGAATTGAAGAAAATTCCAAGGCAAGTGAAGAAGAAGAAGAAGAGGTCTTGGAAGTGGTCAATCTAGTAAGCACCTCCACCGAAGCAAAGTCAAAAGATCACATCATTTGTTTCGGGTGCAATGAGAAGGGACACTACAAGAGTAGATGTCCTATGGGTAAGAAAGAGGTATCTCCTAAACTCAATTCAATCTCTTTAGAATCTAATTTGAGTTGTAGGAAGAAGAATGAGAAGATTAGATGCTTCACGTGTGGAGAACTTGGACACTACCACACAAGATGCTCAAGGAAGGGAGAGTTCAAGAGGTTGGAGCATCTAAAGAAGTGGGAGAAGAAGAAGAGGAGCTCAAGTCAAGGGGGAGCTTCAAGGGTAAGGGAGGTATACCCTAATTTGAAGTGTAATTCAAATTCAAACTCTTATGTTCCCATGCATGTTAGGAAAAATAATGTTAATCATTATATGCCCATGCAAAATTTTGGTTTCAAATATCATGATAGGAGTAGGGTAATTGTAGATCAAAACCCTAGGAGACCCATTCATGAAAAATCTAGAAATGGTAGACCTAAGAAGACCCAAGGCATTAATCCCAAGAAGGAGAGACATATGCCTAGAAAGGGTAGGTCTAGGAATGTCCAATTTGGATAAATTAACTCTAGGGTTAGGAACCTAGAGAAGGAGAATCAAGCCTTAAGGGGAAAGCTTGATAAGTTAGAACAATTCCTTAAGAGATTCAATGTTGGATCTAAGGAATTAAATATGGTGTTGGGTAGCCAAAGACCCAACCATGATAGATCGGGCTCGGGATACCGATCTAGTCCCTCCAAGGCTAATGAGAGATCATGTGCTAGGGTGGCAAATAATCATGTAAAGAGAGAGTCCTCCAAAGCTAAGGGAAAGTCTTATGCTAGGGTTGCATATGACTATAGCAAGGACAAGCCAATAAATGGCAAGGAAAAGTCATTTAATGGTAAGGAGAAATTAACCAAGGACAAAGTGTCCAAGGTTAAGAAAGTTAGATTTGTAGGCCAAGTGTCACCGGAGGTGCACCGGAATGGCCTAGCCATTGTGGATGAGTCACCTAGGGAGGTGGCTAAGGCTAAGAGCTCTAGGGGGAGCTCAAAGAGTCAATTTGGGACCCATGGCCAATGGATCTCAAGTGGGTTTTACTTGGGAGTCTAGGTTAGGTCATGGAATGTGCCAAGTGATTTGGAGACGGACTTGAGTCTCAAACTTAGGGAATTGGCACACATGGGTTGTGTTTCATGCTTGAAAATATAACATTGGGGTCATATAGCATGATAATTGGTTTTGGATGTATAGATGCCATATAAACCAATGCTAGGGATGCATTGTGGGTTAGTATGGGCAAATACATCAAGAGGAAGCCAAAACTAGGACTTTAGGTCAAGGTTCAATTGAACTTTTTAGCTAATTTTGTGTTTTATGTCAATCTTGGGATTGGTGATAGATATATTTTTATATATATTTTTCCCAAGTAGATATTGATATAATAGAGCTCTCTACAAAATTTGGGGATTTTTGGACGTCTGTGGAATTTCTAGCACATTTCTGAAGTTGGCAAGAAAAGGTTGATTTTTTCATAAATAGTGTACCAGTCGACTGGTAACACTGTTCATGAGCACAGAATGTCTCTGTAAGCTCATTTTCATGGGGGCAGTCGACTGGTACTTCTTGCAGTCGACTGATATCAGTCTGGAAGTGTTTTCAGCACTAGATTTTGACCAGGTCAGCTCATATAGATGTATGGGATCCATGGGGGATACATACATGAGTTTAGAAGTTTTCAATAATTGAGATATTGTTGGAGAATTTTTTGGATGTTAGGCAAAGGGGGAGAAGTAAGGTTTAGTTGGGAAAACCTGAAAGTACCTTTGTGTAGGGGGAGCCTTTGGATAGGTTCTTAAAAAGCCCGTTGTAAAAATCCTAACTCATGGGGAGCGTAGGTGTAGGGGGAGGGGAGCCTTGGGATAGGTTCAAATGCATGATGCATTGTTATGGCAGTTACCAAGTGTGTAACCTTGGCAACGTAAGTCCATTCGGCAGTGTAAGTCCAAGTGTGTAGCCTTGGCAACGTAAGTTCATTCGGCAGTGTAAGTCCAAGTGTGTAGCCTTGGCAACGTAAGTCCATTCAGTGGTGTAAGTCCAAGTGTGTAGCCTTGGCAACGTAAGTCCATTTGTTTTAGCATGTTTATTTGCTATATGTTTTCCCTAACTTAAACGTATTGCCAAACACCAAAAAGGGGGAGATTGTTGGAGTAATCCCGATGGTCCGCGGGACCATGTGTTTTGGTGTTTGGGCAAAGGGTTTAAGTTAGGTTCACCCTTGTATTTGATATGTGTATTTGAGTTGTGCAGGTTTACAGGATACACATGTGACTCAGGTTGATGGCTTCGGGTCCGGTGAAGGATGGAGCATCCGAGGGACCGTGGACAAGGCAGCGAGGACAAGGGCCGAGGGAAGCGACTTCGAGGCATACGCGAAGGATGGCATTGGGGACGAGCCGCGGGCTTGAATACATCCGAGGGACGAGAACCAAAGGAAGTAGGCTTGAAGGTAAGAGGTCAAAGATGCAAATGAAGCGTCAAATGAGTCATAAGGGTGAGGGTACGAGTGCATGAGAGATTATACTCAGAGTAAAATCCTAGTTTTAGGGTTTTACTGTAACAGTACTGTAGCGTTACTGTAGCGCTACTGTAGCAATATTGTGGCAGTCGACTGCATGTTTTAGCAGTCGACTGGTGCAGTCGACTGGGGTAGTCGACTGGCAGCGAACAGAATGTCTCTGTTCGCTTGGTTAGTGTGGAATCGAGCCGTTGGGATGTAACGGTCGAATTTCCACAGAGGCAGTCGACTGCATGTTTTAGCAGTCGACTGGTAGACGGGGTTTTCCAACCCGTGGCCTATATAACCAAGCCTTGGAAGCTTGGTTGAGGTTGACGAAATAGAGGTGGTTAATCTCTATTAGTAGTCTACTTGTGCCCTAGCTTGTAAAGAGTCCATGGTGAGAGTTGTGGTGAGGTTTCTCCACCCACAAGGAGCTACGTGAGCTAGCCGGAGGTCTTCCGGGGAGTAATCCACCGACGGATAGGGATCGTCCACCTTACGGGCAGCTGTGGAGTAGGAGCTTTATCTCCGAACCACGTAAATCGGCGTGTGTTGGTTTGCTTGCTCTTTCTTGTTCTTTGTATTTGTATTTAGCTTTCTTATTTGTGTTTATATTATTTGTATTCCGCTATGCAACTAACAAATACGTAGAAAGCGATCAATTTGGGGGCGCCGTCTATCCAACCTCTCTTCAAGCCGGCCACCGATCCCCCAACAACATGAGCATGCGTATGTGTGTTGGAGGGGGAGGAGTGGGGAGGGGTGTCCCTAATAGTGCTCCTAGCTGAGCTTTTAGCAAATGTCAAGACTTGCTAAATCAAGAGTAACATATTTAGAATAATTTTGTTAAAGTAACAAAGGAAGTAAAAATTGATTATAGGATTCAATTGTCGCCATGAATTAAGTGCAACAGATTTCTTATGAATCATGGTCTCCCATTTCATGGTCACAATGAATCTGAAGATTTAAGCAATCAAGGACTATTGTTGAACAAATACAATTTCTTGCTAACAATAATAAAGAAGTTAAGAGAGTTGTACTTTAAAATGCCCTTGGGAATATGAAATTGACTTCACCTAAAATTCAAAAAGATATTGTGAGGGCTATAGCATTTGAAACAATTAAAGCTATAATTAGAGAGCTTGGTGATAGAGTATTTTCAATTCTTATTGATGAATCTCAAGATATGTCTATAAAAGAGCAAATGAATGATTTTTTTGAGATTTGTGAATAAAAGTGGATGTGTGGTTGCTCGATTTTGGGTCTTAAACATGTTAGAAGTGCTACTACAAATCACTGAAAGAAAAATTTTATCTATTTTTGGCACATGGTTTGAGCATTTCAATGTTGCAACATCAAGGTTATAATGAGGCTATCAATATGCAAGGTGTGTATAAATGGACTTAAAGCTCTCATCTTGAAAGAGAATGAGTTTACACATTACATCCATTATTTTACTCATTAACTTCAATTAGTTGGTGGTAGTAGTGAGGAAACATGCATGTACTTGTTACTAGACTTTTCAATTTAATTTTTGATATTGTTAGTATGGTTGGAGCCTCATGTATCGGTAAGATACTTTGCAAGAGTCATAAGTTGCTAGAATAATTGCTAGTCTAGAAAAATGAAGAAATCCTTAGTGGGTTGGGATTGAATCAAGAGACATCTCTTGTTCATCTTGGTGATACATGTTAGGGATCACATTACAGAACTCTAAATAGTTTCATTATATTTTTGCATCTATTGTTGATGTACTTGATGTAATTGTGGTAGACGACTTATTTTTAGATAAAAAAATGTAAAGCATCTTGTTTGCTAGAGGCAATACAATATTTTGAGTTTATGATTACTCTTCATTTGATGTAATCATTATTGGGAATAACAAATGATTTGTCACAAACTTTGCACATGAAAAAGATGATTGTTTCATATTTCTAGATAATGCATTCAATTATAATAAAAAATGATTACGCTCACCCCAAGCACTCCTCACAGCCCGTTTCTAGGTAATGTGAAGGGAACATGGGGTCATCTTATAACCGGCGGCTAAGTTAGCTAGGGGATGGGAGAAGTTTTTCCCCCGAGTGCGTGCATCCACAAGGAATTGATCCCTTGTCCTATTGTCACAAGTCTGTCACCTTAGCCAACTCAACATCCCATGGGACAATGACACCTTCAATCAATAAGGGATGATGGAGTTCTTTGTTGGATGTGACATTCAATTTTTGTGGGAAACATTTTATTTATGTTCCCAATATAGATGATATATTTGTAGCTCGAGGAAGATCACGGCGCATAACTAAAAAGATGATAATTTCCATCACTACCATGTTGAATTATTCAATACCGTCATTGATATGCAAGTACAAGAGCTAAATAGTCGATTTAATGATACTAACATTGAATTATTGCTTTGTGTTGCATGCTTAAAACCATTTAATTCTTTTGCATCGTTTGACAATCAAAAGCTATTCGATTAGCCAAATTATATCCAAGAGATTTTTCTGATATTAATCTTTTAGAACTCTCAAATCAGATTTAGACTTTCTATGTTCAATCAGATATTAAGTTTTCAAATTTAATGGAGTTGAGTGATATTACTCGATTGGTGGTGGAAAATAGAAAAGACAGCATATCCATTGATTTACAAGCTTTTTACATTGACTTTGATTTTGCCGGTTGCACCTTCCATAGTAGATAGAGAGCATTTTCAGTTATGAAGATTGTGAAGAATCGACTTCGCAATAGAATGTGTGATCAATAGTTAAATGACTCTATGACGACATTTATTGAAAAAGACATATTTAGTAAATTATCAAATAATTATATCATGCATTATTATTTAAAAAAATGAGAGACTGTATAAGTCAATTGTAAATCACATTTGAAATTTCTAGGTCCGCCACTAGACCAAACAAAACAAATTAAAACAAGTGAAAGGGAGCATTCATTCAACACATCATTTTGAATAGCATTAACTACTAACCTCTAACATTTTAAATATATATGAGAGGTGTTTAAATTTGTTTAAACAACAATAAGTTTATATACTCCTTAAGCATGGGGAGGTTATGCTCCTCGTTGTAGTTGTACATCACCCTCACCATCCTAGCACTATTCAAGCAAGCCGTCACAAAATCTTGAGAGAATGTTGAGGTCGATGAACTGAAGCATTCCTTGTTGAGCTCCTCCCACTCTTCATCTATCATTTGCATTACTTTTTCCTTTGCAACTTCTAACGACCAATGTGGGTTCTCCTTCATCATGCAAATCAACAACGAGCCATCCCTCCCAATTTGTTTTTCGTCCTAATTATCATACACGATAAATTCATTATCCTCTTGCTAGTATAGAATCATAAAAATTAAAAATAATATATCTACCTTTGCACTTCCCAAGTCATCCCAAAGTCGAAGAATTCTCGAAGGACAAGATATAAGACTCGGCAGATCTTCACAGAGATCATTCGTCGTGCGATGTCCTAATAGAAAATACATGTGCATTAAGGCTGCAGGAACACCACAAGTAATTGTGGCAATCTTCATGTAGTCATCCATTGTCGGGACTTGGTCTTTCGACAACAATTTTGCTTCCACTAAAAATGCATTACTTAATTGTATCCACTACAAAACAAAGTCAATTTTTAACCAAATTTCAGTGATAATAAAAACACTAAAACATATTTTACAAAAAGAACAACAATTCATACTGATTTCTTTAGATATTCGATTGGATTCCATCCATGTTCCTTGAGCACAATTTCGGCAATCTCATTGATAGTGCTATTTAATTCCTTGAAGCATACCCTCATGTAGTTGGGAAGTGAATCCATTGAAGAGTGATCCCATCTGCAATGGTCATAAAAGTCATTAACAATTAACTGATCACTCTAAAAAAATATTTGATCCTATGAGTTGGTGAAATAAACGTGACTAAATACCTTTCAATGGCCTGTACAAAGAGATGGAGATCGTCGATCGATCCTTCCACGTCAAAAATATCGTCAAGAAGATAAACAAATGCGATGATCTTCGAGAGAACAACCCTATAACTTGAAAATTTAGGGTTTGGTAGACATGTCATTGTCCAAGTGAACCACTTCAAGGATTGATCCCGAGCAAACCCTAGCTCTTGGCCCAATCCTGACTTCTTCCACCATCTATATACATATACATATATAATCAATCAAATAATAATTAGGATTTTAAAAAGAAACCAAATCAAGGTTGAACAACTTTTTCATCTACTAATTAGTTCAATTAACAAGTTTGAACATCACAAATAATTAAACTTAGCTTGGCTCATTTGTAGCCCCAATTAACAAAAATTAGGCAAAACTAAAACTATACCTTGTGACTTGTTTTAGTTCCTTTTGATGCAGTGACTGGAGCATGGTGAAATCCATCTCCCCCAATTCTCGAACATGCAAATTGTGATAGAAGTTGTCACTATCAAGATATTTCCTGGCTTGGAATCTCTGCAAGGTCATATGAGATGGAGTCTCCAGCACATGTTCAATAGTTACTGCAAACTCTGGCCCCAAAGATGCCATGTAGGACCTGAGGTGATGGCTACTGAATTCATTGGCCCTGTAGAGTATTAATTCCCCACCAGTATTCAAATTCGACGCTTCAAATAGATTCATCAGCCCATCCATCTCCTTGCTGAGAGACGCCATGAACTCTCCTCTACCATCATGGAACCTGCGCAGCACATCTAAAGAGATAGAAGGAATTGGTTTAATTAAGCCCATTTCATTTCATTTCATCATGCAATACAACGACAACTACAAGCATAAACCTCAGTTACCTGTCGAAACAGGGTATCGAGCTTGTCTCAGTAACCGGAACAAAAGGGTCACTTCCGCAATGCTGCTGGCTTCGCCATTGGAGATGGGGAGTCGCTGGTCGTATAAAGAATGCATCTCGGCCTGAATCTCTTCTTGAAATGGTAGTCGATGGCGAGCTTTTGAAGGGAGTCTATGAACAGCAAGGTCTCCTTGGCTCCTCTTGTCTGGTCATCAAACATCCTCCTCACTTGGCTCAACCGGTCGCTGTGTCTCAGGCACAAACTCTCCTGCATGCATGCATGCACAGAATTAAAGCAGCAGGCCATGAACCAACTAATTAATATGAGAATAGCTAAGAGTAGTGGCCACTCACTTGATCTTCAAAGATGTCGGACTTCATGATTCGTTGTTTCTGCAACTGATGAAGCCGCGGCGGCATGGCGATGTGAGTACTGCTGGGGTTATTGGTGGTGTTGGTGTGGAGAGAAGCCATAAACTTGGGGTAGAAGGAGGAGGAGCACTGCGCCAGCATCTTGCTCTGTCGGACTGGAATGGATTACTAATCGTATAAAATCTGTGTGTTTGATAAGCAGAGGCGGACCCTATTTATAGAGTGCAGTGGAACCCTGGTCAGTTTCTCGACGTGATTGTGCATCTGTACCAATGTAGCCGAGTTGATACATCATACATACTTATCTCATTTTACCTCACTGTGGGACCGATGTTCCGGGCGAGCAAAATCATTTTGATGACTGGATTGGTCCAATTATAATGGTCAATTTGGTTGGATGATCCGGTCAAACTAATTGATCAATAATGTTGCGGCAATTTGATTGATTTAAACGAGTATGTTAATTTGAATACTTGAATTTGGATGAATCCGCGTGTGGCGGCTTTGGATCACGTGAAATCTGCATTTAAATTTCAGCAATTCATTAAATGGTTTATACTATTTTAGTATTTTTCAAAGTACGAATCCATTTCCTATTCTATACCAATCTAAATTTCTCTATCATTTTTTTTTCTCTATTCTCTTTTCTCTCACCTCTCTCTTCTATGCATGCAGTGCCTTCATACCTGCATAACATACGTTTGGTATGCAAATCATATTAGACTCACGACATTAAAAGTTTATTCAATTTTTTATAACATTTTAATTTATATATTTGGAGGAGTCAAAATAAACTATGAATAACATATTCAAACTTCTTATAATCTTGGAAATACACATGAACTGAAATAGATACAATCAAAGATATCTAAGTTCAAGATTAGATTTCGATCAAAATTCACTAATGGACCTATAAATCTCAGATTGTATCAATTTCTGTATCTATGGATTTCTGATGTTGTAAGGAATTCAAATATACTACCCATTATTTATTTTGGCTTCTCTGAGGTGTTGAATGTAATAAAGAAGAATTGATAAAAATCTCCACGTTGATCCTAACATGTATCGTATCAAGCCCAACATGAAGATTTTTAGCAATTCTTCCTTAATACATTTTAACACCTCAAAGAAGCCAAAATAAATAATGAATAACATATTTGAACTCCTTGCAATATTAGAAATCCATAGGAACTAAAATGAGTGTAATCATAGCTCTCTAAGTCCATCAGTAGATTTCGGTCAAAACTCACTGATAGACGTAAAAACCTCAGATTGTACGTAGCCATTTCAATTCATGTGAATTTCTGAGATTGCAATGAATTTAAATATTCTATCCATTGTATATTTCGACTTCTCAGAGGTATTAAAATATAATAAAGAAAAATTAACATAAATCTCCACATTGGGCATGATATGATACATATCATACCTAACAACTTAATAAAATATGATATCTTAGCTTAATCATAGTTAGTTATTCTGTGAAAATATGAACTCTGCACTATAAACTTGAATGAATTCTCTTGTGCTACCATGCATTTACAATCATATTTAGTCTTCATGACAATGATATAGTATTGGTGGACCATTGACGACTTGTCTTCTTCATAATTTGAGAGGTTAGTTATAAAAAAATTTGAATTTGGAACTCATTAGCATTGAGCCGACCTCACCTACTATGAATTATTTAGAGATGGAGGTGAATAACCTATTTATAGAGTACAGTAGAACTATGGCCGGTTTCTACCCAAGGATCAATTTTTCTTAGTTCATTTCCTTGAAGTTTAAACCGCTTTTTATCGAATCCAGTAGATAAGTTTTTAAAATATCCAAATCACGTATCATAATTTCAAATTTACCCAATCACATACCTATTTACCATTTTACCCTCATCCTTAAATCAATTCGACTGAAAAATAAATCAATTGAATCGATTTCATTAATTCTGTTTGAAAAATCCATCAATCGATTTCGATTAAAATTAGCTGATGGAGCTAGAGACCTCGGAATGATATGAAATCAATTTCTATGTGTTTTGTCTAGATCTCCTGATTGTAAAAAATGCTATCAAACATTAATTTGATCCAATATAATGAGAGCAGTGATTTTTTGAACATAAATTAGTTTTTCGGATACATTCATGTTCAAAAAATCACTACTCTAAATATATTATGTCAAATTGATATTTGATAGTATTTTTACAATCAGGAGAACTAGACGAACAAATAGAAACTGGTTTTATGTCGTTTCAAGGTCTCTAGTTCCATTAGCCAATTTCGACCGAAATCAGTTGATGGACCTAGAGACCTTGAAATGACATAAAACCAGTTTTTATGTGTTCATTTAGTTCTCATGATTATAAAAAAACTATCAAATATCAATTTGACACAATATATTGAGAGCCATGTTTTTTTTTTAAACTATGGCCAAATGAACTTAAATAAAATCAATGTAGGTTCATTCGATCAAAATCGATTGATGTACCTAGAGAACTCGGAATGAAGTAAAACCATATACTATGAGTTCTTCTAGTTTTTATGATTATATCAATTCTCTTAAGCATCAATTTGACCCAATATATTAAGAGCAGTGATTTTTTGAACATGAATTAATTTTTTAAATATATTTATATTTAAAAAATCGCTACTTTTAATATATTGGGTCAAATTAATGTTTGATAGTATTTTTATAATCAGGGGAACTAGACAAACAGATAGAAATTGGTTTCATATCATTTCGAGGTCTGTAAGTCCATCAGCCGATTTCGGCCAAAATTGATTGATGGACATAGAGATCTCGAAATGATATGAAACCAGTTCCTATGTAACAAAATACTATCAAACATTAATTTAACTGAATATATTAAGAGCAGTAATTTTATAAATATTAATTAATTTTTTTGAACACATTCATATTTAAAAAAATCACTGCTCTCAATATATTGGGTCAAATTAATATTTGATAATATTTTTATAATTAGGAGAATTAGATGAATACATAGAAACTAATTTCATATCATTCCGAGGTCTCTAGCTCCATTTGCCAATTTTGATCGAAACTGGTTGATGGATTTTTCAATTGATTCAACTGATTTATTTTTCCAGTCGAATTGATTTAAGGATGAGGATAAAACAAAAAATAGATACATGATTTGATAATTTTAAAATTATGATATATAATTCAAGTATTTTAAAAATTCTTCTACTGGATTCGATGAAAAATTGAAATTTAAATGCCCCCCACTTAGAAGATCATTACTTAAAGACATGCCAATATGAGTAAAAGGGCAATCGACAAAGAAATGGCAATCGAGAATCGACAATCACTAGTTTGAGCAATTTGTTTCTTCTACATTATGCATCTGCACCAAAGAGATGGCAATCGACAATCACTGTCAGCTTGCATGTAAGTATCATATATTGCATTTGATATATTGCTATAATAGTACTAAAAAAATATTATTATTTAGCACAATGATCATGCCTGCTCGATCTTAGGGATGTTTCAGGTTTTTTTTTAAATTTTTTTAATGTTTGAATTGGTCTAAACAAATCATAATTCGATTTTCAGCCGAATCTCCATCTTTAGAAAATTATGACATGTCTTCGGTTATTATGGGACTTATTTAGTGTTTGATCAATTAGATATGGTTAAGCGGGTGGGTTAAGCAATTGATGAGCTAATAATGTTGGGTCGGGCGGGTTAGTTAGATTAGGGGAGAGTTGGACTGGCCAAAGGATTTGATTGATCTGGTTGAGTTAATTCAACTAATAGACTACTTAAGCTGGACAATTTAATCGATTTAAGTAAGCTAATAAATTTTGATGAGTATTTGGTCTGAATGGACTAAATATATCGATTGACTGGGTAGGTCCAATTAAAATGGTCAAGTTGGTCGGCCAATTTGGTTGGATGATCCGGTCAATCTAGTTGATCTAGAAAATAGAGGTTTTAGGAACTAGAGGAGTTGATCGATTATATCAGGTTAAACAGACTAAGAAATTGATGAGCTAATGGTGGTAAAATTATTCATGTTATTTAAATTAAAAATATTTTTATAAATCTTATAATATTAATGTGATAAAATTTTTAATTTAAACTAAATTTTTAAATACAAATTTTTTATTCATGCAAATTAATCAATTTAGAAAGACTAATTTAGCTAGTTAAACTACTTTAATTAGGTTGACTCATCCACTCGATCCACACTACAAATATGACTTTTTATAGCGCATCATCAATGACACGCGGTTAAAGTGCGTTGTTAATAATAATTTTTACAACGCACCCAATTATATGCATTGCGGATAGTGTAATATTTATACAAACGACAGCATGCATAAAAAATACGCTGTCAATAATATTTTCTATGGCATACCAAGTACGTTGTTAAAACTTAATATTAAAAATACGCTGTTAAATACCTATCATATATATAAATGACGACGTGCAAAAAAACACACTGCCAATAAGTATTAAAAAAATTTAACAGCATATAATGTTCGCTGTTAATTATTTTCAAGCTCTTCTAATATATTTTGTTGAAACATCTCATCTACTAATTATTCGTCAAAACTTTTTGGCTCCCGCATTTATTTTTCCGCCAAACTCCTCACCGCCAACAAAACCTCACGCCCAAAACCCCTCCCACGAAAAGCTAAACTTGCGATCTCTTCTCATGTAAAACCTAAACTCCATTTCCTCAAGTGAACTCCCTCCGCCAACAACTCTAAACTCCATCTCCGTCAACGTCTCCGCCCATCCTCGGCGAAGCCCTCTCCTCCGACGCCCTCTCCATCGAAGCCCTCCGCCGAAGCCCTCCACCAAATTGATCTTCGTCGTGATCTTTGTTGGTACCAATCATCTTAATCCAAGTACTTATCTCTTATATAAGTAAGATTTGCTTCATTATTTATGATATAGTTGTAGACCCGTTAATTGTTTTTTATGAGCTCTCCTGGTTTTGATTTCTAGTAGGTTTTGATTGATCAAACTCCATCTCTTGGTATTCCGATCTAGGTTTCACCAATGCCTCTTACGATTTTAGTTAATCTTCATCTATTATTGAGGGTTTGATCTAGTTTTATCTGCAAAAATAAATTTTTTTTTTAGTGTAGAATCAGGATCGTACTGGAGGTTCATTTTATGGTTTTGCATCTTTCCGTCTAATCCATCTTTTCTTTAGGACCCTCTAGTTTTCCCTCAGTTATCATGTGTAGATGTAATTGCCACTTTAGGGGGAAAAGTACTCTAAAGATTAGCTCCTAAGGTCTCTTCTAATTTTTTTCCCCTTCGTTTTCCTTTCTTTATTGATGCTGATTTTAGGTTAAAGACATGCCAATATGAGTAAAAGGGGATCATCATTTATATCTTCCATCAACTATCTATAAAACTTTGTTGATTTTGGTCGAAAGGAACTCCCCATTGACTATATAAGTTTTGTTTGTGTTTTGCCTACATGTGAATAGCATGTCTTATTTCATTATTGACGTGTCTAATTTTAGTTTGCATGTGCAAGTTTCTCTAGCTCATGTGATAAGCTAGAGACATATATGGTTTTATTCTACTTATAATATTTGCCCATGCATGTTTTTATTCTACTTATATTAAAATCAGATAATGCAAGCTTTAAATTTAATGGAATTGTCTCATTAAATAACACATCAAGGATGCGTATCTTCAGCATAATTATCTAGCTCATCTAGTATTAATATGAAAAAGTAGGAGCTTAAAACTCTAACACCAGAAATACCAATATCCCAAATAACTTCTATTACATTAATAAACAATAAGAGAATTATTTTCCCCTAGTTGTTTACAAATTTAAGCATACTTTTAAATAAATAAAAAACCTACGCAAATTCTTTCTATATTTTCCATTATCAAATAAATAGTAATTATAGTTGATCTGCATTGTAATCTGACAAAGTTTTACCATGGTGAATGACCTACTTAATTATGCTTTTGCTCACCTCAGTTAATGAAACTATGTTTATTTTTATATTTTATGTTTATTTTTTGTATCTTTTTTTAATTAATTAATTTAATTTGGTAATCTATGCACAACGCTTAAGCCATGTTTGCTCCCCTTGTTATGAGACAGAGACCACTTTCTTTCATCTGAAGCTTAGATCATTTACCAAATAGATAAGGACTGGATGTGTCTGCCTTCAAGGCTTGTACCCGAGTATAAAGAAGGGTTCAAAAATTTCTTGCACAAGCTAGGAACTATGCCAAAACACATGAAATAATCTTATGTCCTTGCAAGCGTTGTAAAAATAAGAAGTATATGAAATTTGACCAAGTGTACGAGTACTTAATTATTAAGGGAATAGATCCTTCTTACACTAGTTGGGTCTTCCATGATGAAAGTTATACCTCACAATTTCAAGACGAAGGTAGTTCTGGAGGAGTTCAAGTAGAGGATGATAAAAGTAGAGAGGAATATTACTTATATAGGAATGTCTTTGTGACGGAAGAAGAGGTTGGACACACTATATCTGAGGCAAAAGATTATGAAATGGATGATTTATTAGAAGATGCAAAAACTCCTCTCTTACCTGGTTGTACAACTTACACAAAGTTGTCAGCAACCATCACTTTACACAATTACAAGTCTACTAATGGTCACACTTACAATAGTTTCAATGAGCGTCTTAAGATCTTAGGTGGTATGCTTCCAGAAAAAGACACTTCTAGAAACTGTTTATTCAATGAGAAAGATATTAAAACCATTTGATTTATGATATGAAAAGATTCATGCTTGCACAAACGATTGTTGTCTATTTAGAAAGGAGTTTAAAAATTTGGACTTATGTCCAAAGTGTGGTTCCTCAAGATGGAAGGTGGACAAAATAACCACCAAAGTTCGTAAAGGAGTTCTTGAAAAGGTACTATGGTCTATGGTATTTTCCCGTGATACCAAGATTAAAATGGATGTTTACAATAGAAAAAAAGGCTGAAGACTTATTTGGCACTCCAACCACAAAAGTCAAGATCATATGATGTGTCATCCGGTTGATTCAGTAGCCTGGGATACAAAAAATCATACGTGGCCGACTTTTGCATTAGATCCTAGAAATCTCTGACTTGGTCTTGCTATAGATGGATTCAACCCTTTTGGTGACCTTAGTTCTAAATATAGTTGTTGGCCAGTTATTTTGGTAAATTACAACCTTTCTCCATTGATGTGTATGGTGAAGAAAAATCTTATGCTAACATTACTGATTCCAGGCCCAAAACAACCTAGAAATGATATAGATGTCTACTTGGAACCCTTTGTGGAGGATTTGAAAGAGCTGTGGGACAAAGGTGTAGAAGCTTATGATGCATTTAGAAAGTCAATGTTCAATCTGAAGGCCATTTTGATGTGGACAATCAATGATTTTCCTGCTCATGGAAATCTAACTGGATGTGCCACAAAAGGAAAAGTTGGTTGCCCAATATGTGGTGAAGACATATGTTCAATGTGGCTTAAGTACAATGGCAAGTTTGCATACTTGGGTCACAGGAGATTTCTTGCTCCTAATCATCCATTTCGTCAAAAAAAGAAGTGATTTAATGTGAAAAAAGAGACAAAAGGGAAACCTATACCTTTGACTGGGTTACAAATTCTCAATGCAGTGAAAGATATTGAAAATGATTGGGGCAAAAAATAAAGGGTGAGACTATCAATACTTGTGAGAAAAAGAGAAAGATGCGGGAGAGTTCAAAAAGAGTATAAATATCAGTTCAAATGTGGAAGAAAAAGTCAATTTTTTTCGATTTGTCATACTGGAGTGTAAGTTATTTAACTCTCTATTTAATAGTTTTTAATAATTTTTTATATTCCTGAACTAATACTATGAAATGTATTGATGATTACTTACATGGGCTTCTATTACGTCATAATTTAGATGTGATGCATGTTGAAAAGAATGTTTGTGAGAATATCATACCTACATTGAAACATGAAGAAAAAAATATCCAAAGATGTTGTTAATGCTTGCAAAGATTTGATGCACTTAAAAATTAGAGAAAAATTACATCCTCAACAAAAAGGGGAAAACATGTATCACTTACCTGCTGCACCTTACACATTATCTAAAAAAGAAATGGATGTATTTTGCTCTAAGTTGAAGAAAATAAAGTTTCCCGATGGCTATAGCTCAAATATTGGTAATTGTGTTTCTTCAGAAGAGTGTAAACTTATTGGGCTGAAATCTCATGATTGTCATGTTCTAATGCAACAATTGCTATCAGTTGCATTGAGAAATCTTTTACTGAAAGGTCCACACAATACTATATTTCTGTTGTGTGCATTTTACAATGAATTATGTCAAAGAGTGTTAGACAGAAACCGTTTAGAACAACTCGAGGAGAATATTGTTGAAACTCTATGCATGTTGGAAAGATATTTTCCACCGGCTTTTTTTACCATTTCGGTTCATTTGACAATTCATTTAGCTAGAGAAGCTCGCTTGTGTGGACCAATCCAATTCTGCTGGATGTATCCATTTGAAAGGAAATAAATACTATACAACAAATTAGATTTTGTTAATAACACTTCTTTTATCTAATTTATTTTTTATTTAGATTTATGAAAATGGTAAAAGGTTATGTGAAGAATCGAGCAAGGCTAGAGGGTTGCATAGCAGAGTGTTACCTCGCAGAAGAAAGAATGCAATTTTGTAGTGCTTTTATTAATAAAGCTGCTAGTATTAGTGTCCTTTCTAATCAGAATGCAGATTTGGAGAATGGATTAGTGGAAGGTCGCCCAATTTCCCAAGGAAAAGTCAAGAATTTAGAAGAACTCTGCACTATAAACTTGAATGAATTCTCTTGTGCTACCATGCATTTACAATCATCGATGAATTGTTGATACTGTCAAAAGCAAAGTTTAGTCTTCATAACAATGATATAGTATTGGTGTACCATCGACGACTTGTCTTCTTCATAATTTGAGAGGTCGGTTATAAAAAATTTGAATTTGGAACTCATTAGCATTAAGCCGACCTCACCTACTATGAATTTGTTGGTTGCTACTCGGAAAACCTAATGGTTCCACTGTACAAAAATTTTGTACAAAGCTCTGAACCTTTTCCTAGCTACCATGTGTTCTTTTAAATTAAACTTGAATCGCTTGCGGAACTTAACACGTTTGATCCTAAGTTTAATTTATTTGTTCTTTTAGGTTTAGACTTGGATCTCCTGCGAAACTTAACACGTTTGATCCAAATCTCCTAGGTTATTAATTCCATTAAATATTAATTTCTAAAATTGGCTTCCAAGACTGCATGGCGAGGCACATGACCTTCTTTGATATGGGAACAACCACCACCGCCTAGACAAAGCCTTTTAAGGAAAGCTAATATTTAATTTCCTTAAATAACTTTAGATCAACCAAAAAGAACAATCAAATCACAAGGAAAAGAAAAACAAAAGAACACAACATCGAAAACTAATTCGAAATACTAGAATCGCATGCCTCTTGTATTTGGTATTTTTACATGGAGATATAACTAACATGATGCGGAAAACAATATTAGTTATACCTTACTTAGTAGATAATGACCTCTTGATCTTCTACTGTATTCCTCTTCTAATCTCGGAAGTTGTGTGAGCAACGATCTTCCGAGACGAGGACCACCTAGCACCTTCTTCTCCTTCCTTCAAGTTTCGCCAAGCACAAAGCTTCCAAAGGATGAAGATCTTTTTCCACCAACCAAGCTCCAAGGGATGCAAGCTTTCTCTCCTTCTTCTCCAAGCTAAAATCTGGCCACCACTTGATCTCCAAGGAGGATGAGAGGTTCGGCCACAAAGATGGAGAGAAGAGAAAGGGAAGAGGCCGGCCACACCAAGGAAGAAAAGAGGGAGAAAAATAATAGAGGTTGTTCACCTTGAAAGCACCCAAAACCCCCCAAAACCCCCTCTTTTATAATCGTTAGCTTTGGCAAATAAGAAAATTTAATTACAATAAAATTTCCTTAACTTTCCTTGACATGAATTAAGAAAAATTAAATAAAATTTCCTAATTAACCATGTCATGGTCGGCCACCTCATGGAGAGCAAACAAGGCAATTTTCAATCAACAATTAAAATTCCTTATTTGTCTTCGGAAATTTTAAAAAATAAAATTTCTCCTTAAAATCCCTTCATGGTTGATAAAAAGAATTTTCTATAATTTTAATTTTTCAACATGTGAATAATTTACAAAGAAGAAAAATAAAATATCCTTCCAATCTACAAATAAGGAAAGAGATTTAATCTCTTTCTTTAATCTTTTGTAGAAACTTATAAAAGAGATATTTTAATTTTTAATCTCTCCAATAAATTATATCTTCCACATAAGAAAATTTTAAAATTAAATTTTTTTTTCTAATTTAATACGGCCGGCCACCTAAGCATGGGTTCAAGCTAGGGTCGGCCACCCATGGACCAAGGTTTGGCCGGCCCTAGCTTGATCCTCAAGCTTGCTTGGCCGACCCCTACACCATGGGTATGAAGGTGGGTATAGTACTCTATAACTAAGAGGCTATGATAGGGACCGAGAGGAGGAATTGGTTTTGGTCTCCTGATAAAATTAAGCATCCCGTGTTCACCCCGAACACACAACTTAATTTTATCAATAATAATTCATTCCACTAAAGAACTATTATTGAACTACCGCACCAATCCCAAATTACATTTTTGGGCTCCTTCTTATTATGAGTGTGTTAGTCTCCCTGTGTTTAAGATGTCGAATGCCCACTAATTAAGTGAGTTACTGACAACTCATTTAATTAATATCTTAGTCCAAGAGTAGTACCACTCAACCTTATCATCATGTCGGACTAAGTCCACCTGCAGGGTTTAACATGACAATCCTTATGAGCTCCTCTTGGGGACATTATCAACCTAGATTACTAAGACATAGTGTCCTTCTATAATCAACAACACACACTTTAAGTGATATCATTTCCCAACTTATCGGGCTTATTGATTTATCGAACTAAATCTCACCCATTGATAAATTAAAGAAATAAATATCAAATATATGTGCTTGTTATTATATTAGGATTAAGAGCACACACTTCCATAATAACTAAGGTCTTGTTCCTTTATAAAGTCAGTATAAATGAAACGACCTCTGATGGTCCTACTCAATACACTCTAAGTGTACTAGTGTAATTATATAGTTAAGATAAACTAATACCTAATTACACTACGACCTTCCAATGATTTGTTCCTTTCCATTTTGGTCATGAGCTACTGTTTATAATTTATAAGGTACTGATAACATTATCTTCTGTATGTGACACCACATACTATGTTATCTACAATATAAATTAATTGAACAACTACAAACAAATGTAGATAATTTGACCAAATGTGATTCTTTATTCAAAATAAATGTTTACAAAAGCTTAGGCTTTCAGTATACACTCTAACAATCTCCCACTTATACTAATAACTAAGTTCATGCCATACATCTGATTCTCATCCCCTCCACATGCCTATCGAAAGCTTTTGCCGGAAGGGCCTTAGTGAAAGGATCTGCCAGGTTATCTGCTGATGCAATCTTGGCGATGACAACTTCTCCTCGCTTCACGATATCTCATATTAGGTGGTACTTGCGCTCTATATGTTTACTTGCCTTATGAGCTCATGGTTCCTTCGAGTTTGCAACTGCACCGCTATTATCACAATAAATTGTGATGATTTTGGGCAAACCAGGAATCACATCTAAGTCCATTAGAAAGTTCCTGAGCCGTACTGCTTCTTTAGCTGCCTCAGAGGCTGCTATGTACTCAGCTTCCATGGTTGAGTCCGAAACACATTTCTGCTTAGCACTCCTCCATGCAATGACTCCACCTCCCAAAGTAAACACATAGCCAGATGTAGACTTACTGTTGTCCCTATCTGATTGGAAATCTGAATCTGTGTAACCCACAGGGAGCAAATTGTCTGCTTGGTAAACTAGCATATAATCTCTAGTCCTTCTCAGGTACTTTAATATATGCTTTACCGCAGTCTAATGTCCTTGTCCAAGGTTACTCTGATATCTGCTAACCATGTACACGGCCAAACAGATATCAGGTCTCGTACACAGCATTGCATACATAAGGCTTCCGACAGCCGAAGCATAAGGAACTGCTTTCATGTCATCTATCTCCTTTGATGTCTTTGGAGACATCTCTTTAGATAGAGCTACTCCATGCCTAAAAGGTAATAAACCTTTCTTGGAATTCTGCATGCTAAAACGAGCAAGGATTGTATCTATATATGAAGCTTGGGACAGATACAACATTCTTTTCTTGTGATCCCTTATAACTTTGATCCCAAGAATATATGCACAATCTCCTAGGTCCTTCATATCAAATTATTTGGACAACCATACCCTTACGTCCGATAATACCTTGACATTGTTGCCAATTAACAAAATATCATCTACGTATAGTACAAGAAATACCACCATGTTTCCATTACACTTCTTGTATACACAAGACTCATCTGGACACTGAATAAATCCATATGACTGGATTACTTCATTAAACCGGATATTCCAAGACCTTGAAGTTTGCTTCAGTCCATAAATGGACCGATTGAGCTTGCACACTAGATGCTCTTTGCCTTTTTCAATGAACCCTTCTGGTTGCTTCATATGGATGTTTTCTTCAAGACTTCCATTAAGGAAAGCTGTCTTGACATCCATTTGCCAAATCTCATAATCCATATGAGCGGCAATGGATAAGAGTATCCGGATAGACTTATGCATGGCTACCGGTGAAAAGGTCTCCTCATAATCGATTCCCTCTTTCTGAGTGTACCCTTTCCCAACAAGCCTAGCTTTGAAGGTTTCTACCTTCCCGTCTGCCCCTCTTTTCCTTTTGTAGATCCACTTGCATCCAACATCTTTTACACCATCAGGTGGTTCTACAAGCTCTCAGACCTTATTAGAGTACATAGACTCTATTTCAGAATTCATTGCCTTTTGCCAAGATGCTGCATCTATATCTTGGAGTGCTTCATCATATGTTCGGGGATCAGGTTCATGTTTACCCGGGATCAAGTCCGAAGACTCTCCCAAAAACATGAATCTCTCAGGTTCCCTCACAACTCTCCCACTACGACGAAGCACCGTCTGTGGTTGTGTATCATGTGTGACATGTGTTGCAGTCTCTTGTGGTATTTTATCTTATACTATTGGTACTAAATTAGACGTGTCCTTTCTAAGTTCTTCTAGAACAACTTTGCTACTGGGCGTGTGATCCATTATATAATATTATTCTAAAAACTGGGCATTAGTGTTAACAATGACCTTCTGGTCTTTAGGACTATAAAATAAACCACCTTTCGTTCCTCTAGATAACCCACAAACACGTGAACTTCTGTACGAGATTCTAACTTATCAGCATCTGGTTTCAGCACATGTGCTGGACTACCCCAAATCCGAATATGTCTTAGACTGAGTTTTCGCCCATTCCACAATTCTGTGGGAGTAGAAGATACTGATTTAGAAGATACTAAGTCCAGAATGTGCGCTGCCGTTTCTAGAGCGTATCCCCAAAATGAATTTGGTAATTCTGAATAACTCATCATCGATCTAACCATCTTCATAAGAATCCTATTCCTTCGTTCTGCCACACCATTTTGTTGGGGTGCACCAGGTGCGGACAATTGAGATTGAATCCTGGCCTCTGATAAGTAATTCCTAAACTCTCCTAAGAGGTATTCGCCACCACGATCAGACCGTAGTGTATTGATACTTTTACCTATTTCAATTCATGTGAATTTTTGAGATTGCAAAGAATTCAAATATTCTATCCATTGTATATTTCGACTTCTCAGAGGTATTAAAATATAATAAGGAAGATTCGACGAAATTCTCTATATTGGGCTTAATATGATACATATTAGGCCTAACAACTTAATAAAATATGATATCTTAGTTTAATCATAGTTAGTTTTTCTGTGAAAATATGAACTTTGTACTATAAACTTGAATGAATTCTCCTGTGCGACCATGCATTTACAATCACTGATGAATTATTAATACGGTCAAAAACAAAGTCTAGTCTCCATGACAATGATATGGCACAGGTGGACCATGGATCACTTGTCTTTTTCACAATTTGTGTGGTCAGTTATAAAATATGATCATCAGTCGATTTCATATTATTTCGAGGTCTCTATCTCCATCAATTGATTTTAATCGAAATTATCTAATGAATTTTTAAAACAGAACGAAATCGATTCAACTGATTTATTTTTCAATCGAATTGATTTGAGAATAAGAATAAAATAGAAAATGAATACGTGATTTGATAATTTTAAAATTATGATATATAATTTAAGTATTTTAAAAATTTATCTGCTAGATTTGATGAAAAGTTAAAATTTAAATGTCCTCCACTTACAAGATCATTACTTAATTTACCTTTTTGTCATCTCACTGTCGGACCAATGACGTGAGACACTAGGTTGAGCAATTTTTTTCTTCTACGTTATGCATCTGCGCCAATGAAATGACAATCGACAATCACTGTCAGCTTGCATGTAAGTATCATATATTGCATTTGATATATTGCTATATTAGTACTAAAAATTTATTATTATTTAGCACAATGATCATGCCTGCTCCATCTTAGGGATGTTTCAGGTTTTTTTTTTAAATTTTTTAAATGCTTGAATTGGTCTAAACAAATCATAATTCGATTTGCAGCCGAATCTCCATCTTTAGAAAATTATGACATGTCTTCGGTTATTACGGGACTTATTTAGTGTTTGATCAATTAGATATGGTTAAGCGGGTTAAGCAATTGATGAGCTAATAATGTTGGGTCGGACATGTTAGTTAGATTAGGGGAGAGTTGGACTGGCCAAACGATTTGATTGATCCGGTTGAGTTAATTCAACTAATAAACTACTTAAGCTGGACAATTTAATCGATTTAAGTAAGCTAATAAATTTTGATGAGTATTTGGTCTGAATGGACTAAATATGTCGATTGACCGGATAGGTCCAATTAAAATGGTCAAGTTGGTCGGTCAATTTGGTTGGATGATCCGATCAAACAAGTTGATCTAGAATATTGGGGCAATTTGATTGATTTAAATGAGTATATCCTTTGATCACCTGAATAATGCATTTAAATTTCCATCTTATTTAAATTAAAAATATTTTTATAAATCTTATAATATTAATGTGATAAAAATTTCAATTTAAACTAAATTTTTAAATACAATTTTTTTATTCATGCAAATTAATCAATTTAGAAAGAGTAATTTAGCTAGTTAGACTACTTTAGTTAGGTTGACTGATCCACTCGATCATTAGTGTTTATTAGACTCTCTTGAACTTCATCAAATTCAATCATACTTCCATTTACTTCTTATAAGAGAAATTCTTTATTTAGGAATATAGTATGTCTTAAAACAAATATTTTTTGTTCCAAGGGGTGATAAAATTGGTAATCCTTAGTTTCCTTAGGGTATCTAATAAATAAATACTTATAAGACTTGGCATTCAATTTGTTTGATATAGTCCTCTTCACATAAGCAGGACATCCCCATATATTCAAATAAGATATGAGGGGTTTCTTACTAATCCATACCTCATATGGAGTAGTTGAGATTGCCTTCATCGAGACTCTGTTTAGTAAGTAAACAATTGTCATGAGTGCATAACCCCAAAAGGTCTTGGGAAGATCTGCACGATCAATCCTTGATCTAACCATGTCTAACAAGGTTCGATTACACCTTTTTGATACACCATTATGTTGTGGCGTATAAGACGGAGTCCATTAAGACAATATACCATTGTCCCTTAGATAATCTAGAAACTCTTGGCTTAAATATTTACTGTTGGAGCAATCCCAATGGTCCGTGCGACCATGTGTTTTGGTGTTTGGGCAAATGATTTAAGTTAGGTTCACCCTTGTATTTGAGTTGTGCAGGTTTGCAGGATACACATGTGACTCAGGTTAATGGTTTCGGGTTTGGTGAAGGATGGAGCATCCGAGGGACCGTGGACAAGGCAGCGAGGACAAGGGCCGAGGGAAGCAACTTCGAGGCATACACGAAGGATGACATTGGGGACGAGCCGCGTGCTTGAATGTATCCGAGAGACGAGAGCCAAAGGAAGTAGGCTTGAAGGCAAGAGGTCAAGGCTGCAAAGAAGCGTCAAGTGAGTCATAAGGGTGAGGGTACGAGTGCATGAGAGATTGTACTCGGAGTAAAATCCTAGTTTTAGGGTTTTACTATAGCATTACTGTAGTGCCACTGTAGCAGTTGACTGCATGTTTTAGCAGTCGACTGGTGCAGTCGACCGGGCAGTCGACTGGTGCAGTCGACCGGGCAGTCGACTGGGAGTGAACAGAATGCTTCTGTTCGTTCGGTTATAGCCTAAGCTTGGGAGCTTGGTTATAGTTGACGAAATTAGTGGTGGTAAACCCTAATTAGTAGTCTACTAGTCTCAAAAGTCTTGGTTGGTGTTATGGTGAGGTTTCTCCACCCACAAGGAGCTATTTGAGATAGCCGGAGTTTACCGGGGGCTAATCCATCGACAGATTGGGATCCTCCACCTCAAGGACACGCCATGGAGTAGGAGACCTAATCTCCGAACCACGTTAAACGAACATGTTAGCGGTTTGCTTGTTTTTCTTTCCTTTAGTGTTTAGCTTTCATATTTGTAGTTAGTTTGTATTTCTATTGCATATACTAACGAGTGTAGGAAATGAGTATTTGGGGGTGTCGTCTATCCAACCCCCTTCAAGCCGGCCACCGATTCCTTACAAGTGGTATCAGAGCAAGGACGCTCTCCATCGGACTAACCGCCGAGGAAGCTAAGAAGATGACCGACTTGATTGAACCTCCAAAGTTTGAAGGAGGAAGCCTTGGGGACATCACATTTTGGATGATGAAGATGGAAGTATTCTTCGACACAGATTGGGACACCATGATGGTCGTCAAAGAGCCGTTCGAAGTCCCGAAGGACAAGAAAGAGAAGAGACTCTGACCATGTCATTGGACGAAGGAGCAAACCTCACGATCAAAGGCAAATGATAAGGTAATATCTATTTTGATTGATATTTTGCCCAATGATGTGATGAGCCGTGTAGGTAAATATGAGAACGCCCACGAATTGTGGAGCAAGATAAAGAAGGTTCAATGGGAAGAACCTATGCCTACACAAGAAGAAGAAGAACCCAAGGAAATGGATTCAATTGCTCAAGGAGAGGAGGTGGAGCAACCGGAAGTTGATTCATGTTCAACTTCCGAGGAGGAGAAGAATGAAGAAAGGCCATCAACAAGTGTAGATGAGGAAGATGAGGTAGCATCTACATCCTCGAGGGTTGAAGAAGAGCCCAAGGCAAATGAAGAAGAAATCTTGGAAGAAGTCAACCTAGTGAGCACCTCCACCGAAGCAAAGTCAAAGGACCACATTGTGTGTTTCGGGTGCAATGAAAAGGGACATTACAAAAGTAGATGTCCAATGGGTAAGAAGGTAACTCCTAAACCCATTCAAGTTAATTTGAACACTAATGTGGGTTGTAGGAATGATGGTGCCAATAAGAAGAAGAAGAAGAAATGGCACATAGTGTGCTTCACGTGTGGTGAGCGGGGTTATTACCACACCAAATGCCCAAGGAAGAAAGAAATCAAAAAGTTGGCGCATTTGAAGAAGGAAGTGAAGAAGTAGAGGAAGAATGGAGGCTCATGTCAAGGGGGAGTTCCAAAGGTAAAGGGTAAGGTAAACCCTAATTTAAATTTGAAGTCAAATTTAAATTCCTCCATGCATGCTAGAAATAATTGCTATTATTTACCCATGCATAATTTTGGATTTAAATATCATGATAGGAGTAGGGTTAAGGTAGATCAAAACCCTAAGGTACCCATTCATAATAAATCTAGAAACGTTAGACCTAAGGAGACCCAAGGCATAAATCCCAAGAAGGGGAGACATATGCCTAGAAAAATGGGTAGGTCTAGGAATGTCCATGGTGGACATGTTGACTCTAGGTTTAAGAACTTAGAAAGGGAAAATCAAGCTTTGAAGGCAAAGCATGATCGTTTGGAGAAAAACCTAGAAAGATTCAATGTTGGATCTAAGGGTTTAGGTATGGTGTTGGGTAGCCAAAGACCCAACAATGATAGATCGGGTTTGGGATACCGATCTAGTGTCTCCAAGGCTAAGGGAAAGTCGTATGCTAGAGTTGCATATGATTATAGCAAGGAGAAGCCAATAAATGGCAAGAGAAAGTCATTTAATGGTAAGGAGAAATTAACCAAGGACAAGATGTCCAAGGTTAAGAAAGTTAGGTTTGTAGGTCAAGTGTCACCAGAGATGCACTAATGTGGCCTAGCTATTGTGGATGAGTCACCTAGGGAGGTGGCTAAGGCTAAGGGCTCTAGGGGGAGCTCTAAGAGTCAATTTGGGGCTCATGGCCAATGGATCTCAAGTGGTTTTTACTTGGGAGTCTAGGTTAGGTCATGGAATGTGCCAAGTGGTTTGGAGACGGACTTGAGTCTCAAACCTAGGGAATTGACACACATGGGTTGTGTTTCATGCTTAGAAATATGATATTGGGGTCATATAACATGATAATTGGTTTTGGATGTATAGATGCCATATAAATTAATGCTAGGGATGCATTGTGGTTTAGTATGGGTAAATACATCAAGAGGAAGCCAAAACTAGGACTTTAGGTCAAGGTTCAATTGAACATTTAGCTAGTTTTGTGTTTTGTGTCAATCTTGGGATTTGTGATAAATATATTTATATATATACTTTTCCCAAGTAGATATTGATAAAATAGACCTCTCCACAAAATTTGAGAATTTTTGGAGGTTTGTGAAATTTCTGGCGTATTTTTGAAGTTGGCCAGAAAAGGTTGATTTTTGCATGAATAGTGTACCAGTCGACTGGTACAGTTATCAGTCGACTGGTAACAGTATTATTGAGCACAGAATGGTTCTGTAAGCTCGTTTTAGTAAGGGCAGGCGACTGATAATTCTTGCAGTCGACTGATGCCAGTCTGAAATTGTTTTCAGCACTGGATTTTGATCGGGTCAGCTCGTGTAGGTGTATGAGATCCATGGAGGGATGAATACATGAGTTTAGGGTCAATTTTGATGACAAGTTTTCAACAATTAGGATATTGTTAGAGAAGTTTTTGGATGTTAGGCAAAGGGGGAGAAGTAAGGTTTAGTCGGGAAAACCTGAAAATGCCTTTGTGTAGGGGGAGCCTTGCGATAGGTTCTCAAAAAGCCCTGTGGTAAAATCCTAGCTCATTGGGGAGCATAGTGTTGGTTGCTACTCGAAAAACCTAATGGTTCCATTGTACAAAAATTTTGTACAAAGGTCTGAACCTTTTCCTAACTACCATGTGTTCTTTTAGATTAAACTTGAATCGCCTGCGGAACTTAACACGTTTGATCCAAAGTTTAATCTATTTGTTCTTTTAGGTTTAGACTCGGATCTCCTGCGGAACTTAACACGTTTGATCCAAATCACCCAAGTTATTAATTTCATTAAATATTAATTTCCAAAATTGGCTTCCAGTACTGACGTGGCGAGGCACAAGGCCTTCTTGGATATGAGAGCAACCACCACCGACTGGACAAAGCCTTTTAAGGAAAGCTAATATTTAATTTCCTTAAATAACTTTAGGTCAACCGAAAAGAACAATCAAATCACAAGGAAAAGAAAAACAAAAGAACACAATATCAAAAATAAATTCGAAATACTAGAATCGCATGCCTCTTGTATTTGGTATTATTTCCAAAAATAACTAGTATAATGCGGAAAGAAAAAATACTAGTTATACCTTTTAGAAAGTCCTTTTGATCTTCTACCGTATTCCTCTTCTAACCTTGGACGCTATGTGAGCAACGATCTTCCAAGATGAGGACCACCTAGCACCTTCTTCTTCTTCCTTCAAGTTTCGGCCAAGCACCAAAATCCAAGGATGAAGAACTTTTTCCACCAACTAAGCTCCAAGGGATGCAAGCTTTCTCTCCTTCTTCTTCTTCTTCTCCAAGTAGTATCCGACCACCACAAGAGCTCCAAGCAAAGAAGGGTTTTGGCCACCACAAAGAAGAAGAGAGGGAGAGAGGATGGTCGACCACAACACCAAGGAAAAAGAGGGAGAGAATAATAGAGGTTGTGTCTCATGAAGGCACCCCAACCCCCTCTTTTATATTCCTTAGCTTTGGAAAATAAGGAAATTTAATTACAATAAAATTTTCTTAACTTTTCTTGACAACAATTAATTAAGAAAAATTAAATAAAATTTCCTAATCAATTTATCAAGGCCAGCCACCTCATGGAGAGCAAACAAGACAATTTTCAATCAACAATTAAAAATTCCTTATTTGTCTTCGGAAATTTTAAAAAAATAAAATTTCCCTTTAAAATCCCTTCATGGTTGATAAAAATAAATTTCTATAATTTTAATTTTTTAACATGTGAATAATTTATAAAGAAGAAAAATAAAATATCTTTCCAATCTACAAATAAGGAAAGAGATCTAATCTCTTTCTTTAATCTTTTGTAGATCCTTTTAAAAGAGATATTTTAATTTTAAATCTCTCTAATAAATTATATCTTTCACATAATAAAAATTTAAATTTAAAATTCTTTTAAATTTAATGGGGGTCGGCCACCTAAGCTTGGGTTCAAGCTAGGGTCGGCCACCCATGATCCAAGGCTTGGCCGGCCCTAGCTTGAACCACAAGCTAGCTTGGCCGGCCCCTACATCATGGGTACGAAGGTGGGTATAGGTGGGTATAGTACTCTATAAATAAGAGGCTATGATAGGGACCGAGAGGAGGAATTGGTTTTGGTCTCCCGATAAAATTAAGCATCCCGTGCTCGCCCCGAACACACAACTTAATTTTATCAATAATAATTCATTCCACTAGAGAACTATTATTGAACTACCGCACCAATCCCAAATTATATTTTTGGGCTCCTTCTTATTATGAGTGTGTTAGTCTCCCTGTGTTTAAGATGTCGAATGTCCACTAATTAAGCGAGTTACTGACAACTCATTTAATTAATATCTTAATCCAAGAATAGTACCACTCAACCTTACCATCATGTCGGACTGAGTCCACCTGCAGGATTTAACATGACAATCCTTATGAGCTCCTCTTGGAGATATTCTCAACCTAGATTTCTAGGACACAGTTTCCTTCTATAATAAACAACACACACTATAAGTGATATCATTTCCCAACTTATCGGGCTTATTAATTTATCGAACTAAATCTCACCCATTGATAAATTAAAGAAATAAATATCAAATATATGTGCTTGTTATTATATTAGGATTAAGAGCACACACTTCCATAATAACTGAGGTCTTTGTTCCTCTATAAAGTCAGTATAAAAGAAACGACCTCTAATGGTCCTACTCAATACACTCTAAGTGTACTAGTGTAATTATATAGTCAAGATAAACTAATTCCTAATTACACTACGACCTTCCAATGGTTTGTTCCTTTCCATTTTGGTCGTGTGCTACTGTTTATAATTTATAAGGTACTGATAACATTATCTTCTGTATGTGGCACCACATACTATGTTATCTAAAATATAAATTAATTGAACAACTACAACTAAATGTAGACAATTTGACCAAATGTGATTCTTTATTTAAAATAAATGTTTACAAAAGCTTAGACTTTCAGTATACACTCTAACAATCTCCCACTTATACTAATGACTAAGCTGCCATATCTTCTGCCATACATCTGATTCTCATTCCCTCCACATGCCGATCGAAAGCTTTTGCTGGAAGGGCCTTAGTGAAAGGATCTGCCAGGTTATCCGCTGATGTAATTTTGGCGATGACAACTTCTCCTCGCTTCACGATATCTCGTATCAGGTGGTACTTGCGCTCTATGTGTTTACTTGCCTTATGGGTTCGTGGTTCCTTCGAGTTTGCAACTGCACCGCTATTATCACAATAAATTGTGATGATTTTGGGCAAACCAGGAATCACATCTAAGTCCATTAGAAAGTTCCTGAGCCATACTGCTTCTTTAGCCGCCTCAGAGGCTGCTACATACTCAGCTTCCATGGTTGAGTCTGAAACGCATTTCTACTTAACACTCCTCCATGCAATGACTCCACCTCCCAAAGTAAACACATAGCCTGATGTAGACTTACTGTTGTCCCTATCTGATTGGAAATCTGAATCTGTGTAACCCACAGGGAGCAAATCATCTGCTTGGTAAACTAGCATATAATCTCTGGTCATTCTCAGGTACTTTAATATATGCTTTACCACAGTCCAATGCCCTTGTCCAGGGTTACTCTGATATCTGCTAACCATGCCCACGGCAAAACAGATATCTGGTCTCGTACATAGCATTGTATACATTAGGCTTCCTACAGCTGAAGCATAAGGAACTGCTCTCATGTCCTCTATCTCCTTTGATGTCTTCGGAGACATCTCTTTAGATAGAGCTACTCCATGCCTAAAAGGTATGAAACCTTTCTTGGAATCTTACATGCTAAAACGAGCAAGGATTGTATCTATATATGAAGCTTGGGACAGACACAACATTCTTTTCTTGCGATCCCTTATAACTTTGATCCCAAGAATGTGTGCACAATCTCCTAAATCCTTCATATCAAATTGTTTGGACAACCATACCCTTACATCCGATAATACCTTGACATTGTTGTCAATTAACAAAATATCATCTACGTATAGTACAAGAAATACCACCACGTTTTCGTTACACTTCTTGTATACACAAGACTCATCCGGATACTGAATAAATCCATATGACTGGATTACTTCATTAAACCGGATGTTCCAAGACCTTGAAGCTTGCTTCAGTCCATAAATGGACCGATTGAGCTTGCACACTAGATGCTCTTTGCCTTTTTCAATGAACCCTTCTGGTTGCTTCATATGGATGTTCTCTTCAAGACTTCCATTAAGGAAAGCTGTCTTGACATCCATTTACCAAATCTCATAATCCATATGAGCAGCAATAGATAAGAGTATCTGGATAGACTTAAGCATGACTACCGGTGAAAATGTCTCCTCATAATCGATTCCCTCTTTCTGAGTGTCCCTTTCGCAACAAGCCTAGCTTTGAAGGTTTCTACCTTCTCGTCTGTCCCTCTTTTCCTTTTGTAGATCCACTTGCATCCAACGGCTTTTACACCATTAGGTGGTTTTACAAGCTCCCAGACCTTATTAGAATACATAGATGTTGGGATCTTAGATGGCTAGAGGGGGGGGGGTGAATAACCTCTTAAAAACTTAAACACAAATTTCTACAAAGAAAATTGTTAGCACAGCGGAATTAGGAAACTAAAACAAAGAGGAAACAAGCACACTAACACACGGATATACGAGGTTTGGGGATAACTTGCCCCTACTCCTCGGTGTGTCCGTAAGGTGGACGAGCCCTTGATCTTCGGTAGATCACACCCCGGATAAATTCCGGCTAAAGATCCTCCTTCTCGGTGGAGTAACCTCTCCACAAAGTCTCAATAAATATATATGTTAAAGCACAAGACTTACAGAGCTCGGTGGCAAAGAAGAATGAACTAACGCTTACAACCACGCGAGGATCAGTGGAAACAGAGAACTCACAGATCGCAGTTTCTCACCCGAGAGCTCAAGAACTTAGCACACCTCTTGCTTTCTTTTTCTTTTTCTTTCTTGCTTTCTTGTTGTTCTTTTCTCTCGCTTTTTACTGCTTCTTAAGCCCCTGTTCTCTGCTGTCACGGATCGTGGTCAAACTGCACAGAATCATCGCTGCAGCCAATCCCTCTTCCTCCTTACCTGGTTCTCTGAACTCACACCAATGAAATCACAGTCTTCACTGGTATCTTCTGAGCTCGAACCAATCACCAGGAGTCAAGCGGATCACAGCCAGATCACACCAGTAGCCGTTGATGCCTCAAATGCACCATGCGCCGCGAATCACAGCAGAAAGACCATTTGTCGTATTCCTCTTATGGACTTAATTTGAAATTAGGCTTGGAATAATACCTGTGATCCTGCAAACTCAAAAGCTAACAGCAAGGAGGGTTATATCACATGAATCAGGCAGATCAAATGCAGTGGAGGAATTGCAGAAACAGCGAACAAATCTGATTGTGTGTGGATCGGTCACCAGACCGATCCATGGACCGATCAGGACATATCCTGATCGGTCTGCGTCTCCGATCGGTCGTGGAGACCGATCAGCTTCAGTGGATCGGTCTCCACGACCGATCCCCGCCTTTTCTCTTCGCAATACCATCTCCGATCGGTCTCAAGACCGATCAGATTACCTCGTGTGCTCGAGTGTTTCCCGATCGGCTCTGAGACATCAATCGATTACACTCGATGTGTTTCCCGATCGGTCCTGGTGATCAGATTACACTCAGTGTGCTACTGAGTGTTTCCTGATCGGTCACCAGACCGATCCATGGAAACTTAGTTTCACTGGATCGGTCTGCCGACCGATCCACTGTCTTATGTATCACTGGATCGGTCTGGAGACTGATCCAATGTACCATGGAATGTCCACTTAGGTCCCTCTCTGACCTAATCCGGAGAACAACCTACCGAGCCCTCTCCGACTTCATCCGGTCCAGAGAACGAGCTACCGAGCCCTCTCTGACCTAGTCCGGAGAACGAGCTATCGAGCCCTCTCCGACTAGTCCGGAGATCGAGCTACCGAGCCCTCTCGACCTAGTCCGGAGAACGAGCTATCGAGCCCTCTCCGACTCCCCGTCCGGGAACGAGCTAACGAGCCCTCTCCGACCTAGTCCGGAGAACGAGCTACCGAGCCCTCTCCGACTGCAGTCCGAGCGAGCTACCGAGCCCTCTCTGACCTAGTCCGGAGAACGAGCTATCGAGCCCTCTCCGACTTCGTCAGGTCCAGAGACCGAGCTACCGAGCCCTCTCTGACCTAGTCCGGAGAACGAGCTATCGAGCCCTCTCCGACTTCGTCCGGTCCAGAGAACGAGCTACCGAGCCCTCTCTGACCTAGTCCAGAGAACGAGCTACCGAACCCTCTCCAACTTCGCGTGCCAAGTTTCCAACTTGGACTTTTCCCTTCCACATGATCAACCTTGATCAGTAATCAATCCAAGTTCAATTAATCATCTGATACAAACTTAAATCAGTGTCAACATCAAAACAACAGCCAGGTCAGACTGTATCAACAATAGACTCTATTTCAGAATTCATTGCCTTTTGCCAAGATGCTGCATCTATATCTTGGAGTGCTTCGTCATATGTTCGGGGATCCGGTTCATGTTTACCCGGGATCAAGTCCAAAGACTCTCCCAAAAACATGAATATATCAGGCTGTCTAACAACCCTCCCACTACGACGAGGCACAGTCTGTGGTTGTGTATCATGTGTGACACGTGTTGCAGTCTCTTGTGGTACTTCATCTTGTACTGTTGGTACTGAAGTAGACGTGTCCTCCCTAAGTTCTTCTAAAATAACTTTACTATTGGGCTTGTGATCTATTATATAGTCTTCTTCTAAAAACTGGGCATTGGTGCTAACAATGATCTTCTGGTCTTTAGGACTATAAAATAAACCACCTTTCGTTCCTCTGGGATACCCCACAAACACGCGAACTTCTGTATGAGATTCTAACTTATCAGCATCTGGTTTCAGCACATGTGCTGGACTACCCCAAATCCGAATATGTCTTAGATTGGGCTTTCGCCCATTCCACAATTCTGTGGGAGTAGAAGAAACTGATTTAGAATGTACTAAGTTCAGAATGTACACTGCTGTTTCCAGAGCGTATCCCCAAAATGAATTTGGTAATTCTGAATAACTCATCATCGATCTAACCATTTCCATAAGAGTCCTATTCCTTTGTTCTGCCACACCATTCTGTTGGGGTGTACCAGGTGCAGATAGTTGGGATTGAATCTCGGCCTCTGATAAGTAATTCCTAAACTCTCCTAAGAGGTATTCGCCACCACGATCAGACCGTAGTGTCTTGATACTTTTACCTAGTCGTTTCTCCACATCAGCCTTGTACTCTTTGAACTTATCAAAGCACTCGGACTTGCGGCGCATTAGGTAAATGTATCCGTATCTTGAATAATCGTCTATAAAAGACACAAAATATTCAAAACCACCTCTTGCCTGGACAGACATAGGACCATATAAATCAGAATGAACCAATTCTAACACTTCTTTGGCTCTATACCCCTTAGCCTTAAAAGGCCTCTTGGTCATTTTACCTTCCAAGAAAGATTCACAAGTCGGAAAATTTTCCAACTCTAATGAACCCAAAAGTCTATCGGCTATAAGCCTCTTAATCCTACTTAAGTTAATATGACCAAGCCTTAGATGCCAAAGATATACTTTGTTTATTTCCGAAGGTTCTTTTCTCTTATTTGAGTTAGAAGATAAGTTATAAATTTTCATGTTTTACTTTATGGGAGAAATTAGATTTAAAGTATACAAATTGCCAACTAATGCACCAGAACAGATAATCACTTTATTTCTCTTAATAACTACATCGTTACTAAAGGAAACTGAATATCCATCCAAAAATAGTTTAGAAACTAAAATTAAATTCTTTCTAAAACTGGGTACATAAAGACAATTTCTTAAAACTAAATTTCTATTCCTATTAAAAGATAAGTAGACATCTCCCATTGCAACAGCCGCCACTTTAGTAGCATTGCCCATGTAGACGGTAATCTCTCCTTCAGTTAGTCGTCGAGTTTCCTGGAACCCCTGCAAGGAATTGCAGACATGATCAGTGGCTCACGTATCTACACACCAGGTGCTGGTAGATAACACCGCTAAACATGTTTCAACAACTAGAGCATGAGATATACCTTTGTTGTTCTGATTCCTACGAGGACAGTCCGCCTTCCAATGCCCTGACTGCTTGCAGATGAAGCACTTGCCCTTCAGCTTCTTCATTCCAGCTTTAGGTCCTGTACTCTGAGATTTATTAACTTTCTTTGCTGAACCAACTTGTTTTTTCTTCTTCTTTCCTTTCAGTTTAGAAGTAGAACCATTTTCAGTATAGTAAATATGAAAATTGTGACAAAATAATCCTTCTACTGCCTGAAGTTCTGTCAGTAGTTCCGCCAATGAATATACCCTTTTGTTCATATTGTAATTCAGGCGAAATTGCTCAAAACTTCTAGGTAGTGTTTGGAGAATCATATCGATCTGGGTTTCCCCATCAATTTCTCCTCCAAGGATCTGTATTTCGTTCAGATAAGCCATCATCTTTAGGATATGATCCCTCACAGGAGTACTCTCTTGCATGGTGGCTGTCATTATCTTTCTCATGGCTTCTTGTCTAGAAGCCCGATCCTGATGACCAAAGAGTTCCTTGAGATTGTTTATAATATCATAAGCTGTTGATAAATCTTGATGCTGATGTTGCAATACATTTGACATTGAAGCCAAAATGTAACACCGCGCCATCTCATCTGCCTTTACCCATTTCTTATGATATTCAATCTCCTCTTGGGTAGATTCACCAGTGGGTGCATCAGGACAAGGCTCAGTCAGTACAAACTTATAACTTTCAGCAGTAAGAACAATGTCCATGTTCCTTTTCCAATCTATGTAGTTGGGACCAGTAAGTCTATTCTGTTGTAGTATGATGGACAGTGGGTTGAAAGTCATCCTAAGAATCACAAATAACTTTTGGTCAGAACTCTAAATTTAGAATAATATTGATTCCTCAAACAATACTATTTTAAATTAACCAACACCTCAAAACACCGTGAATTTTGTATGCCACGATAGTGTGGACGTATACAAATTCAACATTTGTAAAAGGAGGGTTTTAACCCATTAATTTTATTACCTTGTCAACCTAACTTTTTGACAAATAAAATTAATAGTTGGTATCCTTTGGTCACACAAATAATAGCAGTGACTCCGATGGGGAGGATACTATTAGTTGTGCCTAAGTGTATACCATTACTTGACACTAAGTCCATTAATAAGATTGTGCCCCTTCCGATGGGGAAGATCACACGCTCTTAATTAACTTCCTATAGTCATCCAAAATGGAAATTTGTTCTAGTGATCCACAAACAAGCTCATCTGATATGGAGGAAGGCACTTAGAGCCAACGCGCAAGCTTGTTCGCATCACTTACAAACTAGTAATGGAGACCGTGGAATTTATTTAAAATCCCTCTCCCACTTAGTTATTTATAAATGAGGAATTTTAACTATGCTAGTCTACTAAACATGTATACTAACATGCACACACAGCACAATATAAAAGCAATAAATAGAAAATCTAATTTTCAACTATTATGGCTTTTATCTATGGTTGTCCTCCGTGTGTTGTCATCCCAAGCTGTTGTCATATTTGGCCACCGCCACTGGATCTAGCTGTCGCATCCATCTTGCTCCTTGTTCCGCTGCGCTTCTAGTCCTCAAAAGGTTCCACGCCTTGCAAGATTCGATCCGCGACATAAATAGAATTTTACATTTTTCGATCCTATATTCCTCGAAGGAATGTACATGTAAACTAGATCGAACATAAAATAAAAAATTTCCATTCATCGATCCTATATTCCATAAAAGGAATGTACATGTATCTAAATCAAAAATAAAATCCTAATAAAACTAAATATAGCTCCTACTATATTTTATAATACAATCATGCACACACATATAAATGCCCTTGGCATGTCCAAGGGTCCAATCACACACATAATAACTAAAAGCCATAATAGTTGGATCCTGCATCCACAAAGTTAGCACATCCTACTATTAACCTGCCTAAATTATGTATGACATGTGCATAATTAAACTAATACCAAATACACAGAGGCAAAACCCTAGCTCTGATACCAATTGTTGGTTGCTACTCGGAAAACCTAATGGTTCCACTGTAAAAAAATTTTGTACAAAGGTCTGAACCTTTTCCTAACTACCATGTGTTCTTTTAGATTAAACTTGAATCGCCTGCGGAACTTAACACTTTTGATCCAAAGTTTAATCTATTTGTTCTTTTAGGTTTAGACTCGGATCTCCTGCGGAACTTAACACGTTCGATCCAAATCACCCAAGTTATTAATTTCATTAAATATTAATTTTCAAAATTGACTTCCAGTACTGACGTGACGAGGCACATGACCTTCTTGGATATGGGAACAACCACCACCGACTAGACAAAGCCTTTTAAGGAAAGCTAATATTTAATTTCCTTAAATAACTTTAGGTCAACCGAAAAGAACAATCAAATCACAAGGAAAAGAAAAACAAAAGAACACAATATTGAAAATAAATTCGAAATACTAGAATCGCATGCCTCTTGTATTTGGTATTATTTTCAAAAATAACTAGTATGATGCGGAAAGAAAAAATACTAGTTATACCTTTTAGAAAGACCTCTTGATCTTCTACCGTATTCCTCTTCTAACCTCGGACGTTGTGTGCGCAACGATCTTCCAAGATGAGGACCACCTAGCACCTTCTTCTTCTTACTTCAAGTTTCGGCCAAGCACCAAAATCCAAGGATGAAGAACTTTTTCCACCAACTAAGCTCCAAGGGATGCAAGCTTTCTCTCCTTCTTCTTCTTCTTCTCCAAGTAGTATCCGGCCACCACAAGAGCTCCAAGCAAAGAAGGGTTTCAGCCACCACAAAGAAGAAGAGAGGGAGAGAGGATGGCCGGCCACAACACCAAGGAAAAAGAGGGAGAGAATAATAGAGGTTGTGTCTCATGAAGGCACCCCCAACCCCCTCTTTTATATTCCTTAGCTTTGGAAAATAAGGAAATTTAATTACAATAAAATTTCCTTAACTTTCCTTGACAACAATTAATTAATAAAAATTAAATAAAATTTCCTAATCAATTTATAATGGCCGGCCACCTCATGGAGAGCAAACAAGATAATTTTCAATCAACAATTAAAAATTCCTTATTTGTCTTCAGAAATTTTAAAAAAATAAAAATTTCCCTTTAAAATCCCTTCATGGTTGATAAAAATAAATTTCTATAATTTTAATTTTTCAACATGTGAATAATTTATAAAGAAGAAAAATAAAATATCTTTCCAATCTACAAATAAGGAAAGAGATCTAATCTCTTTCTTTAATCTTTTGTAGATCCTTTTAAAAGAGATATTTTAATTTTAAATCTCTCTAATAAATTATATCTTTCACATAAAAAAATTTAAAATTAAAATTCTTTTAAATTTAATGGGGGCCGACCACCTAAGCTTGGGTTCAAGCTAGGGCCGGCCACCCATGAACCAAGGCTTGGCCGGCCCTAGCTTGAACCACAAGCTAACTTGGCCGGCCCCTACATCATGGGTACGAAGGTGGGTATAGGTGGGTAAAGTACTCTATAAATAAGAGACTACGATAGGGACCGAGAGGAGGAATTGGTTTTGGTCTCCCGATAAAATTAAGCATCCTGTGTTCGCCCCGAACACACAACTTAATTTTATCAATAATAATTCATTCAACTAGAGAACTATTATTGAACTACCGCACCAATCCCAAATTACATTTTTGTGCTCCTTCTTATTATAAGTGTGTTAGTCTCCCTGTGTTTAAGATGTTGAATGTCCACTAATTAAGTGAGTTACTGACAACTCATTTAATTAATATCTTAATCCAAGAATAGTACCACTCAACCTTACCATCATGTCGGACTGAGTCCACCTGCAGGGTTTAACATGACAATCCTTATGAGCTCATCTTGGGGACATTATCAACCTAGATTTCTAGGACATAGTTTCCTTCTATAATAAACAACACACACTATAAGTGATATCATTTCCCAACTTATCGGGCTTATTGATTTATCGAACTAAATCTCACCCATTGATAAATTAAAGAAATAAATATCAAATATATGTGCCTATTATTATATTAGGATTAAGAGCACACACTTGCATAATAACTGAGGTCTTTGTTCCTCTATAAAGTCAGTATAAAAGAAACGACCTCTAATGGTCCTACTCAATACACTCTAAGTGTACTAGTGTAATCATATAGTCAAGATAAACTAATTCCTAATTACACTACGACCTTCCAATAGTTTGTTCCTTTCCATTTTGGTCGTGTGCTATTGTTTATAATTTATAAGGTACTGATAACATCATCTTCTGTATGTGGCACCACATACTATGTTATCTACAATATAAATTAATTGAACAACTATAACTAAATGTAGACAATTTGACCAAATGTGATTCTTTATTTAAAATAAATGTTTACAAAAGCTTAGGATTTCAGTATACACTCTAACACATAAGTGTAGGGGGGAACTTTGGGATAGGTTCCGATACATGTTGCATTTTATTTCGGCGGTGTAAGTCCAAGTGTATAGCCTCGGAAATGTAAGTCCATTCGGTGGTATAAGTCCCAGTGTAGCCTTGGCCACGTAAGTCCATTTGTTGTTTAGCATGTTTATTTGCTATTTGTTTTTCCTAACTTAAATGTATTGCCAAACATCAAAAAGGGGAAGATTGTTGGAGCAATCCCAATGGTCCGTGCGACCATGTGTTTTTGTGTTTGGGCAAAAGGTTTAAGTTAGGTTCACCCTTGTATTTAATATGTGTATTTGAGTTATGCAAGTTTGCAGGATACACATGTGACTCGGGTTGATTGCTTCGGGTCTGGTGAAGGATGGAGCATCCGAGGTACCGTGGACAAGACAGCGAGGACAAAGGGCCAAGGGAAGCAACTTCGAGGCATACGCGAAGGATGACATTGGGGACGAGCTGCGGGCTTGAATGCATCCGAGGGACGAGAGCCAAAGGAAGTAGACTTGAAGGCAAGAGGTCAAGGCTGCAAAGAAGTGTCAAGTGAGTCATAAGGGTGAGGGTACGAGTGCATGAGAGATTGTACTCGGAGTAAAATTCTAGTTTTAGGATTTTACTGTAGCATTATTGTAGCGCCACTGTAACAGTCGACTGCATGTTTTAGCAGTCGACTGGTGCAGTCGACCGGGCAGTCAACTGGGAGCGAACAGAATGCTTCTGTTCGTTCGGTTATAGCCTAATCTTGGGAGCTTGGTTATAGTTGACGAAATTAGTGGTGGTAAACCCTAATTAGTAGTCTACTAGTCTCAAGAGTCTTGGTTGGTGTTGTGGTGAGGTTTCTCCACCCACAAGGAGCTACTTGAGATAGCTGGAGTTTATCGGGGGCTAATCCACCGACGGATCGGGATCCTCCACCTCAAGGACACGCCGTGGAGTAGGAGCCAAAATCTCCGAACCACGTTAAACGAACGTGTTAGTGGTTTGCTTGTTTTTCTTTCCTTTAGTGTTTAGCTTTCATATTTGTAGTTAGTTTGTATTTCTGCTGCGCATACTAATGAGTGTAGGAAGTGAGTATTTGGGGGTGCCGTCTATCCAACCCCCTTTAAGCCGGCCACCGATCCCTTACATTTACCACCTCGATCAAATCGAAGTATCTTAATATTTTTACCAAGTTGTTTCTCTACTTTACTTCTAATTTCTCTAAACTTTTTAAAGGCTTTAGATTTGTGTTTCATTAGATACACATACCCATAATGAGAATGATCATCAATGAAAGTAATGAAGTAGCTATAACCTCCTAATGCATGAGTTATCATTGGTCCACATACATTGGTATGTACGAGCCCAAGTAACTCGTCAACTCTTTCACCCTTTCGAGAAAAAGGTAAATTTTCCATCTTTCCTTTTAAATATGAATCACATCTATCAAATGTATCCAATTCAAATGATTCGAGAACTGCAATCTTTTGCAATTCAGACATGTGTTTCTTGTTTATATGACTAAGGCGACAATGCCATGAGTAAGAGGTTAATTGATTATCTATTCGGACACGTTTATTGCTCTTTGCGATATTGAGTATGTCACTAGATATATCTAATGCATAGATACTATTGCATAAAGTTATAGTGTCATAAAGATTGTCATTTAAGGTTATATGACAACAATTGTTACTAAAAGTTATATAGAAACCTTTTCTATTTAAGAAAGAAATAGAAACAATGTTCTTTATTAACGCTGTAACAAAATAACAATTATCTAGTTCTAAGACAAGTCCACTAGGAAGCTTTAACAAGTATGTTCCGATGGCGACTGCAGCAACATTTGCTCCATTCCCAACTCACAGACTTGTTTCTCACTTGACGAGTCTTCTTCTATTCCTTAACCCCTGTATGTCATTACATATATGTGAGCTACACCTTGTATCCAATATCCAAGTGTCTGAGAAATAGCATGACAATTAATAACGAAAATACCTGAAGAGGATGGGGCATCGGATCCCTTATTCTTCTTCACGGACTCAAGATAGATCTTGCAGTTTCTTCGCTAGTGTCCCATCTTGCCACAATGATGGCATGGGCCCTTTTGTGCCGATTGTACTATCTTGGCCTTTTTGTGCTTCCCTTTAGCTTGATGTTTTGGCATTCTCTTAGAACCTTTCTTAGAGGAGTCTACTAACATCACAATTTTCTGTTTACCCTTAACAGAAGGCTCCACAGTCTTGAGCATATTTATCATCTCGGGATGGTCGATTCCAAATTGTTCATCCGATAGTTTATCACAAATTATGAATGACTTTTCGGTAAACTATGTAGAATTAAGTCCATACATAACTTATGATCCATCGTAAAACTAAGTGATGCTAAATGCTCTATGTAGCCATTTATCTTTAATACATATTGTATTGCAGAAGAACCCTTCTGCATCTTTGAGCAAACGAGAAGTTTGGAGACCTCAAACCTTTCGGATCTAGCTTGCTCATCAAATAGCTTATGAAGATGATAGACAATATCATAAGCATCCAAATGATCATGATGTTTCTATAATTTAGGAGTCATAGCGGCTAACATGATGCAACTAGCAAGTACAAAATCATCCTTATGTTTCTGAAGGGCCAACAGTTGGTCCGCAGTTGCATCGGAATTAAGACTGGTGGGAAGAGGCTGATCAAGGACATAAGCTAGTTTCTCAGCTTTGAGAACAATTCTCAAATTTTAAAACCAGTCCAAGAAGTTCATCCTAGTTAGTTTGTTCGAGTCCAAAATCGAACACAGATTAACAGAAGTTATAATTAAATGATTAACATAGAAATACAAAAATGAGAATGTATAAGAGGCATGATTTTATTTATGTAAACAATTTATATAAAAGCTCACTTATTTATCAAATTCAAATACCATTATTTTGAATTCAGAAGATCGTAGGTTTTCTCCAAGTGGGTTGATATCCACCAAGATAAGAATAACCTTGACTTTGGCTAACAAGTCATTCTTAGCTATAGCGGTAGATAACATATTTACCGATGCATATCACTCATATGCAATTATCACATTATGCTAGCAACTAATTGATCATCGCATAAACATCGGGTTGTTAACACATTAACAAGTATACATCAAATGCACATCACCCAACTTCACCTCTATCCACATTAATCATAGCTTTGGAACAACAAATCAATATTTCAAGTTTAAAACCAATCCGTTAATCATAAGATTGCATCTCTATGGTTTGAACATGTTTAATTTAAAGTTGAGCTTAACTTTGGCCAACAACTCAAAAAAGAACTCAAACTCTTATTCTTACCATATTAATGGAAGGTGTGAATTTTAATATTAAGTAAGGGATTAGGTCTCATCTACATCATGTAAAATTCTATCTGCATGACATTACACACATGACATAAATGATGGCATGACACGTCGCACGCATGGAATACATGATGACATGACACATTACATGTATGACATAGCATGACACATCATACATATGATAAGATCTAATCACATCATAGGCATGGTAAAATCTAATCATATCATAATTAATGCATCTACATGACATACAATAACGTATGTTTATCGCATAAATTTACATATGTTATAATTCAATTTTAGAAATAAAAATATGTTATAAATCTGATTTTAATAAATAAAGATTTATCTAATCTAATTAGGAAACTAATTTCCAAATTTAATTAACATATCTCATCTAGAATCTTTCTATAAATCAAGAATTTTAAATTATTTAGAAATAAATTTTAAAATTAATTTCCTAATCATTTAAAAAATAAATAATTAATATTTATTAATTTATTATAGAATAATTTAAATCTAGATTTTTTGTAATTTTTCAAATCTTTCTAAATTTGGTATTTCATAACAATTTAGAAAACTTTCTAAAAATAGAATATTTTAATAAATATAAAAATTACAGAAAATATTAATTCTATAATTTAATTTAGAATATCTCAAATCTATTTTTTATTATTTTCTAAATCTTTTCAAATTTGGTATTTCCTAACAATTTAGGAAACTTTCCAAAAATAAGATATTTTAATAAATCTAAAAATTTCAGAAAAGATTAATTCTATAATTTAATTTAGAATATCTCAGATCTAGATTTTTTTTTCAAAAATTTAGAATATTTTCATATTTAGTATTAGCTAATAAATTAGGAAATTTTCTAAAAATAGAATATTTTTAAAATTTTATAAAAATTCCAAAAATGATAATTTCTAAATTAATAGAATATTTCTAAATTTAATTTTCTGAAATTATATAAAAAACTTTCCAAAAATAGAATTTCCTAATAATTTAGAAAACTTTCCAAAATTAGAAAAATCTTAATAATTCTAGAAAATTTTTAAAATTAATTACAACATAAATTACGAATCATAAAATAATTTTATGATCATGTCGAAGCATGATCAAGCTCTGATATCAGTGTTGGGATATGCCCGATGCGATATGTGATAAAACTGTTAGAGTGTATACTAAAAGCCTAGCTTTTTGTAAACATTTATTTTTGAAATAAAGAATCACATTAGTCAAATGTCTACATTTATATGCTAAGTGCAGTTGTTCAATTAATTTATATTATAGATAACATGGTGTGTGGTGTCACACACAGAAGATCATGTTATTAGTTCCTTATAAATTGTAAACAGTAGTTCACGACTAAGATGGTTAGAAACAAATCATTGGTATAGTCGTAGTGTAATTTGGTATTAGTTTATCTTGACTATAAAATTATACTAATACACTCTGAGTGAATTGAGCAGGACCAAATGAGGTAGTTTCTTTTTATACTGACTAAATAAAAGAACAATACCTCTGTTATTATGGAAGTATGTGCTCTTAATCCTAATATAATAACAAGCACATATACTTAATATTTATTTCTTTGATTTATCAAAGGGTGCGATTTAGCTCGATAAATCAATAGGCTCGATAAATTGGGAATGATATTATTTATAGTGTGTGTTGTTGATTATAGAAGGAAACTATGTCCTAGAAATCTAAGTTGATAATGTCCCCAAGAGGAGCTCATAAGGATTGTCATGTTAAACCCTGCAGGTGGACTTAGTCCGACACGACAATAAGGTTGAGTGGTACTACTCTTGGACTAAGATATTAATTAAAGAGAGTTGTCAGTAACTCATTTAATTAGTGGACATTCGACATCTTAAACACAGGGAGAGTAACACACTCATGATAAGAAGGAGCCCAAAATGTAATTTGAGATTGGTGCGGTAGTTCAATAATAATTATTTAGTGGTATGAATTATTATTGATGAAATTAAGTTGGGTGTTCGGGGCGAACACGGGAAGCTTAATTTCATCGGGAGACCAAAATCAATTCATCCTCTCGGTCCCTATCATAGCCTCTTATTTATAAAGTATTATACCCACCTATACCCACCTTTATACCCATCCTAAGGTGGCCGGTCAAGCAAGCTTGAAACCCAAGCTTGGGTCGGCCAAGCAAATAGGATGAGCCATGTTGTGTGGTCGGCCCTAGCTTGAATCCAAGCTTGGTGTGGCCGGCGACATTAAATAAAAAAGGATTTTATTTTTTAAATATTTCTTATGTGGAAGTCATGGTTTTAAAAGAGAGTTTAAAATTTAAAATTTTCCTTTTATAGCTTTCTACAAAAGATTAAGAGAAAGGTTTGATATCTTTCCTCATTTGTAGTTAAAAGGAAGATTTTAATTTTTAAGAAAACTTTCCTTTTTGTAACCATCCCCATGATTTTAAAAGAGAATTTAAAAATTATAAATCTTTCCTTTTATAGCTTTCTACAAAGGATTAAAAGAAAAGATTTGATATCTTTTCTTATTTGTAGTTAAAAGGAAGATTTTAATTTTTGATAAAACTTTCCTTTTTGTAACCTGATTTAAAAGAGAGTTTTAAAAATTACAAAAGATTAAAAGAAAGATTTGATATCTTTCCTTATTTGTAGATTTTAAAAGGAATATTTTAATTTTGAAGAAAACTTTCCTTTTTGGAAATCATCCACATGTTTTAATAAGAGAGATTTTAATTTATAAAAGTTTCCTTTTATAACCAACCATGAAGGGAAAATTAATAGAGAAATTTTTATTTTAAAAATTTCCAAAAATAAATTAGGAAGTTTTAATTCTTGTGATTAAAACTTTCTTTGCTTAGAGAATTAGAGGTTGTCGGTCACTTTAATAAAAGAAAAGGAAATTATTTTTTATCAATTAAATTTTCTTTTCCATGGCAAAGAAAATAAGAAAGTTTTTATTAAAACTTTCCTTATTTGTCAAGACCAAGGATTATAAAAGAGAGGGAGGGGGTGCCTTCACAACTACAACTCTCTTCTATTCCTCTCCTCTCTTCCTTGGTGTGGCCGGCCCTCTTATTCTCCCTTTTCTTTTTTCTTTCTTCTCCTTGGCCGAACCTCATCATCTCTTGGAGCTTGGAAGGTGGCCGGATTTTGCTTGGAGAAGAAGGAGAAAAAGGGGACTTTGTTTCTAGCATCCCTTGGAGCTTGGTGGTAGTGGCCGAGACTTGCTATCTCTTGGAGAAATTAGCTTGGCCGAAACTTGGAAGAAGGAAGAAGAAGGCTTGGTGGATTCTCATCTCGGTAGATCGTTGCCCACACAACGTCCGAGATAAAAAGAGGAATACGGTAGAAGATCAAGAGGTTGTTGCATATAAAGAAAGGTATAACTAGTAATTATTTTCCGCATCATATTAGTTTCTCTTTGTATAAATTCCAAACACAAGAGGCATATAATTCTAGGTTTCGAGTTTGTGTTTTTTTTATTTTTTGAATTTGTGATTCGATTGTTCTTTTTGGTTAAACCTAGGGTTATATAAGGAAATTAAATATTAGATTTCATTGAAAGGCTTTGTCTAGGAAGTGGTGGATGCTCCCATACCCAAGAAGGCCTAGTGTCTCGCCATGTTTAACCTGGAAGCCGATTTCTGAAATTAATATTTAATTAAATTTGTAACATTGGTGGATTTGGATCAATAATGTTAAGCATCATTTGCGATCCAAGTCTAAACTACTAAGAACAGATAAGTTAAATTTGGAGTCAATAATGTTAAGTTCCGTTTGCGATTCCGAATTTAATTTCTAAAGAACAAAATAGGTTGTTAGGAAAGATTCAACACTTGTATAAAATTTTTGTATAGTGGAACCGGTATGATCTTCCGAGTAGCAAAAACACGTTTCGTAAACATGCGTAACGAAGAATAAAACAATAATGATTTCTAAATTATAACATCATATGCACCACACGCATACAAGGATACAACATGCCAAACATGATCACATAATTAAATTTTTTTACTGAAAGTAAATTTACGCTAGGTGTACCTTACGGAGGGCCTGTAACGAGAAGGGCATCAACTATTGCGACGTTGTCAAACCTCACCTCTATTTGTATCCACGTCGAGCTCCTCAAGACAACTCTTTGAGTATAAGCCTCTCCTTCGAAAGTTACTAGCCACGAGCGAAGAAGAGGGATCAAGAGGAAGAGAAAGGGAAGCACACAAGGAAGAGATTTCTTCCTTGTGGTGGTCATGACAACAAGAGGAAGGGCTTTCCCTTGTTGGCGATGACAAAGAGAGAGGGGAGAGGGAAAGGAGAAGAGAAATTGGGTTAAGGTTTTTCAAAAATCTTGCAAGCCAATTAATGATCTCATGTGTATAATTTCTTCTCAACCATATCAATATATAGCCCTCATTAATGAGTTGAATTAGAAAGCCAAAATCCAACACATTATCCCTCGACCAAAAATTAGCTCATTAACCCCTTGTTTTGGTTCACAACTAAACCAAGTTGGTTCATGACTAATTCATGATTAAATCAAATATGGTCCAACTCTTCCATAAGAGATGTAACTCATGCACGCTTCTATTGCGACAAATATTTCTATATTTATCTTATATGGTCCAACCAAATATTTATCTCTTGATCTAAGAATCCTATTCTTTAACTTGTTTTACGTCTTTTAGAGACTCGTCAGTGCGTGTGACCCAATAGGTTCCCGATTTATTTTGGTCGTCCATAATTAACTACTTAATTATAGAACGATCATGAGTGACACCTAGTAGTACATCATAATCCCCAATTAGTCGGAAAATCATAGTTGATCTTATAATTAATTCTAAACCCTTCATAAGCTACAGTGAGTCGTGCCTTGTTTCTTTCACTCGTCTTATACCGCACTTGGTTCAGGGCATGGTCTATGTGTCTTGTCCCCACTAGGCTGACTACGTCACACCTAACCCAAGTAATACATCCTCATTCTACAGATTCAAATTACTCATACATGTGTACAAAAGTTTTGCACTCTTAACATATGATGCTTTGACCAAAGACTTTGAGTAATAATCCTAATGAGTGACCATTGGGAATACATCTCCTCACAAGAAGCGGTGAATCCTCTGTGGGCTATCTAAACACTTTCAGGCACTTCAACTTATACCCAATCATCCCGGGTCCACACCTCAATGAGATGCTTGCTTAAGATATCAAAGTATAAGTCTTCATGACCAATATTACTTGTATAGCTCAAGTCGAAGGAAACTTGCACTCGTGCTACAGTAAAAACTTCACAGACATATCTATATATATGTAGAGAACCATATAAAGTCTTACAGTGAGTCACTCCAATGAACTAGCTACCATAACCAGTATCCACGTTTAACTCTCGACATCCTAATGTCTTCAGCCAATGAGAAAATAGCCGCTTGGCCGAACCAAAAAGTATAACCCGTGCAAGTCTTACAAAATTGATGATGTTCGAATGCATCAATTCGACAACTAAGAAATTTTAATATATTCATAATTGCATATGTAGAGATAATCAGTAGTTGCGATCCAATCACAAATTCTCTCATGCTATGAATTATATTATGGACATTCAGTAAATGAGTTTATAACAATCAAACATAAAATATGCATTCAAATAGTCAATCTATACTTATCAAATAAATAGAAAAAATTGTAAGACGATTGTATTAGGATATCCCTCAAATTCTAACATATAGTATAATGGACCATAAGGCAGAGTTTAGTCGACTCGCCGAAAATTTGCCCCCCACCTAGTAGCTCAAGATTGAGACCTTTCTCTTGCTTCTATTTTTTTAACAAGGCCATAATATTAGATAACAATTAATTAAAATAAAAAATAATAACATATTATCTTGAGGTATTTATATATGTGTCTTTCAAAACTATCTCGAGGTACTTACATATGTATCTTTAAAATATTTCCATAAACTTAATTTGAGACCTTTGAAAATATTTTTGAAAACTTTTTGAAAATTATTATTGGTGCAGTGCTTAAGGTGGTCCTTAGGAAATTTTCTATGATTTTTGTTGTATCTCAAAGGGGGAGAGTGAACCTTAAGTTAAAAAGGTCTAGTAACTCTCAATTTGGCATAAAACCCTTATGAACTAAGCCTAATTTAAGAAAATTGTCAAATATCAAAAAGTGGGAGATTGTTGGTGCAATCAGCTTCCAAGGTTTTGATGTTTGATAATATTCCAATATCTAGTCAATTTGACCAAGAGTTAATTTAAACAAGACTTAATGATTGGAAAAGAGAAGTCTAGTCATGTTAGGGATGACTAGATGACTAGCAAAAAAAGTCTAATTAGGTTAATAGTTGATCGGATGACTAGCAAAGTGAAGTCTAGTCAAGTCAAAGGTTGACAGGATGACTAGTAATGGAAAATCCTAACTAGAGGTTAAAAAAGGGAAATTTCTAACTAGACGTTAGACAAAGAAAAGCCCTAGCAGGTTAGTGAGAATTAGATGTTAGGTAAAAGTCTAAGCAGGTCAAGTTGACCAGATGTTTGGCAGGCGTGAGTAGTCTTCCAAGTGACTAGTAAATCCAAGAACATCAAGGTGACTAGATACTTGACCACTGGAAATCCTAAGAGGTGAGCCATAGGTGGTAAAGTCTTGGAGGAAGTCTAAGAATGAATCCTAGTAGGTCATATAAACTTATAGAAATGCAACTTAATCCTAAGAGAGTGACCCATAGCTGGTAAAGTCTTGTAGGAGTGACCTCTAAGAAAAATGTAAGTCTAGTACGTCAAGTAAGCTTATATGATTACGCTAGGTTGCTAGTTTGTATATGAATGCTTGTCTTGCAGGAACCTAGAGTTGGAAGCAAGATTTGGAAACAACGTACACAAATCAAAGGCATCCATCCAAATCGGACGAATCCTAGCGCCCCTATTGGAACTGGATGCTCTTATTTGATCCGGGGGGCCCCTATTGGAACCAGGCGCCTCGAGCGGCTCTAGGCACCCATAAAGGATCTAGATGCACGGACTAGGATATGATCGAGTTGGATAAGTTGTGACTTATTCGAATCAGATGAGGCCAGAATCCAGGCACTTTAGGCAGGTTGAGGTGCTCAGAATGAGTCCAAGTGCCCAAAATGACTATATTAGCAACAGTGAACAAAGGTTTTAATAATCAATTCTCTCTAATACTCAACCGCTCTGTGCTCGAAGAAAAGTAACAACGCTTTGCTCATGTGATCGGGAAGCACTAGAGGGGTGCTTGGCATTTAGGAGCTTCCAAATCGACCGACGACAACTTGTTTGTTTGCTTTTATGTTATTGCATACATGCTTTAAATTTACTACTTGTGTTTGTATACATAAATTGTAAGGGGTTTTTCCGTCTTCAAAAAAGTTTCGGAAAAAAAGAAAAACTAGTGGACAAATACCTCCAGTAATTATGCCTCGGACGTATTGACCCTGGAGGATTATAAACTAAGTAAACTCTCGGTGTTTTAATTTATTTTATTAAATTCAGTTGCGACTAACCCTAATAAAAATGCAAAGGACGAAACAAGCATAAAATGATGATCGAATCAAATCTAATTTTTAATTCGAGTGTTTGACTTGCCCAAATTGCCTAACCCTCTCACCCTATCTAATTTTTAATTCAATTGGAGGGTTCTACTCACTTGCTCAAATCAAATCATTTGGCTTGATTCATCTAGCCAAATTGTCTAACTCAATTGTCCCATCTTAATTATCTACCCTAACTTATTCTCCTGAATTGGTACGATCATTTCATCGAATCGATTAATTAACCTAGCACTACACCAAATATGACTTTCTGCGACGTGCAAATTTGCTATCCGCAGCGCACATTGTACGCTGCATAACTACAAGCTGTTAAAAGTCAGGAAACATCGACAGCACGCACCGCACACTGCGGTTAAGTGCTTTTGTAGCGTGCATCGAACGCTGCCATTATGAGTTTTCACAGCACACACCGCACGCTGCGGTTACAAATATTCACAATGTGCACGTCGTGTTGTAATTAAGAGTAATCAACAACATTCATAGTGCGCACCGCACGCTACGGTTACAAGCATTCGTAGCGTGCGCTATGCGCTGCAATTATGAGCAATCGACAGCATTCGCAACACGCATCGCATGCTGTAGTTAAAAGCATTAGCAACATGCATTGCATGGTACGATTAAGAGTATTAACATCATGCGCCGCACGCTGCGATTAAGAGCATTCGTAGTGTGCATCGCGTGCTGCAGTTACAATCATTCAAATACCACATACAGATACCACACAAATTACAATACTACATACAATTATAATACCATACACAAATTATAATATCACATACATATACCACATACACGCAATTATAAAATTAAAACTCAAACAATTATAATATCACATTCAACCATAAACATCACTTAAGTAAAAGAATCAAAACTAGTAACAAAAAATTCATTTAGTAACATAATTTCTTTCGTACAAAAGAGTATATGACTTTAAAATAAATAAAATCTATATCAGTCATACACAACTATAAATTTAGATAACCAAGCAACTATACTTCCTATTGCATCCTCGAGAAAAAACATTTCAGCATTTGGTCTAATTAGGTCCACATTCTCTACAAAAACTTTATCAATACAAACTTTCCAACATGATCCACCAAGAAAAATGTGATGTACTTTTGCTTTTGGATCTGTAGATGCAATTTAACCTTCTGTCACAACTCCATCAATGCACCAATGAAGTAGCTTACATTTAGCATTATCCTTGATATCTCCATGACACATCCTTCATTTTTTACTGTATAACAATACAAAATTATTAATTCTACCATATCTATTTTATAACAAATATGTAATTTAGAAAACAAAAATTACAAAATAATTACCTGAGCTACAGTTAGAGGTTGGTTAACATTACTACTTTTTTTTTCCCAAGACTACCACCACCAACATCATTACCAATACCGCTACCAATGCCATCGCTAACAACCTAATTTTATAAACAAATTGCGTCAATTAATATCACCATAAGATAATTTTACTAACAAGAATACAAAATAACTCAAAGTAATTAAGACAATTGATGACAAACTTTTCCATATTATATATTTTATTTTTAATTACTAGCATGTTCTTGCTCATTTTGTTGCCTCATATTTTGAAAAAACAAGAACCTCATTTCTTGCATTTCTTGTTGAAGGTTATTCACCATACTTTCAAGTCGTTTAACAGCTCCATTTTGTTGCACAAATGCTCCAACTTTCGATGGTGTTACTCCAAAGCCCATTCCGCGCACTCTACCTCTAGCTTCCTTGCCAAACACAAGACTAATTGCATCATCAAGAATGTTAGTTGAGTTGTGAGATTCAGGTGGACACTGTTCTATTTATTTCTGCAAATAAAAAAGATAACTTTTAAAAATGATAAAACAAAAAATTTAGATTGCCTATTTTTTTTGCAAATTCTACAAATAATAAAGAGATACTTTTATTACCATTTTCTCTCCAATAGCTTGACTACTAGGTTCTCCATTTTTTTTTCTTATGACCTTCAATCCAAACTTTTGATCGTGTAATTGATGTATCTGTAGAACTTGCTTTTTTCCTTAAGTATAAAACATATAAACAGTGTTAGAACAAATAATGTTACTAATTAAGTGTATGTAAAAGTTTTTGTATAAAGTTTGATAAATAAAATTGTTTACCATCATGCAAGCCAAACGGGCATAACCTCTAAGACTCATTGTGTGAATGTGGTCTTGATTTTACCTCATTGTTCTGAATTTTACACTTTTTTTCCTGAGAATAAAAAAATATCTAACATATTCATTGGATCAATAAATAATAATTACTTAGACAAAGGAAATGAAAATAAATAATAGTAATTAAGATATAAAAGATAAAATATGAAATGGAAAGAAAGTAACAAAAGTACTAATAACCCCTCTAAAAAAGAGTAAATCAAAATAACATAAAGCAACATGAACATTTTAATTTTAGAAGATGCTGCATGGAAGGGACAGCATGTAAGTTAACATTCACAAGTGGCTCACAAAAATGTTTATATAGAAACTTTAAATTGGGGGGAAACATAGGGATAAATGAGAAGATCCTACTATACGAAGGATAACAATAAAATTGGTACAACAATCACACTTATAGCAGATGATGATTCCTTATTCTACAACAAAATTACTTCAACCGGTATAAACCTGTGCAAGTAGCTCAAACACGAACGAGTATGTGAAGCAACTCTTGAAGAGGTGTTGCCGGAATGCAAAAGAGGTTCATGTGATGAATTTTAGGCTTGCACATTGAGAATCACATAATATTGCACAATCAAATAGTGTAATGACTCGCGCAGGTGGTGATGGCACCTTGCTAGCACATTGTTTATGCATGTAGTGCATTATCCAGTGACACATAGAAGTGTTGCTATGCCTCTAACAAGGAAGTGGGTCTGCATGAAGTTTGCTCATGCTGACATAGAGATGACGCTTGTTGAGTGGATCTCATGGTGGTCTCAAGAAGAGGATTCGACCTCCATCATGCCCTTGACAAGATGATCCTTCTTTGCCTCCACTAGTTCCATCACCATGAGTCGACAATCAATAGATAATTACAACTAACCATTGTGTAACTTGTTAGTGTAGGAGCAGCCTAGTGTTGGTGTGGCTCCATGTATGCATCACATGCAGAGCTTCCATCTGCAAGTGGGAGAGCTTCAATGATTCATGCACAAGCAAGACAGAGAGTGTGGATCAAGATAATGCAGGTTGATGGGAAGAATTTCTTGGTAGTTTAGCTCCACAAGCTACCATGTAGCAACTAAGTTGTGGAAACAATTTCTATACTGAGGGAAAGTATAGAGCTACTACTGTAGTACTGTCACACATAAATCAGTGAGGTTGAAAAAGCAGAGTATAAATGATTCATGTGAATCCTAATAAGCCATAGGGCTTGAGATATAATGACCTAATGTATTTATAAGCAGTATAAATCAGTGAGGTTGCAAAAGTATAGCATAAATGATTTATGTGAATCCTAATAAGCCATAAGGATTGAAATATAATGACCTAATATGCTTGTTGAGACCAAATCTGCTACCTTGGCTGCTTTCACCTTGATTGTTACCCTACCATTCTAACTTGTTGAGAGCCAAAATCTGAAGAATTCCTGAAGTCTCAAGTTGAGATCAATGCCCCCATCTGGTGATTCCCTTATCTCAGTTTTTGTTTTTTTCTCATTTCTAACTGAACCAGGGAGCAAGAAATCATAGAATGGCAATTATATATAAACCTTTCCCTAGATCAAAGCCTAACCAACACAAACATCCCAATTTGTCTACTCGATCTCTTAAAGTTGGCTCACAATACGATTGGTTCTAATAGCTCACACATTCTTGCAAGTGATGAAAACAAAAAAGCATATCTTCAAGCTTAGATTTTGATAAAGTTGTCAAAGCAGTCAATGCATTGGGAGATGCCACATGGTCAAGCATCTCAGATGTAAAACTACTGTCCCCTCGGGACGGTGCGATGATTAAGACATGGGGTGTTGTCACATGAGGTCTTGGGGTCGAAACTCGACGTGACCGAGCATAACCTCCCCATGTCTTGGCCATTTGCACTAATGACTAGTAGCCACCCGTGATTTACCTCCTCCGTGTTAGCCTAGGGACGGGTCCTAAAGAAAAGATAGATTAGACGGAAAGATGCAAAATCATAAAATGAACCCTCTAGTACAATCCTGATTCTCCACTAAAAAAATGTTTTATTTTTGCAGATAAAACCATATTAAAACCCCAATAATAGATGAAGATGAACTATAATTGTAAGAGGCATTGGCGAAACCTAGATCGGAAATTCAAGAGATGGAGTTTGATCAATCAAAACCAACTAGAAATCAAAACCAGGAGAGCTCATAAAAAACAATTAACGGGTCTACAACTATATCATAAATAATGAAACAAATCTTGCATATATAAGAGATAAGTACTTGGATTAAAATGATTGGTACCAAAAAGATCCCGACGAAGCTCAATTCGGCGGAGGGCTTCGGCGGAGAGGGCATCGGAGGAGAGGGTTTCGCCAATGGGCGGAGATGTTGACGGAGACGGAGTTTAGAGTTGTCGGCGGAGGGAGTTCACTTGAGGAATCGGGAGTTTAGGTTTTACGTGAGGAGAGATCGCGTGTAAAATACCGAAAAAATAGAGAATAATAATAAGGAAATTTTTCGTAATATTTGGGAATTTTTCAGGAATTTTTCGGAGCTCGTACGGATGAGTTATCGGGGATTAAAAGGGGTTCGGAAAAGGCCTGTTTAGGCTATCCCGTTTTAATGAGGAAAAGTTTTATTTCTTTTTTCTCTTTTCCTTTTTCTTATTTAATTTCTTTTTCTCTCCCCGTTACTGTGCCGTTTCTTTTTCTTCCCTCCCCGTGCGCGTGCAGAGCCGATTCCCCTTCTTCTTTTCCTCCTTATCGAGCGACGACGCCGATCGCCTCCGTTGCCACAGCCGACGCCGGTGGAAGAGAGCAACGCCGATTGCCTTTTTCCCCTGCCGTTGCCTCATCGCCGCAGACGTCTCAGCACCGCCGAGGTCGAGCCCTAGATTGGGGAAGGTCAGGAACGTGCCGACGCTTCTCTTTGACGCCGGCCATCTTTCCCCTTCTTCGCGAGACATCGCCGGCTACAGGAGTCTACCGCCGGCCTCTCCTTCTCTTCCTCTCCCGAGCACCGGTCTCCGGCTAGTATCCCATGCCTTAGCCGAGCAACATCACCGTGGACGCTCTCCTTTCCCTCTGTGCTGCCAGAGCCGACCATCACGGCCGATCTTCATGCCCTAGCACTGTCACTGGTTACCCTCTGAGGAGTGCCCTAGCGTCGGTTTACCTTTACTCCAGTGGATCGTCGACCGAGCAAGGGTATTCGGTTGGTTCCGGCTACCATTGTGTTGGCAGCTTGTTGTTGACTCTGCCCGATCCATGGCTTCCTAGCTGTTGAAGAAGAAGAGGAGGTGAGAACAGGTTATTGTTGGTATTCAGCTTTAACGTCAATTGATGTGGAATAAGGATTTCAAGGAGTGACTTGTTTTGGTATCTTTGTAGGTGTTGTTACCTATTGCAGCTCAAGCTGTGCTGTTCGTGGACGATCCTTGGCTTTGGCCAACCTTCCGATCTTAAGTCATCCTTTGATGGTGAGCTATCAGCAACCCACTTGAATTCGGGTAAGTTTTGAGGTTGATTCATGATGCTTAGTAGTTGATGGTAGTGAACTTGATTGGATAAGTGGATCATTAGTTTATGTGTTCTTGGATTAAATTGATGTGAAGGAAAGGGTTGGATCAGATTAGAGGGATTAATAGTTGATATGTTGATCATAGATCCTTAGTTTTGTTGAATACCCTGTATTTGTAGGATTTGAGTTGGATGCGATCTCTTGGACTTGTTGAGGACGGTTGATACGACCTGCGTATGAAGGCGGGTACCTCTTGACTTATCTTTTATGATATTGTCTTTGGATATGCATAGTATTTTATAACTACAAGCAATGAACATGTTTGTCTTTGGTATGTCACTGTTTGATATCCATAGCATGTTAGGTTTATTGCCTGTGACGTATCCGTGCTTATATCATGTGATTTATTGCCATGAGTACTGGATTACCATGAGTATCTTAGTTTCTAGAATAAGTGACATACCATGTTTTACTGAGGTTAGGACTAGGTTCTGGACTTTTGGTTTCAGTTATGTGTATCGAGATTATCTGATACTTAGGTTTTATGCCATAACTGGCTTGTGTACCTCTATTTGTGTATCATATATGATTCGTGTACCTAGACCTTGATTCTTGATATATGCATATTGTGGTACATATGTTATGGAAGGAGATATGTTTAGGATCTAGGTTGCTATACCATAGAGGACCTTACTGATACTGTGGTACCCATATTATGTATATATGGATTTTTCTATGCTGATCAGGATATTCCATACTTATTATGTTCAGGACATAGGTTTTGATATTCTATCTGACCTGTATACTATAGATTTTGGTATGTGACCATCGCTTTTACAGTACCCATTTTGTATATATGGATATGGTTATGTTGATCAGTTTTTGTTATGCATGGTGACATGCATCATGATTGCATGCTGTGCGATTGTCGGCTCCACTATGGTTGAGTCCATTGCCAGTTACATGTACTGCACACACCCCCACTCATGGTTTAGTGGTATATCAGGCAGGTGTGTGGCGGTTCTGCTGTTTGGCTCCGTTGGTCATATGACCCAGCGTGGTAGCCGGCAGTCAGTTCCGCTCTGTGTAGCATCGTAGTAGCCGGCAGACGGTGGACTTTGTTTGGCTCCGTTGGTCGTGACTCGGCGTGGTAGCCGGCAGAGATACCTCCCCGCCATCGTGTACCGAGTTGAGAGCATTGAGCTCTCCCATTTATGATTTGGGGTCACGGGACAGGAGTACTCCGCTCATCAGGAGCAGTGAGGGCAGAGTGCACGGTTGTCACGCCCTACCCACTCGGTCCTCGCCATTTGTGTGTGAGGATCGATCGCGCCGGGGTGACCAGGACGCTACATTAGCATCATATGCATTGATGTATTTATATTATTGAGATTGTGTTTGCTGCATTTGGTTGCTGCATTTTGGTTGGATGCATACCTTTGACCTGCATACAGGATTATTGACACTTTCGGTTTGATGACCCTTTTGTCTGGATAGGAGTTCCTGGCACTACAAGAAAAAAGCTAAACAACAACGCTTTTTTGGCGTTGTCGTATGTACTTAAAAAGTGATGTTGTAGATGGTGTTGTAGAAAGTCATATCAAAGACAACGCTTTAAAAGCGTTGTGGTTGGTCACAAAGACAACGCTTTTTAAGCGTTGTCTTTTCGTTCTTAAAAAGCGTTGTTATAGATGCTGTTGTAAAAATGCACATATCAAAGACAACACTTTAAAAGCGTTGTGGTTGGTCACAAAGACAACGCTTTTTAAGCGTTGTCTATTCGTTCTTAAAAAGCGTTGTTAAAGATGCTGTTGTAAAAATGCACATATCAAAGACAACGCTTTAAAAGCGTTGTGGTTGGTCTCAAAGACATTGTTTTTTAAGCGTTGTCTTTTATTACTTAAAAACGTTGTCTTTTTAAATTTATAAAAAATAGTGTTTTTCTTAATTAAATAGCAAAAATTATAAAAAATACTCAAAATTTACATATAATTGAATATCCACAACCACAATCATTTTTATAATAAGACTATTTAACAAATAAATAAAACTTTATATTATACAAACAAAATGTATACATATTGATCCACAAATTAAATTTGTATCATACAGGTTATCCTTAACTTCATGACAATAATTTTTCAAACACACAAGTTTTACAAAACCTCATCATTGACTAACCGTTGTTGTTGGTGTCCATCGCATGGAATTGCTTCTTTAAGTCCAGCAATCTCTTCTTCTGAAAGGCTTTCAGCTATCACTCTTAGAGCCATCTTCTTCAACTTGTCATCAGCACACCTGGGGTTGTAGGCAATCAAGAAATTTTGTATGAAAACTTTCATACATGTAAATCTCGTACTAAATAATATGTCAATGTTATATATACATGTAATTCATACCGTAAGTGTGTTTATATCGTAACTGACAAGTTTTCTTTAGGGCCAACTTCTACTCAAGCTCTTTAAACACTGCATCAAAATAAAAAAATTGGCATTAGTTCTGTGCTAAATGAAAATCATATTTAGAGGAAAAAGCGGGAGTGCTGTAGATGGATATATTAACCAAGCATATTAATGTTTGACCTGTCTTTACAAGTTCTAAGCATATATATTAACCAAGCATATAACCTAAGAGGAATAAGTTACAAAATGCTACTTGATGTTTGACCTGTCTTTATTGGATTTTACGGCCCCGGTCTTCTTGTAGCCAGCACAATGTAATACTTGATGTTGACTCTACCTTTGCAGTTGTTTCGGCTTGAGGAGTGGCAAAGAATGGTGGAGTAGAGGATGGATTTTAGGTATTCATCCGTGCCATCGAGGAAATGACTTATTCCTCTTAGGTTGCCACAGGAACAGGATCTTCCACATCGAAGAAAAATATTACCCCATTTCCTTTTGCATCAGCATCACCTGCTGAACTGAGAAGAGCTAAGACGGCGAATTGAGATTCATCATGGGAACAGCTTACGGCTGTAAAAAAATGGGAACCATCAACAAGACAAAAGATTACAATCTTCTAACTACTCAAAGAGAAAATAGTATAAAGTTAAAGAAATATAAAAAATTCTATAAATATTTCACAAAATGTGAGCTTTGTTTGTAATCATACACCATTCGCAAAGCCACGGTAAGTTTATACTGGTCCAACAATGGACTGGTTCTTGCTGCCTATTTTGGACATTTGCAATTTATTAATATTAGTGCATGTATGCTAGAGACACTTGCAAAATAGAAGCTTTAGGACTCAAGATTGTTGTTGTATAGAACTGTTGACATGAACATCTAAAGTGCCAAAAATGGACTGGTTCTTTTTATTTCATTTTAATTTTCTGGTTCTTTTAGTCTTGGATTTATACTACGATCATTTAAGAGCCAAAAAATGCACACCTTCTGTAACAATCCCGTGAGACCAGTACAATGCCAAATTTGAAGTACTCCAAACTGAAAGTTGTGGCTTTAAACCGTGTGTATAGGACACCAGATATTCTGATTCCCCAACAAATGAAGGCTTTGTAATTGGCTGTACAAGAAAAAGGAAAAAAAAACAGATGTAAGGACATTCACTGCTATTTCGATTTGCCAGATAACAATATAGGCAAAATGATGATTACCGAAAGTGTATCTCCAATCATAGCCACAAGAATATTGGAATCTGGATCCCATAATGTAATTATAGTCTCAGCTGCAATAGCAAGGACTGATCCATCGGCAGAAAAAGCAGCAGCTGTTAATGATTTTCCCCTGTCATCAATTCAAAGAAATTAATTTCATGGGAGTTCCACTGTGCAACAACACTATATGATGGGAAAAGAAATATATGCAAGCAAATAATTTCAAAAAATAGTTTAAAGATTTCACCAATAATTCAATTAAAAAACAAGGCATCCTTTAAATTAAGAAACAGTATCTTTTTTTCATAATTAATGTATATACAAAATTGCAAGTTCCATACGCCCAATCAACTGGTTCAGCTCTGAGTAGCATCAAATACAAGTATTACTTTAAATATCTCTGCTTGATTTGAAAGCTGTCTGCTTCCACAAATTATTTCAATTTCATTCGATACAAATAATTTTTTATGTTAAAATAAATCATAAAAACTAAAAGGCATCAAATGAGCAATGATATTAATATAATAAAGGAAAAAACATTTCATTGGCAGCAAAATTTAATACTTGTATGAACCAACAGATTGGCATCTCCAACCAGTTCTCTGGATTGATTCATTATTTCTGTCGGCATGAGAACCATGAACCCAAACCTGAAAAATAGATTACTCATTTAATCATTATATACAATGGGGCAACAGAAAGAAAAGAGCCTAATAGACACTACCTTAAAATCACCACCATAAGATGATGTGACAGCCATGTTGTGTCCAGGGCGAAATGCAAGAGATGAAACTTGAGCATCACTACATCAGAAAGTAAAGAAAATATAAAAAGGTGGTTTATTTTATCTGTTAGAGTGGAAGGTGTAAAGGGTTAAAGAAGTGCAAAGAAAACATTAGTCAAGTAGTGAAAATCTTATAATTTGTCCTGGAGCTCCGAAGGATAAGATTCATGTAACTGATTCCAAACAGTTGGGACAAACATGGGATGGTAGTAATGATAACGGCAGCAGTAACAAAGAACCAAGAATTATTAAGCAGCAGAGAACAACTTGGCAACCAATCACTCAAAGAAGAGCTAAGCCAGCCCACAACCATATGGATCACTCAAGGATAAGCAACGTCAGCCCATAACCATATAGACCAGAAATGAAGTTTCAATATAAAATTGATCAACATTTAACTAATTCAAGATTGTCAACTTGAAGAATTTCTCTAAAATGAGTAATGGTAACAATCAAACTTATCACTCTTTTCCAACAATCAAAAGGTTCAATATGCTGGAATAAGATATGATCTGATCATTCAAGGATGCTTTTCATATTGCAAAAGAAATGCGTGAATGTGCGGATATAATAACCAAATCATAAGCACCAAAACTATATAGAAATTAAAAACCAATGAAACTTCTGTTACATAAAACTAAAGTATCTAGAAAATTGAAAAGGAAATATGTTTGTCTCACTGATATGAAAGACCACATTGGTGTGCCAAATTAAATACTTCTCCAATTGACATCATAGAAAATTAAAAGATTGATGGTCCCTATTCGCAAAGTTATGAAAGATTTATAGAATAAATAAACAAAAAAATAAAGAACAATAGATGAAGCTCTGTTTGTAGTCTTCTTACCTGTGAGGCTCATATATGACAGTGGATAATAAGTACTCTGCCACTAGGGAACCACGAGTCCAGTATTTTAGACAAACCAAACCCCCTAATTTTTCTTCAGGAATTGTCACATCAATGGTAGCCATTAAGGAGCCATCAAGAGAAATGGCTACAAGAGCCACATATAGCTGCAACCATCGAAGTACAAGTACATCCACGAAGAGTTAGCCAAAAATTCAAAGATCTAATTCATCATCTACAAGAATTATGATAGCTATCTATGTTGTAATGCAAAAGTAATTACATGCTTAAAACAAATTATGACAGCAACCAAGCAGATTTTAAGATTGACTCTCTCAAAATGCATCCCCAAGACATTATTTAAATAGGTGCAAATTTGTGATCTCGCTCTATTGAAACACAAACTACACACCAATCCTAGCATGGTAGTTTAGCATGAATCTCAGAAATTATTGAGCTTTAAACTAAATTAAATCTCTATCTTGTCCCAGACAATCCATGACTGATTACTCCAGCAATAGAAACATGTAATTGAATACCCCACAACTGCCACAAAGAGAGCCTGTGGGAGTTATGACACGTGCATTTCCAGTTTCCAGCAAATAGGAACCAATTGTGGTACTTTCTAGCTTATATCCCTGCCTTCTATGTGGCTGGCTAATCAGAATCAAAATGGATATTTTTGTACCCCATAACTGAGTTGTATCAAATATACTTGTTTCTAGTTAATGGAACCCAACAGTAACAGTGATATTTACAGAGCTAATTCCTGGAAGCAATAATGTCTTAGCAAAAAATGACCCAAAGAATCCATAAAAATGCAACTCCAATCAAGCTGTTTACAGAAATTTGGCAGTTGGTACAAATAATGCATTCTTTCCAAATGTCAAACTACAAATTAGAATTGCTTCTAAACTAACAGCCTACTAATGCATGGACGATTGACTCAAAGAGCTACGGATACAACAGAACAAAAGTTAAGGTAATAGTCATAACAGATACAGCACCGCAAATATATCTTGATTAGTTAATGGCGTACCATAACGTCATCTGCAGGCTGAAAATTTCTTTTGCACACTTGGACCTAAGCAATAAAATAAATATCATGAGAACTTGCTTTTTCTTAAAAGGAAAAAAGAGATGTCAAGCTCTAGATGATAATATCAGAATGCAAAAATAGAGCCATCACCTCTGAAACCTCATGGTTGTCAAACAAGCTATAGAATTGTACACAATAATCTTCAGTGGAAACAGCAACTAATCCAGTTGTCTGCTCAAATGCAACTTGTGTGCAGGATCCTTCATGTTTGAGAGGAAACGAAAAAGGAGGCTGAAGATATACTAGAATATATCAACATACGAAAGTTTATCCAGGAAAGGTTTTCAGTAAAACTAAGCCAACAAAGCATTGATGTCTAAACCATATGGTATGACAAACCTTGATTCCCGATATGGATTTTGAGATATCCATTGTAGGCATTTTTAGCAGATGAATGTGATTATCTGAACAAGATACCTGGAAAAAAATATGAATTAACATTGGCTTCCAAATTTCAATTAAATCAAAACATCAAAAGCAGTACAAAGCAATAAAAAGTAGTGTGACAAGTAGAACTATAGAGGTTTATCAATTCTGTATAGGATCATCAGTTGCCAATAATATGCAAAATGCCTGTAGATTTACTAAACAGGACCTCCTTATTAAACATATAATAAAAAATGGAAAAAAACCTCATTTTCAATGAAAAAAATAATGTAATGATATATAAGAAGTCTCCTTAGTTAAGTTGGACATCCTCTTTTGAGTAGGACTTCCTCTTTGATTCCCACGTGATTGAGAACCAGGAATCCTAATTAAAGTGTTTTGGTATTTTAGTCAGATTGAGCCTCACTTTGACTTCAACAACTCTAAATATATAGTGTCTAGCACAAACTTCATCAGATTATGTACTCATCTATGCAAACCATATTTTTAATCAGTCTTCATCAGATTATGTACTCATCGATCCGTGCCATCGAGGAATGACTAAATCATGAGAAAATACAATCAGGGGAGGGGGAAAATTGATGCAGTATGAATCCGGCAAAATGGCTAGTTCGGAAAATAATCAAAAATAAACAAAATCTTATTCTAGAGGGATGGAAGAAATTTTACCTTTCTTTCTTCCGTTCCTCCTACTCTCGAATCTGCTCTGCGAGGAAGGAACTAAGATCGAAGGGTTCAGAGGAGTTGAGGAGCCGTGAGAAGATTAGGAAGGGTAAGCTGACTTTGATTTTTTTTTTTTTTTTTTTTTTTTGAGCAGACGACATTTCAAGAAATAATAATAGCATCGAATGCACATTTCATCTCATCCATGTGCCATAACACCACAGGAAGAAGCCAGAAACTGCACTCGTTTATATAATTAGACCACATGTAACACACTGCCATAAGATCATTAAGTAGGATTTTTTAACATGCTTATACAAACTTCAAACTGTTCATTTGGCATGGAAACAGCTGCTGACTCTGATTCTATTCTTCTTTTTTATCAGATTGTGTAGCAGAATTTTTATGAGGTTCCACAAGAGACTCTGTACCTGCATTTAAACCATCAACATTTTTTGAAGCAGGCTTGTATGGACAAGCAGCTGGCACCCTTGCAGGCTTTCTGTATTCCCAGCCGAAAAGCCTGTAGATCTTACCGACGATGAGATCGAAGAGCAGAGGCAAGGCGTTAACGACGGGGATCAAGAACAAAGGCAACAGGCACGCAATACAGACCATCCTGGCGATTGTTCCGCTCGGCGTCTACACTCCGCTGGATCTGCGTCGAGGGCTCGAGAGATTTGAGAAAGGATAAGCTGACTTTGATTGAGGAGATGGGGAAATGCGAGATTAGGGATCTCGACTTGGAGGAGTTGGGCCGGCGTGAGGAGTTTTGCGTGAGGAGTTTGGGTCGAGATTAGGGTTCAGAGGAGATCACGCGGCAAGGAGAGGAGAAGGCGCTCGTGGAGAGGAGAAGGCGCTCGTGGAGAGGAGTGGAGAGGAGAAGGCACTCGTGGAGAGGAGAAGGAGAGGAGAAGGCACTCGTGGAGAGGAGTGGAGAGGAGAACTCGTGGAGAGGAGTGGTGAGGAGAAGGCGCGCGCGCGTTGAGGGTTTAGAGTTTAGCAAAGCGAGGGCTGCGAATTTATTTTAAGTGAGTTTAGGGGAAACATACACAACACTTTAAAAAACGTTTTTTAAAAAAATGTTGTCTTTGACCATAAACAACAACACTAAAGACAACACTTCATTAAAAATCGTTGTCTTTAGTAAAAAGTAAATACCATAGACAACGCTTTTCACTAAAAGCGTTGTAAAACAAAGAACGACAACGTTTTTATTAAAAAGCGTTGTCTATTGGGTGTTGTTGAATGCAAAAATTCTTGTAGTGTGGTGAGTACAGCTTCCTCAGTTACCTTTCAGTTTTACATATTCCCTATATATGATTAGGAAGTTGTATTCCATGTTTGTTGCTGTTAGATATATCTTACTACTCATGTCCATTGGTATTCGCTGAGTTGTTGAACTCACCCCCGTTGACACTATCTTTTCAGGTACCAGGTTATTTATGGTGTCGCTTGGAGCATCCTGTCTGCTGGTCCCCACGTCACATCAGAAGACTTATCGGTTCACGTATGTTTTGTTTGTTTTATGTATCAGTTTGTTTAGCTCTGTACTCTGGTTCTATTTTTGGAGTATTGATGTTGTTATGTGGTATTTTGTATTTGTTATTGGTTGTGTAAGCCTAGCCGGCTAGCAGTTTTGTGTTTGGTTGTATTTGGTTTCTAGCAGTTTTGTGTTTTGGTTTTGGTACAGCCGAGTGGGCTGTTTTATTTTTAATTGTGTGGTTGTGTCAGCCAGAGGCTGAATTTGATATTAACTGCGTGGTGTTTGTTTTCTTTTATTGTTATTATTCCAGCCGCATGTGGCTGAGGTATATAGTGCTTGTAGAAAAGTTTCAGATTGTCCGCCGTACAGGGGAGGTGCTGCCGAAATTTCTTCGGACAGAGACTCCTCCGGGGCGTGACATCGCGAGTTTAGCTGTTCGTGGGAGGGGTTTCGGGCATGAGGTTTTGTTCGTGGTGAGTAGTTTGGCGGAAAATTAAATGCGGGAGCCAAAAAGTTTTGACGAATAATTAGTAGACGAGATGTTTCAACAAAATTATATTAGAAGAGCTTGAAAATAATTAACGGCTAACATTATATGCTGTTAAATTTTTTTAATACTTATTGGCAGCGTGCTTTTTTGCATGTCGTCATTTATATATATGATAGGTATTTACAGCGCGCTTCGCACAATGTTAATATTAAGTTTTAACAGCGTACTTTGTATACCATACAAAATATTATTGACAACATATTTTTTATGCATGCTATCGTTTGTATAAATATTACACTATTCGCAGCGCACATAATTGGGTGCACCGTAAAAACTATTATTAACAGTGCACTTTAATCACGCGCCGTTGATGATGCACTGCAGAAAGTCACATTTGTTATAGTGTGGATCGAATGGATCAGTCAACCTAACTCAAGTAGTTTAACTAGCTAAATTAGTCTTTCTAAATTGATTAATTTGTATGAATAAAAAAATTGTATTTAAAAATTTAGTTTAAATTAAAAAATTTATCACATTAATATTATAAGATTTATAAAAATATTTTTAATTTAAATAAGATGAATAATTTGTAAGGATGGAAATTTAAATGCATTATTCAGGTGATCAAAGGACATACTCATTTAAATCAATCAAATTGCCCCAATATTCTATATCAACTTGTTTGACCGGATCATCCAACCAAATTGGTTGACCAACTTGACCATTTTAATTGGACCTATCCAATCAATCGATATATTTAGTCCATTCAAACCAAATACTAATCAAAATTTATTAGTTTACTTAAATTGATTAAATTGTCCAGCTTAAATAGTCTATTAGTTGAATTAACTCAACCGGATCAATCAAATCCTTTGGCTAGTCCAACTCTCCCCTAATCTAACTAACCCGCCCGGCCCAACATTATTAGCTCATCAATTGCTTAGCCAGATTAACCATATCTAATTGACCAAGCACTAAATAAGTCCCGTGATAACCGAAGACATGTCATAATTTTCTATAGATGGAGATTCGGCTGAAAATCGAATTATGATTTGTTTAGACCAATTCAAACATTAAAAAAAAAAAAAACCCGGAAACATTCCTAAGATGGAGCAGGCATGATCATTGTGCTAAATAATAATATTTTTTTTAGTACTATTATAGCAATATATCAAATGCAATATATGATACTTACATGCAAGCTGACAGTGATTGTCGATTGCCATTTCATTGGTGCAGATGCATAATGTAGAAGAAAACAATTGCTCGACCTAGTGTCTCACGTCATTCGTCCGACAGTGACAGTGACAGTGACAGTGACAGTGACAGTGACAGTGAGATAGGAAAAAAGGTAAATTAAGTAATGATCTTTTAAGTGGGGCCATTTAAACTTTAATTTTTCATGGAATCCGGTTGATGAATTTTTAAAATATTTAAATTATATATTATAATTTTAAAATTATCAAATCATATATCTATTTTTCATTTTATCCTCATCCTGAAATCAAATCGACTGAAAAAATAAACTAGTTAGAATCAATTTCAATTTATTTGTAAAATCCATCAACCAGTTTCGATTTTAATGGATCTAAAGACCTCGAAATGACATGAAATCAATTTTTATGTATTCATCTAGTTCTCCTTATTGTAAAATATTATCAAATATTAATTTGACCCAATATATTGAGAGCAGTGCTTTTTTTAAATACGAATGCATTCAAAAAATTAATTCATGTTTAAAAAATTACTGCTCTCAATATATTTAGTCAAATTGATAATCAGAAGAACTAGACGAACACAAAGAAACTGATTTTATGTCATTTCGAGGTCTCTATGCCCATTAATCAATTTTGGCCGAAAATTAGTTGATGGACTTAGAGACCTCGAAATGATATGAAACCAATTTATATGTGTTCGTCTAATTCTCCTAATTTTATAAATACTATCAAACATTAATTTGACCCAATATATTAAGAGCAGTGATTTTTTAAATATAAATATATTTAAAAAAATTAATTTGTGTTCAAAAAATCACTACTCTCAATATATTGGGTCAAATTGATATATGAGAGAATTGATATAATCATAAAAACTAGAAGAACTCATAGTATCTGGGTTCACTTCATTCCGAGCTCTCTAGGTCCATCAATCTATTTTGGTCGAATGAACCTACGTTGATTTTATTTAAATTCATTCGGCCATAGTTTCAAAAAAAAATCACTGCTCTCAATATATTGTATCAAATTGATATTTGATAGTATTTTTACAATCAGAAGAACTAGACGAACACATAGAAATTGGTTTCATGTCATTTCGAGGTATCTAGGTCCATCAACTGATTTTGACCGAAATCGGCTGATAGACCTAGAGACCTTGAAATGACATAAAATCAATTTCTATGTGTTCATCTAGTTCTCCTGATTATAAAAATACTATCAAATATCAATTTGACGTAATATATTTAGAGTAGTGATTTTTTGAACACGAATATATCCGAAAAACTAATTTATGTTAAAAAAATCACTGCTCTCAAAATATTGGTTCAAATTAATGTTTGATAATATTTTTGACAATCAGGAGATCTAGACAAACATATAGAAATTGATTTCATATCATTCCGAGGTCTCTAGCTCCATCAGCTAATTTTGGTCGAAATCGGTTGATGGATTTTTCAAATAAAATTAATGAAATCGATTCAACTGATTTATTTTTCAGTCGAATTGATTTAAGGATGAGGGTAAAATGGGAAATGGGTACGTGATTTGGTAAATTTGAAATTATGATACGTGTTTGGATATTTTAAAAACTTATCTACTGGATTCGATAAAAAGCGGTTTAAACTTCAAGGAAATGAACTACGTAAGAAAAATTGATCCTTGGGTAGAAACCGACCATAGTTCTGCTGTACTCTATAAATAGGCTTCTCACCTCCAACTCTAAATAATTCTGTTAGAGTATATACTGAAAGCCTAAGCTTTTGTAAACATTTATTTTGAATAAAGAATCATATTTGGTCAAATTATCTACATTTGTTTGTAGTTGTTTAATTAATTTATATTGTAGATAACATAGTATGTTGTGTCACATACAGAAGATAATGTTATCAGTACCTTATAAATTATAAACAGTAGCTCACGACCAAAATGAAAAGGAACAAACCATTGGAAGGTCGTAGTGTAATTAGGTATTAGTTTATTTTAACTATATAATTACACTAGTACACTTAGAGTGTATTGAGTAGGACCATCAGAGGTCGTTTCTTTTATACTGATTTTATAAAGGAACAAGACCTCAGTTATTATGGAAGTGTGTGCTCTTAATCCTAATATAATAACAAGCACATATATTTGATATTTATTTCTTTAATTTATCAATGGGTGAGATTTAGTTCGATAAATCAATAAGCCCGATAAGTTGGGAAATGATATCACTTATAGTACGTGTTGTTGATTATAGAAGGAAACTGTGTCCTAGTGATCTAGGTTGATAATGTCCCCAAGAGGAGCTCATAAGGATTGTCATGTTAAACCCTGCAGGTGGATTTAGTCCGCTATGACGATAAGGTTTAGTGGTACTACTCTTGGACTAAGATATTAATTAAATGAGTTGTCAGTAACTCACTTAATTAGTGGACATTCGACATCTTAAACACAGGGAGACTAAAAAACTCATAATAAGAAGGAGCCCAAAAATGTAATTTGGGATTGGTGTGGTAGTTCAATAATAGTTCTTTAGTGGAATGAATTATTATTGATAAAATTAAGTTGTGTATTCGGGGCGAACACGGGATGCTTAATTTTATCAGGAGACCAAAACCAATTCCTCCTCTCGGTCCCTATAGTAGCCTCTTAGTTATAGAGTACTATACCCACCTATGCCCACCTTCATACCCATGGTGTAGGGGTCGGCCAAGCAAGCTTGAGGATCAAGCTAGGGTCGGCCAAACCTTGGTCCATGGGTGGCCGGCCCTAGCTTGAACCCAAGCTTAGGTGGCCGACCCTATTAAATTAGAAAAGAATTTTAATTTTAAAATTTTCTTATGTGGAAGATATAATTTATTGGAGAGATTAAAAATTAAAATATCTCTTTTATAAGTTTCTACAAAAGATTAAAGAAAGAGATTAAATCTCTTTCCTTATTTGTAGATTGGAAGGATATTTTATTTTTCTTCTTTGTAAATTATTCACATGTTGAAAAATTAAAATTATAGAAATTTCTTTTTATCAACCATGAAGAGATTTTAAAGGGAAATTTTATTTTTTAAAATTTCCGAAGACAAATAAGGAATTTTAATTGTTGATTGAAAATTGCCTTGTTTGCTCTCCATGAGGTGGCCGGCCATGACATTGTTAATTAGGAAATTTTATTTAATTTTTCTTAATTCATGTCAAAGAAAGTTAAGGAAATTTTATTGTAATTAAATTTTCTTATTTGCCAAAGCTAAGGATTATAAAAGAGAGGGTTTTGGGTGCTTTCAAGGTGAACAACCTCTATTATTTTTCTCCCTCTTTTCTTCCTTGGTGTGGCCGGCCTCTTCCCTTTCTCTTCTCTCCATCTTTGTGGCCGAACCTCTCATCCTCCTTGGAGATCAAGTGGTGGCCAGATTTTAGCTTGGAGAAGAAGGAGAGAAAGCTTGCATCCCTTGGAGCTTGGTTGGTGGAAAAAGATCTTCATCCTTTGGAAGCTTTGTGCTTGGCCGAAACTTGAAGGAAGGAGAAGAAGGTGCTAGGTGGTCCTCGTCTTGGAAGATCGTTGCCCACACAACGTCCGAGATTAGAAGAGGAATACGGTAGAAGATCAAAAGGTCATTATCTACTAAGTAAGGTATAACTAATATTGTTTTCCGCATCATGTTAGTTATATCTCCATGTAAAAATATCAAATACAAGAGGCATGCGATTCTAGTATTTTGAATTAGTTTTCGATGTTGTGTTCTTTTGTTTTTCTTTTTCTTGTGATTTGATTGTTCTTTTTGGTTGACCTAAAGTTATTTAAGGAAATTAAATATTAGCTTTCCTTAAAAGGCTTTGTCTAGGCGGTGGTGGTTGTTCCCATATCCAAGAAGGCCATGTGCCTCGCCATGCAGTCTTTGAAGCCAATTTTGGAAATTAATATTTAATGGAATTAATAACCTAGGTGATTTGGATCAAACGTGTTAAGTTTCGCAGGAGATCCAAGTCTAAACCTAAAAGAACAAATAAATTAAACTTAGGATCAAACGTGTTAAGTTCCACAGGCGATCCAAGTTTAATTTAAAAGAACACATGGTAGTTAGCTAGGAAAAGGTTCAGACCTTTGTACAAAATTTTTGTATAGTGGAACCATTAGGTTTTCCGAGTAGCAACCAACAATTGGTATCAGAGCTAGGGTTTTGCCTCTGTATATTTGGTATTAGTTTAATTATGCACATGTCATACATAATTTAGGCAGGTTAATAGTAGGATGTGCTAACTTTGTGGATACAGGATCCAACTATTATGACTTATAGTTATTATGTGTGTGATTGGACCCTTGGACATGTCAAGGGCATTTATTGTGTGTGCATGATTGTATTATAAAATACAGCAGGAGCTGTATTTAGTTTTATTAGGATTTTATTTTTTGATCTAGATACATGTACATTCCTTCGAGGAATATAGGATCGAAAAATGTAAAATTCTATTTATGTCGCGGATCGAATCTTGCAAGGCGTGGAACTTTTTGAGGACCAGAGGCGTAGCGGAACATGGAGCTAGATGAATGCGACAACTAGACCCGGTGGCGCTGGCCAAAAATGACAGCAGCTAGGGATGACAACACACGGAGGACAACTATAGATAAAAGCCATAATAGTTGAAAATTAATTTTTCTATTTATTGCTTTTATACTATGCTGTGTGTGCATGTTAGTATACAGTTTTAGTAGGCTAGCATAGTCAAAATTCCTCATTTCAAATAACTAAGTGGGAGAGGGATTTTAAATAAATTCCACGGTCTCCATTACTGGTTTGTTAGTGATGCAAACAAACTTGCGCGTTGGCTCTGAGTGCATTCCTCCATATCGGATGAGTTTGTTTGTGGATCACTAGAACAAACTTCCATTTTGGATGACTATAGGAAGTTAATTAAGAGCGTGTGATCTTCCCCATCGGAAGGGATACAATCTTATTAATGGACTTAGTGTCAAGTAATGGTATACACTTAGACACGTCTAATAGTATCCTCCCCATCGGAGTCACTGCTATTATTCGTGTGACCAAAGGAAACCAACTATTAATTTTATTTGTCAAAAAGTTAGGTTGACAAGATAATAAAATTAATGGGTTAAACCCTCCTTTTACAAATGTTGAATTTGTATACATCCACACTATCGTGGCATACAAAATTCACGATGTTTTGAGGTGTTGGTTAATTTAAAATAGTATTGTTTGAGCAATCAATATTATTCTAAATTTAGAGTTCTGACCAAAAGTTATTTGTGATTCTTATGATGACTTTCAACCCACTGGCTATCATACTAAAAGAGAATAGACTTACTGGTCCTAACTACATAGATTGGAAAAGGAACCTGGACATTGTTCTTACAGCTGAAAGTTATAAGTTTGTACTGACTGAACCTTGCCCTGATACACCCAATGGTGAATCTACCCAAGAGGAGATTGAGTATCATAGGAAATGGGTAAAAGCAGATGAGATGGCGCGGTGTTACATTTTGGCTTCAATGTCAAATGTATTGCAACATCAGCATCAAGATTTACCAACAGCTTATGACATTATGAACAATCTCAAGGAACTCTTTGGTCACCAGGATCGGGCCTCTAGGCAAGAAGCCATGAGAAAGATAATGACGGCCACCATGCAAGAGGGTACTCCTGTGAGGGATCATATCCTAAAGATGATGGCTTATCTGAATGAAATACAAATCCTTGGAGGAGAAATTGATAGGGAAACCCAGATCGATATGATCCTCCAAACGCTACCAAGAAGTTTTGAGCAATTTCGCCTGAATTACAATATGAATAAAAAGGTATATTCATTGGCGGTACTACTGACAGAACTTCAAGCAGCAGAAGGTTTGTTTTGTCATAATTCTCAGATTCACTATGCTGAAAATGGTTCTACTTCTAAACCGAAAGAAAAGAAGAAGAAGAAACAAGTTAGCTCAACAAAGAAGGTGAATAAATCTCAGAGTACAGGACCTAAAGCTGGAGTGAAGAAGCTGAAGGGCAAGTGCTTCATCTGCAAGCAATCAGGGCATTGGAAGGCGGACTGTCCTCGTAAGAATCAAAACAACAAAGGTATATCTCATGCTCTGGTTGTTGAAACATGTTTAGCGGTGTTATCTACCAGCACCTGGTGTGTAGATACGGGGGCCACTGATCATGTCTGCAATTATTTGCAGGGGTTCCAGGAAACCCGACGACTATATGAAGGAGAGATAATCGTCTGTATGGGCAATGCTACTAAGGTAGCGGCTGTTGCAGTGGGAGACGTCTACTTATCTTTTGATAGAAATAGAAAATTGGTTTTAAGAAATTGTCTTTATGTACCCAGTTTTAGAAAGAATTTAATTTCAGTTTCTAAACTATTTTTGGATGGATATTCTGTTTCCTTTAATAACAATGTAGTTATAAAGAGAAATAAAGTGATTATCTGTTCTGGTGCATTAGTTGGCAATTTATATACCTTAAATCCAATTTCTCCTACAAAGCAAAATATGGAAATTTATAACACATCTTCTAACACTAATAAGAGAAAACAACCTTCAGAAATGAACCGAGCATATCTTTGGCATCTAAGGCTTGGTCATATTAACTTAAGTAGGATTCAAAGGCTTATAGCCGATGGACTCTTGGGTTCATTAGAGTTGGAAAATTTTCCAACTTGTGAATCTTGCTTGGAAGGTAAAATTGTTGGGATCTTAGATGGCTAGAGGGGGGGGGGGGGGGGGGGGAATAGCCTTTTAAAATCAAAAACAAAATTTCTACACAGAGATTTGTTAGCACAGCGGAAATAATCAAAACTAACACTTATGCAAAGAAGAAAACACACCACCACTAACACAATGATGTACGAGGTTCGGGGATAACTTGCCCCTACTCCTCGGCGTGTCCGTAAGGTGGACGATCCCTTGATCTTTCTGTAGATCAGCCCCCGGACAGATTCCGGCTAAGTATTTCTCCTTCTCGGTGGAGAAACCTCCCACAAAGTCTCAAGATAGATTTAGAATGAAGCACAAGACTTAGACTTACAGAATTTTGTGGCTACAATGAATGCACAATCAACTTACAGCCACAATGAATGCAGAGAGTGAAGACGAAGTAGATTCACAGCCAAGAGCTTCACAGAACACCCTTGCTTGAACGTCAACAGAGAGTTTGCTACCCAAGAAAAAATTCTGCTGCAACCTCTCTTCTACCTCCTTCTTATTTCTCTGCTCTCTTGCTGTCTTCAGCTAGAGCCAAACCACTGCATCGAATTACGTCAACCAGTAGAGTATCACTGTCGCCTAACCAGGCGTCGCCAATCACGCTTCTTCCTCATCTGATTATCTGAGCTCACACCAATACCATCCTTGGTCTTCACTGGTGTCTCTGAGCTCGAACCAATAAGGAAGAGTCTAGCTGATTGCAGCCAGTGAGCCAACTGAACAAGCCAGTGAACGTTGACGCTTCTTTTGCACAATTTACAGCGATAACCAGTGGAAAAACTATTTTGTTTTATTCCTTTGATAGTCATTGATTTGAATTCAAGCATCACCATGGTACCTGCAACCTGTTACTCAAAAAGCTCTGCGTATGTTAGATCGCATACATCGAAACGAATCGTAAATCGCCACGACGCAGATATGGTGGATCCAACAACCGATCCACACCTTGATTGATGTCCGATCCGGGAGACCGATCAGTATGGCCTGATGGCCTGTAGCTTAATGGGTGCGGTTCCTCGAGATCGCCACCGATCGCCCAAGACCGATCAAGATATGACTGATCGGTCCCGAGACCGATCAGAGGTTCATGGATCGCTCAGGACCGATCCACCGCTTTTCTTTCTCGCGACATCATCTCCTGATCGGTCTACGATCGATCGATTACATCAAGATAGGTGTTTCATCGGTCCACGATCGATCGATTACACCAGAAGCAGCCTCGATCGGTCACCGCACCGGAAACATAGTTTCACCAGTTGGTCTGCACGATCGTGCAATCAATCCCACCGATCGGTCTGACCGATCCAATGCCCATGTGATATTAGGATTGGTCTTGAGAACGAGCTACCGAGCCCTCTCGACCTAGTCCGAGAACGAGCTACCAAGCCTCTCCGACTTCCCATGCCAAGCTTCCAGACCCTCTTCGACTCTCCCGTGCCAAGTCTCCATACTTGGACTTTTCCCATGCCAAGCTCTGGACTTTTCACTGATATCCGGTCAACTTGACCCATCTGGATTTCCCTTGCCCGCTTCACTCACGTGACTTTCCTCCAACGGATCAACCTCGATGAAGTCTGTCATCGAGTTTGATCAATATCATAAACTTAAACAACATCAAAACAACGGTCAACAATCTCCCCCTTTTTGTTGTTTGACAACACGATTTAAGTTTAGATCAGATTTGTTCAAATTTTCATAATTTTAGGGGAATCAAATCAAGATCCTCCCCCTAAGACGGATACTACACTGTATGAGGGTCTTCAAATTTTCATTCATCTAAACTTAGTTATCTTCTCCCCCTTTGTCAAACACCGAAAAGGTGCGAATAAGGTAAGATAACTTAAAGAACTCCCCCTTAACCCTTACTGTCTGTTTCTTAAAGGACTTAGAATTCCCTCTAAGTGTATTATAAGACAGTAATAAGGAAATAAAGGACAAACAAGACATGCAAGTGAACAGCATATTAATAACCGATAGAAAATGAAGCATAATAAAGAGCAAGCAAATATAAACTGAGTAGCATAAATACAGAAGTAGCATCAGAAGTGCAAACATCCAGGTCAGTCATAAAGACTAACAAATAACATCCAAAATACGTATACCAACAAACAAACAAGATCAATCAACATCCTCATCGAGGAACATCACCATCGCAGAGGGGTGAAACTCGAGGCGACCGGAGGATGGATAGCACAGGTAAGACCGGAGGCGGTAGCCATCCATCCGAGTAGCAATCGTGTCACCACCGATGATTATCATCAATGTTCAAGTCATCGTAGCTGGTCTATAATACGTGGCCATCCATCTCAGCATATCATCTCCTCGTCTGATCAAAGCGGCTCTCAGCTCGGCGATCCGCCAGCAGATCGATCGGCCTCCATCGCCGCAGCAGGAGGAGCAAGAACAAGAGCAGCTCGTCCGAGGTAACTCACCTAGTGCCCTCCCATCCTTCCACCTAACCGCCCCAGCCTGCCAGACTTGGAAAACACACGTTTCCCAAGTCGACAATCCTTCCTAACCATCTTTACTATCCTCCCCTTGGAGACGTCAATACCCAGGGTCTCAAGCCAGTCAGTAATCACATGCCCAAAAGGCATATAGATGGTGTAACCGCTTGGCTCGCTATGGGATATGATAGAAGTATAGACACTCGACATGATATCAAAGTCAAGACGCCTACGCAACCCATAAAGCATCAGACAATGATACGGTCGAATCTCTGCCAATGGTTTAGAGGTAATAGGTAGAAGACAGTTTGTGACAATTTTGAAAAGAATGTAATCAGGAGCAGAAAGGCCAAGGGCTGCAAATGTAGGAAAATCGACATCTAACTCATCTAATCCATCCGGTCTCGGATGTCCAAAGAAGTACTCATAAATCGAGTCAGATGAGACATCAAGAGGATGAGGCACGGGTTCAGGCAAAGCAGGATAGAATGAGAACACCGTCCCCGAACACATACGACAGCCTAAATAACCAAAGAAAGCAATTAAGCTGAAATCAACGTTTTGCTTAGCCACTCTTGATCTATAACTACCATCAATAGTCTGATGAAGGTTGTTATAGAATTCAGAAACTAAGTCAAGGTTGATATCCCTCTCTAAATATACCAAGGAATCAAGTTTATAGTAGGCTATGGTCTCCGTAATCGCTGGACAAAACTCATTCATGTAGTTTTTATCGACTGATCTACATGGGAGCAACTTGAAGGTTCTTTCCTTAAAGGACTTTTCAAACTGTTGGTTAGGGAATCTCCCCGAACTGGACGGTTGAGGTCGAGAGGGAGCAGGAGCTTTGGATTTATCTTTGGACTTGGAAGTACCCTCACCTACTGGTTTCTTTCTAATGGGACACAATGGGAAAAAGAAGAGCACAGGAGCCACCCGAAACACAAAGCCACAGATATGTGAGAAATGAAATCGAAATGCCAAAGTTCTAGAGAAATAGGAGTTACCTTGGTGCCATTGAACTCTTGGCTAGAGCTTCGGAGGGCTAGAACTGCGACTAGTCGGAGGGCTAGAGCTTCCGGCGTGCAAAGAGAAGAGAAAGGGTGAGCTGGTGGGAAGAGTCGGCTAGGGTTTCGCGTGAATGAGGAAAAGAAGGGATCGGGAGATTTTAAGGGTTTAGGTGGGTGAACAGTGAAGAAATGATCGGACGGTTGTCCGATCCGAAGGTATCAGAAGCCTCCTGATCGGTCCCTGGACCGATCCAGGGACATCCTGATCGGTCCACGGACCAATCAGGAGACGATCAGTACGATCAGCGAGCTTCCTGATCGGTCGGTAGACCGATCAGAGATTGATCAGTGGCTTTTTGTGCCGAATTGATCTGATCGGTCTCCGGACCGATCAGGGATCTCTCTGATCGGTCTGTAGACCGATCAGAAAGGGATCAGTAGCGGGCTCGAGCGTGCCAGGCTGACTTGATCGGTTCGTAGACCGATCAGTGTCTGATTTCTCCCGTAATTTCAGGAACTGAAAGTTGTAATTTCAGTAACTTGTGTTCGATAATTCGTGGAAGTTTCTCTAGGAAAACTTTCAAGTTCAGAACCTAGAACCTGGAGGATCTACAAGCATAACTCTTACCTGAAAGTTATGGTCTGAACATGCTTATAGCCCTAAAGTTTCAGATTCTTATCAAACAAAAACCTCACACTAATTCCAACCATATGGAGTTCTGTCTTCTTGGTCCTTAAGAGTTCAAAACATATTTTTGCTAAACTCATCTCTACGATCAGGTTCAAGTTTGTCAAAATATAAACAACTTGTCCTAATTTCACTCAAGGCATGAAAGCTAAAATTTTTTAATCCTTGTTATGTTTAGTTTCAAGTTTGTCAAAATATATCCAAGTTGTTATTATTGTTGGTGCAACCTTAGGTCAAGGTTGACCTGGTTGACCCGACTCGAGTTGACGTGACTCGAGTTGTATTTTGATGTTTGACTTGGGAAGATTGTCGGTGCAACCTTAGGTCAAGGTTGACCTAGTTGTGTTGCATGTTGATGTTTGACACTCGTGAGAGAGTTCTATTCTTGATGTGGGACAAGAATAGATGTTTGGGAGATTATTGGTGCAACCATAGGTCGGTGACCTGACTGGGAAAAGTCCAAGTATGGAGACTTGGCATCCAAGCAGGAGCTTGGCACGCGAAAAGTCCAAGTATGGAGACTTGCACCGAAAAGTCCAAGTATGGAGACTTGGCATCGAAAAGTCCAAGTATGGAGACTTGGCACGGGAAAGTCCTGAGTGAAGCGGTAGTGGGAAAGTCCTAACTGGATGTTAGGCAAGTCCCGTGAGTGAAGCTGGGAAGTGGGAAAGTCCTAAGCGATGTTAGGTAGTGGAAGTCCCGTGAGTGAAGCTAAAGTCCTAGTTGAGTGATGTTAGGCAGGTGAAAGTCCCGTGAGTGAAGCAAAAGGAGAAAGTCCTAATCGATGTTAGGCGTGGAAATCCCGTGAGGAAGCCAGTGAAAGTCCGGTGAGGGAAAATCCAGATGGATCGAGATGATCGGACATCGGTGTTGAGGAAAGTCCAAGTAGGTCAAAGGGATTGACCGGACATGGCGGGAATTCTAGCAGTCAAGGGAGTGACCAGATGCTAGAATGAAGTACCAACAGTCGAGGTTGATCGAATGTTGGTTTGAAAGGCTTGGGACTGGTTTGGGCAAAACCAAGTCACTAGTTATCCGATCGGTCCGGTGACCGACGGTGTGCCGATCGATTCGATCGGCCCGCACCGATCGGCGTGATCGAGTCAGAAGACGCCTGATCGGTCCGTGGACCGATCAGAGCTTCTCGACGGTCGTGGCGACCGATCGTGAGACGATGTCGCGGAAGGAAGAGCTTCAAAGCCGAGTTGGGACCGGTCTGGACCGATCCACTGATCGATCCACGCATCGATCGAGTACGCATGTATGTTTCGCACCGACCGGTCGGTCTCGGGACCGATCACAGGCGGTCATCGTCCATCAGAGTTCTAGCTTTGCAACGCAACGCGGCTAGTTTCTTCAGTATAAAGGAGACGAGGCATCTTCTGTGCTACTGCTTTCTCTTCTCTTCTTCTGCAGTGCTGTTGTGCTTGAGCTTTGTTGAGCTCTTCTTCGCAAGCTTCGCGTGAGCTTCTTCCTTCGGCTGGGACTCCGACTGGTTCCGAGAAGCTGTTGCTTCTTTAACAGTCGACAAGAAGGCAAGGGTTGCTTACATTTGCTGTGTATTTACTTCTTGTTTCTCTTGTATTTGTACTCCTTATCTTGCTGTTGCAAGAAGTAGTTGTGGCGAGGTTTCTCCACCCATAAGGAGCTCATATTTAGCCGGTTCTCCGGGGACTCATCCACCGACGGATTGGTAGGCTTCGTCCACCTTACGGACACGCCGAGGAGTAGGAGTTCATCTCCGAACCTCGTTACATCGGTTTGTTTTTCTTCTCCTTAGTTTCTTCCTTGTATTTCCGCTGCGACTAACCCTAACTGTAGGAAGAACGCGAGAATTTGGGGCGGCTATTCACACCCCCCTCTCTAGCCGAGTATGAACGATCCTAACAATTATTTCCTTTAACAACCTATCGTTTTATCAATCAAAGTCATGACATAAACCAAACAACAATACCAATCAACACATCAACCATCAACCATGATTAGAAAATTTCTAGGCAAAAGTCCAACCAAGATTCCTTGGTTGGAATATATGAGTAAGATCAAGGAACCAATTACACATGAATTATGTAATGGTGTTCCCCATACTCAATTAATGTCTCTTCAACCTAATTATTCAAGGGATGCATGATACATTTTGAATAATTTGGTTGTTCCTAGCATCTCACCCCATTTCTAGCAAACAAAAATATTTTGTTAAACCTTATAGTTTGTGTGAGATGTTCCCAAGTTGCCCAAAATCATTCCCAATTTCTCTTGTCATTTTAATTGTCCTTATTGATCATGATGAAGTCCTAAGGACCTAATGAGCCAAACACATCCCCAACTCCCTCCTTAAATGGCTAAATTCATTTTCCGGAAGGGGTTTGGTGAAAATGTCGGCTAGGTTTGACTTTGACTCCACATATGTGAACACAATGTCACCCCTAGCTACGTGATCTCTAATGAAGTGATGACGCACTTCAATGTGCTTGGTCCTTGAATGATGGACTGGATTTTTAGTTAGGTTGATCGTGCTAATGTTTTCACATAGCACTTGTACACCCTTATAAGAAAGTCCATAATCCTCTAGGGTGTGCATCATCCACAACAATTGTGATACACTCTCTCCCATGGCAATGTATTCAGCCTCGGTCGTGGAGAGAGCAACACAATGTTGCTTCCGACTTGACCAACTAACTAATGATGAACCTAAGAATTGACAACCCCCACTAGTGCTTTTCCGATCCAGTTTGCACCCAGCATAATCGGTATAGCCTACCAAGTCAAAAGACTCTGTACGAGGGTACCATAGACCTACTCGAATTGTGCCCTTAAGGTATCTCAATATTCTCTTAACTGTAATTAAATGAGATTCCTTGGCACAGACTTGATATCTAGCGCACATGCCCACAGCAAAAAGTATGTCAGGCCTACTAGCTGTGAGATATAGAAGACTACCAATCATGCTTCTATACTGCGTTAGATCAACTGGTTTTCCACTCTCATCATTGTCAAGGCGAGTGTTTGTCGCCATAGGAGTGGATACTTCCTTAGAGTCACTCATGTTGAATTTCTTGAGCATCTCTTGAGTGTATTTCGTCTGATGGATATAAATGTCATCTCGAGTTTGTTTGATTTCAAGCCCAAGGAAGAATGTCAATTCTCCTACTAGACTCATCTCAAACTCACTCTCCATGTGAGAAATAAATTCATTCAAATAGCCCTTGTTATTTGAGCCACAAATTATGTCATCGACATAAACTTGGGCTACAAAAATATTTTCACCATCTCTACGCAGAAATAGTGTTGGGTCTATTTGGCCTCTCACAAAACCCTTTTTCCAGTAAATATGTTGACAACCTTTCGTATCAAGCTCGTGGTGCTTGTTTAAGCCCATAAAGTGCTTTCTTGAGCTTGTACACGTGGTTTGGAACTTCGGTATTCACAAACCCCGGTGGTTGTTCAACATAGACTTCTTCTTTAATAAAACCATTTAAGAAGGCAGATTTAACATCCATTTGATAGAGTTTGAAACCTCTATGTGCAGCAAAAGCTAGCATCAAACGAATGGACTCTAATCGTGCCACGGGAGCATAAGTCTCATCATAGTCGAGACCTTCGACTTGACTATAGCCCTTGGCTACAAGTCTTGCCTTGTTTCTTACAACTTCTCCCTTTTGATTTAACTTATTTTTGAAGACCCATTTAGTTCCAATAATAGTGGTCTTTTTCGGTCTAGGAACCAAGTCCCACACTTGACTCCTTTCAAATTGACCTAATTCGTCTTGCATAGCTATGATCCAATCAGGATCGTGTAATGCTTCATCAACTAGTCTTGGTTCAATCTCTGAAATCAATGCGACTTCATTAGACTCATTTCTAAAGAATGACCTAGCCCTAACCCCTTGTTGGATATCTCCCACAATTTGGTCTTGGGGATGACTAGTGGTTATCCTAGATTGTCTTGGTGTTGGTGGTGCCTCATGAATGGTCTCACTAGGCACAGGCAAGGGATCAACCGGAGCCCTTTGTTCATCGTCATCAGAGTCAACCTCGACTCTTTCTTCATTTTGATCATTCAAACTTAGATTTCTAAGTTCAAATTGAATTTCTCCTACATCCCTTGATTGATCATTTGAGTTGGGGATTTCTTCAAACGCTACATCTGAGGACTCTTCAATCAATTTAGTCCTATTGTTGTAGACTCGATAGGCTTTGCTGGTGAGAGAGTACCCGACCAGTATCCCTTCATCAGCCTTAGCCGTGAACTTCCCAAGATGATCCTTTGTGTTCAAGATAAACACCTTACAACCAAACACCCTAAGATGTTTAATTGTAGGGGGTCTCCCAAACCAAAGTTCATGGGGGGTCTTTCCTAAAAACCTATGTATCAATATTCGGTTTTGCACATAACACGCTGTATTTACAGCTTCAGCCCACAAGTAACTCGGTAGTGAGTACTCATTAAGCATGCTTCGTGCAGCCTCTTGCAAGACTCGGTTCTTTCTCTCCACAACCCCATTTTGCTGTGGGGTCCTTGGAGTTGAGAACTCATGTCTATACCCTTTTGCTTGGCAAAATTCTAAGAACCTATGGTTTTGAAATTCACCACCATGATCACTTCTAATGGTTTTAATTGTTGTTGATTTTTCATTTTCAGTTCTTCTACAAAAAGAAATAAAAATATCTATGGTTTGATCCTTAGCTTTCAAAAAGAAAGTCCATGTGTATCTAGTAAAATCATCAATAATTACTAAACAATATCTACTACCATTCAATGAAATAACATTGTTACAATCAAACAAGTCCATATGTAATAAGTCTAATGCAGTAGATGTACTCACAGTGCTTTTACCTTTATGAGGTGCTTTTGTTTGCTTACCCATTTGACATGCATCACATAGTTTGTTCTTTTGGTACTTGATGCTTGGTAAGCCTCGTACTAGTCCTTTGTTGGCCAACTTCCGAATGTTCTTCATGTTTACATGTGCCAACCTTCTATGCCAAAGCCAAGACTCTTCTTCTTTTGACATGAAACACTTAATCAAAGCATTAGTAGCACTTTTAAACGATACTTGATAAATATAATCAACCCTTGTGCCTACTAGTACCGTGTCAAGTGTGTCAATGTGTTTAACTAAACATTGACTTGAATGAAATTCAATTGTGTAACCCGTATCACACAATTGACTGACACTTAGGAGATTAAAAGTCATCCCCTTGACTAGAAGGACATTCTTGATATGGAGACATTCGGATATATGAATGTCTCCAACTCCTACAACCTTAAGGCTACCATTATTACCAAAAGATACATTACCTCTACTTTTGTTTTGAATGGTTGTAAACAGTGATTTGTTCCCGGTCATGTGCTTGGAGCATCCACTATCAACAAACCAAGTTGATAGATGCTCCCCCTCGACCAATGCCTACAAGACACGGAAGATAGAGGTTTTAGGTACCCAAATCTTGGGACCTAATGCTTCTACAACGAAAGACCTAGGAACCCATGCCTTGGTCATACCTTTCCTAGTTCCATGAGCCCTAGAAACATGTAATCTACTATCTTGAGTTCTAGACATTAGAGAAATGAAACTCGACTCCTTGGGTTGATACCCTAGCCCGGCCTTGTTGTAGACTGCCCTTTGGGCATTTAGAATCATGTCTAGAGTCTTAGAGCTAGTTGAGAACTTCTCAAGCATTTTCTTGAGTTTCTCAACCTCACCCTTTAAAGCCTTGTTCTCATCCTCAAGGACTTCTAGATGTAGGTCATCGACCTCATCTTCCCTAAGGGTCCTTAAGGTTTTTACTTCTTCTTTTAACAATTTATTTTCTGTTTTTGACTTTTTAAGCAATGTAGATAAATGAGTGATAGTCTTATAACACTTTTCTATATGAGGAGAGGTTACCTCTTCATCATCCGACGATGATGAAGCCGCGGTTGAGGCGTCGCTCGAATCTTCCTCACTTCCGGAGTCCGAAACCTCCCTTGCCATGAGTGCTAATTGTCGTGTGCTCTTTTCCATCTTCTCTTCTTCCTCCGATGAGCTTGATGAGGACTCATCCCAAGTGGCCTTGAGAGCCTTCTTCTTCTTGGCTCTCTCCTCCTTCTTTTTGGCTCGTTCCTCCTTCTTCTTAAGTTTTGGACACTCACTTCGATAGTGTCCCTTTTTGCTGCACTCATAACATGTAACATTAGTTTTGTCAATATTTTGTTCACTAGGTTTACCTTTTCCTTTGTATCTCCTGCTCCTTCTCATGATTCTTCTTACGAAATTCGCCATCTCACTTGATGATGATCCACTTTCATCATCGGATTCTGAGGAAGAGGTGGATGAGGAAATCTCCTTTTCTTTCTTCTTTTCCTTCTTCCTTCTTCCATCCTTGCTCTTTGGTCCTGCAAACAAAGCAATACCCTTCTCTTTTTGACCTTTGTTAGCAAACTCATGAAGTTCCATCTCACAGAAAAATTCATCTAATTTAACAATGGAAAGATCCTTGGATACCTTGTAGGCATCTACCATAGATGACCACAAGGCATTCCTAGGAAAAGCTTTTAGAGCATACCTGACAAGATCGCGATTCTCCACTCGTTCGTCCACAGAGTGTAGATCGTTGATGATCTCCTTGAATCTCCCATGAAGTTCACTTACCGTTTTACTGTCCTTCATGGTTAGATTTTGAAGCTTATTCAAGAATAGGTCCCTCTTGGCAATCCGAGAATCTCGAGTTCCCTCTTGGAGCTCGATGAGTTTGTTCCATAGGTCTCTTGCACTCGAGAACGGACCTACCTTGACGAGTTGGTCCTTGGCGATTCGACATTGCAAGGTGACCATAGCCTTGGCATCGGCTTGTGCTTTGCGTAGTTGTTCGGTAGACCACCTAGACGAATCAAGTTCCTTACCTTCTTCATCTTTTGGTGGTGTAAAACCCTCCTTGACGGAAAACCACATGGAGATATCGGTCTTGAGGTAATACTCCATGCGGCTTTTCCAGTATTGGAAATCTGCTCCCTCGAAATAAGGTAGACGGTTGGTGCTGAATCCCTCCTTCATGGCCATTGTTTAGCTCTTTGGGTTGTTAAGCCGAAATGAAGAGCACCAAGCTCTGATACCACTTGTTGGGATCTTAGATGGCTAGAGGGGGGTGAATAGCCTCTTAAAAACAAAAACAAAATTTCTACACAGAGATTTGTTAGCACAGCGGAAATAATCAAAACTAACACTTATGCAAAGAAGAAAACACACCACCACTAACACAATGATGTACGAGGTTCGGGGATAACTTGCCCCTACTCCTCGGCGTGTCCGTAAGGTGGACGATCCCTTGATCTTTCGGTAGATCAGCCCCCGGACAGATTCCGGCTAAGTATTCCTCCTTCTCGGTGGAGAAACCTCCCACAAAGTCTCAAGACAGATTTAGAATGAAGCACAAGACTTAGACTTACAGAATTTTGTGGCTACAATGAATGCACAATCAACTTACAGCCACAATGAATGCAGAGAGTGAAGACGAAGTAGATTCACAGCCAAGAGCTTCACAGAACACCCTTGCTTGAACGTCAACAGAGAGTTTGCTACCCAAGAAAAAATTCTGCTGCAACCTCTCTTCTACCTCCTTCTTATTTCTCTGCTCTCTTGCTGTCTTCAGCCAGAGCCAAACCACTGCATCGAATCACGTCAACCAGTAGAGTATCACTGTCGCCTAACTAGGCGTCGCCAATCACGCTTCTTCCTCATCTGATTATCTGAGCTCACACCAATACCATCCTTGGTCTTCACTGGTGTCTCTGAGCTCGAACCAATAAGGAAGAGTCTAGCTGATTGCAGCCAATGCAGCCAGTGAACGTTGACGCTTCTTTTGCACAATTTGCAGCGATAACCAGTGGAAAAACCATTTTGTTTTATTCCTTTGATAGTCATTGATTTGAATTCAAGCATCACCATGGTACCTGCAACCTGTTACTCAAAAAGCTCACAAGCAGATGTTAGATCAGACGCATCAGAAACGAATCAGAAATCAACAGAAACTGACAGTGTGTGCAGACAGTGTGGTGGATCGGTCAGCGGACCGATCCACACCTTTGGATTGATGTCTGATCGGTCGTGGAGACCGATCAGAGTATGGCCTGATCGGTCTGCAGACCGATCAGAGCTTAATGGGTGCGGTTCCTCGTACTCCTGAGATCGTCACCTGATCGGTCTCAAGACCGATCAGGATATGACCTGATCGGTCCGGAGACCGATCAGGGTTCATATGGATTGGTCCATGGACCGATCCACTGCCTTTTTCTTTCTCGTGACATCATCTCCTGATCGGTCTACAGACCGATCAGATTACACTCAGTAGGCTACTGAGTGTTTCCTGATCGGTCCACAGACCGATCAGATTACACTCAGTGTGCTACTGAGTGTTTCCTGATCGGTCACCAGACCGATCAGCAAACATAGTTTCACCAGATTGGTCTGTGCACCGATCAGGCAATCAAAATCCCACTGGATCGGTCTGTTGACCGATCCAACGCCCATGTGATATTAGGATTGGTCTTGAGAACGAGCTACCGAGCCCTCTCTGACCTAGTCCGGAGAACGAGCTACCGAGCCCTCTCCGACTTCGTCTGGTCCAGAGAACGAGCTCCCGAGCCCTCTCTGACCACTCCGTGCCAAGTCTCCATACTTGGACTTTTCCCATGCCAAGCTCCCTGCTTGGACTTTTCACCAGATGTCTGATCAACCTTGACCCATCTGGATTTCCCTTGCCTGGCTTCACTCACCAGGACTTTCCCTCCAACGGATCAACCTCGATCAGTAGTCAGTCTGAGTTTGATCAATATCTGATACAAACTTAAATCAGTGTCAACATCAAAACAACAGCCAGGTCAGACTGTATCAACAAAAATGACCAAGAGGCCTTTTAAGGCCAAGGGGTATAGAGCCAAAGAAGTGTTAGAATTAGTTCATTCTGATTTGTGTGGTCTTATGTCTATCCAGGCGAGAGGTGATTTTGAATATTTTGTCTCTTTTATAGACAATTATTCAAGATACGGATACATTTACCTAATGCGCCGCAAGTCCGAGTGCTTTCATAAGTTCAAAGAGTACAAGGCTGATGTGGAGAAACGACTAGGTAAAAGTATCAATACACTACGGTCTGATCGTGGTGGCGAATACCTCTTAGGAGAGTTTAGGAATTACTTATCAGAGGCTAGGATTCAATCTCAATTGTCCGCACCTGGTACACCCCAACAGAATGGTGTGGCAGAACGAAGGAATAGGATTCTTATGAAGATGGTTAGATCGATGATAAGTTATTCAGAATTATCAAATTCATTTTGGGGATACGCTCTAGAAACGGCAGCGCACATTCTGAACTTAGTATCTTCTAAATCAGTATCTTCTACTCCCACAGAATTATGGAATGGGCGAAAACCCAGTCTAAGACATATTCAGATTTGGGGTAGTCCAGCACATGTGCTGAAACCAGATGCTGATAAGTTAGAATCTCGTACATAAGTTCACGTGTTTGTGGGTTATCTAGAGGAACGAAAGGTGGTTTATTTTATAGTCCTAAAGACCAGAAGGTCATTGTTAGCACTAATGCCCAGTTTTTAGAAGAAGATTATATAATGGATCACACGCCCAGTAGCAAAGTTGTTCTAGAAAAATTTAGAAAGGACACGTCTAATTTAGTACCAACAGTATAAGATAAAATACCACAAGAGACTGCAACACATGTCACACATGATACACAGCCACAGACGGTGCCTCGTCGTAGTGGGAGAGTTGTGAGGGAACTTGAGAGATTCATGTTTTTGGGAGAGTCTTCGGACTTGATCCCGGGTAAACATGAACCTGATCCCCGAACATATGACGAAGCACTCCAAGATTTAGATGCAGCATCTTGGCAAAAGACAATGAATTCTGAAATAGAGTCTATGTACTCTAATAAGGTCTGGGAGCTTGTAGAACCACCTGATGGTGTAAAAGATGTTGGATGCAAGTGGATCTACAAAAGGAAAAGAGGGACAGACGGGAAGGTAGAAACCTTCAAAGCTAGGCTTGTTGGGAAAGGGTACACTCAGAAAGAGGGAATCGATTATGAGGAGACCTTTTCACCGGTAGCCATGCTTAAGTCTATCCGGATACTCTTATCCATTGCCGCTCATATGGATTATGAGATTTGGCAAATGGATGTCAAGACAGCTTTCCTTAATGGAAGTCTTGAAGAAAACATCCATATGAAGCAACCAGAAGGGTTCATTGAAAAAGGCAAAGAGCATCTAGTGTGCAAGCTCAATCGGTCCATTTATGGATTGAAGCAAGTTTCAAGGTCTTGGAATATCCAGTTTAATGAAGTAATCCAGTCATATGGATTTATTCAGTGTCCAGATGAGTCTTGTGTATACAAGAAGTGTAATGGAAACATGGTGATATTTCTTGTACTATACGTAGATGATATTTTGTTAATTGGCAACAATGTCAAGGTATTATCGGACGTAAGGGTATGGTTGTCCAAATAATTTGATATGAAGGACCTAGGAGATTGTGCACATATTCTTAAAATCAAAGTTATAAGGGATCACAAGAAAAGAATGTTGTATCTGTCCCAAGCTTCATATATAGATACAATCCTTGCTCGTTTTAGCATGCAGAATTCCAAGAAAGGTTTCTTACCTTTTAGGCATGGAGTAGCTCTATCTAAAGAGATGTCTCCAAAGACATCAAAGGAGATAGAGGACATGAAAGCAGTTCCTTATGCTTCGGCTGTCGGAAGCCTTATGTATGCAATGCTGTGTACGAGACCTGATATCTGTTTGGCCGTGTGCATGGTTAGCAGATATCAGAGTAACCCTGGACAAGGACATTGAACTGCGGTAAAGCATATATTAAAGTACCTGAGAAGGACTAGAGATTATATGCTAGTTTACCAAGCAGACAATTTGCTCCCTGTGGGTTACACGGATTCAGATTTCCAATCAGATAGGGACAACAGTAAGTCTACATCTGGCTATGTGTTTACTTTAGGAGGTGGAGCCATTGCATGGAGGAGTGCTAAGCAGAAATGTGTTTCGGACTCAACCATGGAAGCTGAGTACATAGCAGCCTCTGAGGCAGCTAAAGAAGCAGTACGGCTCAGGAACTTTCTAATGGACTTAGATGTGATTCCTGGTTTGCCCAAAATCATCACAATTTATTGTGATAATAACGGTGCAGTTGCAAACTCGAAGGAACCACGAGCTCATAAGGCAAGTAAACATATAGAGCGCAAGTACCACCTGATACGAGATATCGTGAAGCGAGGAGAAGTTGTCATCGCCAAGATTGCATCAGCAGATAACCTGGCAGATCCTTTCACTAAGGCCCTTCCGGCAAAAGCTTTCGATAGGCATGTGGAGGGGATGAGAATCAGATGTATGGCAGTAGATATGACAGCTTAGTTATTAGTATAAGTGGGAGATTGTTAGAGTGTATACTGAAAGCCTAAGCTTTTGTAAACATTTATTTTGAATAAAGAATCACATTTGGTCAAATTATCTACATTTGTTTGTAGTTGTTCAATTAATTTATATTGTAGATAACATAGTATGTGGTGTCACATACAGAAGATAATGTTATCAGTACCTTATAAATTATAAACAGTAGCTCATGACCAAAATGGAAAGGAACAAACCATTGGAAGGTCGTAGTGTAATTAGGTATTAGTTTATCTTAACTATATAATTACACTAGTACACTTAGAGTGTATTGAGTAGGACCATTAGAGGTTGTTTCATTTATACTGACTTTATAAAGGAACAAGACCTCAGTTATTATGGAAGTGTGTGCTCTTAATCCTAATATAATAACAAGCACATATATTTGATATTTATTTCTTTAATTTATCAATGGGTGAGATTTAGTTCGATAAATCAATAAGCCCGATAAGTTGGGAAATGATATCACTTATAGTGTGTGTTGTTGATTATAGAAGGAAACTGTGTCCTAGTGATCTAGGTTGATAATGTCCCCAAGAGGAGCTCATAAGGATTGTCATGTTAAACCCTGCAGGCGGACTTAGTCCAACATAATGATAAGGTTGAGTGGTACTACTCTTGGACTAAGATATTAATTAAATGAGTTGTCAGTAACTCACTTAATTAGTGGACATTCGACATCTTAAACACAGGGAGACTAACACACTCATAATAAGAAGGAGCCCAAAAATGTAATTTGGGATTGGTGCGGTAGTTCAATAATAGTTCTTTAGTGGAATGAATTATTATTGATAAAATTAAGTTGTGTGTTCGGGGCGAACATGCAGGAGACCAAAACCAATTCCTCCTCTCGGTCCCTATCGTAGCCTCTTAGTTATAGAGTACTATACCTACCTTCATACCCATGGTGTAGGGGTCGGCCAAGCAAGCTTGAGGATCAAGCTAGGGTCGGCCAAACCTTGGTCCATGGGTGGTCGGCCCTAGCTTGAACCCATGCTTAGGTGGCCGGCCGTATTAAATTAGAAAAAAAATTTAATTTTAAAATTTTCTTATGTGGAAGATATAATTTATTGGAGAGATTAAAAATTAAAATATCTCTTTTATAAGTTTCTACAAAAGATTAAAGAAAGAGATTAAATCTCTTTCCTTATTTGTAGATTGGAAGGATATTTTATTTTTCTTCTTTGTAAATTATTCACATGTTGAAAAATTAAAATTATAGAAATTTTTTTTTATCAACCATGAAGGGATTTTAAAGGGAAATTTTATTTTTTAAAATTTCCGAAGACAAATAAGGAATTTTAATTGTTGATTGAAAATTGCCTTGTTTGCTCTCCATGAGGTGGCCAACCATGACATGGTTAATTAGGAAATTTTATTTAATTTTTCTTAATTCCTGTCAAGGAAAGTTAAGGAAATTTTATTGTAATTAAATTTTCTTATTTGCCAAAGCTAAGGATTATAAAAGAGGGGGTTTTGGGTGCTTTCAAGGTGAACAACCTCTATTATTTTTCTCCCTCTTTTCTTCCTTGGTGTGGCCGACCTCTTCCCTTTCTCTTCTCTCCATCTTTGTGGCCGAACCTCTCATCCTCCTTGGAGATCAAGTGGTGGCCAGATTTTAGCTTGGAGAAGAAGGAGAGAAAGCTTGCATCCCTTGGAGCTTGGTTGGTGGAAAAAGATCTTCATCCTTTGGAAGCTTTGTGCTTGGCGAAACTTGAAGGAAGGAGAAGAAGGTGCTAGGTGGTCCTCGTCTCGGAAGATCGTTGCCCACACAACTTCCGAGATTAGAAGAGGAATACGGTAGAAGATCAAGAGGTCATTATCTACTAAGTAAGGTATAACTAATATTGTTTTCCGCATCATGTTAGTTATATCTCCATGTAAAAATACCAAATACAAGAGGCATGCGATTCTAGTATTTCGAATTAGTTTTCGATGTTGTGTTCTTTTGTTTTTCTTTTTCTTGTGATTTGATTGTTCTTTTTGGTTGACCTAAAGTTATTTAAGGAAATTAAATATTAGTTTTCCTTAAAAGGCTTTGTCTAGGCGGTGGTGGTTGTTCCCATATCCAAGAAGGCCATGTGCCTCGCCATGCAGTCTTGGAAGCCAATTTTGGAAATTAATATTTAATGGAATTTATAACCTAGGTGATTTGGATCAAACGTGTTAAGTTTCGCAGGAGATCCAAATCTAAACCTAAAAGAACAAATAAATTAAACTTAGGATCAAACGTGTTAAGTTCCACAGACGATCCAAGTTTAATTTAAAAGAACACATGGTAGCTAGCTAGGAAAAGGTTCAGACCTTTGTACAAAATTTTTGTACAGTGGAACCATTAGGTTTTCCGAGTAGCAACCAACAAATTCATAGTAGGTGAGGTCGGCTTAATGCTAATGAGTTCCAAATTCAAATTTTTTATAACCGACCTCTCAAATTATGAAGAAGACAAGTCGTCGATGGTACACCAATACTATATCATTGTTATGAAGACTAAACTTTGCTTTTGACAGTATCAACAATTCATCGATGATTGTAAATGCGTGGTAGCACAAGAGAATTCATTCAAGTTTATAGTGCAGAGTTCTTCTAAATTCTTGACTTTTCCTTGGGAAATTGGGCGACCTTCCACTAATCCATTCTCCAAATCTGCATTCTGATTAGAACGGGCACTAATACTAGCAGCTTTATTAATAAAAGCACTACAAAATTGCATTCTTTCTTCTGCGAGGTAACACTCTGCTATGCAACCCTCTGGCCTTGCTCAATTCTTCACATAACCTTTTACCATTTTCATAAATCTAAATAAAAAATAAATTAGATAAAAGAAGTGTTATTAACAAAATCTAATTTGTTGTATAGTATTTATTTCCTTTCAAATGGATACATCCAGCAGAATTGGATTGGTCCACACAAGCGAGCTTCTCTAGCTAAATGAATTGTCAAATGAACCGAAATGGTAAAAAAAGCCGGTGGAAAATATCTTTCCAACATGTATAGAGTTTCAACAATATTCTCCTCGAGTTGTTCTAAACGGTTTCTGTCTAACACTCTTTGACATAATTCATTGTAAAATGCACACAACAGAAATATAGTATTGTGTGGACCTTTCAGTAAAAGATTTCTCAATGCAACTGATAGCAATTGTTGCATTAGAACATGACAATCATGAGATTTCAGCCCAATAAGTTTACACTCTTCTGAAGAAACACAATTACCAATATTTGAGCTATAGCCATCGGGTAACTTTATTTTCTTCAACTTAGAGCAAAATACATCCATTTCTTTTTTAGATAATGTGTAAGGTGCAGCAGGTAAGTGATACATGTTTTCCCCTTTTTGTTGAGGATGTAATTTTTCTCTAATTTTTAAGTGCATCAAATCTTTGCGAGCATTAACAACATCTTTGGATATTTTTTTTCTTCATGTTTCAATGTAGGTATGATATTCTCACAAACATTCTTTTCAACATGCATCACATCTAAATTATGACGTAATAGAAGCCCATGTAAGTAATCATCAATACATTTCATAGTATTAGTTCAGGAATATAAAAAATTATTAAAAACTATTAAATAGAGAGTTAAATAACTTACACTCCAGTATGACAAATCGAAAAAAATTGACTTTTTCTTCCACATTTGAACTGATATTTATACTCTTTTTGAACTCTCTCGCATCTTTCTCTTTTTCTCACAAGTATTGATAGTCTCACCATTTATTTTTTGCCCCAATCATTTTCAATATCTTTCACTGCATTGAGAATTTGTAACCCAGTCAAAGGTATAGGTTTCCCTTTTGTCTCCTTTTTCACATTAAATCACTTCTTTTTTTGACGAAATGGATGATTAGGAGCAAGAAATCTCCTGTGACCCAAGTATGCAAACTTGCCATTGTACTTAAGCCACATTGAACATATGTCTTCACCACATATTGGGCAACCAACTTTTCCTTTTGTGGCACATCCAGCTAGATTTCCATGAGCAAGAAAATCATTGATTGTCCACATCAAAATGGCCTTTAGATTGAACATTGACTTTCTAAATGCATCATAAGCTTCTACACCTTTGTCCCACAGCTCTTTCAAATCCTCCACAAAGGGTTCCAAGTAGACATCTATATCATTTCTAGGTTGTTTTGGGCCTGGAATCAGTAATGCTAGCATAAGATTTTTCTTCACCATACACATCAATGGAGAAAGGTTGTAATTTACCAAAATAACCGGCCAACAACTATATTTAGAACTAAGGTCACCAAAAGGGTTGAAACCATCTATAGCAAGACTAAGTCAGAGATTTCTAGGATCTAATGCAAAAGTCGACCACGTATGATTTTTTGTATCCCAAGCTACTGAATCAACTGGATAACACATCATATGATCTTGACTTTTGTGGTTGGAGTGCCAAATAAGTCTTCAGTCTTTTTTTCTATTGTAAACATCCATTTTAATCTTGGTATCATGGGAAAATACCATAGACCATAGTACCTTTTCAAGAACTTCTTTACGAACTTTGGTGGTTATTTTGTCCACCTTCCATCTTGAGGAACCACACTTTGGACATGAGTCCAAATTTTTAAACTCCTTTCTAAATAGACAATAATCATTTGTGCAAGCATGAATCTTTTCATATCATAAATCAAATGGTTTTAATATCTTTCTCATTGAATAAACAGTTTCTAGAAGTGTGTCTTTTTCTGGAAGCATACCACCTAAGATCTTAAGATGCTCATTGAAACTATTGTAAGTGTGACCATTAGTAGACTTGTAATTGTGTAAAGTGATGGTTGCTGACAACTTTGTGTAAGTTGTACAACCAGGTAAGAGAGGAGTTTTTGCATCTTCTAATAAATCATCCATTTCATAATCTTTTGCCTCAGATATAGTGTGTCCAACCTCTTCTTCCGTCACAAAGACATTCCTATATAAGTAATATTCCTCTCTACTTTTATCATCCTCTACTTGAACTCCTCCAGAACTACCTTCGTCTTGAAATTGTGAGGTATAACTTTCATCATGGAAGACCCAACTAGTGTAAGAAGAATCTATTCCCTTAATAATTAAGTACTCGTACACTTGGTCAAATTTCATATACTTCTTATTTTTACAACGCTTGCAAGGACATAAGATTATTTCACGTGTTTTGGCATAGTTCTTAGCTTGTGCAAGAAATTTTTGAACCCTTCTTCATACTCGGGTACAAGCCTTGAAGGCAGACACATCCAGTCCTTATCTATTTGGTAAATGATCTAAGCTTCGGATGAAAGAAAGTGGTCTCTGTCTCATAACAAGGGGAGCAAACATGGCTTAAGCGTTGTGCATAGATTACCAAATTAAATTAATTAATTAAAAAAAGATACAAAAAAGAAACATAAAATATAAAAATAAACATAGTTTGAGGTGAGCAAAAGCATAATTAAGTAGGTCATTCACCATGGTAAAACTTTGTCAGATTACAATGCAGATCAACTATAATTACTATTTATTTGATAATGGAAAATATAGAAAGAATTTGCGTAGGTTTTTTATTTATTTAAAAGTATGCTTAAATTTGTAAACAACTAGGGGAAAATAATTCTCTTATTGTTTATTAATGTAATAGAAGTTATTTGGGATATTGGTATTTCTGGTGTTAGAGTTTTAAGCTCCTACTTTTTCATATTAATACTAGATGAGCTAGATAATTATGCTAAAGATACGCATCCTTGATGTGTTATTTAATGAGACAATTCCATTAAATTTAAAGCTTGCATTATCTGATTTTAATATAAGTAGAATAAAAACATGCATGGGCAAATATTATAAGTAGAATAAAACCATGTATGTCTCTAGCTTATCACATGAGCTAGAGAAACTTGCACATGCAAACTAAAATTAGACACGCCAATAATGAAATAAGACATGCTATTCACATGTAGGCAAAACACAAACAAAACTTATATAGTCAATGGGGAGTTCCTTTCGACCAAAATCAACAAAGTTTTATAGATAGTTGATGGAGGATATAAATGATGATCCCCTTTTACTCATATTGGCATGTCTTTAACCTAAAATCAGCATCAATAAAAAAAGGAAAACGAAGGGGAAAAAAATTAGAAGAGACCTTAGGAGCTAATCTTTAGAGTACTTTTCCCCGTAAAGTGGCAATTACATCTACACATGATAACTGAGGGAAAACTAGAGGGTCCTAAAGAAAAGATGGATTAGACGGAAAGATGCAAAACCATAAAATGAACCCTCCAGTACGATCCTGATTCTACACTAAAAAAAATAATTTATTTTTGCAGATAAAACTAGATCAAACCCTCAATAATAGATGAAGATTAACTAAAATCGTAAGAGGCATTGGTGAAACCTAGATCGGAATACCAAGAGATGGAGTTTGATCAATCAAAACCTACTAGAAATCAAAACCAGGAGAGCTCATAAAAAACAATTAACGGGTCTACAACTATATCATAAATAATGAAGCAAATCTTACTTATATAAGAGATAAGTACTTGGATTAAGATGATTGGTACCAACAAAGATCTCGACGAAGATCAATTTGGTGGAGGGCTTCGGCGGAGGGCTTCGATGGAGAGGGCGTCGGAGGAGAGGGCTTCGCCGAGGATGGGCGGAGACGTTGACGGAGATGGAGTTTAGAGTTGTTGGCGGAGGGAGTTCACTTGAGTAAATGGAGTTTAGGTTTTACATGAGAAGAGATCGCAAGTTTAGCTTTTCGTGGGAGGGGTTTTGGGCGTGAGGTTTTGTTGGCAGTGAGGAGTTTGGCGGAAAAATAAATGCGGGAGCCAAAAAGTTTTGACGAATAATTAGTAAACGAGATGTTTCAACAAAAATATATTAGAAGAGCTTGAAAATAATTAACAGCGAACATTATATGCTGTTAAATTTTTTTAATACTTATTGGCAGTGTGTTTTTTTGCACGTCGTCATTTATATATATGATAGGTATTTAACAGCGTATTTTTAATATTAAGTTTTAACAACGTACTTGGTATGCCATAGAAAATATTATTGACAGCGTATTTTTTATGCATGCTGTCGTTTGTATAAATATTACACTATCCGCAATGCATATAATTGGGTGCGTTGTAAAAATTATTATTAACAACGCACTTTAACCGCGTGTCATTGATGATGCGCTACAAAAAGTCATATTTGTAGTGTGGATCGAGTGGATGAGTCAACCTAATTAAAGTAGTTTAACTAGCTAAATTAGTCTTTCTAAATTGATTAATTTGCATGAATAAAAAATTTGTATTTAAAAATTTAGTTTAAATTAAAAATTTTATCACATTAATATTATAAGATTTATAAAAATATTTTTAATTTAAATAACATGAATAATTTTACCACCATTAGCTCATCAATTTCTTAGTCTGTTTAACCTGATATAATCGATCAACTCCTCTAGTTCCTAAAACCTCTATTTTCTAGATCAACTAGTTTGACCGGATCATCCAACCAAATTGGCCGACCAACTTGACCATTTTAATTGGACCTACCCAGTCAATCGATATATTTAGTCCATTCAGACCAAATACTCATCAAAATTTATTAGCTTACTTAAATCGATTAAATTGTCCAGCTTAAGTAGTCTATTAGTTGAATTAACTCAACCAGATCAATCAAATCCTTTGGCCAGTCCAACTCTCCCCTAATCTAACTAACCCGCCCGACCCAACATTATTAGCTCATCAATTGCTTAACCCACCCGCTTAACCATATCTAATTGATCAAACACTAAATAAGTCCCATAATAACCGAAGACATGTCATAATTTTCTAAAGATGGAGATTCGGCTGAAAATCGAATTATGATTTGTTTAGACCAATTCAAACATTAAAAAAATTTAAAAAAAAACCTGAAACATCCCTAAGATCGAGCAGGCATGATCATTGTGCTAAATAATAATATTTTTTTAGTACTATTATAGCAATATATCAAATGCAATATATGATACTTACATGCAAGCTGACAGTGATTGTCGATTGCCATCTCTTTGGTGCAGATGCATAATGTAGAAGAAACAAATTGCTCAAACTAGTGATTGTCGATTCTCGATTGCCATTTCTTTGTCGATTGCCCTTTTACTCATATTGGCATGTCTTTAAGTAATGATCTTCTAAGTGGGGGGCATTTAAATTTCAATTTTTCATCGAATCCAGTAGAAGAATTTTTAAAATACTTGAATTATATATCATAATTTTAAAATTATCAAATCATGTATCTATTTTTTGTTTTATCCTCATCCTTAAATCAATTCGACTGGAAAAATAAATCAGTTGAATCAATTGAAAAATCCATCAACCAGTTTCGATCAAAATTGGCAAATGGAGCTAGAGACCTCGGAATGATATGAAATTAGTTTCTATGTATTCATCTAATTCTCCTAATTATAAAAATATTATCAAATATTAATTTGACCCAATATATTGAGAGCAGTGATTTTTTTAAATATGAATGTATTCAAAAAAATTAATTAATATTTATAAAATTACTGCTCTTAATATATTCAGTTAAATTAATGTTTGATAGTATTTTGTTACATAGGAACTGGTTTCATATCATTTCAAGATCTCTATGTCCATCAATCAATTTTGGCCGAAATCGGCTGATGGACTTACAGACCTCGAAATGATATGAAACCAATTTCTATCTGTTTGTCTAGTTCCCCTGATTATAAAAATACTATCAAACATTAATTTGACCCAATATATTAAAAGTAGCGATTTTTTAAATATAAATATATTTAAAAAATTAATTCATGTTCAAAAAATCACTGCTCTTAATATATTTGGTCAAATTGATGCTTAAGAGAATTGATATAATCATAAAAACTAGAAGAACTCATAGTATATGGTTTTACTTCATTCCGAGTTCTCTAGGTACATCAATCGATTTTGATCGAATGAACCTACATTGATTTTATTTAAGTTCATTTGGCCATAGTTTAAAAAAAAAACATGGCTCTCAATATATTGTGTCAAATTGATATTTGATAGTTTTTTTATAATCATGAGAACTAAATGAACACATAAAAACTGGTTTTATGTCATTTCAAGGTCTCTAGGTCCATCAACCGATTTCAGTCGAAATTGGCTAATGGAACTAGAGACCTTGAAACGACATAAAACCAGTTTCTATTTGTTCGTCTAGTTCTCCTGATTGTAAAAATACTATCAAATATCAATTTGACATAATATATTTAGAGTAGTGATTTTTTGAACATGAATGTATCCGAAAAACTAATTTATGTTCAAAAAATCACTGCTCTCATTATATTGGATCAAATTAATGTTTGATAGCATTTTTTACAATCAGGAGATCTAGACAAAACACATAGAAATTGATTTCATATCATTCCGAGGTCTCTAGCTCCATCAGCTAATTTTAATCGAAATCGATTGATGGATTTTTCAAACAGAATTAATGAAATCGATTCAATTGATTTATTTTTCAGTCGAATTGATTTAAGGATGAGGGTAAAATGGTAAATAGGTATGTGATTGGGTAAATTTGAAATTATGATACGTGATTTGGATATTTTAAAAACTTATCTACTGGATTCGATAAAAAGCGGTTTAAACTTCAAGGAAATGAACTAAGTAAGAAAAATTGATCCTTGGGTAGAAACCGGCCATAGTTCTACTGTACTCTATAAATAGGTTATTCACCTCCATCTCTAAATAATTCATAGTAGGTGAGGTCGGCTCAATGCTAATGAGTTCCAAATTCAAATTTTTTTATAACTAACCTCTCAAATTATGAAGAAGACAAGTCGTCGATGGTCCACCAATACTATATCATTGTCATGAAGACTAAATATGATTGTAAATGCATGGTAGCACAAGAGAATTCATTCAAGTTTATAGTGCAGAGTTCATATTTTCACAGAATAACTAACTATGATTAAGCTAAGATATCATATTTTATTAAGTTGTTAGGTATGATATGTATCATATCATGCCCAATGTGGAGATTTATGTTAATTTTTCTTTATTATATTTTAATACCTCTGAGAAGTCGAAATATACAATGGATAGAATATTTAAATTCATTGCAATCTCAGAAATTCACATGAATTGAAATGGCTACGTACAATCTGAGGTTTTTACGTCTATCAATGAGTTTTGACCGAAATCTACTGATGGACTTAGAGAGCTATGATTACACTCATTTTAGTTCCTATGGATTTCTAATATTGCAAGGAGTTCAAATATGTTATTCATTATTTATTTTGGCTTCTTTGAGGTGTTAAAATGTATTAAGGAAGAATTGCTAAAAATCTTCATGTTGGGCTTGATACGATACATGTTAGGATCAACGTGGAGATTTTTATCAATTCTTCTTTATTACATTCAACACCTCAGAGAAGCCAAAATAAATAATGGGTAGTATATTTGAATTCCTTACAACATCAGAAATCCATAGATACAGAAATTGATACAATCTGAGATTTATAGGTCCATTAGTGAATTTTGATCGAAATCTAATCTTGAACTTAGATATCTTTGATTGTATCTATTTCAGTTCATGTGTATTTCCAAGATTATAAGAAGTTTGAATATGTTATTCATAGTTTATTTTGACTCCTCCAAATATATAAATTAAAATGTTATAAAAAATTGAATAAACTTTTAATGTCGTGAGTCTAATATGATTTGCATACCAAACGTATGTTATGCAGGTATGAAGGCACTGCATGCATAGAAGAGAGAGGTGAGAGAAAAGAGAATAGAGAAAAAAAAATGATAGAGAAATTTAGATTGGTATAGAATAGGAAATGGATTCGTACTTTGAAAAATACTAAAATAGTATAAACCATTTAATGAATTGCTGAAATTTAAATGCAGATTTCACGTGATCCAAAGCCGCCACACGCGGATTCATCCAAATTCAAGTATTCAAATTAACATACTCGTTTAAATCAATCAAATTGCCGCAACATTATTGATCAATTAGTTTGACCGGATCATCCAACCAAATTGACCATTATAATTGGACCAATCCAGTCATCAAAATGATTTTGCTCGCCCGGAACATCGGTCCCACAGTGAGGTAAAATGAGATAAGTATGTATGATGTATCAACTCGGCTACATTGGTACAGATGCACAATCACGTCGAGAAACTGACCAGGGTTCCACTGCACTCTATAAATAGGGTCCGCCTCTGCTTATCAAACACACAGATTTTATACGATTAGTAATCCATTCCAGTCCGACAGAGCAAGATGCTGGCGCAGTGCTCCTCCTCCTTCTACCCCAAGTTTATGGCTTCTCTCCACACCAACACCACCAATAACCCCAGCAGTACTCACATCGCCATGCCGCCGCGGCTTCATCAGTTGCAGAAACAACGAATCATGAAGTCCGACATCTTTGAAGATCAAGTGAGTGGCCACTACTCTTAGCTATTCTCATATTAATTAGTTGGTTCATGGCCTGCTGCTTTAATTCTGTGCATGCATGCATGCAGGAGAGTTTGTGCCTGAGACACAGCGACCGGTTGAGCCAAGTGAGGAGGATGTTTGATGACCAGACAAGAGGAGCCAAGGAGACCTTGCTGTTCATAGACTCCCTTCAAAAGCTCGCCATCGACTACCATTTCGAAGAAGAGATTCAAGCCGAGATGCATTCTTTATACGACCAGCGACTCCCCATCTCCAATGGCGAAGCCAGCAGCATTGCGGAAGTGACCCTTTTGTTCCGGTTACTGAGACAAGCTCGATACCCTGTTTCGACAGGTAACTGAGGTTTATGCTTGTAGTTGTCGTTGTATTGCATGATGAAATGAAATGAAATGGGCTTAATTAAACCAATTCCTTCTATCTCTTTAGATGTGCTGCGCAGGTTCCATGATGGTAGAGGAGAGTTCATGGCGTCTCTCAGCAAGGAGATGGATGGGCTGATGAATCTATTTGAAGCGTCGAATTTGAATACTGGTGGGGAATTAATACTCTACAGGGCCAATGAATTCAGTAGCCATCACCTCAGGTCCTACATGGCATCTTTGGGGCCAGAGTTTGCAGTAACTATTGAACATGTGCTGGAGACTCCATCTCATATGACCTTGCAGAGATTCCAAGCCAGGAAATATCTTGATAGTGACAACTTCTATCACAATTTGCATGTTCGAGAATTGGGGGAGATGGATTTCACCATGCTCCAGTCACTGCATCAAAAGGAACTAAAACAAGTCACAAGGTATAGTTTTAGTTTTGCCTAATTTTTGTTAATTGGGGCTACAAATGAGCCAAGCTAAGTTTAATTATTTGTGATGTTCAAACTTGTTAATTGAACTAATTAGTAGATGAAAAAGTTGTTCAACCTTGATTTGGTTTCTTTTTAAAATCCTAATTATTATTTGATTGATTATATATGTATATGTATATAGATGGTGGAAGAAGTCAGGATTGGGCCAAGAGCTAGGGTTTGCTCGGGATCAATCCTTGAAGTGGTTCACTTGGACAATGACATGTCTACCAAACCCTAAATTTTCAAGTTATAGGGTTGTTCTCTCGAAGATCATCGCATTTGTTTATCTTCTTGACGATATTTTTGACGTGGAAGGATCGATCGACGATCTCCATCTCTTTGTACAGGCCATTGAAAGGTATTTAGTCACGTTTATTTCACCAACTCATAGGATCAAATATTTTTTTAGAGTGATCAGTTAATTGTTAATGACTTTTATGACCATTGCAGATGGGATCACTCTTCAATGGATTCACTTCCCAACTACATGAGGGTATGCTTCAAGGAATTAAATAGCACTATCAATGAGATTGCCGAAATTGTGCTCAAGGAACATGGATGGAATCCAATCGAATATCTAAAGAAATCAGTATGAATTGTTGTTCTTTTTGTAAAATATGTTTTAGTGTTTTTATTATCACTGAAATTTGGTTAAAAATTGACTTTGTTTTGTAGTGGATACAATTAAGTAATGCATTTTTAGTGGAAGCAAAATTGTTGTCGAAAGACCAAGTCCCGACAATGGATGACTACATGAAGATTGCCACAATTACTTGTGGTGTTCCTGCAGCCTTAATGCACATGTATTTTCTATTAGGACATCGCACGACGAATGATCTCTGTGAAGATCTGTCGAGTCTTATATCTTGTCCTTCGAGAATTCTTCGACTTTGGGATGACTTGGGAAGTGCAAAGGTAGATATATTATTTTTAATTTTTATGATTCTATACTAGCAAGAGGATAATGAATTTATCGTGTATGATAATTAGGACGAAAAACAAATTGGGAGGGATGGCTCGTTGTTGATTTGCATGATGAAGCAGAACCCACATTGGTCGTTAGAAGTTGCAAAGGAAAAAGTAATGCAAATGATAGATGAAGAGTGGGAGGAGCTCAACAAGGAATGCTTCAGTTCATCGACCTCAACATTCTCTCAAGATTTTGTGACGGCTTGCTTGAATAGTGCTAGGATGGTGAGGGTGATGTACAACTACAACGAGGAGCATAACCTCCCCATGCTTAAGGAGTATATAAACTTATTGTTGTTTAAACAAATTTAAACACCTCTCATATATATTTAAAATGTTAGAGGTTAGTAGTTAATGCTATTCAAAATGATGTGTTGAATGAATGCTCCCTTTCACTTGTTTTAATTTGTTTTGTTTGGTCTAGTGGCGGACCTAGAAATTTCAAATGTGATTTACAATTGACTTATACAGTCTCTCATTTTTTTAAATAATAATGCATGATATAATTATTTGATAATTTACTAAATATGTCTTTTTCAATAAATGTCGTCATAGAGTCATTTAACCATTGATCACACATTCTATTGCGAAGTCGATTCTTCACAATCTTCATAACTGAAAATGCTCTCTATCTACTATGGAAGTTGCAACCGGCAAAATCAAAGTCAATGTAAAAAGCTTGTAAATCAATGGATATGCTGTCTTTTCTATTTTCCACCACCAATCGAGTAATATCACTCAACTCCATTAAATTTGAAAACTTAATATCTGATTGAACATAGAAAGTCTAAATCTGATTTGAGAGTTCTAAAAGATTAATATCAGAAAAATCTCTTGGATATAATTTGGCTAATCGAATAGCTTTTGATTGTCAAACGATGCAAAAGAATTAAATGGTTTTAAGCATGCAACACAAAGCAATAATTCAATGTTAGTATCATTAAATCGACTATTTAGCTCTTGTAATTGCATATCAATGACGGTATTGAATAATTCAACATGGTAGTGATGGAAATTATCATCTTTTTAGTTATGCGCCGTGATCTTCCTCGAGCTACAAATATATCATCTATATTGGGAACATAAATAAAATGTTTCCCACAAAAATTGAATGTCACATCCAACAAAGAACTCCATCATCCCTTATTGATTGAAGGTGTCATTGTCCCATGGGATGTTGAGTTGGCTAAGGTGACAGACTTGTGACAATAGGACAAGGGATCAATTCCTTGTGGATGCACGCACTCGGGGGAAAAACTTCTCCCATCCCCTAGCTAACTTAGCCGCCGGTTATAAGATGACCCCATGTTCCCTTCACATTACCTAGAAATGGGCTGTGAGGAGTGCTTGGGGTGAGCGTAATCATTTTTTATTATAATTGAATGCATTATCTAGAAATATGAAACAATCATCTTTTTCATGTGCAAAGTTTGTGACAAATCATTTGTTATTCCCAATAATGATTACATCAAATGAAGAGTAATCATAAACTCAAAATATTGTATTGCCTCTAGCAAACAAGATGCTTTACATTTTTTATCTAAAAATAAGTCGTCTACCACAATTACATCAAGTACATCAACAATAGATGCGAAAATGTAATGAAACTATTTAGAGTTCTGTAATGTGATCCCTAACATGTATCACCAAGATGAACGAGAGATGTCTCTTGATTCAATCCCAACCCACTAAGGATTTCTTCATTTTTCTAGACTAGCAATTATTCTAGCAACTTATGACTCTTGCAAAGTATCTTACTGATACATGAGGCTCCAACCATACTAACAATATCAAAAATTAAATTGAAAAGTCTAGTAACAAGTGCATGCATGTTTCCTCACTACTACCACCAACTAATTGAAGTTAATGAGTAAAATAATGGATGTAATGTGTAAACTCATTCTCTTTCAAGATGAGAGCTTTAAGTCCATTTATACACACCTTGCATATTGCTAGCCTCATTATAACCTTGATGTTGCAACATTGAAATGCTCAAACCATGTGCCAAAAATAGATAAAATTTTTCTTTTAGTGATTTGTAGTAGTACTTCTAACATGTTTAAGACCCAAAATCGAGCAACCACACATCCACGTTTATTCACAAATCTCAAAAAAATCATTCATTTGCTCTTTTATAGACATATCTTGAGATTCATCAATAAGAATTGAAAATACTCTATCACCAAGCTCTCTAATTATAGCTTTAATTGTTTCAAATGCTGTATCCCTCACAATATCTTTTTGAATTTTAGGTGAAGTCAATTTCATATTCCCAAGGGCATTTTAAAGTACAACTCTCTTAACTTCTTTATTATTGTTAGCAAGAAATTGTATTTGTTCAACAATAGTCCTTGATTGCTTAAATCTTCAGATTCATTGTGACCATGAAATGGGAGACCATGATTCATAAGAAATCTGTTGCACTTAATTCATGGCGACAATTGAATCCTATAATCAATTTTTACTTCCTTTGTTACTTTAACAAAATTATTCTAAATATGTTACTCTTGATTTAGCAAGTCTTGACATTTGCTAAAAGCTCAGCTAGGAGCACTATTAGGGACACCCCTCCCCACTCCTCCCCCTCCAACACACATACGCATGCTCATGTTGTTGGGGGATCGGTGGTCGGCTTGAAGGGGGGTTGGATAGACGGCGCCCCCAAATTGATCGCTTTCTACGTATTTTTTAGTTGCATAGCGGAATACAAATAATATAAACACAAATAAGAAAGCTAAATACAAATACAAAGAACAAGAAAGAGCAAGCAAACCAACACACGCCGATTTACGTGGTTCGGAGATAAAGCTCCTACTCCACGGCTGCCCGTAAGGTGGACGATCCCTATCCGTCGGTGGATTACTCCCCGGAAGACCTCCGGCTAGCTCACGTAGCTCCTTGTGGATGGAGAAATCTCACCACAACTCTCACCATGGGCTCTTTACAAGCTAGGGCACAAGTAGACTACTAATAGAGATTAACCACCTCTATTTCGTCAACCTCAACCAAGCTTCCAAGGCTTGGTTATATAGGCCACGGGTTGGAAAACCCCGCCTACCAGTCGACTGCTAAAACATGCAGTCGACTGCCTCTGTGGAAATTCGACTGTTACATCTTTACAGCTCGATTCCACACTAACCAAGCGAACAGAGACATTATGTTCGCTGCCAGTCGACTGCCCCAGTCGACTACCGATCGCTAAAACATGCGATCGGCGCATTAACATCGCTACAAGATGCACAAGATCGCCACAAGAAACCCTAAAACTAGGATTTTACTCCGAGTATAATCTCTCATGCACTCGTACCCTCACCCTTATGACTCATTTGACGCTTCATTTGCAGCTTTGACCTCTTGCCTTCAAGCCTACTTCCTTTGGCTCTCGTCCCTCGGATGCATTCAAGCCCGCGGCTCGTCCCAAATACCATCCTTCGCGTATGCCTCGAAGTCGCTTCCCTCGGCCCTTGTCCTCGCTGCCTTGTCCACGGTCCCTCGGATGCTCCATCCTTCACCGGACCCGAAGCCATCAACCTGAGTCACATGTGTATCCTGTAAACCTGCACAACTCAAATACACATATCAAATACAAGGGTGAACCTAACTTAAACCCTTTGCCCAAACACCAAAACACATGGTCCTGCGGACCATCGGGATTACTCCAACAATCTCCCCCTTTTTGGTGTTTGGCAATACGTTTAAGTTAGGGAAAACATATAACAAATAAACATGCTAAAACAAATGGACTTACGTTGCCAAGGCTACACACTTGGACTTACACCACCCACTTACGTTGTCAAGGCTACACACTTGGACTTACACTGCCGAATGAACTTACGTTGCCAAGGCTATACACTTGGGCTTACACTGCCGAATGGACTTACGTTGCCAAGGTTACACACTTGGTAACTGCCGTAACAATGCATCACGCATTTGAACCTATCCCAAGGCTCCCCCTACACCTACGCTCCCCATGAGTTAGGATTTTTACAACGGGCTTTTTAAGAACGTATCCCAAGGCTCCCCCTACACAAAGGTACTTTCAGGTTTTCCCAACTAAACCTTACTTCTCCCCCTTTGCCTAACATCCAAAAAATTCTCCAACAATATCTCAATTATTGAAAACTTCTAAACTCATGTATGTATCCCCCATGGATCCCATACATCTATATGAGCTGACCTGGTCAAAATCCAGTGCTGAAAACACTTCCAGACTGGTATCAATCGACTGTAAGAAGTACCAGTCGACTGCCCCCATGAAAATGAGCTTACAGAGACATTCTGTGCTCATGAACAGTGTTACCAGTCGACTGGTACACTATTCATGAAAAAATAACCTTTTCTTGTCAACTTCAGAAATGCGCTAGAAATTCCACAGACGTCCAAAAATCCCCAAATTTTGTAGAGAGGTCTATTATATCAATATCTACTTGGGAAAAATATATATAAAAATATATCTATCACCAATCCCAAGATTGACATAAAACACAAAATTAGCTAAAAAGTTCAATTGAACCTTGACCTAAAGTCCTAGTTTTGGCTTCCTCTTGATGTATTTGCCCATACTAACCCACAATGCATCCCTAGCATTGGTTTATATGGCATCTATACATCCAAAACCAATTATCATGCTATATGACCCCAATGTCATATTTTCAAGCATGAAACACAACCCATGTGTGCCAATTCCCTAAGTTTGAGACTCAAGTCCGTCTCCAAACCACTTGGCACATTCCATGACCTAACCTAGACTCCCAAGTAAAACCCACTTGAGATCCATTGGCCATGGGTCCCAAATTGACTCTTTGAGCTCCCCCTAGAGCTCTTAGCCTTAGCCACCTCCCTAGGTGACTCATCCACAATGGCTAGGCCATTCCGGTGCGCCTCCGGTGACACTTGGCCTACAAATCTAACTTTCTTAACCTTGGACACTTTGTCCTTGGTTAATTTATCCTTACCATTAAATGACCTTCCCTTGTCATTTATTGGCTTCTCCTTGCTATAGTCATATGCAACCCTAGCATAAGACTTTCCCTTAGCTTTGGAGGACTCTCTCTTTACATGATTATTTGCCACCCTAGCACATGATCTCTCATTAGCCTTGGAGGGACTAGATCGGTATCCCAAGCCCGATCTATCATGGTTGGGTCCAACATTGAATCTCTTAAGGAATTGTTCTAACTTATCAAGCTTTCCCCTTAAGGCTTGATTCTCCTTCTCTAGGTTCCTAACCCTAGAGTTAATTTGTCCAAATTGGACATTCCTAGACCTACCCTTTCTAGGCATATGTCTCTCCTTCTTGGGATTAATGCCTTGGGTCTTCTTAGGTCTACCATTTCTAGATTTTTCATGAATGGGTCTCCTAGGGTTTTGATCTACAATTACCCTACTCCTATCATGATATTTGAAACCAAAATTTTGCATGGGCATATAATGATTAACATTATTTTTCCTAACATGCATGGGAACATAAGAGTTTGAATTTGAATTACACTTCAAATTAGGGTATACCTCCCTTACCCTTGAAGCTCCCCCTTGACTTGAGCTCCTCTTCTTCTTCTCCCACTTCTTTAGATGCTCCAACCTCTTGAACTCTCCCTTCCTTGAGCATCTTGTGTGGTAGTGTCCAAGTTCTCCACACGTGAAGCATCTAATCTTCTCATTCTTCTTCCTACAACTCAAATTAGATTCTAAAGAGATTGAATTGAGTTTAGGAGATACCTCTTTCTTACCCATAGGACATCTACTCTTGTAGTGTCCCTTCTCATTGCACCCGAAACAAATGATGTGATCTTTTGACTTTGCTTCAGTGGAGGTGCTTACTAGATTGACCACTTCCAAGACCTCTTCTTCTTCTTCTTCACTTGCCTTGGAATTTTCTTCAATTCTTGAGGATATAGATGCTATATCTTCCTCATCCACACTTGTGGATGACCTTTCTTCATCCTTTTCCTCAAATGTGACCAAATTTACTTCCTCTTCTTCTTTTGATGTTGAATTGGTCTCCACATCCGATTGGTCCTTCTTCTCCTCTTGGACCACTTCATCACTTTCTTCGGATTTTTCTTCTTCTTCTTGTGTAGGCAAAAATTCCTCCCATGGTAATTTCTTCACTTTACTCCACAATTCATGGGCGTTCTCATATTTACCTACATCACTTATCACATTAGGAGGCAATAAATCAATTAAAATTGCTATTACCTTTGAGTTTGCCTCCGATCGTGAGGTTTGCTCCTCCGTCCAATGTTGTGTTCGAAGCTTCTTTCCTTTCTTGTCCTTTGGGTCTTTGAATGGCTCCTTTACCACCATCATGGTGTCCCAATCCGTGTTGAAGAAGATCTCCATCTTCATCATCCAATAGGTGATGTCCCCAAGGCTTCCTCCTTCAAACTTTGGAGGTTCAATCAAGCCGGTCATCTTTTGCCTCCTTGGCGGTTAGTCCAATAGAGAGCGTCCTTGCTCTGATACCACTTGTTGGGGGATCGGTGACCGGCTTGAAGGGGGGTTGGATAGACGGTGCCCCCAAATCGATCGCTTTCTACGTAATTTTTAGTTGCATAGCGGAATACAAATAATACAAACACAAATACGAATGCTAAATACAAATACAAAGAACAAGAAAGAGCAAGCAAACCAACACACGCCGATTTACATGGTTCGGAGATAAAGCTCCTACTCCACGGCTGCCCATAAGGTGGATGATCCCTATCCGTCGGTGGATTACTCCCCGGAAGACCTCCGGCTAGCTCACGTAGCTCCTTGTGGGTGGAGAAACCTCACCACAACTCTCACCAAGGACTCTTTACAAGCTAGGGCACAAGTAGACTACTAATAGAGATTAACCACCTCTATTTCGTCAACCTCAACCAAGCTTCCAAGGCTTGGTTATATAGGCCACGGGTTGGAAAACCCCGCCTACCAGTCGACTGCTAAAATATGCAGTCGACTGCCCTCTGTGGAAATTCGACCGTTACATCCCAACGGCTCGATTCCACACTAACTGAGCGAACAGAGACATTCTGTTCGCTGCCAGTCGACTGCCCCAGTCGACTGCTAAAACATGCAGTCGACTGCTACAGTATTGCTACAGTAACACTACAGTACTGGTACAGTAACACTACCGTACTGCTACAGTGAAACCCTAAAACTAGGATTTTACTCCGAGTACAATCTCTCATGCACTCGTACCCTCACCCTTATGACTCATTTGACGTTTCATTTGCAGCTTTGACCTCTTGCCTTCAAGCCTACTTCCTTTGGCTCTCATCCCTCGGATGCATTCAAGCCCGCGGGTTGTCCCCAATGCCATCTTTCGCGTATGCCTCGAAGTCGCTTCCCTCGGCCTTTGTCCTCGCTGCCTTGTCCATGGTCCCTCGGATGCTCCATCCTTCAACGGACCCGAAGCCATCAACCTGAGTCACATGTGTATCCTGCAAACCTGTACAACTCAAATACACATATCAAATACAAGGGTGAACCTAAGTTAAACCCTTTGCCCAAACACCAAAACACATGGTCCCGCGGACCATCGGGATTGCTCCAACACATGTAACTTTCTTTTATTTTTCAATTTGTAAAATATTCACTAACAAATTTATCACCACCCCCTTGCTCCCCACAATTAAAAATATAGAAATATAGACAAAACTCAGCATCCTTAGTAATGTTATATTCCAACCAATCAAATTCATCAAACCATGACGGATTAAATCTTCATGGCTTGTTATTGAAATCTATAGTTTTAAATTTATGCTTACGGGGTTGGCATAGGGTCTCTTAGATGATACTTTCTTTAAACTCTTTCATGGATATTATGTTCATAATCACTAATCCTAAGTCTTAGTCATGGATCCAGTGGAAGATCAATTATATTTGAACCAATATGAAGTTTATTAGAAGACTCTTGAGACTTTTTTTCAACATAAGTTTCATAACTATTTATTTAATAAACTGATCAATACTTTTTTTTTTCAAAAGATGGTGAATCTTGATTAGTCGATTTTCTTGAAAAATATCTTAACATATTATATAGTTCTACAAAAAAAAAAAAAAAAATCAAGCCATATGTCAAAAAATAAAAATACATAGAATCAATTCTAAATGATAAAACTAACAAATATTCAATGTCCAACACTCCAAAATAATATAAAAGATTTAAGATTCATATTATCAAAATAGGTGATAACTCCAAAGAATCAAACTAATAATCTAATAATTAATACATAAAGAACAACAAATATATATGATATATGTTTCAAAAATGCCAAAATCGAAAGGTCAAAAGTGGAGGGCAACAAGGGAAAATGTGATAATTTAACAAATCACAAGCTAAAAGGGGAGAAATAATTTTTTTTTAGAAAAGGGTAAGAGGTTATCGATTGAAAAGATTTGGAAAAAGAGTTTTTTTGGGGTGGACGCATGACCCCCTTGACCCTTTGTGAGTCCATCCCTAGTTTCGTCCCAATATGTCAATTATCATATTAAATTTTAGCATGTCACTCTAAGATTATATTAATAAATTAATTTTAATTTGTGCCTTTTAGACATCAAGATATAATGATATCGCTCATTCCAAACCGTCTAATATCATCAGTCTTATGATAAAATACAGATAAATAAATCACGGAGTATACCACCTATGCCAACATGTGAAAGTAAAAATTATAAAAATATAAAATAAAATTAATATTTAAAAAATAGATGTAACATGAGGACTTCCTATAGGATCCTCCATCCTAGCTACACTACTCTTACCCACATAACAATATAAATATTGAAAAATACTTTGGATGAGTCATTTTATATGTCGTACAAAATATCAATAATGGTGTAGGTCATGATGATGAGTTGTTTCTTTATTTTTGTGTTGGTCTGTCTATCTAGTACCCATTAATAATTCCATCACTATAAAATTCAATATCACACATTAATTTTAAAGTCGTGTGACATTGTAGGCATATGATAGTTCGCACTAGTTAATTAAGTTGATTGGTTATAACTAAAATCTAAGTATAATTTTGACTCTACAAAAATAATTAAGTCATCAATTCACCCAATCTTTTTTACTTGGAACTAGTTATCCAATTCTTCGAACCAATTAATCCTAGAGATAACCAACCTGACCTCATGGAAGTTTACTAGTAGCCATCAGGATAAATTGGGAGGTCCTCATGGTAGTATATCCAGATGGCCCACTTTCTTAGGCTCAATACCCACTGGAGAAAAAAAATCTCCTACAATTCTTTATAGTTGAATCTCGAGCCAGAGTTTCCTGGGATCTATACTTAGAGGTCTAACCACTTCACTGAAGCATTGAACGTGCCAATTCACCAAATTAAATTATATAGTTGTTATAATTAGTCACAATTAAGATTCAACTTTGACTTAGAGACATGGTCAATGTTGGAGGAATTGACCTGGTTAAGGTTGACCAAACTCAAATTGACTCAATTTAGCTTAAGTTAAGTTTTGATGTTAGATCAATATGTTTAAGGTTGAGTAATATATCAAGTAGGTCAAGATTGATCAAATACTTGATAGTTGATCAATGTATTTGATAGTTGAGCAAGACGTCAAGTGAAAGAAGAGATTGTTCGAGGAGGAGATTGTTTATACAATCAAACTTGAGTTAGGTTGACTAAGATATTTTGATGGTTGAGTGAAAAGCCAAGTAGATCACGGTTGATCAGATATTTTACAATAGCAAGTCCAAGTAAATTACGATTGACCTGATACTTGGTAGATTAGATGTCCAACAAGGAGTTGGCGAAATTGAAGTCCAAATGGGTCATGATTGATTAGACACTTGACAATGGTGGAAGTCCTGATAGATCTTGAAGAATCAGATATTAGGAATGAGAAGGGAAGTCCAAACATGTTAAGGAGGACTGAATGTTTGGTAGTGGTAAAGTCCTGACAGTTCAAGATTGTTAGGATCCATGCTAGCTAGAGGAGAAGTGAATAGTTTTGATTGTGTTGATTGAATGCACAACGGAATCTTGAAGCAAACTCAATGCCACATGCATAAAACCAAGATTTTACTTGGTTTGCCACCTCACAATGGAACTACTCCAAGAAGCCTCTTACAACACTTGTTGCTGTAAAACACCACAACCCAAAACAAAACACAAATAAACAAAAACAATTTTACAATCGAAACTATTTTTTACTTGCTCTTTTATCGCTTTAAATTGTCTCTTTATGGTAGAAATTGTAGAAGCACTTCGTCTCTAAATCCGCAAGAACCAACACCTTCAAATGAAGCCAAAATTGTCTTTGACAAGGTTGCATTCGAGCTAATTTTCACCTAGCAATCGATTACTTACCTTCACCAATTAATTACCTTGCTATAGTTTAACTGTTTACCCCTATAGAACAGCTATTTTTACCCAAGCAATCGATTTCTATGAGTCACCAATTGATTTCCAATGACAATTGATCTGGCTGATCGATTTGGGAGAGTTTTGTTCACTACTACAATGCCACCAATCAATTGCTAGAATCCATAAATTGAATGGTAGCCTGTAGTTGAATTGAGCTAGTTCAACTAACTAGTTCAACTAGAGACTTGAGTTGCAAGCCTTTTGTCTCACCTTAAACCCTAAATTCAGGGTTTAGGGTTAGCAATCGATTGCTACATCTATTTTAGCCTTTTAAAGGCAAAACTCTCGCCTTTCCTAGTATCTGATTGATCTTAACTTACTAGGACTTTTCATTGCCCTACACTCAGTCAATCTTGATCTATCGAGACTTTATCATTGCTTAGCATCTGATCATATTGACCTACCAGGACTTCATCCGATCCATGTGTCAAATGTCTGATCATTTATGATCCACCTGGACTTCACACCTTACAACTCCATGAGAAATGTGTACATCTAACAAATGTTGCAAAATATTTTTAATCAACTTCATAGTCTTAACAAATGTGTACGAGATTCTAACTTCGTTCCGAGTGCCTCGCCAACGACCTGAAAGCTAATCCTTGAAATAGATATTTAATCAACTTCTGTAATATGGTTTAACTTATGAAGAACACATGAGTTGAACTTGGATTAATAATGTTAAGTTTCGTTTGCAATCCAAGTTTAACTTTTGAAGAACACATGGGTCGCTAGGAAAAGTTCTGTACTTATACAAATTTTTGTACAGGGGAAACAAAACGGAATTCCGAGTAGCACCCAACAAAGCCAGGTGGAGAAAACCCTAGAGGGAGGTAACCTTAGGTCCTGGTGAATGAAGCAGGTGGAGAAAACCCTATGGGGAGGTAACCTTAGGTCCTAGTGAGTGAAGTCAGGTGGAGAAAACCCTAGAGGGAGGTAACTCTAGGTTCTGGTGAGTGAAGCCAGATAGAGAAAATCCTAGGGAGAGGTAACTTTAGGTAACATGAAGTCTTGGAGGAGTGAACTTTAAGAAAGATTGATCGGATGGTTTCCAGTAGACTGTGCGTGGTCGACTGAACTAGCTGATCTTGGTAATTCAAAGTTTAGTTTTACCATAGTATTTTACCTTACTATTATTGTTGTTGGATAATTTAGTATTGTAGGAAAAGTCTTAGTGGATCAGACGATCATACACTAAGCAAAGAAAGTCCAAACAGGTCTAGAGGGTGAATGTTGGCAGGTAGGTTGAGGTAATCAACTAGAGTGGAGTGATGGGAAGGTTATGTCCCGGGAAGGGACAAACCCTAGGTCACTGATCCAACTAAAGAAACCAATAGGCTTCTAAGTTGAGATCAAAGACAGATTTACTATCTACATATACTTTACTACTCTTGTATTATACTATACTGTGGTAACTCTATTTTGTAGGAGTATTCGAACTAACTGTGTTTGTAGGATCCAAGTGGATCGGTCGACCGAGCCAAGCTGACACGACACAGAGTGATATAGAAGAACACTTTTGCTATGTAAGGTGAGATCGAACTCAATGATTGGTTAACCAAACATTAATTAGCATTGATGACAAATAGATTCAGATCACAGTGAAGAAGGTAATTTATGGGATCGGACGTAGAGCCAGCCGGGAGTAGCCTGGGAGCTCTGCCCAAGAGAAGTGAGGGGACTGAGCCCTAGGGCCCGACCGACATAGAGCTGACCGAGAGTAGACTGGGAGTCAGGTGTAGAGTCGACTAGAAGTAGACTATGAGTCATGCCCATGAGAAGTGAAGGGATTGAGCCCTGGGATCCGACCAGCGTAGAGCCGACCGGGAGTAGACTGAGAGTCTTGCCTATGAGAAGTGAGGGGGCTGAGCCACCGTGGGGTCAGATTAGTGTAGAGCCGGCCGGGAGTAAATTGGGAGACATGCCCATTAGAAATGAGGGGACTAAGCTCTCGGGGTCTGACCAGGATAGAGTCGGCCGGGAGTAGACTGGGAGTCATGCCCATGAAAAATGATGGGAACCAAGTCCTTAGGGAGTGGCCTGTTTGGACACATAGTTCTCAAACTTGACTGCTACCTCCTCTTAATTTTTGACTACCACATCACTTTGACTATTGTCCCTTCACTATCCCTGGGATCAACCACTATTACCCATATTAGTAGTATTCAAGACTTTTCAATATTTTTTTCCATATGCACTTACTTCTTCCTTCATTCATTTGGTTATTCAAAGTGTAGGCTTTGGTTGAAATAAGATGACGGGCCATAAACACTATGACCAAGCTCATCCCTCGAGTATAGGTTAGTTGCCTTGCATGCCTATTTGTTGAATAAAAAACATTCCTTTAAGATGTCTTGAGGGAAATGCTCAAACCTTTGGTCCTTATAATTATTTAATGAATTCAGGTGGACATGTTTCATTGCTAGTGCATCACTTGATCTTGGTCCTGGATAAGTATTGGGTAAGACGTCATCTAGACTATGTTGGATATATGTGAATACAAAAATGATGATAAAGAAAAGAGGCTTTATTGTGAATAAGACTTTAGTCCCACATTGATAATTTCAAGATATATTGGTTGATTTATATTGCTTCACGTGCATATATAATGTGAATAAATACATGGAGAGAGGCTCTCTCTCACGCATTACATTGATCTAACCATCTCCATAAGAGTCATATTCCTTCGTTCTGCCACACCATTTTGTTGGGGTGTACCAGGTGCGGACAATTGGGATTGAATCCCGACCTCTGATAAGTAATTCCTAAACTCTCCTATGAGGTATTCGCCACCACGATCAGATAGTAGTGTCTTGATACTTTTACCAAGACGTTTCTCCACATCAGCCTTGTACTCTTTGAACTTATCAAAGCACTCAGACTTGCGGCGCATCAAGTAAATGTATCCGTATCTCGAATAATCATCTATAAAAGAGACAAAGTGTTGGTGCGGGAAGCATCCGACTATCGAATCGTTGTTTTGATAATGGCAAAGGAATTCAAAGTTAAGGTTATGTTGTTATCTAACAAGGTTCATGGAGCTTGTAGGAAAGTCCTAAGTGGTACTTAGGCAAAAGTCCAAACTGCGGTTACGCGGGTGAAAAACCCTAAGGGGTGGTAACCCTAGGTCATAGGGGCGGCAACCCTATGCGGAAAGTCTTGGCTAGTCGAGGGCTTCAGGAAAAAGTCCTAGGGGGTGGTAACCCTAGGTGGAAAGTCCTGGTATCGCGAACCAGGTGGAAGACTGGACGAGCCGGGAAGCGGGAGTCCAACAGAAAGTCCGAAAGCATCGAGTGCCAAGCAAAAGTCCAGTCGATTTGGAGGATTGAGCTGGCATCAGGTAAACTCTCCTGAGAGGAGTAGGTGAGGACGTGTTCCCCGCAGAGGGAACAGTAGGCGTCGGGTTGACCTAGGGTCTTCCAGTCGGAAATCTGAAGTCAAACCCGGACAGTCTGGAGACTGTCAAATCTATTTCTACATCTTATCATTTGTGCTCTAACTCTGTTTTACAGGAACCTAACACTTTTGTGCAGGGTTAGGTATGTCCGGGATCGGTCGACCGAACATTGGGATCGGTCGACCGAACCCTCAAGCCGGCAGCTCAAACTTCTAGAGATTGGACCAGGCTCGACCAGAGGATCGGTCGACCGAACCTTGGGATCAGTCGACCGAACCAAGGATCAACATCGACTGGATCAGGCCAGGTTGATCGGGTCAGAGAGGCTGATCGATCGACCGAACGAGGGGATCGATAGACTGAACCAAGGATGAGACTTGACCAGATCGAAGCGGAGCGAGCGGATCGGATGGGAGAAGACCGTCTGATCAGTCGACCGAACGCAGGGATCGGTCGACCGATCCGCCTCAGGTCAAGCCTGATCCCGAAACTTAGGGATCTGGATCAGCCTCACAGAGCCTATAAAAAGGAGCCTCAGAAGCAGCCGAAAGAACATCATGAACAGAAGAACCTATGCTCCTTCGTGCGCTGCTACAAACGCTCCAACAACGCTCTGCTACTCCAACGAATTACAGCTCCAAATCTCTTTGTTCTCGTTTAATTGGTATAGCTTTTCTTTTATTTTCACTTAACTGTAATTCAATTTGTAATCATCTTTTCGAGACTATAGTTGTTGCCCACCGAAAGTGATCAACGATCGCGGGCCTTGGGGTAGGAGTCGCCCTAGGCTCCGAACTAAGTAAACTCTTGGTGTCCTCTGTCTTCTGTGTGTTTTTGCTTGTTTCGCTTATTTTTCCTCTGCTTTAACTCGATACACTTTTTCTTACGATTCCGAAACGTTTGAAATAGCCACGAGCGCTATTCACCCCCCTCTAGCGCTTTCGATCCAACAATTGGTATCAGAGCGGGGTAGCTTTGATTTGGTGCAACCACCAATCAAGCAATTTTTCATGGTATTTTCAGTTTTTCGGAGTCGATCAGAATTGGTATAATTACTATATTCTGATCTAGTTCTCATTCGAATCGATTTTTTCTCTCGAAGTTGGTGCAACACCACTCGAGTTCATTTTTTTTACATCCCGCACTACTAATCCAAGACCCAGTCTTGGAACAGATTCCCCGTCTCTTGTGCGCAGGTTTTAAAATGGCACTTCAAGAAGGTTATAGCACCGCTCGACCACCGCTCTTCACCGGAGACGACTTCGGGTACTGGAAGGGTCGGATGGAGGCATATCTCCAGACTCATTTTGAAGTATGGATGATTGTCAAAACTGGGCTCCAACTATCAACTGACAGCGCCGGCAAACAACTACCATATGAGGACTGTGACGCAACACTGATAAAGAAAGTAGAAGCAAACGCAAAGGCTACTTGCATACTCCAGTGTAGTCTGACAAAGGAGGAACTTAACAGAGTAGGACAGTTTTCAAGTGCAAAGGAGCTATGGGAAAAGCTAATCGAGCTACATGAGGGTACATCAGAAACCAAGGTGAGTAAGCGAGATATGCTTTTCAATAAATTATATAACATTAAAATGCAGGAAAATGAGACGGCTAGTCAACTCCACGCCTGGATTCAAGATCTACTCAATGGGCTTCACGCGATCAGACAGAAAGTGGAGAACTGCGATATCTTGAGGTATGCTTTAAACGCCTTCCCGAGAAATGCCTTGTGGGCATCCATGGTAGATGCCTACAAGGTTTCTAAAGATTTATCTTCCATTAAATTAGATGAACTTTTTTCTGAATTTGAACTGCATGAGTAGACTAATGCACGCCCGGTCGAGAAGGGTATAGCTCTCGTTGCAAGTACTAGCAGAACGCGTGAATCGAGATCGAGGTGTAGAACTGAACAAGAGTCAGAAGAAGAACCTGACTCTGATGATGAAGACGACGAACTTACGACTGAGCTCGTCAACCTAGTAAGGAAACTCAACAAGAAAAAGAAAGGCTTCACCAAGAAGGATCTCAAGAAGGCAATTTAATCCAAGGAGGCTCAACCAAAGTCAAAACTAAAATTCGAAGTGACATGCTACGGCTGCAATCAGAAGGGGCACATCAAAGCCAACTGCCCAAATCAAAAGGATGCAAAGAAGCAGCAACGGAAAAAGAAGGCTCTGAAGGCGACCTGGGACGAGTCATCCTCGGAAGAGTCCGACGACGGAGAACTTGAACAGACGAGTTTTCTCGCGATGACAGCTCGAGAGTACATTCAAGAATCGGGAAGCGAGGACGAATCGGAAGTTGAGTCCGAGAGAAGCCACGGATCCGTATCCGTTTCCGAAGGGCCTGACCCCGCTGTAAGTATCCCGCGTTTACACAATATAGTAAACTACTTAATGCGAAAATTAGCAAAATCGAACATTAGGATCAAGTCACTTCTAAAGGAGGTAACCACCCTCAAAGAAGTGATCAACTTCGAATCCTTGCCTGACCCAGTTCAGACTGGAAACTCAACTCAAGTCCAAAAGCTTGAGGATGAAAACTCCAGTCTGAAAACTCAGGTTAAGGATTTGAAGAAAATGTTGAAACGGTTTTCTTTAGGCTCCAAGAATCTTGACCTAATTCTTGGGACACAAAGAGCCGTTTACAACAAATCTGGATTAGGTTTTAAGACCAAAAAGAAATATTGATCCTATCTAACCTTAGTCAATATATCAAATAAAAAGGTAGTCCAAGCATGGGTACCTAAGTCCAACTTGCTCAATCAAGTTGGGCTTGGTCGATATTGGGTCCCCAAGGATCAAGTCAATTACCTTGATAGACCTTATCGAGGCTATGATCCAGGGGGAGCAAAAAGAAAAATTATCGTAACAAACAAATAAATTAAATAAATAATTAAATCATCTTAATAAACAAACAATTAAATTGAATCATTTTAATAAATAATTAGTTAAATTAAAATTATTTTAATCTTAAAGGAACATAATTAAAGGAAAATCAATAATGGAGGCTCCAGAATAGCTGACACCTCCAAAAGGAATATACCCGACAGGGTAACCGAATGTAACCTACCCGGCAGGGTAATTAGCACTAGAATAAAAAAGGCTAATTTTAACTTGACCCACGGTACTGGTGAAGTATTGGATGATAGTACGTTAGGGAAGCTTAGTCTATGCATGTCTAGGAAGATATGACTTCGACCTGGTGCATTTGGCTAAGTGGAACTGACCGAAGCTATCCTTTATGGATCCTAACCAGTTAGACCAAGGTTTTATACTAAGTTCAGTGGATAGGAATATTTGCAAAATTTTGAAGGCATGGTTACTTTAATAATGTCCAAGTAACTCACCATAGCTCAGAGGTTTATCCAAAAAATGCTTGTTTGCTGAGCCCAAAGCTAAACCTGAATCTAACACAAAGTTAAATCAAACCTTATAATTGAATCTAATGAATCTCACAAAATTATAGGATCCCCTGATTAAAAAATCTAGATCGAGTGAGATGACTAAGGACAAAACAAATTAAAATCAAATTAAAATTGAATTAATCATATTAAAATCAAATTAAATTAATCATATTAAAATCAAATTAAAATTAAATTGATCAAATTAAAATAAAATTCTTTTAAAACTTATTTAAAAATTCTTTTAAAAAAAACTTATTTAAAAATTCTTTTAAAACTTATTTAAAAATTCTTTTTAAAACTTATTTAAAATTCTTTTAAAACTTATTTATTCTTTTAAAAACTTATTTAAAATTCTTTTTCAAACTTATTTAAAATTCTTTTAAAACTTATTTATTCTTTTAAAAACTTATTTAAAATTCTTTTTAAAAACTTATTTAAAATTATTTTAAAAACTTATTTAAAATTCTTTTTAAAAACTTATTTAAATTTCTTTTTAAAACTTATTTAAAATTCTTTTAGAATTATTTTTAAAATTCATTTAAAATCCTTTTAAAACTTATTTAAAAATTCTTTTAAAAACTTATTTAAAATTCTTTTAAAACTTATTTAAAATTCTTTAAAAAACTTATTTAAAATTCTTTAAAAAAAACTTATTTAAAATTCTTTAAAAAACTTATTTAAAAGTCTTTTAAAACTTATTTAAAATTCTTTTAAAAACCTATTTAAGATTCTTTAAAAAAAAACTTATTTAAAATTCTTTTAAAACTTATTTAAAATTCTTTAAAAAACTTCTTTTAAAACTCTTTTAAAAAATTATTTAACATTATCTTAACCAATTTAATTAAACTAACTAACACCTACTTAAATCCAATTAGGTTAAACCAATTATCTCACTTTAAATGGAGTTAACTTCAATCGAACTATCTTTTCATCAAAATGATTCCAATTCAGATACTTTATGTGTAGGAATTAGATCAATGGATGTTGGATAGTGGATGCTCCAGACACATGACTGGAGACAGATTGAAGTTCACAAGGCTCAAGTTAAGGAATTTAGGCTCAGTTGCATTCGGCAACGACGGTAAACTTAAGGTAATCGGAAGATGTAACATCGAACTCAACTCATACTTTATTATTCAAAAAGTCTTATTAGTTGAAAACTTTAACTTTAATTTACTCAGCATTAGCCAATTATGTGATAGTGGGTACTTAGTTAACTTTACCAAATCTGGGTGTACAATTAAAAATGCTTATAACCCTGAAATTATACTTAAGGGCATTAGAAGAAATAATGTATACACAATTAACCTACCAACATTTTCAACAAAGTGTCTCCTGACACAACAAGAAGAAACCAAGTTGTGGCACAGGAGACCGTGTCACACTCACACCAGACTTATTTAAAAAATAATCCAAAATGGTCTAGTTAAAGGTCTACCCAAATTAAAAGTTGTTTAAAATTCAATTTACAATGCTTGTCAACAGGGTAAACAAACCAAATCAACTCATAAACTAACCAACTTAAATAGAATAACTTCAATACTTGAGCTCCTTCACCTAGATTTGTTTGATTCGCATAGAGTCAAGTCACTAAACAAAAACCAATATTACCTAGTAATAATCGATGACTATTCAAGATATACTTGGGTAAAATTTTTAAAAACTAAAGATGAAACCTTTGAAACTTTTAAAATCTTTTGCAAATTAATAGAAAATGAAAAAGACACTAACATAAAAAGAATCAGAAGCGACCATGGGGGAGAATTTGATAATCACAACTTTACTGAATTTTGTGAAATAAATGGGTACAAACATGAATACTCCTTCCCTAGGACCCCTCAACAAAATGGTCTAGTAGAATGGAAAAACAGAACCCTACAAGAAGCTGCTAGGACCATGTTAAACGATTATAAACTATCTAATGAATTCTGGGCTGAAGCAGTTAATACAGCCTGTTACATTCAAAATAGCGTTTTAATTAACAAATTTCAAAATAAAACACCCTATAAAATTTATTATAATAAAATTCCCAACTTAAACTATTTAAAGGTATTTGGGTGTAAAGTCTTCATTTTGAACACTAAAGACTACTTAGGGAAATTTACATCAAAAACAACTCCTAGAATATTTTTAGGGTATTCAACAATCAGTAGGGCATATAGAGTGTATAACAAAAATACCCTAAAAGTAGAAGAAACAACAAATATAATATTTGATGAAGAAAATAAATTACCCAACATAATAAATGAAAATGCTAACTCAATAAACAGAGAAGATGACGAAATTCAACCTGAACCTATTGAATCTGAAGAACAAATCACTAACTCAAATGATATAAGACCAACAAGAACAAGCACAAATCACCCATCTGACCAAATTTTGGGTGATCCAACTTTAGGAGTCAGAACTAGGTCATCTTATAGGAACCAGAGCCAAATAGCCCTGATTTCAAAAATTGAACCCAAAACTATAGAAGAAGCCCTACCAGACCCAGATTGGACTGTAACAATGCAAGAAGAATTGACCCAATTTGAAAGAAATCAGGTATGAGAATTAGTGCCTAAACCCGTTAATAAGTCCATAATTGACACTAAATGGGGTTTTAAAAACAAATTAAATGATCAAGGTGAAATACAAAGCTAGGTTAGTAGCTAAAGGGTTCAATCAAGTAGAAGGATTTGACTATGATGAAACCTATGCCCCTGTAGCAAGACTTGAATCCATTAGGATGTTGTTGGCCTATGCAGCACACAAAGGATTCAAGCTATTTCAAATGGACGTAAAATCCATATTTTTAAATGAATTTATTAAAGAAGAGGTATATGTAAGTCAACCTCCAGGATTTGAGGACGTAGAACAACCAAATTATGTCTTTAGACTAAAAAAGGCCCTATACGGACTAAAACAAGCACCTAGCGCTTGGTATGAACGTCTGTCCAATTATCTAATATCAAAAGGATTTAACCAAGGTTAAATAGGCCCAACCCTTTTCGTAAAAACCTTAGAAAATGACATTTTTATAGCCCAAATTTACGTTGACGATATTATTTTTGGATCAACAAACTCTAAATTTCTAAAAGAATTCACCAAACTAATGGAAAATGAATTTGAAATGAGTCTGGTAGGTGAACTTAATTTCTTATTAGGTTTACAAATTAAGCAAACTAAAGATGGAATTTATATTTATCAAACTAAATATGCTAAGGAATTAATTAGAAAATTTGGAATGGAAAACTCAATAAACATCAATACACCAATGGCTACTAATGCTAAAATTGACTCAGACTTAGAAGGTAAACCAGTAGACTTGAAATACTATCGAAGTGCGATAGGAAGTCTACTGTACCTAACTGCAAGCCGACCAGACATTATTTTCGAAATAGGTATGTGTGCACGATACCAATCTTGTGCAAAAGAGTCTCACTTAACCCTTGTCAAAAGAATCCTTAGGTATGTTAAGGGAACCCTAAATATAGGACTATGGTACCCTAGATCTGGCACCCTTGACCTAACCGGCTACTCTGACTCCGACTATGCCGGGTGCAAGCTAGATAGAAAAAGAACAAGTGGTAGCTGTCAATTTCTAGGACAATGCCTAGTAAGTTGGTCAAGTAGAAAGCAACACTGTGTTGCTTTATCTACCACTGAAGCTGAATATATAGCCTTAGGTGAATGCGCATCTCAGTTGCTATGGATGATGCATACCCTTAAAGACTATCAACTGGAATATCAGAAAACAAAAATCTCAATTAATAATATAAGTTCAATAAATCTAACAAAAAACCTAATTCATCACTCAAGAACTAAACATATAGAAGTGAAGCACCATTTTGTAAGGGATCATGTTGCTAAGGGTGATATTGTACTCAACTATGTTGAGTCAAAATCAAACCTAGTTGACATCTTCACAAAGCCCTTACCTGAACTTGAGTTCAGCTCACTTAGAAGACATATAGGGATGTGCTTAGTAGAATATGACTTATCTTTTCTTGAAAATTTTGTCTTTAAATCAATTTAGCTTTAAAATCTTAGGAAAAATGATTTTCAAATCTCCAAATTTTGTTAGTTTTTTAAAAATTTTTTTTGGTTTAACATAGGATTTTCCTCCCTAGAAATCTTGTACCCCTAGATTCAGCCAGAGCATCTCACAAGCACACTAGGACTACCTTGCTTGTGTTTGAAAATACTTAGAATGGTGTGAGGTGCATAGGGTACTACCTGGACTTAAGAATGCTTATGTCAGTGCATCGGCATAAGTCTGGGTGTTAAATACTCAACTTATAGTAATCAAGTCAAGTCATCCAGTCATAGTCAAAGCTAACTGGATCTATTGACTCAACTTGACTAACCAAGTGAAAGATGTTGTCCTCTAGGCAATCAGCTAGTAGCTAAATGGTTAGACATGTGTGGCCAAGAAATTTAGTGTTTGATTTTTTTCGGTAACCCAACTTGTACAATAGGGCTCTGATACCTCACTAAGAGAATTGAGTTAACTGATAATCAATTTAACTCGACTCATGCTTGGACATTAAGGTTTGAACTTATTGCTCCTCCTTCGCCCCGTTAAGTATTTTGGAATTAATTATTCACTTCAATATTTTTTCAAAGTCTTTTGAAAACTTAGTAAAGTTTATTTGAAAACAGAACTTGAAAATCCATTTTCCCAAAAGATTTCAACTAAGTCTCAAATTTGTGTAAAGAAAATTATCTCTTTAGATATTTAGCTAAGAGTCTAACAATGAATATTAATTATAAAAGTGTTTTTTCCTTTCTTTAAAAGTTTTTTTAAACTTAATTCAAATTTCGTACTTAACCATAACTTTTCTACTAAAGTTTTTCCTACAAAGTTTTTGATGTATGGCAAAGGGGGAGAGTAGGGACAAAAATTCAAATTAAGGATAAGAGTTCTTTTATTAAGGGGGAGCATTAGCCTTACAAAGTTTAAGATAGTTTTAGCTTAACTATGCTTGCATTCATTTTAACTTACTTAAACTCTGAAAAACACTTATCTATTTTTCTTAACTCTGAATTTCAGTTGCCATAATCAAAAAGGGGGAGATTGTTGGTGCGGAAAGCATCCGACGATCAAACCGTTATTTTGATAATGGCAAAGGAATTCAAAGTTAAGGTTATGTTGTTATCTAACAAGGTTCATGGAGCTTGCAAGAAAGTCCTAAGTGGTACTTAGGCAAAAGTCCTAATTGCGGTTAGGCGGGTGAAAAACCATAGGGGTGGTAACCCTAGGTCATAGGGGGCGGTAACCCTATGCGAAAAGTGTTGGCTAGTCGAGGGCTTCAGGAAAAAGTCCTAGGGGGTGGTAACCCTAGGTGGAAAGTCATGGTGTCGCGAACTAGGTGGAAGACTGGATTAGCCGGGAAGCGGGAGTCCAGCAGAAAGTCCGGAAGCATCGAGTGCCGAGCAAAAATCCAGTCGATCTGGAGGATCGAGCTGGCATTAGGTAAACTCTCCTGAGAGGAGTAGGTGAGGACGTGTTCCCCGCAAAGGGAACAGTAGGCGTCGGGTCGACCTAGGGTCTTCCGGTTGGAAATCCGAAGTCAGCCCCGGATAGTCTGGAGACTGTCAAATCTATTTCTACATCTTATCATTTGTGCTCTAACTCTGTTTTGCAGGAACCTAATACTTTTGTGCAGGGTTAGGTATGACCGGGATTGGTCGACCGAACATTGGGATCGGTCGACCGAACCCTCAAGCCAGCAGCTCAAACTTCTAGAGATTGGACCAGGCTCGACCAGAGGATCGGTTACCAAACCTTGGGATCGGTCGACCGAACCAAGGATCAGTGTTGACTGGATCAGGCCAGGTTGATCGGGTTAGAGGGGTTGATCGATCGACCAAACGAGGGGATCGGTCGACCGAACCGAGGATGAGACTTGACCAGATTGAAGCGGAGCGAGTGGATTGGATGGGAGAAGACCGTCTGATCGGTCGACCGAACGTGGGGATTGGTCGACCGATCCACCTCGGGTCAAGCCTGATCCCGAAACATGGGGATCTAGATCAGCCACACAGAGCCTATAAAAAGGAGCCTCGGAAGAAGCTGAAAGAACATCACGAACAGAAGAACCTGTGCTCCTTCGTGCGCTGCTACAAACGCTCCAACAACGCTCTGCTACTCCAACGAATTACAGCTCCAAATCTCTTTGTTCTCGTTTCATTGGTATAGCTTTTCTTTTATTTGCACTAAACTGTAATTCAATTTGTAATCATCTTTTCGAGACTATAGTTGTTGCCCACCGAAAACGATCAACGATCGCGGGCCTTGGAGTAGGAGTCGCCCTAGGCTCCGAACCAAGTAAACTCTTGGTGTCCTCCATCTTCTGTGTGTTTTTTCTTGTTCCGCTTATTTTTCCGCTGCTTTAACTCGATACACTTTTTCTTACGATTCCGAAGCATTTGAAATAGCCACGAGCGCTATTCATCCACCCCCCTCTGGCGCTTTCGATCCAACACAAAGTATTCGAAACCACCTCTTTCCTGGATAGACATAGGACCACACAAATCAGAATGAACAAGTTCTAACACATCTTTGGCTCTATACCCCTTGTCCTTAAAAGGTCTCATGGTCATTTTACCTTCTAAGCAAGATTCACAGGTTGAAAAGTTTTCCACCACTAATAAACCCAAGAGTCCATCAGCTATAAGCCTTTGAATCCTACTTAAGTTAATATGACCAAGCCTTAGATGCCAAAGATATGTTTTGTTCATCTCCGAAGGTTCCTTTCTCTTATTGGAATTAGAAGATGTGTTATTAATTTCCATTTATTGCTTTGTAGAAGAAAATGGATTTAAAGTATATAAATTGCTAACCAATGCACCAGAACAGATAATAACCCTATTTCTCTTTATAACCACATTGTTATTAAAAGAAATAGAATATCCATCCAAATATAGTTTAGAAACTGAAATTAAATTCTTTCTAAAATTGGGTACATAAACACAATTTCTTAAAACCAAACTTCTATTTCTATCAAAAGATAAGTAGATGTCTCCCACTGCAACAGTCGCCACCTTAGTAGCATTGCCCATGTAGACAGTTATCTCTCCTTCAAATAGTCGTCGGGTTTCCTGGAACCCTGCAATGAGTTGCAAACATGATCAGTGGATCCCGTATTTACACACCAGGTGCTGGTAGATAACACCGCTAAACATGTTTCAACTACTAGAGAATGAGATATACCTTTATTGTTCTCTTTCCTACGAGGATAGTCTGCCTTCCAATGTTGTGACTGCTTGAAGATGAAGCACTTTCCCTTCGGCATCTTCATTCAAGTATTTTGTCCTGTACCTTGAGGTTTATTTACCTTCTTTGCTGAGACAACTTGTTTCTTCTTCTTCTTGCCTTTCAACTTAGAAGTAGAACCATTTTCAGCATAGTGAATTTGAGAATTATGATGAAATAACTCTTCTGCTGCCTGAAGTTCTGTCAGCAGTTCCGCCAATGAATACATCCTTTTATTCATATTATAGTTCAGGCGGAAATGCTCAAAACTTCTGGGCAGTGTTTGGAGAATAATATCGATCTGGGTTTCCCCATCGATTTCTCCTCCAAGGATTTGTATTTCGTTCAAATAAGCCATCATCTTTAGGATATGATCCCTTAAGGGAGTCCCCTCTGTCATGGTGGCTGTCATTAACTTTCTCATAACTTCTTGCCAAGCGGCCCGAACCTGGTGACTAAAGAGATCCTTGAGATTGTTCATTATATCATAAGCTATTGGCAAATCCTTATTCTGATATTGCAGCACATTTGATATTGAAGCCAAATGTAACACCGCACCATCTCATCTGCCTTTACCCATTTCCTATGATACTCAATCTCCTCTTGGGTAGATTCACCATTAGGCACATTAGGACAAACCTTTGATAGTACAAACGTATAGCCCTCAACAGTTAGGACAATGTCCAGGTTCCTTTTCCAATCAATATAATTGGGACCAGTAAGTTTGTTCTCTTTCAGTATAATGGCCAGTGGGTTGAAAGTCATCCTAAGAATCACAAAATAAACTTTGGTCAAAACTCTAAATTTAGAATAATATTGATTCCTCAAACAATACTATTTAAATTAACCAACACCTCAAATCACCATGAATTTTGCATGCCACAATAGTGTGGACATATAAAAAATCAAACATTTGTAAGAGGAGGTTTTGCCCATTAATTTTATTCTTGTCAACCTAACTTTATGAAAAATAAAATTAACAGTTGATTTTCCTTTGGTCACACAAATAATAGCAGTGACTCCGATAGGGAGGATACTATTAGATGTGCCTAGGTGTATATCATTACTTGACACTTAGTCCATTAAGTAAGATTGTGCCCCTTCCGATGGGGAAGGTCACATGCTCTTAATTAATTTTCTATAGTCATCCATATGGAAATTTGATCTAGTGATCTGCAAACAAACTCATCCAATATGGAGGAAGGCACTCAGAGCCAACACGCAAGTTTGTTTGCATCACTTACAAACCAATAATGGAGACCGTGGAATTTATTTAAAAATCTCTCTCCCAATTAGTTATTTAAGGTGAGGAATTTTAACCTATCAAGCACACATCACACACATTACAGTAAATAAAAACAATAAATATGGAAATTTATTTTTCAACTATTATGGCCTTTTCCATCACTGTCCTTTGCGTGCTGCCAGACCTAGGGTTCATGCCATCGGGTCCATCGAGCTTCCTTTTCCGTCGCGCTTCTGGTCCTCCAAGAGCACCACACCTTGCAAGGATACGATCCGCGACAAAAAAAATTTACATATATCGATCCTATATTCCTCAAGGTAATGTACATCAAGTCTAGATCGAACATAAATGTAAAATCCTAGGGCTAATACAACTCCTGCTGTGTCAGTTAAATACAATCATGCACACACAATAAAATGCCCTTGACATGTCCAAGGGTCCAATCACACACAATATCTATAAGCCATAATAGTTGGAGCCTGCAACCATAAAGTTAACATATCCTACTATTATCCTGCCTAAATTATGTATGACATGTGCATAATTAAACTGAAAACCAAACACACAGAGGCAAACCCTAGATCTGATACCAATTGTTGGTTGGTCCTAGGAAGATCGTACCGGTTCCACTGTATAAAAATTTTCTACAAGTGTCGAACCTTTCCTAACAACCTATTGTGTTCTTTAGAAATTAAATTATGAATCACAAACGGAACTTAAAATTATTGATTCCAAATTTAACTTATCTCTTCTTAGTGGTTCAGACTTGGATCGCAAACGATGCTTAACATTATTGATCCAAATCCACCTACATTATAAATTCAATTAAATATTAGTTTCTGAAATTGGCTTCCAGGTTAAACATGGCGAGACACTAGGCCTTCTTGAATATGGGAGCAACCACCACTTCCTAGACAAAGCCTTTTAATGAAATCTAATATTTAATTTCCTTATATAACTCTAGGTTTAACCAAAAAGAACAATCGAATCACAAATTTGAAAACAAAAAAAAAACACAAACTCGAATCACAAATTTAAAACCTAGAATTATATGCCTCTTGTGTTTGGAATTCATATAAAGAAAAACTAGTATGATGCGAAAATTAATTACTAGTTATACCTTTCTTTGTAAGCAACAACCTCTTGATCTTCTACCGTATTCCTCTTCTTATCTCAGACATTGTGTCGGCAATAATCTATCAAGATGACAACCACCCAAGCCCTTCTTTCTTCTTCACCAAGTTCCGGCCACCAAAACTCCTCCAAGGATGTAGAGGTTCGGCCACCACCACCAAGCTCTAAGGGATGCAAGAAACTCCTTCCTCTTCTTCTTCTCCAAGTAGGATTCGGCCACCACAAGAGTCTCCTTGAGAGTGATGAGGCTCGGCCACCAAAAGGAAGAGAAGAAGAGAAGAGGATGGCTGACCACACCAAGGAAGAAAAGAGAGAAAAATAGAATAGAGTTGTGTCTCATGAAGGCACCCCTACCCACTCTTTTATAATCCTTGGTCTTGGCAAATAAGGAAAATTTAAATAAAACCTTCCTTATTTTCTTTGCCATGAAAAGGAAAATTTAATTGATTAAAACCAATTTCCTTTTCTTAAACAATATAGGCGGCCACCTCATAACTCCAAACAAGGAAAGTTTTAATAACACAAGAATTAAAACTTCCTAAATTGTTTTCAAAAATTTTAATAAAATTTCTCTAATAATTTTCCCTTCATGGTTGGTTATAAAAGAAAATTTTATAAATTAAAATCTCTCTATTAAAACATGTGGATGATTTTCAAAAAGGAAAGTTATCTCTAAAATTAAAATATCCTTTTAATAAGGAAATATATCTAATATTTCTCTTAATCTTTTGTAGAAAACTATAAAAGGAAATATTTAATTTTTAAACTCTTCTTTTAAATCAACGCTTCCACATAAGGAAAGATTTTAAACAAAATAAAAAATCTTTTTAATATTATGTGGCCGGCCACACCAAGCTTGGGTTCAAGCTAGGGCCGACCACACCACTTAACTCATCCTCTTTACTTGGCCGGCCCAAGCTTGAGTTCCAAGCTTGCTTGGCCGGCCCCCTTTAGGATGGGTATAAAGGTGGGTAAGAAGTGGGTATGCGGTGGGTATAAATCTCTATATACAAGAGGCTATGATAGGGACCGAGAGGAGGAATTGGTTTTGGTCTCCTAATGAAATTAAGCTTCTCATGTTCGCCCCAAACACCCAACTTAATTTCATCAATAATAATTCATACCACTAAAGAATTATTATTGAACTACTGCACCAATCCTAAATTACATTTTGGGCTCCTTCTTATTATGAGTGTGTTAGTCTCTTTGTGTTTAAGATATTGAATGCCCACTAATCAAACAAGTTACTGACAACTCATTTTAATTAATATATTAGTCCAAGAGTAGTACCACTCAACCTTATTGTCATGTCGGACTAAGTCCACCTGCAGGGTTTAACATGACAATCCTTATGAGCTCCTCTTGGGGACATTATCAACCTAGATTACTAGGACACAGTTTCTTTCTATAATCAACAACACACACTATAAGTAATATCATTTCTCAACTTATCGGGCCTTTTGATTTATCATGCTAAATCTCACCCTTTGATAAGTTAAAGAAGTAAATACTAAATATATGTGCTTGTTATTATATTAGGATTAAGAGCACACACTTCCATAATAACTAAGGTCTTATTCTTTTATTAAGTCAATACAAAAAGAATTTACCTTAAATGATCTTGCTCAATACACTCAGAGTGTACTAGTGTAATTTATTAGTTAAGATAAACTAATACCTAATTACACTACGACTATTCCAATGGTTTGTTCCTCTCCATTTTAGTTATGAGCTACTGTTTATAATTTATAAGGAACCGATAACATAATCTTCTGTGTGTGACACTACACACCATGTTATCTACAATATAAATTAATTGAACAACTACACTTATATATAAATGTAGACATTTTTGACCAATGTGATTCTTTATTTCAAAATAAATGTTTACAAAAGTTAGGCTTTTAGTATACACTCTAATAATTTCCCACTTATACTAAAAGACTGAGCTGCCATATCTACTGCCATACATCTGATTCCCATCCCCTCCACATGCCGATCAAAAGCTTTTGCCGAAAGGGCCTTAGTGAAAGGATCTGCCTGGTTATCTGCTGATGCAATCTTGGCGACGACAACCTCTCCTCGCTTCACGATGTCTCGTATCAGGTGGTACTTGCACTCTATATGTTTACTCGCCTTATGGGCTCGTGGTTCCTTCGAGTTTGCAACTGCACCGCTATTATCACAATAAATTGTGATGATTTTGGGCATACCAAGAATCACATCTAAGTCCATTAGGAAGTTCCTAAGTCATACAGCTTCTTTGGCTGCCTCAGAGGCTACCACATACTCAGCTTCCATAGTTGAGTCTGAAACGCATTTCTGCTTAACACTCCTTCATGCAATGACTCCACCTCCTAAAGTAAACACATAGCCTGATGTAGACTTACTATTGTCCCTATCTGATTGGAAGTTAGAATTCGTGTAACCCAAAGGGAGCAAATCATCTGCTTGGTATACTAGCATATAGTCTCTAGTCCTTTTCAGGTACTTTAATATATGCTTTACCGCAGTCCAATGTCCTTCTCCAGGGTTACTTTGATATCTGCTAACCATGCCCATGGAAAAGCAGATATCCGGTCTTGTACACAGCATTGCATACATTAGGCTTCCCACAGCCGAAGCATAAGGAACTGCCTTCATGTCCTCTATCTCCTTTGATGTCTTCGGAGACATCTCTTTGGATAAAGCTACTCCATGCCACAAAGGTAAGAAACCTTTCTTGGAGTTTTGCATGCTAAAACGAGCAAGGATTGTATCTATATATGAAGCTTGAGATAGGCACAACATCCTTTTCTTGCGATCCCTTGTGACTTTGATCTCAAGAATGTGTGCACCTTCTCCTACGTCCTTCATATCAAATTGTTTGGACAACCATACCCTTACATCTGTTAACACTTTGACATTGTTGCCAATTAACAAAATATCATCTACGTATAGTACAAGAAATACCATCACGTTTCCATTACACTTCTTGTATACACAAGACTCATCCGGACACTGAATAAATCCATATGACTGGATTACTTCATTAAACTAGATGTTCCAAGATCTTGAAGCTTCTTCAGTCCATAAATGGACCGATTGAGCTAGCACACTAGATGCTCTTTGCCTTTTTCAATGAACCCCTCTGGTTGCTTCATATGGATGTTTTCTTCAAGACTTCCGTTAAGGAAAGATGTCTTGACATCCATTTGCCAAACCTCATAATCCATATGAGTAGCAATGGATAAGAGTATCCGGATAGACTTAAGCATAGCTACCGGAGAAAAGGTCTCCTCATAATCGATTCCCTCTTTCTGAGTGTACCCTTTCGCAACAAGCCTTGCTTTGAAGGTTTCTACCTTCCCGTCTATCTCTCTTTTCCTTTTGTAGATCGACTTGCATCCAACGGCTTTTACACCATTTGGTGGTTCTACAAGCTCCCAAACTTTATTAGAATACATAGATTCTATTTCAGAATTCATCACTTTTTGCCAAGATGCTACATCTTTATCTTGGAGTTCTTTGTCATATGCCCGGAGATCAGGTTCATGTTTACCCGGGAACAAGTCCGAAGATTCTCCCAAAAACATGAATCTCTCAAGTTGCCTCACAACCCTCCCACTACGATAAGGTACTATCTGTAACTGTACATCATTTGTGACACGTGTTGCAGTTTCTTGTGGTACTTCATCTTGTACTATTGGTACTGAAGTAGACGTGTCGTCTCTCATTTCTTCTAGAACAATTTTACTTCTGGGCTTGTGGTCCATTATATAGTCTTCTTCTAAAAATTGGGCATTGGTGCTAACAATGACCTTCTGGTCTTTAGAATTATAAAATAAATCACATTTCACCCCTCTAGGATAACCCACAAACACGCAAACTTTTGTACGAGATTCCAACTTATCAGCATTTGCTTTCAGCACATGTGCTGGACTACCCCATATCCGAATATGTCTCAGACTAGGCTTTCACCCATTCCATAATTTTTTGGGAGTAGAGGGTATTGATTAAGAAGGTACCAAGTTCAGAATATGCGTAGCTGTTTCCAGAGCGTATCCCCAAAATAAATTTGGTAATTCTGAATAAATCATCATCGATCTAACCATCTCCATAAGAGTCATATTCCTTCGTTCTGCCACACCATTCTGTTGGGGTGTACCAGGTGCGGACAATTAGAATTGAATCCCGACCTCTGATAAGTAATTCCTAAACTCTCCTAAGAGGTATTCGCCACCATGATCAGACCGTAGTGTCTTGATACTTTTACCAAGATGTTTCTCCACATTAGCCTTGTACTCTTTGAACTTATCAAAACACTCAGACTTGCGACGCATCAAGTAAATGTATCCGTATCTCGAATAATCGTCTATAAAAGAGACAAAGTATTTGAAACCACCTCTTGCCTGGATAGATATAGGACCACACAAATCAGAATGAACCAGTTCTAACACATCTTTGTCTCTATACCCCTTGGCCTTAAAAGGTCTCTTGGTCATTTTACCTTCCAAGCAAGATTCACAGGTTGGAAAGTTTTCCACCACTAATGAACCCAAGAGTCCATCAGCTATAAGCCTTTGAATCCTACTTAAGTTAATATGACCAAGCCTTAGATGCCAAATATATATATGTTTGGTTCATCTCTGAAGGTTCCTTTCTCTTATTGGAATTAGAAGATGTGTTATTAATTTCCATTTGTTGCTTTGTGGAAGAAATTGCATTTAAAGTATATAAATTGCCAACCAATGCACCAGAACAGATAATAACCCTATTTCTTTTTGTAACCACATTGTTATTAAAAGAAACAGAATATTCATCCAAATACAATTTAGAAACTGAAATTAATTTTTTTTTTTAAACTAGGTACATAAAGATAATTTCTTAAAACCAAATTTCTATTCCTATCAAAAGATAAGTAGACGTCTCCCACTGCAACAACCGCCACCTTAGTAACATTGCCCATGTAGACAGTTATCTCTCCTTCAAATAGTCATCGGGTTTCCTGGAACCCCTGCAAAGAGTTGCAGACTTGATCAGTGGCTCCCGTATCTACACACCAGGTGCTGGTAGATAACACCGCTAAATATGTTTCAACTACTAGAGAATGAGATATACCTTTATTATTCTCTTTCCTACGAGGACAATCTGCCTTCTAATGTCCTAACTGCTTGCAGATGAAGCACTTCTATTTGGCTTCTTCATTCCATCTTTTTGTCCTGTACCTTGAGGTTTATTCACCTTCTTTGCTGAGACAGCCTGTTTCTTCTTCTTCTTGCCTTTCAACTTAGAAGTAGAACCATTTTCAGCATAGTGAATATGAGAATTATAACGAAATAACCCTTCTGCTGCCTGAAGTTCTGTCAGCAGTTCCGCCAATGAATACATCCTTTTATTCATATTATAGTTCAGGCGGAAATGCTCAAAACTTCTGGACAGTGTTTGGAGAATAATATTGATCTGGGTTTCCCCATCGATTTCTCCTCCAAGGATTTATATTTCATTCAAATAAGTCATCATCTTTAGGATATGATCCCTTACGGGAGTCCCTTCTGTCATGGTGGCTGTCATTAACTTTCTCATAACTTCTTGCCTAGCGGCCCGATCCTGGTGACCAAAGAGATCCTTGAGATTGTTCATTATATCATAAACTGTTGGCAAATCCTGATGCTGATGTTGCAGCACATTTGAAATTAAAGCCAAAATGTAACATCGCGCCATCTCATCAGCCTTTACCCATTTCCTATATTACTCAATCTCCTCTTGGGTAGATTCACCATTAGGCACATTAGGGCAAACCTTTGATAGTACAAACATATAGCCCTCAGCAGTTAGAACAATGCCCAAGTTTCTTTTCCAATCAATATAATTGGGACTAGTAAGTTTGTTCTCTTTCAGTATAATGGCCAGTGGGTAGAAAGTCATCCTAAGAATCACAAAATAAACTTTGGTCAAAACTCTAAATTTAGAATAATATTGATTCCTCAAACAATACTATTTAAATTAACCAACACCTCAAATCACCTTGAATTTTGCATGCCATGATAGTGTGGACGTATACAAAATCAAACATTTTTAAGAGGAGGTTTTACCCATTAATTTTATTCTTGTCAACCTAACTTTATGACAAATAAAATTAACAGTTGGTTTTCCTTTGGTCACACAAATAATAGCAGTGACTCCGATAGGGAGGATACTATTAGATGTGCCTAGGTGTATATCATTACTTGACACTTAGTCCATTAAGTAAGATTGTGCCCCTTCCGATGGGGAAGATCACATGCTCTTAATTAATTTTCTATAGTCATCCATATGGAAATTTGATCTAGTGATCTGCAAACAAACTCATCCGATATGGAGGAAGGCACTCAGAGCCAACACGCAAGTTTGTTTGCATCACTTACAAACCAATAATGGAGACCGTGGAATTTATTTAAAAATCTCTCTCCCACTTAGTCATTTAAGGAGAGGAATTTTAACCTATCAAGCACACATCACACACATTACAGGAAATAAAAATAATAAATATGGAAATTTATTTTTCAACTATTATGGCCTTTTCCATCACTGTCCTTTGCGTGATGCCAGCCCTAGGGTTCATGCCATCGGGTCCATCGAGCTTCCTTTTCCGTCGCGCTTCTGGTCCTCCAAGAGCACCACACCTTGCAAGGATACGATCCGCGACAAAAAAAATTTACATATATCGATCCTATATTCCTCAAGGTAATGTACATCAAGTCTAGATTGAACATAAATGTAAAATCCTAGGGCTAATATAGCTCCTGCTGTATTAGTTAAATACAATCATGCACACACAATAAAATGCCCTTGACATGTCCAAGGGCCCAATCACATACAATATCTATAAGTCATAATAGTTGGAGCCTGCAACCATAAAGTTAGCATATCCTACTATTATCCTGCCTAAATTATGTATGACATGTTCATAATTAAACTGAAAACCAAACACACAGAGGCAAACCCTAGATCTGATACTAATTGTTGGTTGGTCCTAGGAAGATCGTACCGGTTCCACTGTATAAAAATTTTCTACAAGTGTCGAACCTTTCCTAACAACCTATTGTGTTCTTTAGAAATTAAATTAGGAATCACAAATGGAACTTAAAATTATTGATTCCAAATTTAACTTATCTCTTCTTAGTGGTTCAGACTTGGATCGCAAACGATGCTTAACATTATTGATCCAAATCCACCTACATTATAAATTCAATTAAATATTAGTTTCTGAAATTGGCTTCCAGGTTAAACATGGCGAGACACTAGGCCTTCTTGAATATGGGAGCAACCACCACTTCCTAGACAAAGCCTTTTAATGAAATCTAATATTTAATTTCCTTATATAACTCTAGGTTTAACCAAAAAGAACAATCGAATCACAAATTAGAAAAATAAAAAAAAAACACAAACTCTAATCATAAATTTGAAACCTAGAATTATATGCCTCTTGTGTTTGGAATTCATACAAAGAAAAACTAGTATGATGCGGAAAACAATTACCAGTTATACCTTTCTTTGTAAGCAACAACCTCTTGATCTTCTACCGTATTCCTCTTCTTATCTCGGATGTTGTGTGGGCGACAATCTACCGAGATGAGAACCACCCAAGCCCTTCTTTCTTCTTCACCAAGTTTCGGCCACCAAAACTGCTCCAAGGATGTAGAGGTTCGGCCACCACCACCAAGTTCCAAGGGATGCAAGAAACTCCTTCCTCTTCTTCTTCTCCAAGTAGGATCCGACCACCACAAGAGTCTCCTTGAGAGTGATGAGGTTCGGCCACCAAAAGGAAGAGAAGAAGAGAAGAGGATGGCCGGCCACACCAAGGAAGAAAAGAGAGAAAAATAGAATAGAGTTGTGTCTCATTAAGGCACCCCTACCCCATCTTTTATAATCCTTGGTCTTGGCAAATAAGAAAAATTTAAATAAAACCTTCCTTATTTTCTTTGCCATGAAAAGGAAAATTTATTTGATTAAAACCAATTTCCTTTTCTTAAACAATATGGTCGGCCACCTCATAACTCCAAACAAGGAAAGTTTTAATAACACAAGAATTAAAACTTCCTAATTTGTTTTCGGAAATTTTAATAAAATTTCTCTAATAATTTTCCCTTCATGGTTGGTTATAAAATAAAATTTTATAAATTAAAACCTCTCTATTAAAATATGTGGATGATTTCTAAAAAGGAAAGTTATCTCTAAAATTAAAATCTCTTTTTAATAAGGAAAGATATCTAATCTTTCTCTTAATCTTTTGTAGAAAACTATAAAAGGAAATATTTATTTTTTAAACTCTTCTTTTAAATCATTGATTCCACATAAGGAAAGATTTTAAACAAAAATAAAAAATCCTTTTAATATGATGTGGCCGGCCACACCAAGCTTGGGTTCAAGCTAGGGCCGGCCACACCACTTAACTCATCCTCTTTACTTGGCCGGCCCAAGCTTGAGTTCCAAGCTTGCTTGGCCGGCTCCCTTTAGGATGGGTATAAAGGTGGGTAAGAAGTGGGTATGTGGTGGGTATAAATCTTTATATACAAGAGGCTACGATAGGGACTGAGTGGAGGAATTGGTTTTGGTCTCCCGATGAAATTAAGCTTCCTGTGTTCACCCCGAACACCCAATTTAATTTCATCAATAATAATTCGTACCACTAAAGAATTATTATTGAACTATCGCACCAATTCCAAATTACATTTTGGGCTCCTTCTTATTATGAGTGTGTTAGTCTCCCTATGTTTAAAATATCAAATGTCCACTAATCAAACGAATTACTGACAACTTATTTTAATTAATATCTTAGTCCAAGAGTAGTACCACTCAACCTTATTGTCATGTCGGACTAAGTCCACCTGCAGAGTTTAACATGACAATCCTTATGAGCTCCTCTTGGGGACATTATCAACCTAGATTACTAGGACACAGTTTCTTTCTATAATCAACAACACACACTATAAGTAATATAATTTCTCAACTTATCGGGCCTTTTGATTTATCGAGCTAAATCTCACCCTTTGATAAGTTAAAGAAATAAATACTAAATATATGTGCTTGTTATTATATTAGGATTAAAAGCACACACTTCCATAATAACTAAGGTTTTATTCTTTTATTAAGTCAGTACAAAAAGAACTTACCTTAAATGGTCCTACTCAATACACTCAGAGTGTACTAGTGTAATTTATTAGTTAAGATAAACTAATACCTAATTACACTACGACTATTCCAATGGTTTGTTCCTCTCCATTTTAGTCATGAGCTACTGTTTATAATTTATAAGGAACCGATAACATAATCTTCTGTGTGTGACACCACACACCATGTTATCTACAATATAAATTAATTGAACAACTATACTTAGTATATAAATGTAGACATTTTTTACCAATGTGATTCTTTATTTCAAAATAAATGTTTACAAAAGTTAGGCTTTTAGTATACACTCTAACATTACCAGCCTTACTTTCACCACCATCAGCCTGGGCAGCATTTTAGGGAGCATTCATAACAATTTTTGCAACATTAAGAAACACAGTTCCAACCAAGAACACATTCATCGACACAGTTACAGTTGCATTCAGATCAACCTACTATATCAATCTCTACGGAGATGGATTGTAGAGTTTGTGATATTCCTGACTTTTATTCTGCTACTCTACATGACTCTTCTAGTTTTTTGTATCGTGATGTTGTAGTTGATTCTGATATTATTGTTGTTGATTATATTGTTGTTCCAGATAGTCTTGATATTGCAGTATAAGAGATAATGAAGGAAGTATAGGGGAGACCCAAGAATCACTTCCAATGACTATTTTACCATTTGAGCTAGTTGAGCCTGTAGTTGTACTATATGACGATGGAAGTGTAGGGGCAACTCAAGGATCACTTCCATTGATTGTACCTGATCCAGAGCCAGATCTTTTACTTGATAACGATAATATTACATTCACTATTTTAGACCTTCCAAGTCCCTTTCAGGATGGTAAAGATGATATTTCTTCTGAATCTTTAGCAAATTCCATGGAGGTAATTCATTTTGATTGTAGTGGATGTGACATATCTTTTGATTCATGCTTTGTTTATTTTGATATTGTTTATAGTACTTCTCACACAGCATGCGTGCAGGAATTGCACCCTCTTTGTAGCGCATAGGATTTTTTCAGACATTTTATTTGCAGTTATTCACGCAAGGATGTGTTCTATCATTTGAAGAAAGCCCTAACCTTTTATGCAATAATGAAGCTCCTGGAGTGGACACTCCAACTGAACCGTCTTCGGCCACCGGAGAAAATTTTTGAGGAGTCGAAAGTGGAGGGAGCATTCTTCATTTCACCTACAACCATTCCACTTCCAGATTGGCTTCTGGGCCTGAATCGACTCCGACCGCCAGAAATTCAAGGGAGTCTGTTCCATCTTATTTCTTCTTTTCCTTTTTGCTTATTTATATGTCTTTACTTTCTTTGCTTTGTTTGCATTGTTTGTTTTTATTTGGTAGTTCATTTTTAGTTTATCTAGTTGGGTTTTTCATAATAAATTTCCTATGCATTCTTTTATCATCTTAGAAATTGTGAAAGTTAGTTAAATTTGATTGTCTAATTTGATGATTTATTGTCATGATTGGATTCTTGGATTGCATGTGATTACAACTTGATGATGGATTATATATCGGTAGATTGAGATAATAATTTTGATATACCTAGTGAGGATATTTTTGAGGCTATTATTCCTATTGATGTGTGATGCACTTGTGGTTAATGCTACTCTAGAACTTGCTTAATTCCTTCGAGACCACATTATCATAGGTTTGCATGATTTTTATGAAGGTTATCTCACTTCCTTTTATTCATTCCTTTTATTATCACATGTTGTTTGAATAATTCCCTTATCTTTGAGCATTTCATTCTTTTCTCTCTTCCATTTATTTCCCTCTTTTGCTTTCTTCTCGTAGATGTGGATATCTTGGAAGTACATGGTGAGTGTTTTGCCCGAGACGAGCACAAATTTAAGTGTGGGGGGAGAGAAATAGCTTAGTAGAATTTAGGAGAAGCATAGGTGAACCATGCTTGATCACCATAGGTAAATCATGCTATTTATTTTTTTTATTTGAGCTATTGATGATGTTGTATAGTGATGCACAGCATGTTGAAAAAAAAATAGAAATGGAAAAACAAAGAAAAATAAACAGAAGTGAAAAAAAAAATGGAAAAAAAAGTGAAAAAAAAAAGAAGAAAAAATTGAAAAAAAAGAAGAAAAAAATTGAAAAAAGAAGCTTTAACATGTTGTACCCTTTTGTATTTGTGTGTGGTAGAACTTTTTAGAGAGACAATCTTTATTGTAGCAACATATAGATTTTATGTCTATCATGAGTGGTATTTTTATTGAAAAGCTATAGTAGAGGTTGTCTATATGTTCATTGGATTTATGAGAAAAACTTTGACATCTGATATTTTATATTCATTTGTGGTAGAATTTTTGTGAGTGACAATTTTTACTTTAGCAACATTTAGATTTTATTGTATATTATTAGTGGATGTTTATTGAAATGCTAGAGTAGGAGTTGTTCACATTTTTATTGTATTGGTGAAAGGTGATATAATTTTTTGTGAGTAACAATCTTTATGGTAGCAAAATTTAGATTTTATTGTAGATCATGAGTGAATGTTTATTGAAAAGCTATCATAGAGATTGTTCACATTTTTATTGAGTTTTTAGAGCTAGCTTGGAAGTTGGATGAGATACTTTTGGGGCATTATTTTCTTGTACTCATCTATGTAACGTTTCATTATGTCCATGTCTTCCACCATTACCTTGCTTTACCTTACTTATTTCTTCTCTTATACATCATTTGCTTGATTCATGTTTCCCTTATATTTCAAATAATGCCTTCATTATTTTATCGTGCACTCTTATGTATATAGTGGTACAGATTAGAAGCAAAGCAAACATATGGTAGTAAATGAATCCATGAGTAGCTTGAGTGAGCTCCATTATTGCATATATATGAGAGGAAGCCACAATCACTTTCCTTGTGAGGTTATTTTGTTATCATTCTCATTTTATCCATTATGGATTGAAGTTATCATGTTTCTTAATCAATGTATGAATTGAATTCATGATTGCTTTGATTATTTGAATTGGATAATCCTAGGTTACTCTCTTCTCACTATTTTCTATGTATGATTAAGAATTGTTATGGGAATCCATTTCGTTATCTTTCTTGTTTTATTTACTTGCTCAAGATGAGCAAGAATAAGTGTGGGGGAGTTGATAACATGTATTTTTGTGCACTATTTTTGCTCTTATTACTTAGCATTTTTATCTTCTCACATGTTAATTTTGTGTTTATAATACATTTTGTGAGTTGAATATATTTTGGACTTAATTGTAAATTTCCTACGAATTATGGAATTTAATTTCATATTTTATGTGATTTTGTAGGGAATTCAAAGAACCATGGATTAGCACCGGCGTTCTTCTTCCTTCCTTCTCTCCGACCGGCGGCCTCTATTCCTTTGCTTTCACTGCCACCGGCCGGCCCGCTCAGTTCACTCCTCAGCTTCTCGATTCCAATCGACGAAGGCAACAGCAACACAGGCGGAAGTTGCAAGCAGCGGCGATAGATCCGATCATCCACCTTGCAGGAGGGGTTCTCCGGCAAGAACCTTCACCTCCTGATGTTCTTCCTTCATTCCTTCCTTCTGGGGTTCAGGCAGCAGCAAGAAGAAGGCAGCAAATGACTGTGATTCCATCTCCATTTCCGATCAGCTTCCAGCAGAGGGGTTCTCGCTGGAGGATTCATTCATCGTCCTCACTGTTGTCGAAGTGTGTAGCAATCCGACAGTGAGCTACTGTCCACCGACTTTGGGGGTTTCGAGCGGTGTCTTTCATGTGACGGCGAAAGATAGTCATTGGTAATTTGGAGGTTGATGTGCGAATTGTGGTTGGATTAGTTTAGTTTTCTTAGTTTAATTCTGTTAATTGTGCCAATTTACTTTTGTTGATGTTTTGTGGTTGAATGCTTGTATTAACTTGAATTTCCATGTTTGAATTACACGTAGTATGTGTAATTAGTTTCACGCCTACAATGTGTTTGATAAAATGCTTCAACCAATAGTTAGGTTTATTTTGATGCATTTTAGTTCTGTTAATTCTTGCTTTGTCTTGTTCGTTCAATTTCGTTGAGTTCTAGTTTTGATTGAATGCAATTAGGTTAGGTTAGATTAAATTTCTTTAATGCTTTAGGTTTCGTTACATGCTAGTTTCGTTAAATGCTTACTTTATTTCATGTTGCCTCTTAATTTCTGCAATTGTAGTTAGGTTAGGTTTAGCTTTATTACTTGCATCGTCTTTCATTATTTAGATTAGATTTCATTTGATGCTTCGCTATTTCGATCCTTAGTTTAATCTTGTTGATGGTTAATCCATAGCGTAATGTGACAATGTGTTGTGGATTAATTATTCGCACTTAGTTAGATTTTATTCTAGCATTAGATTAGTTTCCTACTTGCTTCGTTTTTCATTTGTTAGATTTCAGAATCAAAATCCAAAACGCATATTTCCATATTGAACCCCCCCCCCCCCCCCCCCCCAAAAAAAAAATAGGAATAATATACGATCCTAAGTTTACCATCCTATCGTTGCTTTCGTTGGCGGACGACCTGAGTCATTCCTATGCTACATTATGTTGGTTGCTACTCGGAAAACCCAATGGCTCCACTATACAAAATTTTTGTACGTGATCTGAACCTTTCCTAGCTACCATGAGTTCTTTTAAGTTAAACTTGTATCTCCTGTGGAACTTAACACGTTTGATTCCAAGTTTAACTTATATGTTCTTTTAGGTTTAGATTTGGATCTCCTGCGGAACTTAACACGTTTGATCCAAATCACCTAGGTTATAAATTCAATTAAATATTAGTTTCCAAAATTGGCTTCCAGTGCTGCATGGCGAGGCACTTGGCCTTCTTGGATATGGGAGCAACCACCACCGACTAGACAAAGCCTTTTCAGGAAAGTTAATATTTAGTTTCCTTATATAACTCTAGGTTAACCAAAAGGAACAATCAAATCACAAGGAAAAAAAAAGAAAAAGAACACAACATTGAAATTAAATTTGAAAAACAAGAATCGAATGCCTCTTGTATTTGGTATTTATACAAAGAAAAATTAACTAGTATGATGCGGAAATTAAATACTAGTTATACCTCTTCCTTGTATGCTAAAACCTCGAGATCTTCTGCCGTATCCTTCACCTCCTCTTAGACGTCGTGTGGGTGACGATCCTCCAAGATGAATACCACCCGGAAAGCTTCTCCTCCTCTAGAATTCGGCCACCACCACCACAAAGGAGCAAAAGAGAGCAAAGGGAAGAGAGGGAGAGGGGCCGACGACTTGATGATCTCCAACAACACAATATCAATTGTTATATTTTTCAAGGCCTCCCCTTCCCCCATTTTTATATTAGTTTCCCAACGGAAAATTATGGAAATAGTTTTATAAAAAATTAGACTCATTCCTATTTCCTTTTAATTTTTTCTTTTTCTTTCCTTTTAATTAATCAATCCTAGATTGATTTATTAATTAAACAACTATTTGTTGATGTTTAATTATTTGACCGGCCCCTTGCTTGGGCACCAAGAAAGGTGGCCGACCACTTATTAAAAGGGAAAGAAAGAAATTTTTTTTATAAAATTTAAAAGAAGAAAACTTCTAATAAAATTTTACAAACTCTCTTTTTTTCTAATGAGAATATTAAAAGGAAAGTTTTAAAATTTAAAACCAAGTTTTAAAATTTAAAACATCTCTAATAATATTTCTTTTTTAAAAGAAAGTTGTATAAATTTTACAACTCTCTTTTAAAACGTTGTGGCCTAATTTAAATTAGGAAAATTTTATAAATTTTTAAAATCTCTCTTTTTACAAATTGTAAATATCTGAGGAAATTTAAAAATTCAAAAACAACCTTCCTAATTTAAATATTGCGGTCGGCCCCCTTGCCAAAGGCAAGGGCCCGCCACTTCTAGAGAATATGTGGCCGGCCATTGCTTGGTCACCAAGCAATGAACCGGCCCCTTCTTGGACACCAAGATAGACTTTTCTTTCGATGGACTTGAGGCTTTATTGAGGCTACAACAGGGACCTAGAGGAGAAATTGGTTTTGGCCTTCCGATGAGCTTGAGTATCCCGTGCTCGCCCCGAACACACAACTCAAGTTCATCGATAATAACTCATTCCACTAGAGAGTTATTACCGCACTACCGCACCAATCCCAAATTACATTATGGGCTCCTTCTTATCATGAGTGTGTTAGTCTCCCTATGTTTAAGATTACGAATGTCCACTAATTAAGTGAGTTACTGATAACTCATTTAATTAATATCTAACTCCAAGAGTAGTACCACTCAACTTTATTGTCATGTTGGACTAGGTCCACCTGCAGGGTTTAACATGGCAATCCTTATGAGCTCCTCTTGGGGACATTCTCAACCTAGATAACTAGGACACAAATTCCTTCTATAATCAACAACACATACTATAAGTAATATCATTTCCCAACTTATCGGTCATATTGATTTATCGAGCTAAACCTCACCCTTTGATAAGTCAAAGAAATAAATATTAAATATACATGCTTGTTATTATATTAGGATTAAGAGCACACACTTCCATAATAACTAAGGTCTAGTTCTTTTACTAAGTCAGTACAAAAAGAACTTACCTAAATGATCCTACTCAATACACTTAAAGTGTATCAGTGTAATTTATTAGTCAAGATAAACTAATACTTAATTACACTACATCTATTATGATGGTTTGTTCCTTTCCATCTTAGTCGTGAGCAACTGTTTATAATTTATAGAGAACCGACAACATGATCTTCTAAGTGTGACTCCACACTCCATGTTATCTACTATATAAATTAATTGAACAATTACATTTAACAAATAAATATAAACATTTGACCAATGTGATTCTTTATTTCAAAATAAATGTGTACAAAAGCTAAACTTTTAAGTATACACTCCAACAATCTCCCACTTATACTAAAAGTCTAAGCTGCCATATCTGTTGCCATACATCTGATTCCCATCCCCTCCACATGCCGATCAAAAGCTTTCGCCGGAAGGGCCTTAGTGAAAGGATCTGCCAGGTAATCTACTGATGCTATCTTGGCGACGACAACTTCTCCTCGCTTGATGATGTCTCGTATCAGGTGGTACTAGCGCTTGTTGGTGCAACATCCCTCAGGTCAAGGTTGACCTGGTTGACCAAGCTGAGTCTTGGTTTGGGTTTAGATGTTTGACAATAAGAAATTGATTGAAGAAGAGTCAAGTAGGTCAAGGATGACCGGATACTTGACTGGGAAGTCCTAACTGGGATGTTAGGCAGGAGGAAAATCCTGGTGAGTGAAGCCAGGTGAAAGACCTAGTGAGTGAAGCTAGGCAATTGGGAAGTCCTAGTGAGTGAAGCTAGGCAGGAGAAAAATCCTGGTGAGTGAAGCCAGGTGAAAGACCTAGTGAGTGAATCTAGGCAATTGGGAAAGTCCTGATGAGTGAAGCTAGGCAAGAGAAATCCAGATGGGTCAAGGTTGACCAGACATCTGGTGAGAGTCCAAGTAGGTCAAAGGGATTGACCGGATACTTGGCACGAGGAAGAAAAGTCCAAGTAGGTTTTAGGGAGTGACCGGATACTTGGCAAGAAGAGAAAAGTCCAAGTGGGTCAAAGGGATTGACCAGACACTTGGTGAGAGAGTCCTAGCTGGCCAAGGGTGACCGGATGCTAGGTCTTATGTACCAACAAGTCATGGTTGACTAGATGTTGGTTTAGGGGGCTTTGGGCTTGGTTTTGGGCAAAACCAAGGTTTGGATTGATCCGTGGATTGATCCAAGCAGGTTTGGATTGATCCGTGATTGATCCAGCAGGTTTTGATCGATCGGTGGATCGATCCAGAAGATCTGGATCGATCCACCGATCGATCCGTGAACTCTCTAGAACCTCTTTGGATCGATCCGTGGATCGATTCAGAGGTCCCAATCGATCGTGGATCGATTGGGACGCCGCTGCTTCGCGCGAGAGCCGGATCGATCCGTGGATCGATCCGGAAGTTTTTCCGACCGCAGCGCCCGATCGATCTGTGGATCGATCCAGCCTCCCAATCGATTGGGAGCAATCCAATCGATTGGGATTCGACCGCTGGCGCTTTATAGACGTTGGCTGCGATTTCTTCAGAGAACTTCCGATTCATTCCAGATTCAACACGGCTCCTCCCCAGCACTCTCTAAGCTCCTCACCGCTAGTTCTTGAAGGTTCTTGGAGGTTCATCCAAGTCAAGAGGCGAGTTGCAACGAGAAGAAGAAGAAGCTAGGGTTTTTACTGCATTTCTTGTAAGCTTTTGCTTATTCTTTACTACCCTTTCTTCTTGTACCGAGAGTCTTGTAGGGCTTCTCCACCCTCGGTAGTTACCGAAAAGGAGTGTTTTCATAGTGGAGGGTGCGTGGTGTGGATCCTTGGATTAGTCATCTCCGTTGGAGGTGGATACCAAGTAAACTCCTAGTGTTAGCGTGTTTGTGTTTGTTTATGTATTTTCCGCTGCGCATTCTTGAAGAAACAAGCAACACCGAGCAACGAGCACGCGACGAGCTATTCACCCCCCCCTCTAGCTACTTTTGGTCCTAACAAGTGGTATCAGAGCAAGGCCGCTCTTCACCGGAATCATCGCCGGAAGGGTCAAGCATATCAAGAAAAGCTAGAGGGTGAAGAAGTTGGAGCAAATTCTTCAAGTTCAAGACTTTATCAAGCTCAACTTCAAGATGCAATTCCAAGATGGGCTTGGATTTGACACAAGGGTGGCTCCACCATACACTTCTACGAGTTTCGATTCTTGGAAATCAAGAATCGAAAATTTTCTTATGATGGAGATAGAGCAATGGTTTGCTCTAATGGAAGGCTTCAAGGCTCCAAGAAATTCAAAGGGCAAAGTTCTAAAGAAAAGCAAATGGAGCCGGAGCAAGTCCAAAGGTGCGAGGCCAATGACAAAGTGACCCAGCTTTTGGTCAATTTATTGCCAAGCACCATCCTTTGCAAAATTGGAGAGTTTGAAGATGCAAAGGAGCTATGGAGCAAATTAGCCAAGCTTCATGAAGAGATCCTCCACTGTACAAGATCATGAAGAATCCAGAGAGGGTGACTCTTTGGAGCAAGACCAAGAGGAGGACTCCGAGGTTGAGAGATGCTCAACCTCCAAGAAGAGGAAATCCAAGAAGCTTCATCCTCAAGGGAATGCAACGAAGGGAACAAGGAGGAGCATACTCCTTGTTTCATGTTCAAGATGATGAAGCCTCCACCTCTAGGATTGAGGGGAGCAATCCTTGGTGACGCCGGATCAAGAAGAAGGAGAAGCTTCTACATCCGGGTCAAGTGAAGAAGAAGAAGATGGTGCCACCTCCGAAATTCAAGAAATAGCAAATGGAGGAGCAAGTGCCATCCCTACACAAGAAGGTATAAATGTTTCAATTAAAATAAAAATCATATAATATGTTTTGAGTGTATGGAAAGTGGGCACTACAAGAGCAAGTGTCCCAACTTGGCCAAGAAGAAGGGTCAAGTGACGCAAAAGGGCAAGGAGAAGCCGAGGAGACCATTCCCGGAACAAAGAAGAGCAAGGAGCATATCATATGCTTCTCTTGCAATCAAAAGGGGCATTACCGAGTCAATGCCTCAAGGGGAAGAAGATGGTCAAGGCTCAAGGAGGCATTAGTCAAGGGGGAGCCTCCAAGGTAAAGAAGAAGGTAACATTTATTGAGCCTACTCCTTTACATTATGGTAAAAAGCATGATAGTTCTAATTTTTATCATTTTAATGCGATTTACCATAAGAATAGGAAGCATGAGGGCTTTAAGGAAAAGCATGTGGCCCTACATGCCAAAACTACTACACCTAAGGCTAGGAATGTAGGTAAAAGTCTAGGCAAGAACTCTAAGGATTGTAGCTACAAGCCTAGAAACAAAAATGCTCATGGACTTAATGGAAAACCAAAAACTAAGGACTTAGTGATGGAAAATCAAGTCTTGAGGTCAAGACTTGATAAAATGGAAAAGACCCTAAGAAGGATGGAAAATATCTTATTAGGCCAAAATGAGCATAGCCTAGGTCTAGGAGCACAAAGGTCATCCAATGGTCATAGAGGTTTGGGATACAAACCCAAAGCTAAAAAGGATGTGCCTAGTTATCATAGGGTTTCATATAGCTATGGAACAAACCCTAAGTCTAGAGGTCAAGTCCAAGATACAAGGGAAGATATCCCTAGAAGTATCTTTGCAACCAAAGTGACTAAGACTTCTAAGAAGTCTAAGAAAGTCACTAACAAGGTCACAAGAGAGGCTATCCCTAGAGTTGACCTAGAAAATGTGACCAAGGCTTCTAAGAAGCTCAACAAGGTTACTAGGAAGGTATCTAGGGAAGTTATCCCTAGTGAGTACCTAGAGCATCCAAGGAGCACCAATAGGTGTTGGGTTCCTAGGAGCATCTTCTCTACCCCATAGATGGGTTAGAGAGTGTCAACTCCGATTAGAAGGGTAGTTAACCCAACTTTGAGGAAATTGACACTCAAGGAGCAATTTCAAGGTTCTTGTTAACCTTTAAAAAAAAAATGGAATTATTATTTACTCCTTGAAAGAGTAAAATGTACCTAATGGTGGAAAATTGATTTTATCTTAAAAAGGCATAAATTGGGAAAACCTAGAGAAATACCAAGTTGGGATTTTGGTATTCTCTTATAAATTTTAAGGCACTCCGGGCCTTGATTTATGTGATTACTCTTGAGGAAAAATGGAATATGCCAACATTTGAGGATAAGCTTAATTTCAATTGGCATAAATTAATCAAGAGAATTAGAAATGTCCATTTAGGTTTTGGCACTCTCTTGAAGCACTTTGGGCAATCTAGGATTTAAGTTTTAGGATTAGCTAAGATTAACGATACTTAGATAGGTAATCTAGGTATATTTTATTTATGCTAAACCTTGCCATGATTGTTTGCTCATAATATGCCATGACATCATATTTTATCTTATTTGTATTTTGCATCCATGACGTATCATGAAAAATACAAAAATACCATGTCATGCCATACATACATCATGTAGTTATAGGAATCTTTCTTTTGAAAGCTGTTTTATTTTGATGTATGCCATAACATTATCATGCATTATGTTTATTTCCTTAAAAATTAAGGACATATGGCATTAGTTAAACAAGTGGCATTTGTTTACAACAAGTGGAATAAACAAGTGACATTTGTTTAACAAGAAAATCAACAAGTAACATCCTTTGTGGATGTCTACCTCTCAAAATGCCTAGATAGATATGCATGATCCCTAGAATAGGGCAAAACCAAAATCTTACATCTCACAAAGACCTATAAGATGACTTGTATGTATTTCAGTGCACATTAGATACAAGTGAGATGTTAGGATGATGAACAAAACTCAAGATGTTGATTTAGTGCATTCTTTTGAGTTTTAAGTTCATCAAAACACATAGTTATGTGTTTTCCCATCATTGGGAAAGCTAATGTACAAGTCATGTGCATTATGCCCAAGGAACATGATGGGATATTGGTTTTGAAAATGTTTTAAAATGTTTTTGGAAAACTTTGGTGAAGGCTATCTTTTGATAGTAATCACCATTGAATAGTTAGACACAAACTTGAAGAAAACGCTAAAGTTTTTGCAAGTTTTCAAGTTTGTGTCAATCTTTGAAAATATAAAGTATTTTCATAGAAAGCTATTTTTCCATGATTAAGTATGCCCTAAATAATGTCTACACGAAATTTCATGATTTTTGGATTTTTGTAGAATTTTCTAAGGGTTTCAAGTTGATTGAATCAGGACTCCCGATCGATCCATGGATCGATTGGAATGTTCTGAATCGATCCGTGGATCGATCCAGTATACTACTGTATGCGGAACTTGTTGGTTCAATCGGAAACCTAGAGGTTCCACTGTCCAAAAATGTTGCTGATTTTTGGCTGGGAAGGCCTGACTTCAGCATCTTTGAACCATGGTTAGTCTATGTAACCATTCCAAACCCTTAAAATACATTTGTATACATAAAAGGGTGTTTTCGTGTTGAAAACAAGGATGGAATGGTTAAGGAAGACTTCATTGAAGTTTAGGTTGAGGTTTGTTTCAAATTTTGAACATTTGAACCTCAAAACTTCTAAATCTGGGTTTCCTAAAGGTTTAGGATTCCAAGTCATTGTTGGTGCAATGACAGAAGTTACCACCATGTCTTTAGGGGAGGGACTCTTTAAAGGCATGAAAATTATTTTCATGAACCTTGGAAGGTGGTTAACCTTCTTTAAAGAAAATGCTCATGATGAGTTTTGAACTTGAAATGGGAGTGGATATCCTCATTATTTCAAGTGGGAACTCAAGATGTTAGAAAATGCTCAAGGTTGGGTATTTGTCTACATTGAGGAAGAAGTTAAGAATAAATGAAGGGTATGGGACCTTCATTATCATGTTGGTTCAACGAGTGAAGTTGTAACCAATGATGAGCAACTCGGGAGAGTTTTCAACAAATGGATTTGTTGAAGTGTGCCCAAAGAGGGGCATAGGTTGATGTGTGCCAATAGGGAAGAATGAAGGGCGTGAGGGAGTAAGTTAGGCTTTCATTATCTAAGAGGGAGTTTTCCTCTTAGGGGAGAATGAAAAGCTTAACTTATGCTTTCATTACCTAGTGGCATGAAGAATGAGGCTATGGATTAGCCTAACTTACATGTGGCATTGTAAGTGTTATTGTGGTATTGTCAAACATCAAAAATGAAGCACAAGGTTGACCTGGTTAACCAAGCCGAGTCTTGGTTTGGGTTTAGATGTTTGACAATAAGAAATTGATTGAAGAAGAGTCAAGTAGGTCAAGGATGACCGGATACTTGATGGGAAGTCCTCGGGATGTTAGGCGGGAGGAAAATCTGTGAGTGAAGCGGTGAACCTAGTGAGGTGAAAGACCTAGGAAGCTAGCAATTGGGAAGAAAGCCGTGGAAGAAATCGGTGAGTGAAGCCGTGAAAGACCTAGTGAGTGAATCTAGGCAATTGGGAAAGTCCTGGATAGGTGGCAAGAGGAAATCCAGATGGGTCAAGGTTGACCAGACATCCGGTGAGAGTCCAAGTAGGTCAAAGTTGACCGGATACTTGGCACGAGAAAAAGTCCAAGTAGGTTTTAGGGAGTGACCGGATACTTGGCAAGAAGAAAAAGTCAAGTGGGTCAAAGGGATTGACCGGACACTTGGTGAGAGAGTCCTAGCTGGCCAAGGGTGACCGGATGCTAGGTCTTATGTACCAACAAGTCATGGTTGACTAGATGTTGGTTTAGGGGGGCTTGGTTTTGGGCAAAACCAAGGTTTGAATTGATCCTGATCCCAGGTTGGATTGATCCAGGTGGATTGATCCGGGATTGATCCAGAAGGTCGATCGTGGATTGATCGTGGGTTCGATTGATCCAGGTTTGGATTGAGATTGCTTGATCGAGAGATCGATCGAAGTGGATCGATCCACCGATCGATCCTGTTCCCCATAGAATCGGATCGATCAGATCGATCCCAGGTCAATCGATGCCGATTGTGGATTGGCCTTCCGTGATCGTGCCGGAGATCGATCCGTGGATCGATCGAGCGACTAAGTTTTTCCAGCACGGAAGCGCCTCGATCGATCCGGCTGATCGATCGTGGATCGATCCAGCCCCCAATCGATTGGGAGCAATCCAATCGAGATTCGGATTAGCGCTCGTTTTAGCTAGTGGCATGCGGCATTTCTTCAGTAGAACTTCACCGATTCATTCCAGATTCAACAGCTCTCCAGACTCTCTAAGCTCATCACCGCTAGTTCTTGAAGGTTCTTGGAGGTTCATCCAAGTCAAGAGGCGAGTTGGAGAAGAAGAAGAAGCTAGGGTTTTTACTACATTTCTTGTAAGCTTTGCTTATTCTTTACTACCCTTTCTTCTTCTTGTACTTGTAGAGGCTTCTCCACCTCTGGTAGTTACCGAAAAGGAGTGCATAGTGGAGGGTGCGTGCGTGGTGTGGATCCTTGGATTAGTCATCTCCGTTGGAGGTGGATACCAAGTAAACTCCTAGTGTTAGCGTGTTTGTGTTTGTTTATGTATTTTCCACTGCACATTCTTGAAGAAACAAGCAACACCGAACGAGCTATTCACACCCCTCTAGCTACTTTTGGTCCTCTATATGTTTACTTGCCTTATGGGCTCGTGGTTCCGAGTTTGCAGATCGCAGACCTATTATCACAATAAATTGTGATGATCTTGGCAAACCAGAATCACATCTAAGTCCATTAGAAAGTTCCTGAGCCATACTGACTTCTTTGGCTTGGTCAGCTCAGGTGCCATCACTTCCATGGTTGAGTCTGAGACGCATTTCTACTTAACACTCCTCCATGCAATGGCTCCACCTCCTAAAGTAAACACATAGCCTGATGTAGACTTACTATTGTCCCTATCTGATTGGAAGTCCGAATCCGTGTAACATACAGGGAGTAAATCGTCTGCTTGGTAAACTAGCATATAATCTCTAGTCCTTCTCAGGTACTTTAATATATGCTTTACTGCAGTCCAATGTCTTTGTCCAGGGTTACTTTAATATCTGCTAACCATGCCCACGGTAAAACAGATATCAGGTCTCGTACACAACATTGCATACATAAGGCTTCCTACATCTGAAGCATAAGGAACTGCCTTCATGTCCTCAATCTCCTTTGATGTTTTTGGAGACATCTCTTTTGATAAGGCTACTCCATGCCTAAAAGGTAAGAAACCTTTCCTGGAGTTTTGCATGCTAAAACGAGCAAGGATTGTATCTATATATAAAGCTTGGGATAGACACAACATTCTTTTCTTGCGATCCCTTATAACTTTGATCCCAAGGATGTGTGCACATTCTCCTAAGTCCTTCATATCAAATTATTTGGACAACCATACCCTTACGTCTGATAATACCTTAACATTATTGCCAATTAACAAAATATCATCTACGTATAGTACAAGAAATACCACCATATTTCCGTTACACTTCTTGTATACACAAGACTCATTCGGACACTGAATAAATCCATATGACTGGATTACTTCATTAAACCGGATGTTCCAAGATCTTGAAGCTTGCTTTAGTCCATAAATGGACCGATTAAGCTTACACACTAGATGCTCTTTGCCCTTTTCAATGAACCCTTCTAGTTGCTTCATATGGATGTTTTCTTCAAGACTTCCATTAAGGAAAGCTGTCTTGGCATCCATTTGCCAAATCTCATAATCCATATAAGCGGCAATGGATAAGAGTATCCGGATAGACTTAAGCATAGCTACCGGTGAAAAGGTCTCCTCACAATCAATTCCCTCTTTCTGAGTGTACCCCTTCGCAACAAGCCTTGCTTTGAAGGTTTCTACCTTCCCATCTGTCCCTCTTTTCCTTTTATAGATCCACTTGCATCCAATGGCTTTTACACCATCAGGTGGTTCTACAAGCTCCTAGACCTTATTAGAATACATAAATTCTATTTCGGAATTCATTGCCTTTTGCCAAGATACTGCATCTATATCTTGGAGTGCTTCATCATATGTCTGGGGATCTGGTTCATGTTTCCCTGGGATCAAGTCCGAAGACTCTCCCAAAAACATGAATCTCTCGGGCTGCCTTATAACCCTCCCACTACGACGAGGCGCCGTCTGTGGTTGTGTATCATGTGTGACACATGTTGCAGTCTCTTGTGGTACTTCATCTTGTACTGTTGGTACTGAAGTAGACGTGTCCTCTCTATGTTCTTCTAGAACAATTTTACTACTGGGCTTGTGATCCATTATATAGTCTTCTTCTAAAAACTGAGCATTGGTGCTAACAATGACCTTCTGGTCTTTAGGACTATAAAATAAACCTCCTTTCGTTCCTCTGGAATACCCCACAAACATACTCTGATATGACGAGATTCTTATCGATCTTGTTTCAAAGCACATGTCTGGACTACCCCAAATTGAATATGTCTTAGGATCGGCTTCCCCCATTCCATAATGTGTGGGAGGAAGATATCGATTTAGAAGGTACTAAGTTCAGAATGTCGCTGCTGTTTCCAGAGCGTATCCCCAAAACGAATTTGGTAATTCGGATAACTCATCATCGATCTAACCATCTCCATAAGAGTTCATTCTTTCACACTATTCTGTTGGGGTGTACCAGGTGCGGATAATTGGGATTGAATCCCGGCCTCTAATAAGTAATTCCTAAACTCGCCTAAGAGCTATTCGCCACCACGATCAGACCGTAGTGTCTTGATACTTTTACCTAGACGTTTCTCCACATCAGCCTTGTATTCTTTGAACTTATCGAAGCACTCAGACTTGCGGCGCATTAGGTAAATGTATCCATATCTTGAATAATCATTTATAAAAGAGATAAAATATTCAAAGCCACCTCTAGCCTGGATAGACATAGGACCACACAAATCAGAATGAACCAATTCTAACGCTTGGCCTTAAAAGGTCTCTTGGTCATCTTACCTTCTAAGCAGGATTCACACGTTGGAAAGTTTTCCAACTCTAATGGACCCAAGAGTCCATCGGCTACAAGCCTTTGAATCCTACTTAAGTTAATATGACCAAGCCTTAGATGCCAAAGATGTATTTGGTTCATTTCCGAAGGTTCTTTTCTCTTATTAGAGTTAGAAGATGTGTTATTAATTTCCATATTTTGCTTTGTGGGAGAAATTGGATTTAAAGTATATAAATTGCCAACCAATGCACCAGAACAGATAATCACTTTATTTCTCTTTATAACCACATTGTTACTAAAGGAAACTAAATATCCATCCAAATATAGTTTAGAAACTGAAATTAAATTCTTTCTAAAACTGGGTACATAAAGACAATTCCTTAAAACCAATTTCCTATTCCTATCAAATGATAAGTAGACGTCTCCCACAGCAACAACCGCCACCTTAGTAGCATTGCCCATGTAGACAGTTATCTCTCTATCAAATAGTCGCCGGGTTTCCTGGAACCCCTGCAAAGAATTACAGACATGATCAGTGGCTCCCGTATCTACACCAGGTGCTGGTAGATAACACCGCTAAACATGTTTCAACTACTAGAGTATGAGATATACCTTTATTGTTCTGTTTCCTACGAGGACAGTCCGCCTTCCAATGTCCAGTCTACTTGCAAATAAAGCACTTACCCTTCGGCTTCTTTATTCCATCTTTTTGTCATGCCCCTTTAGGTTTATTCACCTTCTTTGCTGAGCCATTTTGTTTCTTCTTCTTCTTGCCTTTCGGCTTTGAAGTAGAACCATTTTCAGCATAGTGAATTTGAGAATGTTGACGAAACAACCCTTCGGCTAGAAGTTTCGCCAATGAATACATCCTTTTATTCATATTATAGTTCAGGCGAAAATGCTCAAAACTTCTGGGCAGCGTTTGGAGGATGATATCGACCTAAGTTTCCCCATCAATTTCCCCTCCAAGAACTTGTATTTCATTTAAGTAAGCCATCATCTTGAGAATATGATCCCTCATGGGAGTCCCCTCAGTCATGGTGGCTGTCATCAGTTTTCTCATTGCCTCTTGCCTAGCAGCGAAGAGTTCCTTGAGATTGTTCATTATATCATAGGCTGTTGGTAAGTCCTGATGCTGATGTTGCAATACATTTGACATCGAAGTCAAGATGTAACACCAGCTTTTACCCATTTACTATGCTGCTGAATCTCCTCTGGGGTAGAATCATTGCTAGGAGTTTCTAGGCATTCCTCTGACAGTACAAACTTATAGCTCTCAGCAGTTAAAACAATGTCCAGGTTTATTTTCCAATCTATATAGTTGGGACCAGTAAGTCTGTTTTCTTTTAGAATAATGGCCAGTGGGTTGAAAGTCATCCTAAGAATCACAAAATAAATTTTGGTCAGAACTCTAAATTTAGAATAATATTGATTCCTCAAACAATACTATTTTAAATTAACCAAAACCTTAAAATACCGTGAATTTTGTATGCCACGATAGTGTGGACGTATACAAATTCAACATTTGTAAAAGGAGGGTATATCCCATTAATTTTATTATCTTGTCAACCTAACTTTTTGACAAATAAAATTAATAGTTGGTTTCCTTCGGTCACACAAATAATAGCAGTGACTCCGATGGGGAGAATACTATTAGACGTGCCTAATTGTATACCATTACTTGACACTAAGTCCATTAATAAGATTGTGCCCCTTCCGATGGGGAAGATCACACGCTCTTAATTAATTTCCTATAGTCATCCGAAATAGAAGTTTGGTCTAGTGATCCACAAACAAACTCATCCGATATGGAGGAAGGCACTCAAAGCCAACGCGCAAGTTTGTTTGCATCACTTACAAACCAGTAATGGAGACCGTGGAATTCACTAAAATAAATTCCTCTCCCACTTAGTTATTTAAAGTGAGGAATTTTGATGATGCTAGCCTACTAAACATGTACACTAACATTCACACACAGCACAATACAAAAGCAATAAATAGAAAAACTAATTTTCAACTATTATGACTTTTATCTATTGTTGTCCTCCGTGTGTCGTCATCCCTAGCTGCTGCCATCTTTGGCCACCACCACCGGGTCTAGTTGTCGCATCCATCTTGCTCCTTGTTCCGCTGCACCACTCTGATCCTCAAAAGGTTCCACGCCTTGCAAGATTCGATCCGTGACATAAATAGAATTTTACATTTTTCGATCCTATATTCCTCGAAGGAATGTACATGTAAACTAGATCGAACATAAAATAAAATTTACATCCATCGATCCTATATTCCATAAAAGGAATGTACATGTATCTAGATTAAAAAATAAAATCCTAATAAAACTAAATACAGCTCCTGCTATATTTTATAATACAATCATGCACACATAATAAATGCCCTAGACATGTCCAAGGGTCCAATCACACACATAATAACTATAAGCCATAATAGTTGGATCCTACATCCACAAAGTTAGCACATCCTACTATTAACCTGCCTAAATTATGTATGACATGTGCATAATTAAACTAATACCAAATACACAGAGGTAAAACCCTAGCTCTGATATCAATTGTTGGTTGCTACTCGGAAAACCCAATGGCTCCACTGTACAAAAATTTTGTACGTGATCTGAACATTTCCTAGCTACCATGTGTTCTTTTAAGTTAAACTTGTATCTCTTGCGGAACTTAACACGTTTGATTCCAAGTTTAACTTATATGTTCTTTTAGGTTTAGTTTGAATCTCCTGCGGAACTTAACACGTTTGATCCAAATCACCTAGGTTATAAATTCAATTAAATATTAGTTTCCAAAATTGGCTTCTAGTGCTGCATGGCGAGGCACTTGGCCTTCTTGGATATGGGAGCAACCACCACCGACTAGACAAAGCCTTTTCAGGAAAGTTAATATTTAGTTTCCTTATATAACTCTAGGTTAACCAAAAGGAACAATCAAATCACAAGGAAAAAAAAAGAAAAAGAACACAACATAGAAATTAAATTCGAAAAACAAAAATTGAATGCCTCTTGTATTTGGTATTTATACAAAGAAAAATTAACTAGTATGAGGCGGAAATTAAATACTAGTTATACCTCTTCATTGTATGCTAAAAACCTCGAGATCTTCTGCTGTATCCTTCGCCTCCTCTTAGACGTCGTGTGGGCGACGATCCTCCAAGACGAACACCACCCGGAAAGCTTCTCCTCCTTCTCTAGAATTCGGCCACCACCACCACAAAGGAGCAAAAGAGAGCAAAGGGAAGAGAGGGAGAGGGGCCGGTGACTTGATGATCTCCAACAACACAATATCAATTGTTATATTTTTCAAGGCCTCCCCTTCCCCCCTTTTTATATTAGTTTCCCAACGGAAAATTATGGAAAGAGTTTTATAAAAAATTAGACTCATTCCTATTTCCTTTTAATTTTTTCTTTTTCTTTCCTTTTAATTAATCAATCCTAGATTGATTTATTAATTAAACAACTATTTGTTGATATTTAATTATTTGACCAGCCCCTTGCTTGGGCACTAAGCAAGGTGGCCAGCCACTTATTAAAAGGGAAAGAAAGAAATTTTTTTTATAAAATTTAAAAGAAGAAAACTTCTAATAAAATTTTACAAACTCTTTTTTTTTCTAATGTGGATATTAAAAGGAAAGTTTTAAAATTTAAAACCAAGTTTTAAATTTTAAAACATCTCTAATAATATTTCTTTTTTAAAAGAAAGTTTTATAAATTTTACAACTCTCTTTTAAAACGTTGTGGCCTAATTTAAATTAGAAAATTTTTATAAATTTTTAAAATCTCTCTTTTTACAAATTGTAAATATATGAGGAAATTTAAAAAATTCAAAAACAACCTTCCTAATTTAAATATTGCGGCCGGCCCCCTTGCCCAAGGCAAGGGCCCACCACTTCTAGAGAATATGTGGCCGACCATTGCTTGGTCACCAAGCAATGAACCGGCCCCTTCTTGGACACCAAGATAGGCTTTTCTTTGGATGGACTTGAGGCTTTATTGAGGCTACAACAGGGACCTAGAGGAGAAATTGGTTTTGGCCTTCCGATGAGCTTGAGTATCCCGTGCTCGCCCCGAACACACAACTCAAGTTCATCGATAATAACTCATTCCATTAGAGAGTTATTACCGCACTACCGCACCAATCCCAAATTACATTATGGGCTCCTTCTTATCATGAGTGTGTTAGTCTCCCTATGTTTAAGATTACGAATGCCCACTAATTAAGTGAGTTACTGACAACTCATTTAATTAATATCTAACTCCAAGAGTAGTACCACTCAACTTTATTGTCATGTTGGACTAGGTCCACCTGCAGGGTTTAACATGACAATCCTTATGAGCTCCTCTTGGGGACATTCTCAACCTAGATAACTAGGACACAGATTCCTTCTATAATCAACAACACATACTATAAGTAATATCATTTCCCAACTTATCGGGCATATTGATTTATCGAGCTAAACCTCACCCTTTGATAAGTCAAAGAAATAAATATTAAATATACATGCTTGTTATTATATTAGGATTAAGAGCACACACTTCCATAATAACTAAGGTTTAGTTCTTTTACTAAGTACAAAAAGAACTTACCTAAATGATCCTACTCAATACACTTAAAATGTGTCAGTGTAATTTATTAGTCAAGATAAACTAATACTTAATTACACTACGTCTATTCTGATGGCTTGTTCCTTTCCATCTTAGTCGTGAGCAATTGTTTATAATTTATAGAGAACCGACAATATGATCTTCTAAGTGTGACTCCACACTCCATGTTATCTACTATATAAATTAATTGAACAATTACATTTAACAAATAAATGTAAACATTTGACTAATGTGATTCTTTATTTCAAAAAAATGTGTACAAAAGCTAAACTTTTAAGTATACACTCCAACACATTAGCGTAGGGGGGGGGGGGGGTTTGGTACTTCATTGTTTGATGCCCAATTCATGACAAAATTGGGTCATAATCACTCCTTTAGGGGCATGACAATTTATTGGTATCTGAATGTATAGAGACTTGAAGCGTTCCGATAGGTCGAACGCCATGAAGAAAAACATCGCAAATTTTGTAGCTTGATGTCTAGTTTATTAGCAAGTGCATTTTCGCTCAATGGTTTACCCATGATAATATTCTCAGTTCACCATGAACAACCAGTGCTTGGTTATGTCTATGGTTTTTCTATTGTATCATGGGAAATGGACATCCATCATAACCTTGAAGCACAGTGGGAGGAGGATGAATCTATTTTAAGGAAATTGCTAGAAAGAAGGCCTTGGCCTTTTGCACTCGTCTACTCGGTCGCTCGAGCTCTCGACCTCTCTGTCAGCTTAGCCTCTCTATGCTCAGCTGCTCAACCACTCAACCACTCTATCCACTCAGCTTCTCTACCACTCGGTCGCCCTACTGATGAGCCGCTCAACTGCATTGTCCACTCTACCGCTCTACCACACGGGCGCTTTGTCACTCAATCACTTTACTACTTTGTTTGCTCGGCTGCTCTACACTCTATCACTCGATTGCTCTATCTGCTCGACCACTTTGCGCTTTGCACTCTACACTTAACACTTGGCAAAAACTAGTCCCCACTGACAACCGAGATTATATGCTCAGGTTATCTCGACAAATAAGTTAAATTTTATTTCGTGTAATTTAAAATTGGCTAATTCTTAAAAATCTCTGTTTGATTTCCAATATATAACAATATTCATTTGTTTGATAAAGGAAATCATGTTTGTATGTTAAAAATATTTTGCAACATTTGTTAGATGTACACATTTCTCATGGAGTTGTAAGGTGTGAAGTCCAAGTGGATCATAAACGATCAGACATTTGACACATAGATGAAGTCCTGGCAGGTCAATATGATCAGATGCTAAGAAATGATAAAGTCCTGATAGATCAAGATTGACTGAGTGTAGGGCAATGAAAAGTCCTAGTAAGTTAAGGTCAATCAGATACTAGGAAAGGTGAGAGTTTTGCCTTTAAAAGGGTAAAAAAGATGAAGCAATCGAACCCTAAACCCCAAATTCGGGGTTTAAGGTGAGAAAAAAGGCTTGCAACTCAAGTGTCTAGTTGAACTAGTTAGTTGAACTAGCTCAGTTCAACTACAAGCTACCATTCAATTTGTGGATTCTAGCAATTGATTGGTGGCATTGTAGTAGTGAACAAAACTCTCCTAAATCGATCAGCCAGATCGATTGTCATTGGAAATCAATTGGTGACTCCTAGAAATCAATTGCTTGGGTAAAACTAACTGTTCTATAGGGGTAAATGGTTAAACTATAGCAAGGTAATAAATTGGTGAAGGTAAGTAATCGATTTCTAGGTGAAAATTAGCTCGAATGCAACCTTGTCAAAGACAATTTTGACTTCATTTGAAGGTGTCGGTTCTTGCGGATTTGGAGACGAAGTGCTTCTACATTTTCTACCATCAAGAGACAATTTAAAGCGATAAAAGAGCAAGTAAAGAATAGTTTCAATTGTAAACTTGTTTTTGTTTATTTGTGTTTTGTTTTGTGTTGTGTTGTTTTACAGCAACAAGTGTTGTAAGAGGCTTCTTTGCCTCTAGAAGGTATCTGAGAAGGAGAATAATAGTGGTGATAAATCACTAGGACTAGACCTTGGAGTAGTTGCATTGCGAGGTGGCAAACCAAGTAAAATCTTGGTTTTATGCATGTGGCATTAAGTTTGCTTCAAGATTCCGTTGTGCATTCAATCAACACAATCAAAACTATTCACTTCTCCTCTAGCTAGCATGGATCCTAACAATCTTGAACTGTCAGGACTTTACCACTACCAAACATTCAGTCCTCCTTAACATGTTTGGACTTCCCTTCTCATTCCTAATATTTGGTATTCAAGATCTATCAGGACTTCCACCATTGTCAAGTGTCTAATCAATCATGACCCATTTGGACTTCAACTTTGCCAACTCCTTGTTGAACATCTAATCTACCAAGTATCATATTAACCGTAATTTACTTGGACTTTCGATTATAAAATATCTGATCAACCGTGATCTACTTGGCTTTTCACTCAACTATCAAAATATCTTAGTCAACCTAACTCGAGTTTGATTGCATAAACATCTCCTCCAACAATCTCTTCTTTCACTTGACATCTCGCTCAACTATCAAATATATTGATCAACTATCAAGTATCCGATCAATCATGACCTACTTGATATATTACTCAACCTTAAATATATTGATCAAACATCAAAACTTAACTTAAGCTATATTGAGTGATTTGAGTTTGGTCAACCTTGACCAGGTCAATTCCTCCAACATTGACCATGTCTCTAAGTCAAAGTTGAATCTTAATTGTGACTAATTATAACAATTATATAATTTAATTTGGTGAATTGACACGCCCAATGCTTCAGTGAAGTGGTTAGACCTCTAAGTACAGATCCCAAGGAACTCAAGCTCGAGATTCAACTGCAAAGAAATGTAGGAGATTTTTTCTCTAATGGGAATCAGGCCTAAGAAAGTGTGTCATCTGTACATACTACCATGACGACCTCCCAATTTACCCTAATGGCTACTAGTAAACTTCCATGAGGTTAGGTCGGTTATCTCTAGGATTAATTGGTTTGAAGAATTGGATAACTAGTTCCAAGTAAAAAAGATTGGGTTAATTGATGACTTAAGTAGTTTTGTAGAGTCAAAATTATACTTAGATTTTAGTTATAACCAACCAACTTAATTAACTAGTGCGAACTATCTTATGCCTACAATGTCACACTACTTTAAAATTAATTTGTGATATTGTATTTTATAGTGATGGAATTATTAATGGGTACTAGATAGACAGACCAACACAATAATAAAGAAACAACTCATCATCATGACCTACATCATTATTGATATTTTGTACAACATATACAATGACTCATCCAAAGTATTTATCAATATTTATATCGTTATGTGGGTAAGAGTAGTGTAGCTAGGATGGAGGATCCTGTAGGAAGTCCTCATGCTACATCTATTTTTTAAATATTAATTTTATTTTATATTTTTATAATTTTTACTTTCACATGCTGGCATAGTTGGTATACTCCATGATTTATCTATTTATATTTTAGTATAAGACTGATGACATTAGACCGTTTAAAATGAGTGATATCATTATATCGTGAAGTCTAAAGAGGTATAGATTAAAATTAATTTATTAATATAATCTTAGAATGATATGCTAAAATTTAATATGATAATTGACATATTGGGACAAATCTAGGGGTGGACTCACATAGGGTCAAGGGGGTCACATGTTGGCATAGTTGGTTTACTCCATGATTTATCTATCTATATTTTATCATAAGACTGATGATATTAGACCGTTTAAAATGAGCGATATCATTATATCATGATGTCTAAAGAGGTACAAATTAAAATTAATTTATTAATATAATCTTAGAATGATATGTTAAAATTTAATATGATAATTGACATATTGGGACAAAACTAGGGGTGGACTCACAACGGGTCAAGGGGGTCATGCGTTTACCCCAAAAAACTCTTTTTCCAAATCTTTTCAATCGACACCCTCTTACCCTTTTCTAAAAAAAAAAAAAAAAAATCCCTTTTAGCTTGTGATTTGTTAAATTATCACATTTTCCCTTACTACCCTCCACTTTTGACCTTTCAATTTTGGCATTTTTGAAACATATACCATATATATTTGTTGTTCTATATGTATTAATTATTAGATTATTAGTTTGATTCTTTGGAGTTTTCATCTATTTTAATAATATGAATCTTAAATCTTTTATATTATTTTGGAGTGTTGGTCATTGAATATTTGTTAGTTTTATCATTTAGAATTGATTCTATGTATTTTTATTTTTTGACATATGGCTTGATTTTTTTTTGTAGAACTATATAATATGTTAAGATATTTTTCAAGAAAATCAACTAATCAAGAATCACCATCTTTTGAAAAAAAGGTATATTGATCAGTCTGTTAAAAAAATTAGTTATGAAACTTATGTTGAAAAAAAGTCTCAAGAGTCTTCAAATAAACTTCATATTGGTTCAAATATAATTGATCTTCCACTGGATCCAAGACTAAGACTTAGGATTCGTGATTATAAACATAATATCCATGAAAGAGTTTAAAGAAAGTATCATCTAAGAGACCCTATGCCAACCCCGTAAGCATAAATTTAAAACTATAGATTTCAATAACAAGCCATGAAGATTTTATCTATCATGATTTGATGAATTTGATTAGTTGGAATATAACATTACTAAGGATGTTGAGTTTTGTCTATATTTCTATGTTTTTAATTGTGGGGGCAAGGGGGTGGTGATAAATTTATTAGCGAATGTTTTACAAATTGAAAAATGAAAGAAAGTTACATGAGCATGTGCACGTGTGTTTTGGGGGTTTCAAGCAAATGTCAAGACTTGCTAAATCAAGAGTAACATATTGAGAATAATTTTGTTAAAGTAACAAAGGAAGTGAAAATTGATTATAGGATTCAATTGCCGCCTTGAATTAAGTGCAACAGATTTCTTATGGTCTCCCATTTCATGGTCACAATGAATATGAAGATTTAAGCAATCAAGGACTTTTGTTGAACAAATACAATTTCTTGCTAACAATAATGAAGAAGTTAGGAGAGTTGTACTTTAGAATGTCCCTAGGAATATGAAATTGACTTCACCTAAAATTTGAAAAGATATTGTGAGGGATGCAGCATTTGAAACAATTAAAGCTACAATTAGATAGCTTGGTGATAGATTATTTTCAATTCTTATTGATGAATCTTGAGATATGTCTATAAAAGCGCAAATGAATGATTTTTTTGAGATTTGTGGATAAAAGTGGATGTGTGGTTGAGCGATTTTGGGTCTTAAACATGTTAGAAGTACTACTACAAATCATTAAAAGAAAAATTTAATCTGTTTTTGGCACATGGTTTGAGCATTTCATTGTTGCAACATCAAGGTTATAATGGGGCTAGCAATATGCAAGGTGTGTATAAATGGACTTAAAGCTCTCATCTTGAAAGAGAATGAGTTTACACATTACATTCATTATTTTACTCATTAACTTCAATTAGTTGGTGGTAGTAGTGAGGAAACATGAATGTACTTGTTACCAGACTTTTCAATTTAATTTTTGATATTGTTAATGTGGTTGGAGCCTCATGTATCGGTAAGAGACTTTGCAAGAGTCATAAGTTGCTAGAATAATTGCTAGTCTAAAAAACTGAAGAAATCCTTAGTGGTCTGTGATTGAATCAAGAGACATCTGTCGTTCGTCTTGGTGATACACGTTAGGGATCACATTACAGAACCCTAAATAGTTTCATTACATTTTTTGCATCTATTGTTGATGTACTTGATGTAATTGTGGCAGACGGCTTATTTTTAGATAAAAAGTGTAAAGCATCTTGTTTGCTAGAGGCAATACAATATTTTGAGTTTATGATTACTCTTCATTTGATGTAATTGCTTCACTTTGTTAGTTTAGCTTCATCTTTTTGTGATTTCACTACTGTAAGAGGCTTTTCCGCCTGAAGGAGATACTTAGTACGATTCATTTTCTTAGCTTAATAACCTCCCTGGTTGTAACCAAGTAAAAACTGTGAGCCTCATCTTTTAGTTTATTTTTTTTTTTATTTTATGCAAGTGTTCCTTTAAGTCCGAGAAGGGTTTGTTTTTTATTTTGTGCAGGGCTATTCAACCCCCCCTCCCCCTTCTAGCCGACCAATGGGTCCCAACAAGAAGTTAATATGGATTAAGGTTTCATAGATAGGGATACAAAGCGATTCGATTGGGATTTATATTAGATGGTATAAAATATAGTTTCCTAAATGTGTTAGGGCTAGTCTCATTGCTTGATCTATGATAGAGTTGATTGTAATATGAGATTCTGTGATGCAGGACTTTGATTCGAGACGAGCATCTTGACGTGGGATAGTTTAGCACGATTGACAAATAAAAGCGGGTATTTGCTGCTTTATCTCTTTAGTACTTCGACTTTAGTGCATGAGCTATATTCGGATAGTTGTTGTATTTACCTTGACTCCACTCATATTTTACTTGAGCTTGATACTTACATGCTTGACCTTAGAGATGACCGACTTGATATCTATATTGTCTCCCTTTCTCATCCATGATATTTAGTAGATACTAGATTCCTTGTTTACTTGCATTGATTGTTGTAAATACATGTACACACACTGTTGAGCATGTTGATTCTACTATAGCATAGTTGATTGCTATTTATGTATTTGTGCGGATGGTTATTCATTTATTGCTCATCATATCATTGCATGCATATCGATGACTATGTCTCCCTTGTGATTGAGAGATGTAACGACCCAAAATTCCTCATTACGAGTCATAATAGTGGTTAAAAATATTTAGAAATACTTTAGAAATATTCTAGAGTTTTTTAGAAATTTTTATGAAATTTTTGGAGGTCGTTTGATATTTTTACTAAACGAAAGAAGTTTCGACAAAAAAATGTCCAGCCGAGATTCGAACCTGAGACCTCCGTCCGAACCAAGCTTTAAACAAGTCCGGCTAACCAAGTGTGCAAGCAGTCATTGCTGATTAAAAGAAGCATAAAATTTATTTAAGTAGTAGAAGTTGATAACAGGAAATAATAGGAAGAAAAAGGTTGTAACCGAGATTTGAACCCACGAGCCAAACCATAAGCAATGCGCGGCTGACCAAGTGTTCCAACAAAGGTTACTGATTAAAAAGGGTAATGAAATTTATTTAAGTAATAGTTAATAGGAAACGGAAAATAAATGGGAATAAAAGGGGCGGCTGAGGAATCGAACCCGCAACCTCTGATTTAGCAAAAGCACGGCTGACCAACTGTTCCAGCGAGCAATGCTGATTAAAAGAAGGAACAAAATTTATTTAAGCAGTAATTAATAAATAGGAAATAAATAGGAGAAAAAAAGGTTCGGCTGAGGAATCGAACCCGCGACCTCTGACCTGATCAAAGATTTGGCTGACCAAGAATCCAAGCAGCGGTTCTGTTTAGAAAAAAAAAGGAAAAATTTAATTAAGGAGTTAACAGAAATACTAGGTTATAAAAGGGATAAGTTAGGAGAGGGTTTTATTCCCGTGACCTAAACCATTCTCTCCTTCCCTTCTACGTGCGACGGCGGAGCTCGGGCAGAAAACAAAAGGGAGTTAGGGCATCGTCTCTGGCGGCCGGCCAGGGTCCTAGAAGCCCTTCTTGTTCGGTTGTGAGTCCAAGAAGCAAGGTAAGTGCTTCTCACCTGCAGTAGGAGTAGTTTCGGACCTTTGTTCTTCTTGAATTCGAAGCATGAGAAGCGCTTATATTGTAGATTTTTATGTAGGCTTATAGTGCAGATTTTAATTAAGGTTGTAGTGCAGATTTTTAATTAAGCCTATAGTGCAGATTTTAATTAAGCTTATAGTGCAGATTTTTATGTAGGCTTATATTGCAGATTTTAATTAAGCTTATAGTGCAGATTTTTATGTAGGCTTATAGTGCAGATTTTAATTAAGCTTATAATGCAGATTTTTATGTAAGCTTATAGTGCATATTTTAATTAAGCTTATAGTGCATATTTTAATTAAGCTTATAGTGCAGACTTTTAATTAAGCTTATAGTGCAGATTTTAATTAAGCTTATAATACAGATTTTTATGTAAGTTTATAGTGCAGATTTTAATTAAGCTTGTAGTGCAGATTTTAATTAAGCTTATAGTGCAGATTTTTGGTGGAATTTATAGTGTAGATTTTAATTAAGCCTATAGTGCAGATTTTAATTAAGCTTATAGTGCAGATTTTTATGTAAGCTTATAGTGCAGATTTTAATTAAGCCTATAGTGCAGATTTTAATTAAGCTTTTAGTGCAGATTTTTATTTAAGCTTATAGTGCAGATTTTAATTAAGTTTGTAGTACAGATTTCTTAGAGCTTAAAATGCAGATTTCTTTAGAGTAGATTTCTTTAGAGCTTGTAGTGCAGATTTCTTAAGAGCTTATGGTGCAAATTTATTTAAAGTTTATAGTGCAGATTTTTGGTAGAACTTGTAGTGCAGATTTTTGGTGAAATTTATAGTGCAGATTTTTTGTGGAACTTATAATACAGTTTTTAAAGAAAAAGATTATAGTGCAGTTTGGTTAAGTATTATAGTGCAGAATTTATGTTTGCATAGTATGCAGAAATAGTGTAGCATAGAATGCAGAATCTTGATTAGTATAGTATGCAGAATTTTGATTAGCATAGTATGCAGATTTTTGTTTATGCATTTCAAAGTTAGAATTTGTTTAAACATTTCAGTTTTTAAAGAAGCATTCTTTTATTAGAGGTATTAACAAGTATAAGAAAGATAAAGAAAAGAAAGAAAAAGGGCAAGACCTTAAGTAGATCCCAAAGTCAAGACTTTAGGGATTTTAGCACACAAGGTGCTCGTTAAAATGCCAAGGCATTTAAAGAAGAAGTAATTAAGATAAATCAGCTTATAAATCAGTATTTTACTTTTATTAGTGGCACTGTGCTAGACTCTCAGTTGTCCTTGGGTTGGGCTCCCGTAGTCGTCCATAGGTTTAGATAACCTAGTATGCTGGACTCTCAGTTGTCCTTAGGTTGGGCTCCCATAGTCGTCCCTAGGTTTAGATACCCTAGTAAACCCTACTAGATTCGGGACCAGCTATCTCGGGTCTAGTTAGGGATGCGCGCATAGCAAGTACAGTTGTCGGGCACATCAGCAGCATGATTATTATTTTTATCTATTATGAAAATAGTTTTCAAAACTTCACAAATCAGTTACGTGAATACAGTTCAGATTCAGCATTAGCCTAGTATCAGTTTAGCTCAGTTTATATATCAGTTCAGTTAAACTTATTATTCTGAAGTATAAAAGGATAAGTTTTGAACAAGTGAAATAAGCTTTACATGTTTAGCATTTCAGCATGTCTTGCTCTTTTGCTATTAGATGAGCATGTGTAGTATTTCCATTAAAGCATTCAGTTTTAGATTTATTTTATTCACATGCATATTGGAGTTTTGTGAGTTAGATAGCGCTTACTAAGTAATTTTGCTTTTAGTTGCATTTCCTCTTACTACAGATAAAGGAAAGGAAAAGTTATAGCAAAGGAAGGCGACAAAGAGGTGCGGATGGATGTGTGATGCCTGGACTATAGAAGCCTTGGGATTTAGCATAAGAATTTATTAACAAAGAGTTGAGTAGAATGTATTAGATGAGTCATTTAGTATTCCGCTGCTAGTTAATTGTATATTTTGAGTTCTCCGAGAGTTTTAGGAATTACTTTCAACATGTGTGCAATGTTAGTTAAGATAAGTTAATAGTCCAGTAGCGCTCCGCCCTCACAGTCCAGTAGCGAGGATGGTGGGGTGTTACAAGAGAGTTGTCGGTCAACACCGCATACTCGACTACTAAGGGGTAATGGTAGCTGGAGCAGATACTGCTTGTCCTATTATACCCCACTCGCTTCACTCAAGGGTAGTGGTAGCTGGAGTGGCAAGCAGCAGGGACCCCATTGCTATATAGCTAGTTAGCTATTATGTGAACTATCCACTCGCACAACTCAGGAGTAGTGGCTATTACCACTTTGTATAGTTGTCATTGTCCCAATCTCTTGACCATACAGGGCTCTTGGTAGCTGAGGGATGGGCGGGAGCAACCATGCTATGCATATGCATATGATATGTGATTATGTATGCTGTTATTATATTATATTTGTGTGACTATGATACATTTACATATGCTTAAGATATATTTGCTGCATGTTCATTGACACTGGTTTACTTATTGGTAGTATGCATATGTCATACATGTTGCCCCTGTAGTTATGAGTAGTACAGTTGCAAATCTTCACTTACTCCTGGCTTTCTATTACTTGTTTAGTATATGAGTTCAGGTATGGACATTTATTATGATATCATTATAGTTCATGTTATTATTTCCCCATGAGTCTGTATACCTTTGAATCTCTATATATATTATGTGTAGGATTGATGACGTGCTAGGAGGGAGGGAGGGGTGAATAACACTCGTAGCTAATTCGTTCATTTTAGAAAACTCTGAATGATGTAATGGAATAATGAAAAGAAACCAACGCAATGCTAACACAATTTCTTTTACTTGGTTCGAAGCCTATGTCAACTCCTACTCCAAGGCCCGTGATTATTGATCGGTTTCGATGGGCAATCACTCATAGTTCACAAATCTTTTACAAGTAAGCAATTACAAGTACTGGAAAAATAAAGTATACCGATAATAAGGAATTAGGAATTTGTTCATCGGTTGTTGGAGTAGCATTACAGAGAGCAGCAGTTCGTTTCTTGATCTCAAAAATTGTGTTGTTGAAGCAACTGGTCGAGCCCTCCTTAAATAGTCAAGCTAGGCCTGATGCAGATCGATTGATCTTGGGATCAGGTTTGACTCGTCGCTGATCAGTCGATCGATCCCCTGGTTCGGTTGACCGATCCTGCCTGAATCGATCCAGATTCAGCTTTAGATGAGTCCTCGTTAGATCAACCAATCCCACCATTCGGTCGACCGATCCCGCTATCCTCGTTGTTCTGATCTGATCAATTCGGCTTGATCTCGGTCACCGCATATCCATTTTTCGGTTGACCGATCCCCAAGTTCAGTCGACTGATCCTTCAGTCAAATTCGGTCAGCTGCATGGAAATCAACTATGTTTTCTTAGAGGTTCGGTTGACTAATCCTTGGTTTGATAGACCGATCAAGGCTAAGTCTGACCCTGCAAAACTGTTAGTTTCCTGCAAAATAGAATTATAAAAAATAGTAAATAATATATAAATCATTAACTTGACTGCCTTTAGACTGTCCGGTTCTGACTTTGGAATTCCTACAAAAACCTAGGTCGAACCGACACCTATTGTTCCCTCAATGGGGAATACATCCTCACCTACTCCTCCCAGGAGAGATTACCTATTGCCAGACTAGTCCTCTAGACTGACTAGACTTTCGGCCTAGGGTTACCACCCCCTAGGACCTAGGGTTACCTCCCCCAAGGATTTTCCATAACCTAGGGTTACCACCCCCTAGGACCTAGGGTTACCACCCCCTAGGGTTACCACCCCTAGGGTTTTTTATTTGTCATACCACAACTAGGACTTTCCATCACCTACGGTTACCACCCCCTAGGACCTAGGGTTACCACCCCCTAAGGGTTTCCACCTGCCTAGAATCCACTGGGACTTTTGCCTAAGACAACTTAGGACTTTCCTACAAGCTTAATCAACTTTGTTAAATCACAAGACAACTTAACTTTGGACCTTTTGACATAATCAAAACTCAGATTCGATCATCTAGTGCTTACTGCACCAACAATCTCCTCCTTTTTTATTATAACAACTTGGTTCAAAGTTAAGTAAAACATAACAATAATTAAAGGAATTCTATCATGAGAAAAAAAATAATAATTTGTAAAAAAAACTCCCTTGTACTCTCCCTTTCATAAAAATTATGTTTTACTCTTAACTTTAACTTTTCTCTCCTCTTTTGGCATAAATCAAAAAGTAATATAAGTGGAAAGAAAGTTGTTTGAGAAAAAGTTTTTTTATTCTGTTTAACTTTAAGCTCCCCCTAAAGGGTAGCACTTAAAAAACTTAGCTAATTTAAAGCATTGAAAGTGAGTTAGCTTTTTCAAGAAACGTAGCTAAACTTAGCTTTGAAAATAATGGCTTTAAAAAATACTTAGTTAAATTAGAAATGCTTTGAAAAAAAAACTTTGTCAAGTATTTAGATTTCTGAAATTTTGATAAAAACTTGACTTTAAAAATACTTAGCTTAAAAGCTTAGTTAAAAGTACTCAGCTTAAAAAGGATTTTGATAAAAGCTTAGTTTAAAAAAAATTGAAAACAATTGAGTTAAGTACTTAGCTTTAAAAAGAAGTTGATAAAAACTTGGTTAAGTACTTAGCATAAAAAGCTTTTGATAAAAACTTAGCTTTAAAAATATTTTGATAAAAATACTTAGCTAAGTAAATGATTTCTTTGAAAAATACTTAAAAGTATTTTATCCAAAACTTAGTTTTTATCTTTTCAAAAATAATTTTTTTTTAAAGTTTAAAAAAAATTAAACTTCCTCTTTCAGAAGTATCACTACAACAAAAACTCTCATAGACATCGGTTTTCCACCGATGTCTATTACATTTTCGACCGATGTCTATGAAGGCGATGTAAAAGGTTTGCCATTTTAGACATCGGGTTAAAACCGATGTAGTATCACTTAACGACATCGGGTGTAAAATCGATGTAATATTATATGTTAATAACACCAGTTTTGACAGCGGTATACGACCAATGTAATATTAGTTAAGGACACCGGTTTTGCAGCGATGGAAAATCGATGTAATATCAGTATTGTTTAACAACACAAATTTGATTTCCAAAATAGTGAAACACCAATATTATCTCCAAGAAAATCATAAAAATAAGTTAATATTATTAATTCACTAAGAAAATCACAAATAAAAATGCACCGATATATTTAAACACACCAAGTCAATATCCATATAACCAACACATAAATATTCTTCTTACAACATAAAAAGATAATAGATATTGTGCACATCAAGTCAGTATCCATAAATTACACATAACTATTCTTCTTACAACATCAAAAGGTAATAGATAGTACACAAAAAATTTTCTTACTAGTGCCAACGTTATCCTTCTTGCTTTGTGCAGAGATTTAACTAAATCTTCCCCAGTAGTTTTATTTGTTAATAGACAATTCTCTTTATCTATTACTGGATGGGCACCTCTGCTTGTTTGATGTCCTGAGGGTGATAACTGATTGATGATTCTTTGTAAAGGAGGCATCCATCTTAAAGGAGCCACCACTGGAGGCTTTGGGAACTTTGCAGCATCCTTTATGGTTGTCCTCTCACCATTTAATTGATTCTCCAAACCAATTCAAGTTTATCCAGTACTGCATATAATACAAATAATCATTTAAGTAATCTTCATCATGAAATCTTTGTAAACACGAATAAAGAGATTAAATAAAGCAGCTTACATGTGAAATTTACCTACTGCAATAGAGTAATTGAGATTCGAAAAGGTTGCATTTACCACCGATTAAGGAGCAGCCAAGCATGTTGCGATTGAATTTAGGATCATCAGAATAACTATTTGTTAGCAGGTTAGGTAAGATAAGATGTCCACACCAAGTTTCCCTTGCTTGGCAAGAGGAGACAGTATCTTTTGCCGCTCGCATATAACCCATTCAATATAGAGAGTATATAGCCCATTCCTCGACTCGAACAGCTCTGAAGCCTTGTGTGTTTGTATAACTGATCTTATCCACTCTTCAAGAAGTCCTGCAAAACATAATGATAAGTCAGGAAATTTTCCTTCAACAACACAAGATGACAAGAATGCAAGAAAAAAAACACAACGATTTCTGTGTTCCGCTTTTGTGTAATGTGGGAAACTAAGTATATTTACGATATTGGAGTAAAAACATTGTAAAGCTTTGATAAGACATTGCACAAGATATGGAAAAAGGAAGCTATCATCCCCGAAAACTATAAAAAAAAAAATAATATAAAGATTAAGAAACTTAGGTGCAATCCATATCAAACCTTTAAACGACTGCACACAACCATGACATCAGAAATCCGAAAGGTTGCAAAATGTGATTGATTTGATAATCTAACAAAAAAAGAATATCAAACTACATTTAGTCAGCCAGTGTCATATAAAACCACCTACTTGTGTCAAAAACTTCAATACTTATCCAGCTTCTCACATAATATGATATCAAAAACTCCATGAGTTCAATCCTACATTTGGGCAGGCATGTTAGAAATATTTTCATTTAAATCAGGAAGGAGAAGTGCATTATTTTTGCTAAGCAGGAACTAAAAATTTCCAAAAAGTTAAAAAAAAAAGGTATTCAATTATTGCATGTAAGCAATCAAAAGCCTGACTCCTGTAAGGCATTCAAGCAATGCACTAGGAACTCAGAAAATGTACTAGTTCACCTTGACCAAACATAAAAAATCTAAGGGAACTTTAGAGAGAATACAATATTTGCATCTTCCTTTTCGAATCTTTGGTTAATTGCAAGAAAACCTTATTTCAACAAAAACAAACAAACAAGAAATTGTGTGTTTGTAAACCTGCATAATCAACAAAATCTACTTCTAATGATTGAGTATTAGTCAAATGAGATGATAAAGAAGAGAAAATAAATTATCAACTCATTCTCCTCCACTTCTTGTACAAACAGAGATTCATCTTTCGGAGACTAAAATCACTTTCTTAGTAGCAAAATGAAACATTCAGAGAAAAAATTCCAAGAATATGTCATAACATAGCACCAGAAGTTCAACTTACCTCTTCTAGTCGCTTTGCTCCTCCTTTCCTCCACTTATCTTCTTCCTCTGTCTGGGCATGTAATGATGGTGAACCGAGGCAATGCCGAGCATGGAGACTACAGATGGATTAAGTCATCATTAATCTTTGCTCTAGTAGGCTTCAAAATTATGCAAGATTGGATTTTAGTCAAGGGTAGGCTAGTGCATGAGCAGATTGCACAAGATTATGTGATATTATAATTTAGAAATGAAGATGCTTTCCCTAAAATATAATTCTTCCTTCTCTAAAACACTGCCAACTTTGATAAAATGGAACGATCTGCTTGCCTGATGAATTAAATAATCCTTAATTACAATTGGTTTCTCACATGCAATTAAGTTTGTTTAGATTTTGTTCCTAATCTCTACTCCCTGACTTTATTTAATATCGACTGCATGTGTAGAATCTTAACATCTACATTTGGCAAGCTTGACATCTACATTTGGAAAAGTCAAGAAGGCAATAACCACTAAAAAAAAGAGATTAAATTAATTGAGAATCTTAACTTGTAAACAACCACATAGGACCACACTATATTGTAGGAGAGAGACTCACCTGCTGTTGCCAAGACACAGCTAGAATCTTGAGAATCCTTGTTAACAAGAACAACCTTCATATTAAACAACTAAGATTCATCATTAAGGTAAAGCATCCTTCTCAGAGATATATTTTGGGTTCTCAGCCAACCTATTTTTTAAGACAAATAAAGTCCTCCATACCAAACTCTCTTATGTTTCCTTTACTTCTATGCATACAGAAAACCAATTTAAGTGCATTGTGCAAATATCACTATACACGTTATTAGCCACCTGGAGTTATGAGAACTTGGGCAATAAACGATGAAAGGAAGCCAAAAGGCCTTTAGAGGGATAAGCTTATCAGCCAATAACAATGCAACTATTCCATGAAACAATACAATATCTACAAACTCAATCAAACAGTATCAATTAGTGGTCGAACATACTCAGATTTATTTTCCTTTTTTTTTAAGAAACAAAAACATTTGACAATTTGACTACCAGAACGCCATTCAAGATTGCGCGCATTAAACTATTAAGAAAGAATCACTGATTAGTTAGAAAGACTACATTCAAAGAAGTTCTACGCTAACTATTACTTCCACCCGAATCGCCAAATGGAAATCATCAAATCACAATCAGCAACAACTTACAGGAGAAGGAACCACTAGCTTGCTGACAAGAATGGAGTCCATGATCAACCAGAAACCCTACATCCATGCAAGGAATGCAAAATAAACCAAATCCTGACAAAAAAAAAACAAAAAGAAACCCGAGAAGCTCGGAGGATGTGTAGATCTGGCCAGAGGAATCACCTGAACGAGAGCCGGGGACTGAAGGGCTTGAGAGGCGAAGCGAGGAGTCGATATCGAAGGAATAAGAGCAGATGACAGCGAGCGATTATAACAGCGCCGACGAAGCCAGCGAGAGACGAGGCCTGGGAAAGCTCCGTCGCTACACCATGTCGTTTTATTCCTTGTTCCGTTTTCCTCCGCTACGTAACGGTTCTTTTCTTAGGTTTTGGTCGAACCGACCGGAACTCGAGCTCAAAGCCTCCTACAGCAGTGAACAACACAATCTGCTCTCCTTCTTCCTCGTCGGCTGCTGCCTCCGCCGCCGCCGCCGCTGCCAGCGTTGGGCTCCGCTTTTCTAGTCTCCTCCGTGACGAGATGTCGAGATCCTTGGAAAAAAGAAGATCGAAAACTTGGAATTTGATGGAGAGGGAGAGAGGAAAGAGGGCAGTGGTGAGGTTCCTGGAAACTTAGAATTTAGAAATAAAAGGCACGATTTGGTCGTCTTCATCGAATCGGTGGAACTTAGTATCACCTTTCCCCCTAGTCGTCTTCATCTTGCCTCCCTCCGCCGCTACTACTCTGAAACCCTAGAAAACAAGACCAACTCGTCACCTCTCCTTTCTCGAAATGCAAAGAAGGGTTCCTCTTCTTACCCAAAGGGAGGAGGTGGAGGAGATACGTCATGAGTCAATCCTGATCGGGAGAGGAAGAGGCGTCAATCTAAGAAGGGGAAGAGGAAGATGAAGCTGAGAGAGATGGTTGGACGGCCTGCGGTGAGGAGGATGGCGCGATATAGGTTTAGGTTTGGAGGGAAGAGTGAAGTGTTGCAAATTTCGGCTATTGGTGGGAAAAATAAATTATTTTATTTTTTCATAGACACCGGGTTTTAAAAACTGCTGTTAAAATTGGTGTCTATTAACGAAAAAAAAGGTGTTCATAGACATCGGCTTAAAAACCGATGTTTATGAGCGAAAATCTGCGCTTATAGACATCGATTTTTGGAAAAACTGGTGTAAAATACTTAAAGACATCGGTTTTTGCTTAAAACCGCTGTTGTTCCACCGATGTCTATGAGGGTTTTTCTTGTAGTGTAATTTAAACTTTTGAAAAGTTTAACTTTGAAAAACAATGCTTTAACAAAATAAAAATTAATGTCTTAGCCTTCCTTTTACTCCCCTTAATTAATGCCAAAAATGTTTGAGGATCTAGAGTCCAAGTATGTAAAATAAACATACAAGTTATTATTTATTTTCCTAAGTTTTTCATCTCACTCATTCTATGTTGTCAAGTATGTTCAGCTTATGAGTATGTATGAGATAGAGTTAAGTTAAGTTTATTTTATCTTTAACTTTGAAAAATATTTATGATATAGAAGTATATTTTAAAAATAATTTAAATTAAATTTGGATTTTAGAAATACTAAATTTTAGATTTTTAAATATAAATTTGAATTTGAAGATTTCAAAATGGTGAAGATAAAAATATTTTAAATTTGAGTTTCAGAATAATTAATTTTGAATTTAAAAACATATATATTTGAGTAATTAAATTTTGAATTTTAATACTTTTTAAACAATATTTAAAAATAATTATGATTAAGATTTTAAAAATTCAATCATTTGAAAATAATTAATATTTTGAAATTAATCATGATTTGAAAGTAATTATGATTTAATTATGATTTGAAAATAATTAATATTTTAAAATTAATTATGATTGGAAAGTAATTATGATTTTGAAAGTAATTATTATTTTGAAATTAACTATGATTTAAAAATAATGATAATTTAATTATGATTTGAAAAGAATTAACATTTTGAAATTAATTATGATTATAAATTACTTATACTTGTGGAATTAATTATAATTTTGAAATTAATTATGATTTTGAAAATAATAAATATTTTGAAATTAATTTTGATTTGAAAATAATAAACAATTTAAAATTAATTATGGTTTGAAAATAATTAACATTTTGAAATTAATTATGATTTGAAAGTAACTATAATTTAATTATGATTTTAAAATAATTAACATTTGTAAAATTAATTATGATTTGAATATAATTATACTTGCGAAATTAATTAAGATTTTGAAATTAATTAAGATTTTGAAATTAATTGTGATTTTGAAATTAATTATTAATTAAAATGACTTAGTTTAATTGAATTAATTTTTAGTTAACTTAATTGAGTGTAACTAATTTGGGTTTGGTTAACTACTTTATATTTTAAACCTACGTCCATCTCACCCTTTTCTAGATTTTCAATCAGGGACCCTTATTGGTTTTGTGAGATGGTTAATTTAATCTTCGATTTAAATTTCAATATAAGGATTGATCAACATTTGAGTTAGACTAAGGTTTAATAGTCTGTTAATTAAATATCTATTTCAATAATTGGCTTCCCAGCTGTGGTGAGGCACTAGACTTTCTTGTGTATGAGATCATCCAACACTTCTAGACAAAGTCTTTTAAAGAAATTAAATATTTAATTTCCTTTCTAAATATCCTGGATCTAACTAGTCAAGTGTGGATCAAGCCTAAATCCTTATCTATCCTAATCTAAGCATGTATAATGAAAAATAGTAAAGCAAACATCAGACAATTCTATTTTATAATAAAGATGATCTTTATGTTAGCTCCCCTGGATCATAGCCTCGACAAGGTCTATCAAGGTAATGAATTTGATCCTTAGGGCTCCGTATTCTCCAATAGATAGGGGCTTGAAACCCCTAAGTAGTTTTTCGTTCAATACCTCTTGAGAGAAGGGCATGCTAGGTTATTCAGGTGTCTCTCGAATGGTCGAAGCCTTGCCTCTCTTCGGACCCCTCGAGGGCATATTCTCGATCGAGGAAGATTATGATCCTTCTCCCAGCATTTGAAAAAAGTGCTCGAGGGAAGTCAGGCGATTGCTTCCTCTTGGATCTTCCTTCCGAGGTGAGGAACTCGTTTATTGAGGTGCAAGTGTTTGTTACATGTGAGAATCTATAGTCATTTTTTTTTTACGTAGACTATGCCTTGGTGACTTTAAATAGTTCATATTCTTCTGGCATCATGGTCACATTGATTTTGCCGGTTTCCTCCATCTTTAGGTCCCGGATCAGGCAAAGATGTTCTTACATATGGTGCCAAATTTGATCTCATCCGGGAGCTAAGTCAGTTGGGGTGTCAGTGATGAGGGTAAGAAAATTGATAGGGAGAAGTCCTAGGCCTAGCACTTGTAGATACACCGTAAGCTTTTCACTTCTTGCAGGGCAGAGGGGGGCGATCGGCGAGTGTACCTTGAACCTGCACACATCACAAACAAATCACATGGAAGCGTTAGAGTGAGAACGAGGGAAGACGTTCCTGGTACAAGCATTCTAACTCTCAAGTCAGAAGGAGGCCTAGTGAAAAGTGTACAAAAAAGTAGAAACGTAGTTTATGCGAGTGTGCACATGTACCTGGCGAACGGAGAGGGTCTCCCTTTTTATACCATCTCTCATATCCTCCGCAATAATGAGATAGTTAAAGAATGTCTGATGTTAGAGTATGTCGGGTGATGGGGTATATACAACGGACTCCCATTGGATAGAGGAAGGTTCCATGGTTTTCATGTGTCATAGTATCAGAATATTTCTCTAATGAATATAGTATCAGAATATTTCTCTAATGAATAACAGTTATTCTCTGGCAGGTTGTTGTGATTCCCTGACAATGTTATGAGCCAACCGGGAGTAGACTAGGAGTCAGGTGTAGAGTCGGCTGGAAGTAGACTGTGAGTCATGCCCATGAGAAGTGAAGGGATTGAGCCTTGGGATCCAACCAGCGTAGAGTCGGCTGAGAGTAGACTAGGAGTCTTTCCTATGAGAAGTGAGAGGACTGAGCTGCCCCGGAGTTAGACTAGTGTAGAGCCGGCTGGGAGTAAATTAGGAGGCATGCCCATGAGAAATGAGGGGACTAAGCTCTGGGGTCTGATCGGCATAGAGTCGGCCGAGAGTAGACTGGGAGTCATGTCCATGAAAAATGAGGGGAACCAAGTCCTTAGGGAGTAGCTTGTTTGGACACGTAGTTCTCAACCTTGACCGTTACCTCCTCTTAATTGTTGACTACCACATCACTTTGACTATTGTCCCTTCACTATCCTTGGGATCAACCATTATTACCCATATTAATAGTATTCAGGACTTTTCAATATTTTTTTCCATATGCACTTACTTCTTACTTCTTCCTTCACTCATTCGATTATTCAAAGTGTAGGCTTTGGTTGAAATAAGATGACGGGCCATAAACACTATGACCAAGCTCCTTGAGTATAGGTTAGTTGCCTTGCATGCCTATTTGTTGAATAAAAAACATTCCTTTAAGATGTCTTGAGGGAAATGCTCAAACCTTTGGTCCTTATAATTATTTAATGGATTCAGGTGGACATGTTTCATTGCTAGTGCATCACTTGATCTTGGTCCTGGATAGGTATTGGGTAAGACATCATCTAGACTATGTTGGATATATGTGAATAGAAAAATGATGATAAAGAAAAGAGGCTTTATTGTGAATAGGACTTTAGTCCCACATTGATAATTTCATGATATATTGGTTGATTTATATTGCTTCACATTCATATATAATGTGAATAAATACATGGAGAGAGGCTCTCTTTCACGCATTACATTGAACCAAGTTGACTTGTGTGCGAGCATAACCTGTGCACACTGAATGCTGGACATGTCGGGATAAAATTTGCCTAATTAAGTGGAACAATCAATATTTTACCAATGGTGCTCCTATATAAAGAGAGACCATGATCTTGAGTAGATGGAACATAGAAGTGAAAGAATCTCCATCCACCTTCCCTAAATTTTCTCTCTGATGTGCATTTTCGCTCAGTGGTTTGCCCATGATAATATTCTCAGTTCACCATGAACAACTAGTGCTTAGTTATGTCCACGGTTTTTCTATTGTATCATGGGAAATGGACATCCATCATAACCTTGAAGCCATTCAATGGAACCTGTTGTTGGATATTCACCAGATAAAAGTCAGAATATGATTTTGATGGGCGGTTTAAAAAGATATGTTCCAATTACAAGAACTACTTTTTTATTAGGTACACTTTCTATTTGTGGTATTCCACCTCTTGCTTGTTTTTGGTCCAAAGATGAAATTCTTAATGAGAGTTGGTTGTATTCACCAATTTTTGCAATAATAGCTTGTTTCACAGCAGGATTAACTGCATTTTATATGTTTCGCTTGTATTTACTTACTTTTGATGGGCATTTGCGTATAGAGGAGGATGAATATGTTTTAAGGAAATTGCTAGAAAGAAGGCCTCGGCCTTTTTGCACTTGTCTGCTTGGCCGCTCAAGCTCTCAACCTCTCTATCTTCTTAGCCTCTCTATGCTCAGCTACTCTACCACTCGGCCGCCCTACTACTGAGCCGCTCAACTGCTCTATCCACTCAGCCACTCTGCCGCTCTACCACACGGACGCTTTGTCACTCAATCGCTTTACTACTTTGTTTGCTCGGCCACTCTACACTCTATCACTCGACTACTCTATTCACTCGACCACTTTGCGCTGTGCACTCTACACTTAACACTTGGTAAAAACTAGGCCCCACTAACAACTGAGATTATCTGCTAAGGTTTCCTCAACAGATAAGTTAAATTTTATTTCGTGTAATTTAAAATTGGATAATTCTTAAAAATCTACGATAGATTGTCCAACAGACTATATTTATTTTTTTTATAACAATATTCATTTGTTTGATGAAGGAAATCATGTTTGTATGTTAAAAATATTTTGCAACATTTCTTAGATGTACACATTTCTCATCGAGTTGTAAGGTGTGAAGTCCAGGTGGATCATAAACGATTAGACATTTGACAAATGGATGAAGTCCTGGTAGGTCAATATGATCAGATGCTAAGCAATGATAAAGTCCCGATAGATCAAGATTGACTGAGTGTAAGGCAATGAAAAGTCCTAGTAAGTTAAGATCAATCAGATACTAGGAAAGGCGAGAGTTTTTCCTTTAAATGGGTAAATTAGATGTAGCAATCGATTGCTAACCCTAAACCCTGAATTTAGGGTTTAAGGTGAGACAAAAGGCTTGCAACTCAAGTCTCTATTTGAACTAGTAAGTTGAACTAGCTCAATTCAACTACAGGCTGCCATTCAATTTGCGGATTCTAGCACTTGATTGGTGGCATTGTAGTAGTGAACAAAACTCTCCCAAATCGATCAGCCAGATCGATTGTCATTGGAAATCAATTGGTGACTCATAGAAATCGATTGATTGGGTAAAAATAGCTGTTCTATAGGGGTAAACAGTTAAACCATAGCAAGGTAATCAATTGGTGAAGGTAAGTAATCGATTGCTAGGTGAAAATTAGCTCGAATGCAACCTTGTCAAAGACAATTTTGGCTTCATTTGAAGGTGTTGGTTCTTGCAGATTTAGAGACGAAGTGTAACACCCACGAAATTATAAAATAGGTATATGAATATTATTTTCATTAGAGCATAAAGAAATGATAAGAATAAAAGAAAAAGGAAAATAAAAACAAAAGAAAATTAGAATAAGAAGAGGTGAGGTCAAGGATTGAACCTTGAACCTCTCACAATTTATGGAGATAAATTGATGAATGATAACCATTAGGATAAGGAGAAATAATTGGATAGAAAGGAATGAAAAATTTAGTTAAAGGAGAAAAGAAAACAAAGCAAAAAGAACAAGAGAAAACCAAGTTGCTTATCTTCTTTTCCCTCTTGGTTAAGAAAAGGAGCAAGCAAAAGAAGGATTTACTACTTCCCTCCCTCTGTCTATTTTTATGGGAATTAATGGAGTGGGGGAAAAGAGGAGTTGAGGGAGTGAATGAGGACATGTTTCATGGGCAAGGGAATAAATAGATTGGGAGAAGAAAAATAAGGGATTAAATCATTTCTTCCTCCTTCCTCTTTCTTCTTCATTCCTCACCGAACCAAGAACTCCCTCCCTCTCCTTTGTCCGAGAGCTAAGCTAAGCTTCTCTTCAAGAAAAACTAAGTTTATAGAGGAGACCTTCAAGATCTATCCCTTCCAAGCAAGAGGAACAAAAGGAGGTACAAGAAGAAGAAGCTCTCTCCTTCCTTGGCACCTAGGATACTTTTCTTCTTAAGAAAAACCACAAGCGAAAGGAGGTAAGCTTCCCCTCACCTGTGGTACAATAGTTCATATGGTTTTCATGAAGATAGATTGCTTAAAAACCAAGGGTTGCTTCATGGAAATTTCGGCCAAGATAAAAAGAAGAATCTAAGGAACTTTAAAATTCAACTAGATGTGCTCAATATATTTCTTATGATATGTATTTTATGGTAGGAGTTTAACCTAATGTTTTATTCTAGAATGTTTAGTTAGAACTTAGATTTATGATCTTAGATTCTCGGCCAAGCATGAACAAAAGAACTAAGTAAGCGTAGGACTCAAACTAAGCATGCTCCCTTGTTCTTATGATATGTGCCCTATGATAATAGTGTTGTTAACATTTTCTTCCACTTGTATGTTGATTTGAACTTCATCTTCAAGCTCATGAACATTCGGCCATGGAAGAACTAAGGGCTTAGAAGAGCTTTAAACCTAAAACTAAGCATGCCATGATTTTTCCCTAAGATAAAAATATGAAGCTAATATGATATACCCATGAATTATGTTGATTTGAATTCTATTTAATGTTATGAAGATTCAGCTATGTTGAGATATGAGGCCTAGGGAAAGTTTAAAACAAGTTTAAGATGCTCATGACCTTCTTGATGAAAAGATATGAAACTAACTTGATGTCCTTTTGTTTGTTTGTTGCATAGAAATTTAGTTACATGCTCTACAACTTTCGGCCACACAAGATTTTAAGACCTAGGATGTTTAGAACTTAAACTAAGTTTGCTCATGTTATTCCTTGTAATAAATGCCATGCAATTTATGTAGGGTTTACATGCTTTTATGGCACATGAAAACTAGTCTATGCCTTACATGTTTCGGCCACCATTAGGTTAAAGGCCTAAGGAAACTTAGAATCCAACTTAGATATGCTCATGATGTTCTTGTAATAAATGCTATGAAATTATTTATGGTTTTCATGCTCTTATGCCACTAAAAACCTAATTCCCATGATTGATAAGTTTCGGCCACCTTGGATTAAAGGGCTTAGGAAGTTTGGAACTTGAACTAAATGAGCTTATGATGTTCCTCATGATATGTATTATGATATGGATTTAAGGTTCAACACTTTCATGCTACTTGTAACCTAGAATCATACTTGCTAGGGTTCGGCCATGTTAAGGTTAAAAGCTTAGAGAACTTAGAACCCAACTAAACATGCTCAAGTTGTTTCTTATAATATATGATATGACATTAGTTAGGGTTTACATGTTTATATGTTGCTTATAACCTAATTTGAGGCTTGATGGGTTTCGGCCATGATATAAGTAAAGACCTAGGAAGCTTGGAACCCAAACCAAATATGCTTAAGGTGTTCCTTATGATATAAGAGATGATAAAGGTTTAGGGTTCACATGCTCTTATGTTGCTTGCTAACCTAGGCTACAACTACATGTTTCGGCCACCACATGACCTTTGGGTTAGAGACCTACTTATGTTTTTTTCCCATATGCTTCATATGCAATGCTTATGATATGATAGGAATATGATATGCTGCTATACTTATGTATGCTTATGATCTATGTATGATGATGTGCTATGTGCCTAAATTTATGATATGCTATGTGCTTAAATTTATGATATGCTATGTGCCCAAATCTATGATATGCTATGTGCCCAAGTTTATGATGTGTTGTGTGCCCAATTATGCATGTGATCATGATGTGTTGTGTGCCCAAAAATTCATGATGAACTGTGTGCCAATTATACATGCTTTCTGTTATGCCAAAGAGTTGCTTCCCTATCAATTGGGACTAGGAGCACTCTTCATGATATGATTATGACATGAATGATAGGTTAAGAATTAAAGATATGTATGACATGCTACTTTACTTTTAAGGCTTGTACCAAGGGTGGGCTCCATAAGCGCCCCGGGGTCGATGGGCTAAGAAATGGGCCTCGTTAGGGATGGACTCCTAAGTGCCCCTAGGTCGATGGACTAAGAAACGGGCCTAGTATGTATGCCTTGTAGGGTTCAAGACTTGCTACCTTGGACCTACATAGGATGCGCGTATTTTTGTATGTGGTACAAGCCGGGGCCCCCCTTATGTTGAGATTATGTTTAAGTATGTATATTATAAGTTTTCAAAAGACATGTTGCATATGTTTTCATGATACATGTTTAGAAATTCACCTTGCAGATACCTTATGATTATGCCATGATATTTATGATGATGTTATGATATGTCAGGGTGCATTTGATGATTATGTTATGTTATGTTATGCCATGATACCTTACGATTATGTTACGATATGCCATGATATGCTACATGCTATGATGAAATTGTCTCCATGTGTTATGTCTTGTGATTTTGATATGCTATATGATTTTTGTGAGTAGGAAAGGAACTTACTGAGCCATGAGTGCTCACAGCTTACTTTCTTGTACCACAGATAAAGGCAAGGAATGGATGAACTAGGGGAGCAGCAAGAGGGGCTAGAAGGATGTGTGTGGTAGTGGCTTGGCTAAAGGAGAAAGACCTGTTTTTGTTTAACAAGAACTATGCCTAGTTTATGTTACTGCATTTTGACCATTTGACATTTAATTTTGTGTTTGGGTATTATGACTTAAAAATCATGTTAAGTATGCTATGTGGTTTTATACGTCCAGTTGATTATTCATGGTGATTTTAAAGAAAAGAAAAGTTTTAAATCCTATAAGTTAGACTTCCGCTGTACTAAGTAGGTATGTATGAGTAAAGTAACCCCCGCCGCCTTAGCCGGAGGGGCGGGGCATTATAGGTTGGTATCAGAGCCAGGTTAGTCATTTCACTACACACATGTCAAGCCTCCATCCTGTCGCACCAAGTAAGAATCTATATGCTTAATTTAATTTTTGTTGTTTGTTTTATGATGCTTTAATATTATGCATGTTTATTTATTTAGTTTAGGTAAGCATGATGGTAGGATAGGAATAGTACTAACCTTATGGCAACCAAATAGGAATAACGATAATTTATTATTATTTAATGAAGATAAGCATGGCTAGGAGACGTACTACCCGAGCAGACGAGACACCGACTCCACCAGATCTGACCCAGGTAGTCACTGATCTCCAGCGTCAGATCACGGAACAACAACAGCTAATCACTACGTTAATGGGCCAACAAGGAACTCCTGCCACCCCGCCAGCAAATCAGAATGCAGTGCCCGTCGTGCCAATAGTTGCATCAGTACCACCGGTAGCCCCTGCCCCAGTGGTCCGACAGGAGACCTACTTAATACAGTGGCTGAGTCTGAAGCCGGAGAACTTCTCGGGTACCTGCGAGCCATGGGATGCCCAGGCCTGGTTCAAGACAGTAGAAAGCATAGTGGAACTACTTGACTGGCCCGAATCGGAGAAGATCAAATGTGTATCTTTCTATTTTTCCGAAGACGCGAGAATGTGGTGGGAAAGAGTGAAAGCAAAGAGATAGATTAATCTGATGAACTGGATGGACTTCGAGACAGAGTTCTTCGAAGAGTTCTTCCATATGCAAGTGACGAACCGACACTATAACGAGTTCACCGAGTTTCGGCAAGGTGACCTATCAGTAAACGAAGCAGTAAAACGCTTCAATCGTTTGGCACGCCTATGTCCAGAATTGGTTCGCACAGAAAGAGAAAGGGTCAGACTGATGTTGAAGATGTTCGACCTAAAATAGCACTGAACGTGGCCGGTGGAATTAATAGACCTCAGACTACAGAGGAATTGGTCAGCAGTGCCCTCATCACAGAACATTATCAGAATGTAATGAACGGAAATAAGAATCAGGCACGAGCAGAAGGACAGAGACCTCAGAGTACCAAAACAAGCTAGAAAGGAACCCCTACCGGGAAAAGGAAGCAATGGGACAATGCTAAAGGTGGTCCAGTAAATAAGTAACCGAAGTACCCTCAGTGTACTATTTGTGGGAAGTTGCATTCCGGATTATGTCACAAAGGTACAAGAAAATGCTACAATTGCGGACGGGAAGGACATTTGGCCAGAGACTGTCCTACTCAGTTTCAGGCACCACTCCAGCAGAATAACCAGAATAGGAGTGCCCCTTCACAGCTACACCAGATGCAAACTGCTATAGAAGGGACTTCGATCAGCCAAGGGAGATTGGAAGCCACGCCAGCGACGACGAACGCCAGGGTTCTCGCACTTACCAGAGAAGATGTGGCGAATGCCTCTACTATCGTCACAGGTCAGCCGCCTATTTCCAGCCAATATACTAAAGTTTTATTTAATGCTGAAGGAAAACCAGTGGTCGAATCTATCGGGAAACCGAGAAACATTTCATGTCATGGGGTCGAGATTATGTCTGGGCAACTCTCCACCCTGACCATAGCACCCACCCTATTCGACAATATATTAGAAAAGCAAACCAGTGACCAAAGCCTCCAAAGGATTAAACAAGAAATCTTAGAAGGAAAGAGTGACGGATTCCGTGTCGCGGACAGTGGAATATTATACCACAGGGATCGATTGTGTATTCCCAAGGATCCCGAGTTGCGAGGGAAGATATTAGAAGAAGCTCATTCAACGCCCTATGTAATGCATCCGGGATACACCAAAATGTACCAGGATTTGAAAAAGAAATTCTGGTGGTCCGGTATGAAAAGAGATATAGCTCAATACGTCAGTGCCTGCCTGACCTGTCAGAGGGTTAAAGCAGAACACCAGAGGCCGGGAGGATTACTGCAGCCTGTTCAAATTCCGGAATGGAAATGGGAAGATATCTCGATGGACTTCATTTCAAGATTACCCAAGACAACAAACGGCTATGATGCTATATGGGTAATCGTGGATAGATTAACCAAATCCGTCCATTTTCTGACAATTAAGATGACTTATTCAATTGAGCAACTGGCCCAATTATATGTCAAGGAAATTATTAGACTACATGGGACCCCTAAGACCATCATCTCCGACAGAGATGGTCATTTTGTTTCGCATTTTTGGGAATGCATTCAGTAGGCTCTTGGCACAAAGCTATTATTCAGTACTGCTTTCCACCCTCAAACCGACGGACAGACAGAGAGGGTGAACCAAGTGCTAGAAGACATGCTACGGGCATGCGACTTAGACTTCAAAGGCAGCTGGTGCCGATATTTATGCTTAGCAGAATTCGCTTACAACAATAGCTACCAGGCTACTATTGGGATGACACCCTACGAGGCTCTGTATGGTAGGAAATGTAGATCCCCTATATGTTGGTATGAAGGCGGTGAAAAGAAAGAGATGGGATTTCAAACGGAACTTATCGATAACACCACCCGTGTTATACAGAATATCCGCCAAAGAATAGAAACTGCTCAGAGTCGACAGAAGAATTATGCGGATAAGCGACGAAGGCCATTGGAGTTCAGTGTCGAGACTCAGTATTCCTCAAGGTAGCTCCTATGAAAGGAGTAATGAGGTTCGGTAAGAAGGGAAAGCTAAGCCCGCGCTATGTGGGACCATACCAGGTTCTGAAAAGAATCGACAAAGTAGCTTATGAAATAGAATTACCTCAAGAGATGTCAGCCATTCACAACGTGTTCCACGTTTCGATGCTAAAGAAATGTATTCCGAGCACGGACCAAGTGGTCGAACCACGGACGGTACAAGTGCAAGAGGACCTAACCTACGAGAGCCGACCAATTCAGATATTGGATCGAGACGTCAAAAGACTAAGGAACAAAGAAGCACCCTTAGTAAAGGTCCTGTGGCAAAATCAATAGTATGGGGAAGCCACGTGGGAACGAGAAGATGATATGAAACAAAAATATCCGGAACTATTCTAAGTTCGAGGACGAACTTTTTATGAGGTATGGGGTACTGTAACACCCACGAAATTATAAAATAAGTATATGAATATTATTTTCATTAAAGCATAAAGAAATTATAAGAATAAAAGAAAAAGGAAAACAAAAACAAAAGAATATTAGAATAAGAAGAGGTGAGGTCAAGGATTGAACCTTGAACCTCCCACAATTTATGGAGATAAATTGATGAATGATAACCATTAGGATAAGGAGAAATAATTGGATAGAAAGGAATGAAAAATTTAGTTAAAGGAGAAAAGAAAATTAAGCAAAAAGAACAAGAGAAAACCAAGTTGCTTACTTTCTTTTCCCTCTTGGTTAAGAAAAGGAGCAAGCAAAAGAAGGATTTACTACTTCCCTCCCTCTCTCTATTTTTGTGGGAATTAATGGAGTGGGGGAAAAGAGGAGTTGAGGGAGTGAATGAGGACATGTTTCATGGGCAAGGGAATAAATAGATTGGGAGAAGAAAAATAAGGGATTAAATCATTTCTTCCTCCTTCCTCTTTCTTCTTCATTCATCACCGAACCAAGAACTCCCTCCCTCTCCTTTGTCCGAGAGCTAAGCTAAGCTTCTCTTCAAGAAAAACTAAGTTTAGAGAGGATACCTTCAAGATCTATCCCTTCCAAGCAAGAGGAACAAAAGGAGGTACAAGAAGAAGAAGCTCTCTCCTTCTTTGGCACCTAGGATACTTTTCTTCTTAAGAAAAACCACAAGCGAAAGGAGGTAAGCTTCCCCTCACCTGTGGTACAATAGTTCATATGGTTTTCATGAAGATAGATTGCTTAAAAACCTAGGGTTGCTTCATGGAAATTTCGGCCAAGATAAAAATAAGAATCTAAGGAACTTTAAAATTCAACTAGATGTGCTCAATATATTTCTTATGATATGTATTTTATGGTAGGAGGTTAACCTAATGTTTTTGTGCTAGAATGTTTAGTTAGAACTTAGATTTATGATCTTAGATTCTCGTCCAAGCATGAACAAAAGAACTAAGTAAGCGTAGGACTCAAACTAAGCATGCTCCCTTGTTCTTATGATATGTGCCCTATGATAATAGTGTTGTTAACATTTTCTTCCACTTGTATGTTGATTTGAACTTCATCTTCAAGCTCATGAACATTCGGCCATGGAAGAACTAAGGGCTTAGAAGAGCTTTAAACCTAAAACTAAGCATGCCATGATTTTTCCCTAAGATAAAAATATGAAGCTAATATGATATGCCCATGAATTATGTTGATTTGAATTCTATTTTATGTTATGAAGATTCGGCTATGTTGAGATATGAGGCCTAGGGAAAGTTTAAAACAAGTTTAAGATGCTCATGACCTTCTTGATGAAAAGATATGAAACTAACTTGATGTCCTTATGTTTGTTTGTTGCATAGAAATTTAGTTACATGCTCTACAACTTTTGGCCACACAAGGTTTTAAGACCTAGGATGTTTAGAACTTAAACTAAGTTTGCTCATGTTATTCCTTGTAATAAATGCCATGCAATTTATGTAGGGTTTACATGCTTTTATGGCACATGAAAACTAGTCTATGCCTTACATGTTTCGGCCACCATTAGGTTAAAGGCCTAAGGAAACTTAGAACCCAACTTAGATATGCTCATGATGTTCTTGTAATAAATGCTATGAAATTATTTATGGTTTTCATGCTCTTATGCCACTAAAAACCTAATTCCCATGCTTGATAAGTTTCGGCCACCTTGGATTAAAGGGCTTAGGAAGTTTGGAACTTGAACTAAATGAGCTTATGATGTTCCTCATGATATGTATTATGATATGGATTTAAGGTTCAACACTTTCATGCTACTTGTAACCTAGAATCATACTTGCTAGGGTTCGGCCATGTTAAGGTTAAAAGCTTAGAGAACTTAGAACCCAACTAAACATGATCAAGTTGTTTCTTATGATATATGATATGACATTAGTTAGGGTTTACATGTTTATATGTTGCTTATAACCTAATTTGAGGCTTGATGGGTTTCGGCCATGATATAAGTAAAGACCTAGGAAGCTTGGAACCCAAACCAAATATGCTTAAGGTGTTCCTTATGATATAAGATATGATAAAGGTTTAGGGTTCACATGCTCTTATGTTGCTTGCTAACCTAGGCTACAACTACATGTTTCGGCCACCACATGACCTTTAGGTTAGAGACCTACTTATGTTTTTTTCCCATATGCAATGCTTATGATATGATAGGAATATGATATGCTGCTATACTTATGTATGCTTATGATCTATGTATGATGATGTGCTATATGCCCAAGTTTATGATGTGCTATGTGCCTAAATTTATGATATGCTATGTGCTTAAATTTATGATATGCTATGTGCCCAAATCTATGATATGCTATGTGCCCAAGTTTATGATGTGTTGTGTGCCCAATTATGAATGTGATCATGATGTGTTATGTGCCCAAAAATTCATGATGAGCTGTGTGCCAATTATACATGCTTTATGTTATGCCTAAGAGTTGCTTCCCTATCAATTGGGACTAGGAGCACTCTTCATGATATGATTATGACATGAATGATAGGTTAAGAATTAAAGATATGTATGACATGCTACTTTACTTTTAAGGCTTGTACCAAGGGTGGGCTCCATAAGCGCCCCGGGGTCGATGGACTAAGAAACGGGCCTCGTTAGGGATGGGCTCCTAAGTGCCCCTAGTTTGATGGACTAAGAAACGGGCCTAGTATGTATGCCTTGTAGGGTTCAAGACTTGCTACCTTGGACCTACATAGGACGCGCGCATTTATGTATGTGGTACAAGCCGAGGCCCCCCTTATGTTGAGATTATGTTTAAGTATGTATATTATAAGTTTTCAAAAGACATGTTGCATATGTTTTCATGATACATGTTTAGAAATTCACCTTGCAGATACCTTATGATTATGCCATGATATTTATGATGATGTTATGATATGTCAGGGTGCATTTGATGATTATGTTATGTTATGTTATGCCATGATACCTTACGATTATGTTACGATATGCCATGATATGTTACATGCTATGATGAAATTGTCTCCATGTGTTATGTCTTGTGATTTTGATATGCTATATGATTTTTGTGAGTAGGAAAGGAACTTACTGAGCCATGAGTGCTCACAGCTTACTTTCTTGTACCACAGATAAAGGCAAGGAATGGATGAACTTGGGGAGCAACAGGAGGGGCTAGAAGGATGTGTGTGGTAGTGGCTTGGCTAAAGGAGAAAGACCTGCTTTTGTTTAATAAGAACTATGCCTAGTTTATGTTACTGCATTATGACCCTTTGACATTTAATTTTGTGTTTGGGTATTATGACTTAAAAATCATGTTAAGTATGCCATGTGGTTTTATACGTCCAATTGATTAGTTATGGTGATTTTAAACAAAAGAAAAGTTTTAAATCCTATAAGTAAGACTTTCGCTGTACTAAGTAGGTATTTATGATTAAAGTAACCCCCGCCGCCTTAGCAGGAGGGGCGGGGCGTTACACGAAGTGCTTCTACATTTTCTACCATCAAGAGACAATTTAAAGCGATAAAAGAGCAAGTAAAAAATAGTTTCAATTGTAAAATTGTTTTTGTTTATTTGTGTTTTGTTTTGGGTTGTGGTGTTTTACAGTAACAAGTGTTGTAAGAGGCTTCTTTGCCTCTAGAAGGTATTTGAGAAGGAGAATAATAGTGATGATAAATCACTAGGACTATACCTTAGAGTAGTTCCATTGTGAGGTGGAAAACCAAGTAAAATCTTGGTTTTATGCATGTAGCATTGAGTTTGCTTCAAGATTTCATTGTGCATTCAATCAACACAATCAAAACTATTCACTTCTCCTCTAACTAGCATGGATCCTAACAATCTTGACCTATCAAAACTTTACCACTACCAAACATTCAGTCCTCCTTAACATGTTTGGACTTCCCTTCTCATTCCTAATATCTGGTTCTTCAAGATCTATCAGGACTTCCACCATTGTCAAGTGTCTAATCAATCATGACCCATTTGGACTTCAATTTCGCCAACTCCTTGTTGGACATCTAATCAACCAAGTATCAGGTCAATCATAATTTACTTGGACTTTCTATTGTAAATTATCTGATCAACCGTGATCTACTTGGCTTTTCACTCAACGTAACCATCAAAATATCTTAGTCAACCTAACTCAAGTTTGATTGCATAAACAATCTCCTCCTCCAACAATCTCTTCTTTCACTTGACGTCTTGCTCAACTATCAAATACATTGATCAACTATCAAGTATTCGATCAATCTTGACCTACTTGATATATTACTCAACCTTAAACATATTGATCAAACATCAAAACTTAACTTCAACTAAATTGAGTCAATTTGAGTTTGGTCAACCTTGACCAGGTCAATTCCTCCAACATTGACCATGTCTCTAAGTCAAAGTTGAATCTTAATTGTGACTAATTATAACAACTATATAATTTAATTTGGTGAATTGGCACACCCAATGCTTCAGTGAAGTGGTTAGACCTCTAAGTATAGATCCCAGGGAACTCCGGCTCGAGATTCAACTACAAAGAATTGTAGGAGATTTTTTTCTCCAGTGGGTATCGAGCCTAAGAAATTGGGTCATCTGGATATACTATCATGAGGACCTCCCGATTTATCCTGATGGCTACTAGTAAACTTCCATGAGGTCAGGTCGGTTATCTCTAGGATTAATTGGTTCAAAGAATTGGATAACTAGTTCCAAGTAAAAAAGATTGGGTGAATTGATGACTTAATTTTTTTTGTAGAGTCAAAATTATACTTAGATTTTAGTTATAACCAACCAACTTAATTAACTAGTGTGAACTATCATATGCCTACAATGTCACACGACTTTAAAATTAATGTGTGATATTGTATTTTATAGTGATGGAATTATTAATGGGTACTAGATAGACAGACGAACACAATAATAAAGAAGCAACTCATCATCATGACCTACACCATTATTGATATTTTGTACGACATATAAAATGACTCATCCAAAGTATTTTTCAATATTTATATCATTATGTGGGTAAGAATAGTGTAGCTAGGATGGAGGATCCTATAGGAAGTCCTCATGTTACATCTATTTTTTAAATATTAATTTTATTTTATATTTTTATAATTTTTACTTTCACATGTTGCCATAGGTGGTATACTCCATGATTTATTTATCTATATTTTATCATAAGACTGATGATATTAGACGCTTGGAATAAGCGATATCATTATATCGTGATGTCTAAAAGGTACAAATTAAAATTAATTTATTAATATAATCTTAGAGTGACATGCTAAAATTTAATATGATAATTGACATATTGGGACGAAACTAGGGGTGGACTCACAAAGGGTCAAGGGGGTCATGCGTCCACCCCAAAAAAACTCTTTTTCCAAATCTTTTAAATCAACAGCCTCTTAGCCTTTTCTAAAAAAATTTCTTTCTCCCCTTTTAGCTTGTGATTTGGTAAATTATCACATTTTCCCTTGTTGCCCTCCACTTTTGACCTTTCGATTTTCGCATTTTTGAAACATATATCATATATATTTATTGTTCTTTATGTATTAATTATTAGATTATTAGTTTGATTCTTTGGAGTTTTCACCTATTTTGATAATATGAATCTTAAATCTTTTATATTATTTTGGAGAGCTGGACATTGAATATTTGTTAGTTTTATCATTTAGAATTGATTCTATGTATTTTTATTTTTTGACATATGGCTTGATTTTTTTTTTTTTGTAGAACTATATAATATGTTAAGATATTTTTCAAGAAAATCAACTAATCAAGATTCACCATTTTTGAAAAAGAAAAGGTATTGATCAGTCCGTTAAAAAAAATAGTTATGAAACTTATGTTGAAAAAAGCCTCAAGAGTCTTCTAATAAACTTCATATTGGTTCAAATATAATTGATCTTCCACTGGATCCAAGACTAAGACTTAGGATTAGTGATTATGAACATAATATCCATGAAAGAGTTTAAAGAAAGTATCATCTAAGAGACCCTATGCCAACCCCGTAAGCATAAATTTAAAACTATAGATTTCAATAACAAGCCATGAAGATTTAATCCGTCATGGTTTGATGAATTTGATTGGTTGGAATATAACATTACTAAGGATGCTGAGTTTTGTCTATATTTTTATGTTTTTAATTGTGGGGAGCAAGGGGGTGGTGATAAATTTGTTAGTGAATGTTTTACAAATTAAAAAATAAAAGAAAGTTACATGAGCATGCGTATGTGTGTTGGAGGGGGAGGAGTGCGGAGGGGGGTCCCTAATAGTGCTCCTAGCTGAGCTTTTAGCAAATGTCAAGACTTGCTAAATCAAGAGTAACATATTTAGAATAATTTTGTTAAAGTAACAAAGGAAGTAAAAATTGATTATAGGATTCAATTGCCGCCATGAATTAAGTGCAACAGATTTCTTATGAATATGAAGATTTAAGCAATCAAGGACTTTTGTTGAACAAATACAATTTCTTGCTAACAATAATGAAGAAGTTAAGAGAGTTGTACTTTAAAATGCCCTTGGGAATATGAAATTGACTTCACCTAAAATTCAAAAAGAGATTGTGAGGGTTGCAGCATTTGAAACAATTAAAGCTATAATTAGAGAGCTTGGTTGTAGAGTATTTTCAATTCTTATTGATGAATCTCAAGATATGTCTATAAAAGAGCAAATGAATGATTTTTCTGAGATTTGTGGATAAAAGTGGATGTGTGGTTGAGCGATTTTGGGTCTTAAACATGTTAGAAGTACTACTACAAATCACTAAAAGAAAAATTTTATCTAATTTCGGCACATGGTTTGAGCATTTCAATGTTGCAACATCAAGGTTATAATGAGGCTAGCAATATGCAAGGTGTGTATAAATGGACTTAAAGCTCTCATCTTGAAAGAGAATGAGTTTACACATTACATTCATTATTTTACTCATTAACTTCAATTAGTTTGTGGTAGTAGTGAGGAAACATGCATGTACTTGTTACTAGACTTTCAATTTAATTTTTGATATTGTTAGTATGGTTGGAGCCTCATGTATCGGTAAGATACTTTGCAAGAGTCATAAGTTGCTAGAATAATTGCTAGTCTAGAAAAATGAAGAAATCCTTAGTGGGTTGGGATTGAATCAAGAGACATCTCTCGTTCATCTTGGTGATACACATTAGGGATCACATTACAGAACTCTAAATAGTTTCATTACATTTTTTGCATCTATTGTTGATGTACTTGATGTAATTGTGGCAGACTGCTTATTTTTAGATAAAAGTGTAAAGCATCTTGTTTGCTAGAGGCAATACAATATTTTGAGTTTTTGATTACTCTTCATTTGATGTAATCATTATTGGGAATAACAAATGATTTGTCACAAACTTAGCAGATGAAAGATAATTGTTTGATATTTCTAAAGAATGCATTCAATTGTAATAAAAAGTGATTATGCTCATCCCAAGCACTCCTTACAACCCATTTCCAAGTTATGTGAAGGGAACTTGGGGTCATCTTATAACCGACGGTTAAGTTGGCTAGGGGGTGGAAGAAGTTTTTTCCCCGAGGACGTGCATCCACAAAGAATTGATCCCTTGTCCTAATGTCACAAGTCTGTCACCTTCTAGCCAACTCAACATCCCGTGGGACAACGCCACCTTCAATCCATAAGGGATGATGGAGATCTTTGTTGGATGTGGCTTTCAATTTTTGAGGGAAACATTTTATTTATGTTCCCAATATAGATGATACATTTGTAGCTCGAGGAAGATCACGGTGCAGAACTAAAAAGATAATAATTTCCATCACTACCATGTTGAATTATTCAATATCGTCATTGATATGCAATTACAAGAGCTAAATAGTCGATTTAATTAATGAGACCAACATTGAATTGTTGCTTTGTGGTGCATGCTTAAATCCATTTAATTCTTTTGCATCGTTCGACAATCAAAAGCTATTCATTAGCCAAATTATATCCAAGAGATTTTTCTGATATTAATCTTTTAGAACTCTCAAATCAGGTTTAGCATTTTATATGTTCAATTAGATATTAAGTTTTCAAATTTGAAGGGGTTGAGTGATATTACTCGATTGGTGGTGGAAAATAGAAAAGACAGCATATCCATTGGTTTACAAGATTTTAACATTGGCTTTGATTTTGCCGTTTGCAACTTCCATAGTAGATAGAGCATTTTCAGTTATGAAGATTGTGAAGAATCGACTTTGCAGTAGAATGTATGATCAATGGTTAAATGACTCTATGATGACATTTATTGAAAAAGATATATTTAGTAAATTATCAAATAATTATATCATGAATTATTATCAAAAAATGAGAGACTGTATAAGTCAATTGTAAATCACATTTGAAATTTCTGGGTCCACCACTAGACCAAACAAAACAATCAATTAAAACAAGTGAAAGGGAGGATTCATTCAACACATCATGAATTTTTAATAGCATTAACTACTAACCTCTAACATTTTAAATATATGAGAGGTGTTTAAATTTGTTTAAACAACAATAAGTTTATATACTCCTTAAGCATGGGGAGGTTATGCTCCTCGTTGTAGTTGTACATAACCCTCACCATCCTAGCACTATTCAAACAAGCTGTGACAAAATCTTGAGAGAATGTTGAGGTCGATGAACTGAAGCATTCCTTGTTGAGCTCCTCCCACTCTTCATCTATCATTTGCATCACTCTTTCCTTTGCAACTTCCAACGACCAATGTGGGTTCTCCTTCATCATGCAAATCAACAATGAGCCATCCCTCCCAATTTGTGGTTCGTCCTAATTATCATACACGATAAATTCATTATCCTCTTGCTATTATAGAATCATAAAAATTTAAAAAAAAAATATCTACCTTTGCACTTCCCAAGTCATCCCAAAGTCGAAGAATTCTCAAGGGACAAGATATAAGACTCGGCAGATCTTCACAAAGATCATTCGTTGTGCGATGTCCTAATAGAAAATACATGTGCATTAAGGCTGCAGGAACACCACAAGTAATTGTGGCAATCTTCATGTAGTCATCCATTGTCGGGACTTGGTCTTTCGACAACAATTTTGCTTCCACTAAAAATGCATTACTTAATTGTATCCACTACAACACAAAGTCAATTTTTAACCAAATTTCAGTGATAATAAAAACACTAAAACATATTTTACAAAAAGAACAACAATCCATACTGATTTCTTTAGATATTCGATTGGATTCCATCCATGTTCCTTGAGCACAATTTCGGCAATCTCATTGATAGTGCTATTTAATTCCTTGAAGCATACCCTCATGTAGTTGGGAAGTGAATCCATTGAAGAGTGATCCCATCTGCAATGGTCATAAAAGTCATTAACAATTAATTGATCACTCTAAAAAAAAAAAATTGATCCTATGAGTTGGTGAAATAAACGTGACTAAATACCTTTCAATGGCCTGTACAAAGAGATGGAGATCGTCGATTGATCCTTCCACGTCAAAAATATCGTCAAGAAGATAAACAAATGCGATGATCTTCGAGAGAACAACCCTATAACTTGAAAATTTAGGGTTTGGTAGACATGTCATTGTCCAAGTGAACCACTTCAAGGATTGATCCCGAGCAAACCCTAGCTCTTGGCCCAATCCTGACTTCTTCCACCATCTATATACATATACATATATAATCAATCAAATAATAATTAGGATTTTAAAAAGAAACCAAATCAAGGTTGAACAACTTTTTCATCTACTAATTAGTTCAATTAACAAGTTTGAACATCACAAATAATTAAACTTAGCTTGGCTCATTTGTAGCCCTAATTAACAAAAATTAGGCAAAACTAAAACTATACCTTGTGACTTGTTTTAGTTCCTTTTGATGCAGTGACTGGAGCATGGTGAAATCCATCTCCCCCAATTCACGAACATGCAAATTGTGATAGAAGTTGTCACTATCAAGATATTTCCTGGCTTGGAATCTCTGCAAGGTCATATGAGATGGAGTCTCCAGCACATGTTCAATAGTTACTGCAAACTCTGGCCCCAAAGATGCCATGTAGGACCTGAGGTGATGGCTACTGAATTCATTGGCCCTGTAGAGTATTAATTCCCCTCCAGTATTCAAATTCGACGCTTCAAATAGATTCATCAGCCCATCCATCTCCTTGCTGAGAGACGCCATGAACTCTCCTCTACCATCATGGAACCTGCGCAGCACATCTAAAGAGATAGAAGGAATTGGTTTAATTAAACCCATTTCATTTCATTTCATCATGCAATACAACGTCGACAACTACAAGCATAAACCTCAGTTACCTGTCGAAACAGGGTATCGAGCTTGTCTCAGTAACCGGAACAAAAGGGCCACTTCCGCAATGCTGCTGGCTTCGCCATTGGAGATGGGGAGTCGCTGGTCGTATAAAGAATGCATCTCGGCTTGAATCTCTTCTTGGAAATGGTCGTCGATGGCGAGCTTTTGAAGGGAGTCTATGAACAGCAAGGTCTCCTTGGCTCCTCTTGTCTGGTCGTCAAACATCCTCCTCACTTGGCTCAACCGGTCGCTGTGTCTCAGGCACAAACTCTCCTGCATGCATGCATGCACAGAATTAAACAAGCAGGCCATGAACCAACTAATTAATATGAGAATAGCTAAGAGTAGTGGCCACTCACTTGATCTTCAAAGATGTCGGACTTCATGATTCGTTGTTTCTGCAACTGATGAAGCCGCGGCGGCATGGCAATGTGAGTACTGCTAGGGCTATTGGTGGTGTTGGTGTGGAGAGAAGCCATAAACTTGGGGTAGAAGGAAGAGGAGCACTGCGCCAGCATCTTGCTCTGTCGGACTGGATTACTAATCGTATAAAATCTGTGTGTTTGATAAGCAGAGGCGGACCCTATTTATAGAGTGCAGTACTGGAACCCTGGCCAGTTTCTCGACGTGATTGTGCATCTGTACCAATGTAGCCGAGTTGATACATCATACATAGTTATCTCATTTTACCTCGCTGTGGGACCGATGTTCCGGGCGAGCAAAATCATTTTTTACTTCCTGCACCGATGGAGATGGCGACCTGCGGACACTGCCAGCTTGAGAATGGACTAGTTAACCTGCACAGTTTAAGTATGCCAATAAATTTTGATGACTGGATTGGTCCAATTATAATGGTCAATTTGGTAAGCCAATTTGGTTGGATGATCCGGTCAAACTAATTGATCAATAATGTTGCGGCAATTTGATTGATTTAAACGAGTATGTTAATTTGAATACTTGAATTCGGATGAATCCGCGTGTGCCTTTGGATCACGTGAAATCTGCATTTAAATTTCGACAAATTCACTAAAAAGTGCATACTATTTTAGTATTTTTCAAAGTACGTATCATTTTAAATCCATTTTCTATTCTATACCAATTTAAATTTCTCTATCATTTTTTTTCTCTATTCTCTTTTCCCTCACCTCTCTCTTCTATGCAAGCAGTGCCTTCATACATGCATAACATAGGTTTGATATGCAAATCATATCAGACCCACGACATTAAAGGTTTATTTAATTTTTTGATAACATTTTAATACATTTAGAGAAGTCAAAATAAACTATGAATAACATATTCAAATTTCTTATAATCTTAGAAATCCACATGAACTGAAATAGGTGCAATCAAAGATATCTAAGTTCAACATTAGATTTCAATTAAAACTCACTAATGGACCTATAAATCTCATATTGTATCAATTTCTATATCTATGGATTTCTGATATTGTAAGGAGTTCAAATATACTATCCATTATTTATTTTGCCTTCTCTGAGGTGTTGAAATGTAATAAAGAAGAATTGATAAAAATCTCCACGTTGGTCCTAATATGTATCGAATCAAGCCCAACATGAAGATTTTTAGCAATTCTTCCTTAATACATTTTAACACCTCAGAGAAGTCAAAATAAATAATGGATAATATATTTGAACTACTTGCAATCTTAAAATCCATAGGAACTAAAATGAGTGCAATCAGAGCTTTTTAAGTTCATCAGTAGATTTCGGTTAAAACTTACTGATAAACGTAAAGACCTCAGATTGTACCCATTTCAATTCATGTGAATTTCTGAGATTGCAAGGAATTTAAATATTCTATCCATTGTATATTTCGACTTCTCAAAGGTATTAAAATATAATAAAGAAGAATTAACAAAAATCTCCACATTGGGCATGATATGATACATATCATGCCTAACAACTTAATAAAATATGATATCTTAGCTTAATCATGTTAATTATTATGTGAAAATATGAACTCTGCACTATAAACTTGAATGAATGAATTCTCTTGTGCTACCATGCATTTACAATCACATATGAATTGTTGATACTATCAAAAGCAAAGTTTAGTCTTCATGACAATGATATAGTATTGGTGGGCCATCGACCACTTGTCTTCTTCATAATCTGAGAGGTCAGTTATAAAAAATGTGAATTTGGAATTCATTAGCATTGAGCCGACCTCACCTACTATGAATTATTTAGAGATGGAGGTGAGGAGCCTATTTATAGAGTACAGTAGAACTATGGTTGATTTCTTCCCAAGGATCAATTTTTCTTACGTAGTTCATTTCCTTGAAGTTTAAACAGCTTTTTATCGAATCCAGTAGATAAGTTTTTAAAATATCCAAATCACGTATCATAATTTCAAAATTACCAAACCGCGTACCCATTTCCCATTTTACCCTCATCCTTAAATCAATTCGACTGAAAAATAAATCAGTTGAATCGATTTCATTCTGTTTGAAAAATCCATCAACCGATTTCGACCAAAATTGGGTGATGGAGGTAGAGACCTCAGAATGATATGAAATCAATTTATATGTGTTTTGTCTATATCTCCTGATTGTAAAAATGCTATCAAACATTAATTTGATCCAATATATTGAGAGCAGTGATTTTTTGAACATAAATTAGTTCTTTGGATACATTCATGTTCAAAAAATCACTGCTCTAAATATATTACATCAAATTAATATTTGATAGTATTTTTACAATCAGGAGAACTAGACGAACACATAGAAACTGGTTTTATGTCATTTCAAGGTCTCTAGGTCCATTAGTCGATTTCGGCCAAAATTGATTAATGGATCTAGAGACCTCAAAATGACATGAAACCAATTTCTATGTATTCATCTAGTTCTCCTAATTGTAAAAATACTATCAAATATCAATTTGACACAATATATTGAGAGTAGTGATTTTTTTTTTTTGAAACTATGACCGAATGAACTTAAATAAAATCAATGTAGGTTCATTCGACCAAAATCGATTGATGGACGTAGAGAGCTCAGAATGAAGTGAAACCAGATACTATGAGTTCTTCTAGTTTTTATGATTATATCAATTCTCTCAAATATTAATTTGACCGAATATATTGAGAACAGTGAGTTTTTGAACATGAATTAATTTTTTAAATATATTTATATTTAAAAAATCATTACTTTTAATATATTGGGTCAAATTATTGTCTGATAGTATTTTTACAATCAGGAGAATTAGACCAATATATAGGAATTGGTTTCATGTCATTTTGAGATCTCTAAGTCCATCAGTCGATTTCGGCCAAAACTGATTGATGGACATAGATACCTCGAAATGATATGAAACCAGTTCCTATGTGTTTGTCTAGTTCTTTCAATTATAAAAATACTATCAAACATCAATTTAACTGAATATATTGAGATCAGTAATTTTATAAATATGAATTAATTTTTTGAATGTATTTTTATTTAAAAAAATCACTGTTCTCAATATCTTGGGTCAAATTAATATTTGATAATATTTTTACAATAAGGAGAAATAGATGAATACATAAAAACTAATTTCATGTTATTCCGAGGTCTCTAGCTCCATTAGTCGATTTTGATCGAAACTGGTTGATGGATTTTTTAAACAAAATGAAATTGATTCAACTAATTTATTTTTTCAGTCGAATTGATTTGAAGATGAGGGTAAAAGGAAAAATAAATATGTGATTTAAAATTTTAAAACTATGATATATATAATTCGAATATTTTAAAAATTCATCTACTGGATTGGATGAAAAATTGAAATTTAAATGTCTCGCACTTAGAATGCCACCATTACTTAATTTACCTTTTTCCATTTCACTGTCACTGTCGGACGAATGACGTGAGACACTAGTTTGAGCAATTGCTTTCTTCTACATTATGCATCTGCACCAATGAAATGGCAATCGACAATCACTGTCAGCTTGCATGCAAGTATCATATATTGCATTTGATATATTGCTATAATAGTACTAAAAAAATATTATTATTTAGCACAATGATCATGCGGGCCTGCTCCATCTTAGGGATGTTTCAGGTTTTTTTTTAAATTTTTTTAATGTTTGAATTGGTCTAAACAAATCATAATTCGATTTTCAGCCGAATCTCCATCTTTAGAAAATTATGACATGTCTTCGGTTATTACGGGACTTATTTAGTGTTTGATCAATTAGATATGGTTAAGCGGGTTAAGCAATTGATGAGCTAATAATGTTGGGTTGGGCGGGTTAGTTAGATTAGGGGAGAGTTGGACTGGCCAAAGGATTTGATTGATCCGGTTGAGTTTATTCAACTAATAGACTCTTAAGCTGGCCAATTTAAGTAAGCTGATAAATTTTAATAACTATTTGGTTTGAATGGACTTAATATGTCGATTGACTCGATAGGTCCAATTAAAATGGTCAAGTTGGTCGGGCAATTTGATTGGATGATCCGATCAAACAAGTTGATCTAGAATATTGGGGCAATTTGATTGATTTAAATGAGTATGTCCTTTGATCTTTGATCACCTGAATAATGCATTTAAATTTCCATCCTTATAAATTATTCATGTTATTTAAATTAAAAATATTTTTATAAATATTATAATATTAATGTGATAAAATTTTTAATTTAAACTAAATTTTTAAATACAATTTTTTTATTCATGCAAATTAATCAATTTAGAAAGACTAATTTAGCTAGTTAAACTACTTTAATTAGGTTGACTCATCCACTCGATCCACTCTACAAATGTGACTTTTTGTAGCGCATCATCAATGACGCGCGGTTAAAATGTGCTGTTAATAATAAGTTTTACAGCACACCTAATTATATGCGTTGCGGATAGTGTAATATTTATACAAACGATATCATGTATTAAAAATACGCTGTCAATAATATTTTCTATGGCATACAAAGTACGTTGTTAAAACTTAATATTAACAGTGTGCGGAGCGCGCTGTTAAATACCTATCATATATATAAATGACGGCGTGCAAAAAAGCACACTGGCAATAAGTATTAAAAAAATTTAATAGCATATAATGTTCGCTGTTAATTATTTTCAAGCTCTTCTAATATATTTTTGTTGAAACATCTTGTCTACTAATTATTCGTCAAAACTTTTTAGCTCCCGCATTTATTTTTCCGCCAAACTCCACACCGCCAACAAAACCTCACGCCCAAAACCCCTCCCATGAAAAGCTAAACTCGCGATCTCTCCTCACGTAAAACCTAAACTCCATTTCCTCAAGTGAACTCCCTCCGCCAACAACTCTAAACTTCGTCTCCGTCAACATCTCCGCCCATCCTCAGCGAAGCCCTCTCCTCCGACGCCCTCTCCACCGAAGTCCTCCGTCGAAGCCCTCCGCCGAATTGATCTTCGTCGGGATCTTTGTTGGTACCAATCATCTTAATCCAAGTACTTATCTCTTATATAAGTAAGATTTGCTTCATTATTTATGATATAGTTGTAGACCCGTTAATTGCATTTTATGAGCTCTCCTGGTTTTGATTTCTATTAGGTTTTGATTGATCAAACTCCATCTCTTGGTATTCTGATCTAGGTTTCACCAATGCCTCTTACGATTTTAGTTCATCTTCATCTATTATTGGGGGTTTGATATGGTTTTATCTGCAAAAATAAAACTTTTTTTTAGTGTAGAATTAGGAGCGTACTAGAGGGTTTATTTTATGGTTTTGCATCTTTCCGTCTAATCCATCTTTTCTTTAGGACCCTCTAGTTTTCCCTCAGTTATCATGTGTAGATGTAATTGCCACTTTAGGGGGAAGAGTTGTCACACCCCAGAGGAGTCCCTGTCTAAAGAAATTTCGGCAGCATCTCCCCTGTACGGCGGACAATCTGAAACTTTTCTACAGCAGCATATACCTCAGCCACATGCGGCTGGAATAAACAACAACAATATATAGACAATCACCACGCAGTTAATAAAATTCTCAGCCTCTGGCTGACACAACCACGCAGTAATAAGATGACTCGAAATCAACCCTACTCCACTACACTCGTAAAGCTCAAATCCGATTTTTCCTACTCCACTACACTCATAAAACACAAATCCGACAAACTCACCTCTTCTGCCGTCCAGGCAGGCATGTAGTAGAACAAAACCAAATCATACCAAAATCCATCGACAAATATAATCCATACAAGCTCCAAGTATCTAAACAATACAAGTTCAAAACATAGTCTAAAACATAAAGTCAAAAGATAAGTAAATAGTCTCGTGGGCTGCAGAGGACTAGCACTACATGCAGTGGGGACTAGAAATTTAAATTCATCTACTGGATTGATGAAAAATTGAAATTTAAATGCCCCCCACTTAGAAGATCATTACTTAAAGACATGCCAATATGAGTAAAAGGGGATCATCATTTATATGCTCCATCAACTATCTATAAAACTTTGTTAATTTTGGTCGAAAGGAACTCCCCATTGACTATATAAGTTTTGTTTGTGTTTTGCCTACATGTGAATAGAATGTCTTATTTCATTATTGGCATGCCTAATTTTAGTTTGCATGTGCAAGTTTCTCTAGCTCATGTGATAAGCTAGAGACATACATGGTTTTATTCTACTTATAATATTTGCCCATGCATGTTTTTATTCTACTTATATTAAAATCAGATAATGCAAGCTTTAAATTTAATGGAATTGTCTCATTAAATAACACATCAAGGATGCATATCTTCAGCATAATTATCTAACTTATTTAGTATTAATATGAAAAAGTAGGAGCTTAAAACTCTAACACTAGAAATACCAATATCCCAAATAACTTCTATTACATTAATAAACAATAAGAGAATTATTTTCCCCTAGTTGTTTACAAATTTAAGCATACTTTTAAATAAATAAAAAACCTACGCAAATCCTTTCTATATTTTCCATTATCAAATAAATAGTAATTATAGTTGATCTGCATTGTAATCTGACAAAGTTTTGCCATGGTGAATGACCTACTTAATTATGCTTTTGCTCACCTCAGTTAATGAAACTATGTTTATTTTTATATTTTATGTTTCTTTTTTGTATCTTTTTTTAATTAATTAATTTAATTTGGTAATCTATGCACAACGCTTAAGCTATGTTTGCTCCCCTTGTTGTGAGACAGAGACCACTTTCTTTCATCCGAAGCTTAGATCATTTACCAAATAGATAAGGAATGGATGTGTCTGCCTTCATGGCTTGTACCCGAGTATGAAGAAGGGTTCAAAAATTTCTTGCACAAGCTAGGAACTATGCCAAAACACGTGAAATAATCTTATGTCCTTGCAAGTGTTGTAAAAATAAGAAGTATATGAAATTTGACCAAGTGTACGAGTATTTAATTATTAAGGGAATAGATCCTTCTTACACTAGTTGGGTCTTCCATGGTGAAAGTTATACCTCACAATTTCAAGACAAAGGTAGTTCCGGAGGAGTTCAAGTAGAGGATGATAAAAGTAGAGAGGAACATTACTTATATAGGAATGTCTTTGTTACGGAAGAAGAGGTTGGACACACTATATCTGAGGCAAAAGATTATGAAATGGCTGATTTATTAGAAGATGCAAAAACTCCTCTCTTACCTGGTTGTACAACTTACACAAAGTTGTCAGCAACCATCACATTACACAATTACAAGTCTACTAATGGTCACACTTATAATAGTTTCAATGAGAGTCTTAAGATCTTAGGTGGTATGCTTCTAGAAAAAAACACACTTCTAGAAACTGTTTATTCAATGAGAAAGATATTAAAACAATTTGATTTAGGATATGAAAAGATTAATGCTTGCACAAATGATTGTTGTCTATTTAGAAAGGAGTTTAAAAATTTGGACTCATGTCCAAAGTGTGGTTCCTCAAGATGGAAGGTGGACAAAATAACCACCAAAGTTCGTAAAGGAGTTCCTGAAAAGGTACTATGGTCTATGGTATTTTCCCGTGATACCAAGATTAAAATGGATGTTTACAATAGAAAAAAAGGCTGAAGACTTATTTGGCACTCCAACCACAAAAGTCAAGATCATTTGATGCGTCATCCAGTTGATTCAGTAGCTTGGGATACAAAAAATCATACATGGCCGACTTTGGCATTAGATCCTAGAAATCTCTGACTTGGTCTTGCTACAGATGGATTCAACCCTTTTGGTGACCTTAGTTCTAAATATAGTTGTTGGCCGGTTATTTTGGTAAATTACAACCTTTCTCCATTGATGTGTATGGTGAAGAAAAATCTTATGCTAACATTACTGATTCCAGGCCCAAAACAACCTAGAAATGATATAGATGTCTACTTGGAACCCTTTGTGGAGGATTTGAAAGAGCTGTGGGACACAGGTGTAGAGGCTTATGATGCATTTAGCAAGTCAATGTTCAATCTGAAGGCCATTTTGATGTGGACAATCAATGATTTTCCTGCTCATGGAAATCTAGCTGGATGTGGCACAAAAGGAAAAGTTGATTGCCCAATATATGGTGAAGACATATGTTCAATGTGGCTTAAGTACAGTGGCAAGTTTGCATACTTGGGTCACAGGAGATTTCTTGCTCCTAATCATCCATTTCGTTAAAAAAAGAAGTGATTTAATGTGAAAAAAGAGACAAAAGGGAAACCTATACCTTTGACTGGGTTACAAATTCTCAATGTAGTGAAAGATATTGAAAATGATTGGGGCAAAAAATAAAGGGTGAGACTATAAATACTTGTGAGAAAAAGAGAAAGACGCGAGAGAGTTCAAAAAGAGTATAAAAATCAGTTCAAATGTGGAAGAAAAAGCCAATTTTTTCGATTTGTCATACTGGAGTGTAAGTTATTTAACTCTCTATTTAATAGTTTTTAATAATTTTTTATATTCCTGAACTAATACTATGAAATGTATTGATGATTACTTATAGGGGCTTCTGTTATGTCATAACTTAGATGTGATGCATGTTGAAAAGAATGTTTGTGAGAATATCATACGTATATTGAAACGTGAAGAAAAAAAAATATCCAAAGATGGTGTTAATGCTCGCAAAGATTTGATGCACTTAACAATTAGAGAAAAATTACATCCTCAACAAAAAGGGAAAAACATGTATCACTTACTTTCTGCACCTTACACATTATCTAAAAAAGAAATGGATGTATTTTTCTCAAAGTTGAAGAAAATAAAGTTACCCGATGGCTATAGCTCAAATATTGGTAATTGTGTTTCTTCAGAAGTGCGTAAACTTATTGGGCTGAAATCTCATGATTGTCATGTACTAATGCAACAATTGCTATCAGTTGCAATGAGAAATCTTTTACTGAAAGGTCCACACAATACTATATTTATGCTATGTGCATTTTACAATGAATTATGTCAAAGAGTGTTAGACAGAAACTGTTTAGAACAACTTGAGGAGAATATTGTTGAAACTCTATGCATGTTGGAAAGATATTTTCCACCTGCTTTTTTTACCATTTCGGTTCATTTGACAATTCATTTAGCTAGAGAAGCTCGCTTGTGTGGACTAGTCCAATTTCGCTGGATGTATCCATTTGAAAGGTAATAAATATTATACAACAAATTGGATTTTGTTATCAACACTTCTTTTATCTAATTTATTTTTTATTTATATTTATGAAAATGCTAAAAGGTTATGTGAAGAATCGAGCAAGGCCAGAGGGTTGCATAGCTGAGTGTTACCTCGCAGAAGAAAGAATGCAATTTTATAGTGTTTTTATTAATAAAGCTACTAGTATTGGTGTCCGTTCTAATCAGAATGCAGATTTGGAGAATGGATTAGTGGAAGGTCGCCCAATTTCCCAAGGAAAAGTCAAGATTTTAGAAGACCATGTGTTGTAAACCGCACATCGATATGTGTTGTTCAATAGTACAGAAGTTGAACCTTACTTATAGTGAGTATAATTAATTGCAAACCCTATATTCTAACAATCACCCTTCAATGATTTTAAATAGGATGCACATTGAGGAGCTTAAACAAGTAGATCGTCGTTTCATAAGGAATGAAACGTTGTTACAAAAATGACATATGGAAACATTTGTTCAATGGCTATCAAACCATGTTCCTGATACCTCTTCAAGACGAATTCAATGGCTAGCGCATGGTCCAAGAAAGCATGACATATCTTATACAGGTTATATTATAAATGGATATCGGTTCCACACAATTGATGTGGAAAGGTCAACACAAGATAGTGATGTTTCAATTGAAATCGATACTGCTTGTCAATGTAAAATATCGAAAAATGGCGAATAATAATAAGGAGATTTTACGGAATTTTTAGAAGTTTTTCGGGAATTTTTCGGAGCTCATATGGCTTAGGTTACGGGGATAAAATTGGGCCCGGGAAAGCCTGTTTAGGCTACCCCATTTAAACAAGGAAATGTTGGTTTTCCTTTTTATTTTTCTTTCCTTTTTCTTTATTTCTTTTCTCCATTTTCTTTCCCGACCCGCCGAACCTGTTCCTCACCTGCGGGTCGTTTCTTTTCTCTTCCCCAACGGAAGCGCCGACGCCGCCGGCCATTTCTTCCTCTCCTCCCCTTGCGTGCATAACCCCCAGTCAAAGGAACGCCTGAAGCGCCAGCATCACTTCCCTCTCCTCTGCCCTTGTCGCCTCCTCACCACCGAGATCCCTGAATCACCGCCGAGCCCTAGCTTCCGAGCCGCACGTCGCCAGCCGAGCCCTAGATCGGGGGAGATTAGGAACGCGCCGACGTTCCTCTTCGACGCCGAGCTTCTCTTCTTCCTCTCCTCCACTGTGTCTCTGCTGACCTGGGTGGCGCCTTCTTCCCAGAGAGTTGTGCCCTAGCCACCACCACCGCACCCTCTGCCGCCTCTTAGCAGCGCCGTTTCTGTCCTAGCGCCGGCAGCCGACCCACTTTCACCTCCGACCACTAGCATTTGATTTCTTGCTATGCTGCCATCACTGGAAAAGAGGAGGTTAGGTAAGGATTTTTGGTTAACTTCAATAGCAATCTGGATGTAGGAAAAATTATGGATTAGATGTCTAACTGGTTGGTATTATGGATTGGTTGTAGGAGGGCAGTGACCTAGTTGGTTCCGGCTATCACACCGTCAGTAGCTTGTTGCTGTCTCTGCTTGATCCTTTGGCACTTGCTAGCTGCTGAAGAGGAAGAGGTGAGGGTACTAGCAGTGAGAAATTAATAGCTTATTTGAATGCTTAGTTCGTTGATGCAAGTATAGTAGTGGTTGAATGAATTTGTTGGAACCGAATTTGTATTAGATTAGGTGTGTTGACTGGAAATGTTGAGTTTCATTTATGAGAATGATGGATCCAATTTGGGGTTGCTAAATTGGGTTGGATTGTTTAGGACAATCCAAATTAAGGTTCCTAATGAAAATATGATTTAGTTTAGCTAGTTATATTTGGAATTAGCTAAAATTTTATGGTTGATGTTACAGGATTCGAATTCGGGACGAGCCCATCGACATAGAGGTTGATTAGCTCGATCTACATTGGAGGCGGGTACCTTGACCTATCTATTTTGATACGTCTTGTTGATATGTTTAGTAGATCTTAACAAGTAGTAATAATTATGATTATATCTGCATTGGCATGTCACTATTTACCTCCGAGCATGTATTGTTTGTTATCTGTTTATTACCTTTATGTTATAGAGGGGTAGTGACATGTCATGCTCTGTGATATACTGGACTGGTTAGATACCCTACTTGACATGTGTACCTAGATCATACTATTTGATCCTCATATCTTGGCACACATTGTATGGAGAGGGATAGGATTAGGATATTTCCTGGCTTAGTGACATGCACCATCTTGCATGATTACATGCTGAGCGATTGACAGCTCCATTATTGTTGAGTGCATCGCCAGTTACATGGATCTGCACACACAACCACTCATGGGTTAGTGGATTTTATTCAGGCAGGGTGTGTGCAGTAGGTTGCTCTTTTGGCTCCGTTGGTCCGCTCATGGGTAGTGTGATGCAGCATGGTAGCCGGCAGGGATCCCTCCCCGTCATCGCGTACCGGAAGATGAGAGCATTGCGCTCCCTCACTATGTTTGAGGTAGGAGGATAGGTGTACTCCGATAGCATCCCGTCCACTCGGTCACTCATCATAAGCAGTGACGATGGAGTGCACGCTTGTCACAACCCTACCCACTCGGTCTCACTATCATGTGTGAGATAGCTGACTGGCAGTAGGGGTGATCAGGACATGTTATTGGCATCATATGCATTATTTGCATTTATTGCTTGTGGTTGTTGCACTTTATATGCTGCATATTGGATGGATACATTGTTTGACATGCATACATGTTTTATGATACTTTGGGTTTGACGACCTTGATACCCTTATACCCAGGTTCTGGTTAATACAGTTACTCCTTATATTTCTGTTCTGCATTTTCTATATGTTATATCAAGAGACTGTACGCATAGTTATGACTATTTGTTATAGTTTACTATGCATGTCAACTAAGTATTCGCTGAGTGTTAGGCTCACACCCCGTTATTATTCTTTTCAGGTTGAGGCTGTCCGGAGGAGTTTCAGTTGCTAGTCCCCCACCATTGCGCATTGCGACGAGTTCGCATAGTTTGAGTTTTACTTATTGTGTTAGACTTTGCTTTTCAGACTTATAGCTTGACATTTGGATCTTGTATATTTTGTTATCGATGGATTTATATTTGGATGATATCGGTTTTGTGCTTTATGAGTGTAGTTGAGTAGGATATCGGTTTTGTGCTTTATGGGTGTAGTTGAGTAGGAGTTTTTTTTGATGTTTTTCTTATCTGTGCTTATGTGTAGTTTTCATTATAAACTGCGTGGATGTTTGTTATATTTATACTATTATTGTTCCGGCCGTGTTGGCCAATGAATATGTGGCCCTGAGGGCATTGTAGGAAATTTCAGATTGTCACCCATACAGGGGAGATGCTGCCAAAATTATCTCTAGTAGGGACTACCTGGGGGCGTGACAATTTTTGGTATCAGAGCCAGGTTTGTGAGTCAAACTGGGTATTTTTGGATTTTTACGGATTTTCGTTATGTTCATGTTTAGAACTTCCGTTTCAGATTTGTACAAATTTCCGATAATTTCTCGTTTCGGTATTTCCGAGGTCAAAAAGGGGGACTGGACAGCGGCGGAACATCTCCAGACAGCAATTTGGTAAAAGGTAATTTTTATAATTTTTGTTACTTGTAGTAATATTTGGGTTATAATTGAACAGATATGAGGCGAGGTGCACGTGCTTCCGTGCCAAGACGTGGTGTAGGACGACCACGTAAGAGGACGTTGGAGTCCCTGGTTGCAGAGTCGCCAGAGACGTCTGTTGGAGTCGAGCCTGCCGGGCAGGGACAGACTCCGCATGGTACTGCGGGTGCATCGGGTTCTCAAACTCCGATGGTTTCAGATGTACTTACCCCGACCGTACTCGCCGTGCCCACTCCTACGATATTTACGGTACCACCAGCGGTACCACCAGCATATTCGGCACCTGCTCCGGTCGAGCCTACGGCGTACCAGGCACCACCGCTACCTGGACTTACCGTATACTCGACACCAGTGGCACCTGTGCCCCTAGTGCCTACAGCATATGCGGCACCCGCACAAGCAGCAACAGTTGCTCCACCTCCGGTACCACCACCCATCGTACCTCCTGTCGCGCCCACCTATGCTAACCCAGTAGTGCCACCAATGGCACCTGCCTCAGTCTATGCTAACCCTATAAGATATCGGAAAAATTAAATAATAAAAATTATTGGACGAAAAATCTTATTGGATTTTTTAAGAATTTTTAGAAATTTTTCGGGATTTAAACGGAATCCGTATGACCCGTTTTGATGGGATGAATTCGGGGTACAGTAAAAGCCTGTTTGAAACACCATTTAAGTAGGAGTTGATTTAGGATTTAACATAAGGTTTAATTAACTTAAACCTAGGTTTTTATTTCCTTTTTATTTCCTCTATCTTTCCTTCCCAAATTCGCCGAGCCTTCTTCTTCCTTGCGATTCACCGCCGAACCTTCCTTCCTCTAGCTGGATCCTCCGCCCTTCTCCTCTGATCGCCGAAGCCGATGCACCATCGACCGAGTTTCCCTCCTACCTCTCTTCTCCTCTTCACCATCGGCGCAACTCTTCTTCTTCTCTCTGTCTTGCGCGTGGATAACCCGACATCGATGGAGTGTGCTCCACCACGATCTCACCTTCACGCGCCGTCGGAGAGGAAGTGGTGTTGGATCTTGATGGTAATCGTCATCTCCGATTATGTGATTGCATCTTCAATGGTTCTTGCTCGCGATCGGCCGTTGCTCGGCGGCTAGGGCTCGGTGAGGGAGGGGAGATTTGAGCCCTAGTTTCCTATTATGGGTGTCCAGTGCCTTCCCGTCGTCGGAGCTTGGATCAGGGAGGTCCAAATCCACTGGATTCCGATTCCTCTTTCTCGTCGGTGTTGATCGGCTGCCGATCCATGGTGTGGGATGGATTTCCGACATAGAAATAGAGTAAGGTATGGTTCTTGTTAGTTTATAGCAATCTAATTTCTATTTTTGGATTGGAATGTAGAGATTTGATTCTTAGATAGACATTGTTGCTTCGGGCAGTACCAATTTCCAGCGATCCATGGTTCCGATGATCCAGAAGCAGCAGTGAACCTCTCTGGTCGTGTTTCCCCGGCTGCCACCTTGGATTTGGGTGAGTGCTAGAGATGAGTTGAGGGTTTGTTGTGTCTCCCTTGGTTTTATTTTTAGTGCTAGATGGTGAGTTGTTCTTTGAATTGTCACTGCAGCTCCGAGGGTACTGTTCGTCGGTGATCCAGAGCTCCGGCCATCTTCTCCGATTGTGAACTGTATCTAGCTGTGAGCCACTAGTGACCACTGCATATCTTGGTGAGTAGTATGAGGAGTTATAGTTAAGATTAATCTAAAATGATTGGATGATTATCGAATTAGAAAGTATTGTTAATGGTTATTAGGTTATGTTTGGTTTAGAGCACATGGAAGCATGTAGATGGATTGTAGGAATTGATTTAAGGTGCGTTGGATTTATTGAGGACTTGTAGATTGTTATATGAATTGGAGGAGGGCATAATTTTGTTGATTGAGGATGGTTAGAGTTTATGGTTGATTGTGTTTTGATGATTTAGTTGATAGGTTGATTGGATGATTATTGTATTGGGAGATATTGTGATTTATAGGGATGGATTAGAAATTATGATGAGATCTGATTAATGGAATGAATTTGGATTTGGAAAGAGTTGGATTAAGGATGATCTTACCATCTACTTGGTTTAGATATTTAGGTGGAATTAAACAGGGTTACCTAATCGACGTAGGATTAGGTTATGGGTTTAGCAAGTTGTTGATTATGTGATTAGCTAAATAATACATGTATATATCATGTGATCGCAGGATTTGGATTCGGGACGAGCATCTCGACTCGAGATTACTTGACATGATCTACATTTCAAGGCGGGTATTTCTTCCTTGACCTCTATGTAGATTTTCTTTGAGCTTAGTGCATGGTTGTTATTTGACGGATTAGGTTACTTTACCTTATATCGTGTTCGGTTGCTATTTTTCCTGCTTGTTACTTTTGCTTGGGCTTAGAGATGATCTATTTAATTCATATACAGTCTCCACTCTTGATATCTACTCTGTTGTGATTACATGTGTAGAGTATGTCTTGTAGGGTTTGTCGGGTTGTTGGTATTACCACGCTGATTGGGTATATGATGTGGACTGTACATAGGTGGGTGTGTGTTATGGGAGTCATCTTGTTGACCGTGCATTTACATATGGTGTGTACATACGTATTTGTCATGTACTTTTGGAGGAGTTGTATTGATTGTATGTTTGGGGTATATACACATGTCTGTTGTGTTTTTACTGGAAGATACATGTTGATTGTACTTATATTTGGTGTACATGTGTCTGGTGGGATTATTGGAGATTTTTGGTTGATTATACATGTGTAGTGTGTATATATGTTTGGTGGGATACGTGGAGGTATCATGATGATTATATTCATGTTGGAGGTATTTATGAGGTTTGGGGTGCTGCATGGATGATGATTATATATATTTATATATCATGTTCATCATTCATTGCATCTGATGACTATTGTCTCCCTTGTGGTTGAGAGAGTCATCGGTTTGGTTTAGTGCCGCACACTCGGCCACTCATGGGTAGTGGTAGCTGGAGCAGTTGCCGCTCGTCCTGTCGTGCCACTCGGTCACGAGGTTTAGTGAGATCCTGCGTTGTGAGCAGTCAGGGACCCTGATACTATGTAGCTAGATAGTTACTAGTGGATTGTCCGCCTCGACCACTATATAGTGGGTTGGAGGGTAGTACAGTCGTCACAGACCCAAGCCTCTCGGCCATACAGGGGTCGTGGTGTTTGGAGAGGTGGCGGGGGTGACCATGGAGCATGAATACGCAGTTATTATTCTTGCATTTGATGCGCGATGCATCTGCATTTGCATACATGCCTAGTAGATACTAGTTGCATGTGATTGTCGTTGTTGCACTTGATTGAGATATGCTTGTTGCATTTGGTTGCCATACTGCATACATGTCATTTATTTTACATGTATATGCAGTCGTACTTATATTGCACAGGTGTCACGGGTATATCTATTGCAGATCCGGTGAGTTTACTGATCATTGTACCATGTGTCGATTCCAGAGTGGGTATGTATCTGTCATTATGTTAGTTGTGGTTTGTACAGTTTATATGTCAGGTTATTATGTCAGATATGTTTAGGTGCATTGATTATGATAGTATGATCATGTTCTTTATTCCCTACTGAGACTGTATACTTGTGATCTCCATGTTTGTTTATGGACCATGCACTATCTTATCTATTATCCGCTGAGTTACCTATACTCACCACCGCATGTATACATTTATGTTTTCAGGTAGCTTGTAGATGGTTGGTGTCGCTCGGAGTATCCTGTCTGCCAGGTCCTACGTCACATCCGAAGACCGTGCTTATTTTCTTTTGTATATTCTTTTCTTATTTTTGGCATTGTATTTGTGTATAGCCATGTCGCTATCCTATGGTTTTGGTGTTGTATTTGTGTTTAAGTCGTGCCGGCATGCATTGTATTTATTTGTGTTGTATGGGCTTTCCTTCATTTTTCCATTGTGTTTTGGTACAGCCGTGTGGGATGTTTTATATATAACTGCGTGGTTGTGATTGTTTCATTCCAGCCGTGTTAGCTGTTATTATAACTGCGTGGTTGTGTATATAAATATTCCAGCCGCATGTGGCTGATGTATTTTGCTTGTAGTGATGCTTCAGATTGTCACCAGTACAGGGGAGATGTTGCCGGATTTTTGTCTGGCAGAGATTTCTTTGGGGGCGTGACAATTTTTGATATCAGAGCAGGTACGATACCTGTTTTGTTTTGTGTTCTGGATTTTTTAGATTTATCTGATACCAATTAGTGGTATCAGAGTAGGTACGATGCCTATTATTCGTGTTTTGGATTTCGTGATTCGATTTTCTTGATGTGACTTTTCGGGTTTTGGGACCAGGCAGCAGCAGGACTTCTCCAGGCTATAGGAGGTATGTTTGCATATTGTTATCATACATTTCTGTTGGTGTATGTATTGTTGCCCATATAGTTATGATGTGTGTTAGTGTTCTCTTGTAGTACTTGCCTATTTGTGTGTAGCATGCATTGCTTGTGTTGGGTCAATCACTCATCACGGTTGACCTAATGGAGATCAAGGATTACAGTCTCAGGGGATTTCCTCATATCATACTACTAGTTGGTTGAGAGTTAGACTCTCATACTAGTCTTGGTTACTATTAGTTGGATAGTGGATAGTATTTGTGTACTCATGTTGACTGTGTTGGTAGAGTATCAGTTTACTCCTGTTTAGGATTGATTAACTTGGTCGACTTGTGTGGTTTCGATTTGACTTATCACCCTTGTTGACTTAGGTAGTTGTGTATCGATTTACCTTAGTTAGTTTCATCAGTGGATGATTGATTTACTCTTGTTGGATCAGATAATGTTGATCGATTTATTTTGTTGGTCCGACCAGTAGGGGACTGACTTACTCTATTTTTAGAGATCCCTATCTTTGGGATGTTTCATACTTGGTTAGATATTTTGACTCGTACCGGGATAGAAAGGACCGAATTGGCCGTATACCATTATCGGCTTAGTCAGTCTATAGAGGATCGATGTATCCTATTCCATGGGGACTTTGACTATGGATTGTCTGTACCTGGTTGGGGGGCTTAGAAGGTACATTCAGATAGGATACCTCCACTGATGTGGAACAGTGTAAAGCTACTTGCTTAACACTTATGAGATATAACCGTTATTAGGGTATACGAGTTGGAGAGTATATTTGGATATATGATTTGTATTGACATGAGAGAGTTGAAGTTGGCTGCTTAACCTTTACGTGACCCGGTACCACGTGAAGGAAGAAGGAGAGAATGTTTTTGGAGATCAGGTCATCACTTAGGGATTTCCTTGAGATGTTTTGGAGAGAGAGTAGTTCTTTACCTCTTTCGGTAGCATGGTGATTTATAAGGCGATGACTAGTAGACTCACCTATCGTTGTTCCATGGGAGATCCTGACTCATGGAACTATTGGATATGATTAGATATCCATGATGTACTTAGTGATATATACCCCGCAATGGTGCGGAGGAAGTGGTATTAGTTGAGTACTACCTAGGAGGTCTGATCGTAACTAGGTATAATTTCAGATGATGATCTTCGAAGGGTAGAGTGTTGATTGACGGATATTTTGATCAACTAGTTAGTTATAGTGCTCCTCTATTTTTTTTGTGTTCATTGCTTGATACTGGAGGTTACTGAACCTCAGATGGAGCAATCACAGTATGATGGGGTACAAGACAATGGTTAGACGACTCAGCTAACATTGTCTCTATCAGGTGGCTCAAGACCTTGACCACGTGATCATTTTACCAGATCTGGTAGTCTATATCTCATATTAGAGGGTTGGACCTTTTATCGAGGGACATTTATGGGATGATTATGAGAGTTGTGGAGATACTTTCTAGATGGGTATACTCTTAGTCAAAAGGTTGTGTGACCCTTTGACTTTGGATTGATCTTCTTTTACTATGGATATATGAGTATCTAAAAAGATGAGATGATGAGATTTGACAGACTTTTTAGATACATTTAGTTTGTTGGCAGTAGGTGTTGAGGGTTGGATGCTTTCGTTTTTCTCTATCATTGTTTAGGGGACTATGTAGTATGATTGATTGATGTTGAGGATGATTGGAGTTTGGTGGATATTGTGAGATATGGTGTGGTGATATGTTATCTTTTGATGATCTATTAGTGGATATTTGATTTGATGATCTATTGTTTAGTATTTGATGTTGATAGACATGAGGAGTAGCACTTATGTGATATTTATGGATTTGGTGATTTATAGTTGGTGATCAGATCACAGATTTGTTGGGGATCTTATGGTTGAGAGTGTCTGTTGTATGGATATAATGAGTCCTTGGTATTACCATTTAGGCATACCGTGCCCTAGATGTTTTTATGGACTCGATGTATTAGGTATTATTAGGGTGTTTAGATCAGTTTTCATTGTCTCCATTGATGATGTTATGATCTATTTTCGGTCCGAGGTGGATTACGTACACTATCTTTGCATAGTTATAGAGATGTTTCGATGGGAATATCTATATGTGAAGTTAGTAGTACGTATTGTGATTGTCTTTTACGAGTTTTTGGGACACGTTGTGTTTAGTAGAGGATATCGGTGGATCCACAAGAGATAGAGGCTGTTATCAGTTGGGAGTAGTCATAGTTTATACGGAGACTCGCTGTTCCTTTAGTTTTGCTGGATATTTCCAGAGTTTGATTGAGGGTTTCTCCGGCATTCTACAGTTGACCGGACTGTCTAGGAAGGGTATGAGATTTTCCTGGATAGATGCTTGCGAGATTAGTTTAGATAGCTGCACCTGTCTTAGTTATGCTTTCTAGTGTAAACGGATTTGTACTCTACACATCTGTATCGTACCTGGGGTTTGGTGCAGTTTTGATATAGCATGAGCGAAGCAGTCTCATGCCAGTAGTTAGAATTCTTGTGTAATGAGAATTGGATTCTTTGTTTCGTGGGAGATCTGGTGTGTTTCCGGGCCACTTCTTATCCGGGAAGAGTGACCGCAGGAAACACATCGTTCTAGATTTGTGATACATGTTGTATAGGATTTGGAGTGTTCTTATTGGTAGATTTTCATGAAGGAAGACATCGTGGATTTTGTAGCTTGATGTCTAGTATGTCAGCAAGTGGAGGCTGAACATTGGAGATCAGTAGGATTGTCTTTGTTGATTTGGATACTAGAGTCGAGTTGGAAGCAAGTTATGACGGTTTTTGTTGTGGGATTATCCAGGAATATGATGGTTTGGGTAATCATGGATTGGTTGATGACTTTGCTCCCTAGCTATCAGTATGTACGACGGATTCTTTTGGATGGAGTAGCAGGATTATACTCTAGAGGGATTTCCAGACTGGATGATGTACCTCTGAGTATTGTTTTGGATGGAGATAAGTGATTTCATGTCATGGTTTTGATTATGGTTACAGCAGACTTTGGATTAGGAGTTTCACTTTAGTATAGATTTTCATCTCAGACTGATAGATAGTTTGAGCGCCCTATACAGATGTTGGAGAATCTATTGATGGTGCATTATGGATTTCAGAGGTAGTTGATTTATCCGCAGTGGGTTAGATAGTAATGTGGAAGTAGCGGAAGCAGGGTGAGCTCATAACCCACAGAGTCATCCCTTGCGGTTGGAGATTTGGTCATGACATATGGTTGGAGTGGTATACGAGTATGTTGCTTGGATGTTACCCTTGGATGAGGATCCCTGAATTGACCAGTAAATTTGGGGACCAAATTTTTATTAGTGGGGGAGAATGTAAGATACCGGAAAAATTAAATAATAAAAATTATTGGACGAAAAATCTTATTGGATTTTTTAAGAATTTTTAGAAATTTTTCGGGATTTAAACGGAATCCGTATGACCCGTTTTGATGGGATGAATTCGGGGTACAGTAAAAGCCTGTTTGAAACACCATTTAAGTAGGAGTTGATTTAGGATTTAACTTAAGGTTTAATTAACTTAAACCTAGGTTTTTATTTCCTTTTTATTTCCTCTATCTTTCCTTCCCAAATTCGCCGAGCCTTCTTCTTCCTTGCGATTCACCGCCGAACCTTCCTTCCTCTAGCTCGATCCTCCGCCCTTCTCCTCTGATCGCCGAAGCCGATGCACCATCGACCGAGTTTCCCTCCTACCTCTCTTCTCCTCTTCACCATCGGCGCAACTCTTCTTCTTCTCTCTGTCTTGCGCGTGGATAACCCGACATCGACGGAGTGTGCTCCACCACGATCTCACCTTCACGCGCCGTCGGAGAGGAAGTGGCGTTGGATCTTGATGGTAATCGTCATCTCCGATTATGTGATTGCATCTTCAATGGTTCTTGCTCGCGATCGGCCGTTGCTCGGCGGCTAGGGCACGGTAAGGCTAGGGCTCGGTGAGGGAGGGGAGATTTGAGCCCTAGTTTCCTATTATGGGTGTCCAGTGCCTTCCCGTCGTCGGAGCTTGGATCAGGGAGGTCCAACTCCACTGGATTCCGATTCCTCTTTCTCGTCGGTGTTGATCGGCTGCCGGTCCATGGTGTGGGATGGATTTCCGACATAGAAATAGAGTAAGGTATGGTTCTTGTTAGTTTATAGCAATCTAATTTCTATTTTTGGATTGGAATGTAGAGATTTGATTCTTATATAGACATTGTTGCTTCGGGCAGTACCGATTTCCAGCGATCCACGGTTCCGATGATCCAGAAGCAGCAGTGAACCTCTCTGGTCGTGTTTCCCCGGCTGCCACCTTGGATTTGGGTGAGTGCTAGAGATGAGTTGAGGGTTTGTTGTGTCTCCCTTGGCTTTATTTTTAGTGCTAGATGGTGAGTTGTTCTTTGAATTGTCACTGCAGCTCCGAGGGTACTGTTCGTCGGTGATCCAGAGCTCCGGCCATCTTCTCCGATTGTGAACTGTATCTAGCTATGAGCCACTAGTGACCACTACATATCTTGGTGAGTAGTATGAGGAGTTATAGTTAATATTAATCTAAAATGATTGGATGATTATCGAATTGGAAAGTATTGTTAATGGTTATTAGGTTATGTTTGGTTTAGAGCACATGGAAGCATGTAGATGGATTGTAGGAATTGATTTAAGGTGCGTTGGATTTATTGAGGACTTGTAGATTGTTATATGAATTGGAGGAGGGCATAATTTTGTTGATTGAGGATGGTTAGAGTTTATGGTTGATTGTGTTTTGATGATTTAATTGATAGGTTGATTGGATGATTATTGTATTGGGAGATATTGTGATTTATAGGGATGGATTAGAAATTATGATGAGATCTGATTAATGGAATGAATTTGGATTTAGAAAGAGTTGGATTAAGGATGATCTTACCATCTACTTGGTTTAGATATTTAGGTGGAATTAAACAGGGTTACCTAATCGACGTAGGATTAGGTTATGGGTTTAGCTAGTTGTTGATTATGTGATTAGCTAAATAATACATGTATATATCATGTGATCGCAGGATTTGGATTCGGGACGAGCATCTCGACTCGAGATTACTTGACATGATCTACATTTCAAGGCGGGTATTTCTTCCTTGACCTCTATGTAGATTTTCTTTGAGCTTAGTGCATGGTTGTTATTTGACAGATTAGGTTACTTTATCTTATATCGTGTTCGGTTGCTATTTTTCTTGCTTGTTACTTTTGCTTGGGCTTAGAGATGATCTATTTAATTCATATACAGTCTCCACTCTTGATATCTACTCTGTTGTGATTACATGTGTAGAGTATGTCTTGTAGGGTTTGTCGGGTTGTTGGTATTACCACGCTGATTGGGTATATGATGTGGACTGTACATAGGTGGGTGTGTGTTATGGGAGTCATCTTGTTGACCGTGCATTTACATATGGTGTGTACATACGTATTTGTCATGTACTTTTGGAGGAGTTGTATTGATTGTATGTTTGGGGTATATACACATGTCTGTTGTGTTTTTACTGGAGGATACATGTTAATTGTACTTATATTTGGTGTACATGTGTCTGGTGGGATTATTGGAGATTTTTGGTTGATTATACATGTGTAGTGTGTATATATGTTTGGTGGGATACGTGGAGGTATCATGATGATTATATTCATGTTGGAGGTATTTATGAGGTTTGGGGTGATGCATGGATGATGATTATATATATATATATCATGTTCATCATTCATTGCATCTGATGACTATTGTCTCCCTTGTGGTTGAGAGAGTCATCGGTTTGGTTTAGTGCCGCACACTCGGCCACTCATGGGTAGTGGTAGCTGGAGCAGTTGCCGCTCGTCCTGTCGTGCCACCCGGTCACGAGGTTTAGTGAGATCCGGCGTTGTGAGCAGTCAGGGACCCTGATACTATGTAGCTAGATAGTTACTAGTGGGCTGTCCGCCTCGACCACTATATAGTGGGCTGGAGGGTAGTATTGTAGTCACAGACCCAAGCCTCTCGGCCATACAGGGGTCGTGGTGTCTGGAGAGGTGGCGGGGGTGACCATGGATCATGCATACACAGTTATTATTCTTGCATTTGATGCGCGGTGCATCTGCATTTGCATACATGCTTAGTAGATACTAGTTGCATGTGATTGTCGTTGTTGCACTTGATTGAGATATGGTTGTTGCATTTGTTTGCCATACTGCATACATGTCATTTATTTTACATGTATATGCAGTCGTACTTATATTGCACAGGTGTCACGGGTATATCTGTTGCAGATCCGGTGAGTTTACTGATCATTGTACCATGTGTCGATTCCAGAGTGGGTATGTATCTGTCATTATGTTAGTTGTGGTTTGTACAGTTTATATGTCAGGTTATTATGTCAGATATGTTTAGGTGCATTGATTATGATAGTATGATCATGTTCTTTATTCTCTACTGAGACTATATACTTGTGATCTCCATGTTTGTTTATGGACCATGCACTATCTTATCTATTACCCGCTGAGTTACCTATACTCACCACCGTATGTATACATTTATGTTTTCAGGTAGCTTGTAGATGGTTGGTGTCGCTCGGAGTATCCTGTCTGCCGGGTCCTACGTCACATCCGAAGGCCGTGCTTATTTTCTTTTGTATATTCTTTTCTTATTTTTGGCATTGTATTTGTGTATAGCCATGTGGCTATCCTATGGTTTTGGTGTTGTATTTGTGTTTAAGCAGTGGCGGCATGCATTGTATTTATTTGTGTTGTGTGGGCTTTCCTTCCTTTTTCCGCTGTGTTTTGGTACAGCCGTGTGGGCTGTTTTATATATAACTGCGTGGTTGTGATTGTTTCATTCCAGCCGTGTGGGCTGTTGTTATAACTGCGTGGTTGTGTATATAAATATTCCAGCCGCATGTGGCTGATGTATTTTACTTGTAGTGATGCTTCAGATTGTCATCAGTACAGGGGAGATGTTGTCGGATTTTTATCTGGCAGAGATTCCTTTGGGGGCGTGACACCACCAGCGGTACCACCAGCATATTCGACACCTGCTCCGGTCGAGTCTACGGCGTACCAGGCACCACCGCTACCTGGACTTACCGTATACTCGACACCAGTGGCACCTGTGCCCCTAGTGCCTACAGCATATGCGGCACCCGCACAAGTAGCAATAGTTGCTCCACCTCCGGTACCACCACCCATCGTACCTCCTGTCGCGCCCACCTATGCTAACCCTGTAGTGCCACCAATGGCACCTGCCTCAGTCTATGCAGCGGCACCGGGGATGCCTCCCCCGGCCTATGCAGTGGTACAACCTGTTATATCAGCTCCAGTGGTTCCGCCAGTTTCTCTAGCCGTCCCTACTCCCCTCACTGATATAGTCACGGCACGAGCTCGGATTCCAGCGTTGGCACAATCGATGAAGAGTCGATTCACACTCTTCCGAGGAGAGCTTGATCCGAGTGTGGCTCAGTCCTGGATAGAGACCATGGAGCAGACCTTCTTCTACTTGGCTTACTCCGAGTGGGAGAAAGTAGAGCTGGCTACTTTACATTTACGGGATAAGGCTGACACCTGGTGGGTTATGCAACGATCCATTATTGGCGAGCAGAACATCACCTGGGCGGGATTTAGAGGTTGAGGACAGTTCCCGTATGCATCAGTTTATTTAGGGACTAGATGGACATCTGAAAGTAAAGCTTGCCGGTTTTGGGAGTTCATCCTACATCGAGACACTGGACAGAGCCCTGATGATTGAGTCAGCTCAGCAGAGAGCATTTCCGGACAGAAAAAGGAAGCAGATGGGTCAGACATCAGGACAGATTCAGCAGGCATAGGCGACCGGACAGCAGCAGAGTGGTCGTAGTCGGCCAGGTCAGGGTAGTTCTGGAGCTTTTGGTCAGCCTCAGAAGTCAGGGCGATCTTCATCAGGACGTTCCCGGTCTTCTCAGCAAAATCGAAAACAGCCCGCCAGTGACACTCACTGCACCAGATGTGGATCTAGAGATCACGTCACCACAGCTTGCTCCCTGCGACAGTTAGTTTGCTATTATTGCAAACTGCCCGGGCACCTGAGCCGAGATTATTCGCTGAAGGCTCAACATTTGGCTTCCGGAGTGTCTGGTCATAGAGTTCAGCTTAGTTAGACAGGGACTCAGCGAGGCGGGCACAGAGCCCAAACTTCGCATCATCAGCAGAGGACAACTCCCCCAGCAGCAGCTGCATTTGGCATGCTCGGACAGGAGTACCCAGTACCCACATAGCACCACAGAGTTTTGTTTCGGGACCACAGTATCTGATTCAGGGGCAGTATCAGTTGCAGCCATAGCCACTGGTCTAGTACCAGTCACAGCCCCAGCTGCCGGTCCAGTATCAGTCTCAGTCTCAGTCTACCTATCCGTCTCTGGCTCAGTACCCGACACCGTCACAGTGGCAGGCTCAGACTCAGGCACCGCAGCCTTTGGCAGCACTACCACCTCCTCCACCGCCAGAGACTGGACATATTCACGCGGTTACCAGAGAGGATGCACAGCGGGCCGACGAATCCGTTTTCGCGGTATGGTTTTACTTTATGCATTATCCGCTGATATGCTGATAGATACTGGTAGCTCGCATTCTTTTATTTCCTGCGCTTTTATGAAGGACGTAGGTAGACTACCTACTCGTAGACCGCAGTGACTGACCGTCTCCCTACCGTTCGATGATACATTGGACGTCACGCAGGAGGTCTGTCATGCCCCAAGGGAGTCTCTGTCCGAAGAAATTTCGCCAGCATCTCCCCTGTACGGGTGATAATCTGAGGCAAATCTACATACAAAATATACATCAGCCACAAGCGGTTGGAATATACATACAACCACGCAGTTTATATCATCAGCCCACTCGACTGGAACAAAATAAACAACCACGCAGTTATATATATATTTAACAGCCTACTCAGCTGTACTAAAACCAAAAACACAGCGAAAAAGGACAACACATACAACCCAAAACTAAAACTGCTAGCCGGCTAGGCTTACACAACACAACAATATAACATCTTCAGAAACAAAATCGGAATACAACACTAATTACACCAATTATAAATACCGAAGTAAAAATACACAAAAACGTAGACATGTTTTCGGATGTGATGTGGGGACCGACAACCAGAATACTCTAAGCGTCTCTATAAACAATCTAGTACCTGAAAAAGATAGTGTCCACGGGGGTGAGTTCAACAACTCAGCAGATACCTAGTTGACATGTATAGTAAACTATAACAAATAGTAATAACTATGGAGTACAATCTCCTGATCAAAAGAAGGTAATGCATAATAGAAAAGGGCTGAAGAATACTGTACTCACCAGGGCCACCTATCAGAATAATCAGGTCATTAGACCGGAAGTGTCATAAATCCTGTATGCATGTCAAACATATGCATCCATCCAAATGCAGCATATAAGTGCAGCAAACACAAGCAGTAAATGCATAAATGCATATGATGCCAATGATGCGTCCTAGTCACCCCTGACGCCAGTCAGTCATCTCACACACAATGGTGAGACCGAGTGGGTAGGGCTGTGACAACCGTGCACTCTACCGTCACTATACCTGACGAGTGACTGAGTGGACGGGATGTTGTCGGAGTACTCCTATCCTCTAACCCCAAATCATAAATGGGGGAGCTCAATGCTCTCATCTCCCGGTACACGATAACGGGGAGGTATCTCTGCCGGCTACTACGCTGAGTCACCTGACCAACGGAGCCAAACAGAGTCCACCGTCTGTCGGCTACCACGCTGCTACACTAAATGCCAGCGGAGCCAAACAGAGCGGAACTGTCTGCCGGCTATCACGCTGAGTCACCTGACCAACGGAGCCAAACAGCAGAACCGCCACACACCTGCCTGATATACCACTAATCCACGAGTGGTGGTGTGTGCAGTACATGTAACTGGCGATGTGCTCAACCATAGTGGAGCCGACAATCGCGCAGCATGCAATCATGATGCATGACACTAAGCATAGCAATCAACTGATCAGCATAACCATATCCATATATATAAAATGAGTACCGTAATATCGATGGTCAAATACCAAGATCTCAAGTACACAGGTCAGATAGGATATCAAAAACCTAGGTCCTGAGCATAATAAAGCATGATTTGTCACTACCTCTAAAATCATATATATAATCATGTGAGTATTAACATATAATGCATAGCAGGTGAGCAAACAAGCATGTAACAAGTATCCGGTAGTGACATATTGAAACAATGATGAACATAATTATTACTAAGGTTATAACCTACTAAACATATCAACAAGACATATCGAAAAGATAAGTCAAGGTACCCGCCTCCAATAGAAAGGATCGTATCAGGCCCAAATCCGACATCGAGAGGCTCGTCTCGCGTCAAAGTCTTGTGTCACCAATATATATACTTTTATTTAGCTACAACTCAAATGCATAACCAACTAAAAATCCTTGAGGCTCAATTAGGGTAAAACCTTAATAAATCTAACCACCTAGTAATCCAATTTATCCATAATTCGATACATAAACCATACCTCAAACTCAGCCAAAACATGTACTGTCTGAAGGAGGTCCTGTCGAATCCAAGGTGCTGCTGGATCAAGGAGCAACCCACAACACAAAAAAACATCTTGCTGAAATCTTCCCTCACCGATATCAACCGAATCAAGCAAGAGGTCACCATTCAAGCAACCAACTTCTAGTCTCTGCCCAACATCCCAAGCACTCCTTGTAGGACCATTGGGTCGGCTAGGAGGGGGTTGTTGGATATCCTGCTAACACAAAAGGAAAACAAACCCTCCTCGAACTCTTTAAGCTAATACTTGCATAAATAAACTAAGCAGTAAATTAAAAGCATAAAGAAAAGCGAGGCAAAAGTATTTACTTGGTTACAACCGATGTGGTTGTTAATCCAAGGAAGATTAAGCTCAAATAAAAATCTCCTTCAGGCGGAGAAGCCTCGTACAACAATGTAGCGCAGAAAACAGAAGCTTAGACTAAAAGAGAGCGTGCAAGCACTGGATTTACAATCAGTGAGTTCATTTTAAAGCTTCTGGACCAAGGCTATATTTATATCCTTGGTCGGGGCGCCTGGAAGGGTTCCGGGCACCCTGGGGGGATAAAACTTATCCCCCAACGTTCAGATCGAGTCAAAACTCGATCTGATCGATTGTACTTCTCAGGGCGCCTTGGAGGGTTCCGGGCGCCCTGGGCTGCTCAGGGCGCCCCAGACTGCTCAGGGCGCCCTGAGCCCCGAAGTCAACATAGTTGACTTTTTCGTCTCCGGTTTAGCTCGTCTCGGTCCGGGTCTTGTTCGCTCCGGCTCCGCTAGCTTGGGTGATCTCGGCCATCCGAAATAGGGCTCACCCGAACCCAAGTTCCGGCCTTCTCCTCGAGCAGCCTTCCTTCCCGGTTTCTCGTCCCTCGAACGCTACGCACGTTCTTCTCGTCCACCGGTGTACTCTTCCGCGGTCACCTCGTCCCTCGGACGCACCGAGCCCGTCGGCTCTCTCCCCGTGCCGTCCTTCTCGCTAGCCGCGTCTTCCGCTCGACTTCCTGTATTCCTAAGCTCCTGCACACTTAGACACAAGGGTTAAACAAACGTAGGACCTAACTTAGCTTGTTTGATCACATCAAAATACCTTGGGGTTCCAACAATCTCCCCCTTTTTGATGTGAGCAACCCAAGTTAAGTTAGGGTAACCATATGCAATAAAAATGATTTATACTCCAATAAGTCCAAATATTTTTCAATTGAAAAAATTATATTACCTCCCCCTAGACTTAACATACTTCTCCCCCTTTGATCACATAAAAATTGGGGTTTTTTAAAAAAACAATCTAAGGGTTTGACACTTAGAAAAATTATAGAAATCTATTTCAATGTTTTTCGGAGAAAAAATATTTCCAAGTTAAACAAAATTTCTAAGTCAAAGAATGACTCTTGAAAAATTTCTAAGTTTTCACCATAATTAAATCTTTCTAAGCCCAAAAATTTATGCAAGAAAATTTTAAGAAAAATTGATAGCATTAAAAAAATTTCTATGCATCTATTTATTTACTGATACTTATATCAGCAAGTTTTAAATTTCCATTTCAATTTTTCATAACTTCTCAAATTACACTTTTTCAATTTTAAAGCCACAAATATTAAACATGCAACAACTTGTATCATGTTAATTTCTATTATTTTTTGAATTTCAACTTCACAAAGATATTCAAATAACATAGATTCTAACTTGATAAAAATTTTCGACAATATAAAAAATTCTCTCGGCACTGTGCAAAATTCGTTCGAAAGAATATTTTGTAATTTGCAAGAAATTTTTAACAACAAAAATTCTAATTTACAGGAATCTATTAACAATAGATTTCTTAATCCGAAACACCTTTTCGGTGACTTAATTTCTAAATCGCAAAATTCTTTCGAGAGAGTAATTTGTAATTCAAAAAATTCTTCTAATTTGCATAATTCTTTTGTCAAAATATTTTTAAATTTGCAAATTTCTTTTGATAATATTTCTGATTTGCAAGACAAATTTGACAATTGATTTTCTAATTCAAAAAACTTTTTCGGTAATTCAATTTTTAAATCGCAAAAATCTTCAGGCAATTTTTCTATTGAATTAACCAGCTGTTCAGAAGGTAGAGACCATACCTTACTTACCTCGTTGGCCGTTGGTTCTCCCCCTGTTGAGTTGCTTTCTTCCGAAGATTCTCCCCCTTCATCGATCTCGGGATGTACTTCGGCTGTTGTAGTACTTACCTCGATTTCAGACTCTTCTGTCGGTGGCTCGGTATCTATTGAGGTGTCAGCTTTTGAAGGTTCTTCGTAAAGTTTTAAGAACTTTTCCCAAAGTTCTTTTGCGTTGTTGTATTCGCCAACTCTATCAAAGTCTTCGTTTGGTATTGCTGTTAAAATGTGAAACTCTGCCCGACCGTTTGCCATTGACTCGTCACGTTGCTTCTTGTTCCATAGGCGTAGATCGAGTTCTTCTCCATTCGTTGTCTTTGGTGATTCATAACCTATTTTCATTATTAGAGAAATACCAATATCAGAGTTAAGAAATACCGTCATTTGTTGCTTCCAAGAAGCAAGCTCCCCCTCGAATGCTGGTGGGTAGTCGCTAGCTCCGGCCATTGTTTTGTTGCTTCAGACGGCGGTTAGTCCTTCTGAGGCGTACTCGGCTTTGATACCACTTGTAGGACCGTTGGGCCGGCTAGGAGGGGGTTGTTGGATATCCTGCTAACACAAAAGGAAAACAAACCCTCCTCGAACTCTTTAAGCTAATACTTGCGTAAATAAACTAAGCAGTAAATTAAAAGCATAAAGAAAAGCGAGGCAAAAGTATTTACTTGGATACAACCGATGTGGTTGTTAATCCAAGGAAGATTAAGCTCAAATAAAAATGTCCTTCAGGCGGAGAAGCCTTGTACAGCAATGTAGCGCAGAAAACAGAAGCTTAGACTAAAAGAGAGCGTGCAAGCACTGGATTTACAATCAGTGAGTTCATTTTAAAGCTTCTGGACCAAGGCTATATTTATAGCCTTGGTTGGGGCGCCTGGAAGGGTTCCAGGCGCCCTGGGGGATAAAACTTATCCCCCAACATTCAGATCGAGTCAAAACTCGATCTGGTCGATTTTACTTCTCAGGGCGCCCTGGAGGGTTCCGGGCGCCCTGGGCTGCTCAGGGCGCCCTGGGCTGTTCAGGGCGCCCCAGACTGCTCAGGGTGCCCTGAGTCCCGAAGTCAACATAATTGACTTTTTCATCTTCGGTTCAGCTCGTCTCGGTCCGGGTCTTGTTCGCTCCGGCTCCGCTAGCTTGGGTGATCTTGGCCATCCGGAATAGGGCTCACCCGAACCCAAGTTCCGGCCTTCTCCTCGAGCAGCCTTCCTTCCCGGTTTCTCGTCCCTCGAACGCCGCGCACGTTCTTCTTGTCCACCGGTGTACTCTTCCGCGGTCACCTCGTCCCTCGGACGCACCGAGCCCTTCAGCTCTCTCCCCGTGCCATCCTTCTCGCTAGCCGCGTCTTCCGCTCGACTTCCTGTGTTCCTAAGCTCCTGCACACTTAGACACAAGGGTTAAACAAACGCAGGACCTAACTTAGCTTGTTTGATCACATCAAAATACCTTGGGGTTCCAACACTCCTCTCTGATCAAAATAAAACCTCACTGGAACCAATTGGTGGAGATCACAGATCAAACAACCTAACTCAATGCCCTGATCAAGTTGCTGTTCACCAACCGGATCAAGAAGAAGAAGTCAGATTTCAACAAAACAACCTATCTCCAACCAATTACCAGCAACAACTATGCACCTTACCTCTGTTTCTCCAATCTTGTGACCCCAATCCGTGGCAAAGAAGAGGATCAAGATCCGATCAGGGGAAAACAACAAGAATTGATCTGACCCCTTTTCCTAAACCAGGACAAGAAGGATTAGCGCAACACAGAGCCCAATCAATCAAAATCCAGTGACACCTTACCTTAAGGATCGCTGCTAGGGCACGACATCGTGGAATCTAGGGCATCTCTCCAAGCTTCGATGAACAATGATGGAAGGAGACCCGATGCTGCTGAAAGTGAGAGATCGGCTGGGGGTCTCAGATGCCGGCGGTCGGCGCTCGAGCGTTGATCGGTGCCGAGAAGAACCAGGAGGAAGAGGAAATCAATTGCTCACCTCCAGAACCCTAACGACCTTTCTTCCCACCGACGATCGCTGGATCTGGCCCGATCCAACAACGTTCATTGTTGGCGTGAGGAGAAGATGTTGGGATCGACAGAGGAGAGGGGCACGGGATCTGGAAAGTCGGGCTCAAATCGCCGGCGATCTGCCCTGCGGCGTCGTCGGCGTCGGAGAAAAGGACGGAGGACGGCGCTAGGGCAGAGGAGAATCGTCACCCGGCGGTGCTAGGGCACAAGCGAGGCAGCACTAGGTCAAAACTGGTGGCCGGCGGAGGTGCTGTGAAGAGGAAGAAGACGACCGGCGGAGAAGGAGAAGGGATCGGGTGGCGGTTTGAGGAGAGAAATCGTCGGGTTGGGGAAAAAATAAGAAGTTCGGCGAAAACAAAAGAAAATGAAAAAAGAAAGAATAAATAAATTCAACTTTTCCTCGTTAAAACGGGGTAGCCCAAACAGGCTTTCCCGGACCCCATTTTTATCCCCGATAACTCGTCCGTACGAGCTTCGAAAAATTCTCGAAAAATTTTCAAAAATTCTGGAAAATTCCCTTATTAATATTCACCTATTTTCGGTATTTTACAAGGTCATAGGTTGCCCGTTAGATTTTGGCAACATGATACTTATGGTTGATTTATTAGTGCTGGAAATGGTCGAGTTCGACATTATCCTTGGTATGGATTGGTTGTCTACATATAATGCCACTGTTGATTGCCAGATGAGGGTGGTCACTTTCCGACCTCCGAACCAACCCTCGTGGGATTTCACTAGCATCAGGGACGTTGGCATATCGATCATTTCAGCGATTCAGGCTTAGAAGCTGCTGTCACATGGCTGTCAGGGATTACTTGTGTCTATGATTAATACTGACGACAGCAGTAGTTCCCAGCTCTCAGATGTTCCGGTTGTCCAAGAGTATCCCGATGTATTTCCAGATGAGCTACCGGGCTTGCCTCCTTGAAGGAAAGTAGAGTTTGCTATTAAGCTGATTCTGGGGACCGCTCCAGCATCGAAGGCTCCATATCGTATGGCACCGAAAGAGTTGGACGAGCTAAAGGTCCAACTCCAAGAGTTATTGGATAGGGGATTCATTCGCCCTAGTGTTTCTCCATGGGGTTCTCTGGTATTATTTGTTAAGAAAAATGATGGTACTCTGAGATTATGCATCGATTACAGGCAGCTGAACGCAGTGACCATCAGAAATAAGTACCCTTTACCGCGGATCGAGGAATTGTTTGATCAGCTCAGAGGTACATCAGTGTATTCTAAGATTAATCTGCGATCCGGGTATCATCAGCAGAGAGTTAGAGAATTTGATATTCAGAAGACAGCTTTCCGTACCAGGTACGATCATTATGAGTTTACCATTTGGGCTTACCAATGCGCCAGTGGTATTTATGGATCTGATGAACCATGTCTTTCTGGAGTATCTGGATCAGTTTGTTATCGTTTTCATCGATGACATATTGGTTTACTCGCATTCCGAGGAGGAGCATACACAGCATCTTCGTATAGTCTTGGAGACTCTTCGATGACATCAGCTGTACGCGAAGTTCAGCAAGTGTGCATTCTGGTTATCCTCAGTCAGTTTTCTGGGACATGTGGTCTCGAGCAGAGGTATTTCAATAGACCCTCAGAAGATCGAGGTTGTCACCAGTTGGGAGCAGCCGAAATCAGTACAAGAGATCCACAGTTTTCTGGGACTAGCAGGATATTACAGACAGTTCGTCGAGGGTTTCTCCCAGATTTCTATGCCACTGACACGCCTTACCAGGAAAGGCGTGAAGTTCATGTGGTCCGATGATTGCGAGACCAGCTTCCAGGAGCTGAAGCGGAGATTAGTGTCGGCTCCAGTGTTGGTTTTACCTTCTGGAGAGGATGGATTTGTATTCTACACCGACGTGTCTCTTCAAGGTTTGGGTGCTGTTCTGATGCAGCACGGCAGGGTAATCTCCTATGCTTCTCGACAGTTGAAGGAACATGAGAAGAACTACCCAGTTCATGATCTGGAGTTAGCTGCCATCATCTTTGCTCTGAAGCTTTGGCGGCATCATTTATACGGCATTACATTTGAGATTCTTACTGATTATAAGAGTCTCAAATATATTTTCACCCAAAAAGAGCTTAATCTCCGACAGAGGAGATGGATGGAGTTCCTGAAGGATTATGATTGTACCATTAGCTATCACCCGGGGAAAGCTAATGTGGTTGCCGATGCACTCAGCAGGAAGTCCAGAGGGACTTTGGCTTGCCACCGAGTTTCAGTCACAGACTTAGTTCAGGGTTTCTCCGAGTTGGGCCTTCAGGAGCAGGGATAGACAGAGCAGGGTATTCTGGTTATCATGGTTGCTCAGTCGTCGATCAGGACGAGGATCCGAGAGGCCTAGGCCGGTGATCAGCATTTGGAGTTTATTGGCAGCCAGATTTCTTACGGGCAGCAGACCGAGTTCACTCGAGATGAGGAGGGTATTATTTATTTCCTAGATAGATTATGTGTACCTCAGTCTCACCCGATCTTACAGGAGCTACTTCAGGAGGCTCATCGCTCTCGATTTGCGATCCATCCAGGTGGGACCTGCATGCATCGAGATTTGATGTGTTCCTACTGGTGGAATGGTATGAAGAAAGACATCGCGGAATTTGTATCTAGATGTCTTGTCTGTCAGCAGGTGAAGGCTGAGCACCAGAGACCTACCGGATTACTTCAGCGGATTCCTATTCCTGAGTGGAAATGGGAACACATTACCATGGCCTTTGTGGTGGGTTTGCCGAGGACACGACGAGGCCATGACGCGATTTGGGTAATCATTGATCGATTAACCAAATCCGTGCACTTCTTAGCAATCCAAAAGACTGATTCCCTGGATTGATTGGCAGATCTGTATTGTCGGGAGATTATCAGATTGCATGGTGTCCCTTCGACTATTATTTCCGATAGAGACCCCCGGTTCACGTCTCATTTTTGGCGGAGTCTGCAGCAGACCTTGGGCACTCAGCTCTGTTTCAGTACAGCTTTCCATCCGCAGACAGATCGACAGTCAGAGCGGACCATTCAGACTCTAGAGGACTTGCTGAGATCTTGTGTATTGGATTTCGGAGGCAGTTGGGAGGATCATTTGCCATTGGTAGAGTTCGCCTACAACAACAGCTTTCATTCGGCTATCCAAATGACACCGTTTGAAGTGTTGTATGGTAGGCCGTGTCGGACACCCACCCTCTGGGATGAGGTTGGGGAGGCCCAGCTGTTGGGACCTCATAGAGCTCAGCAGGAGGTAGAGTTGGTCCGTACTATCAGACGGAGGATGTCAGAGGCCCAGGACCGCCAGAAGAGTTATGCTGATCGGAGATGGAGACCCCTAGAGTTCTCTACAGGCGACCATGTATTTATGTGAGTTTCACCCACAAATGGGTGAAGAGATTTGGCCTCAGAGGCAAGTTAGCTCCGTGATACATTGGACCTTTCTAGATCCTGGAGAGGATTGGAGCAGTAGCTTATCGTCTGGCGCTACCACCGACTCTGGTAGGCATGCATGACATATTTCATGTATCTATGCTGAGGAGATATATAGCAGACCCAACACATGTGTTGTCTGATATACCAGTTTCCCTTCAGCCTAATGCCATCTACGAGGAGGTTCCGATACAGATTCTGGACCAGAAGGAGCGTCAGCTGCAAAACAAGAATATTTGACTAGTTAAAGTCGGATGACAGCATCATTCGGACGAGAAGGCTACCTGGGAGCTCGAGGATATAATCTGAGCTCGATACCCCCATCTTTTCACATGAGGTATGTGAGTTAATTACCGTTTAGCATTTATACTTTTATCTGTTGTAAATACTTGCTGATCGTAGATAATGAAATTTGGGGACCAAATTTTTATTAGTGGGGGAGAATGTAAAATACTGAAAAATGGTGAATAATAATAAGGAGATTTTCCGAAATTTTTAGAAATTTTTCGGGAATTTTTCGGAGCTCGTATGACATAGGTTACAGGGATAAAATTGGGCCCGGGAAAGCCTGTTTAGGCTACCCCATTTAAACAAGGAAATGTTGATTTTCCTTTTTATTTTTCTTTCCTTTTTCTTTATTTCTTTTCTCCGTTTTCTTTCCCGACCCACCGAACCCGTGCCTCACCCGCGGGTCGTTTCTTTTCTCTTCCCCAACGGAAGCGCCGACACCGCCGGCCGTTTCTTCCTCTCCTCCCCTCGCGTGCATAACCCCCTGTCAAAGGAATGCCTGAAGCGCCAGCGTCACTTCCCTCTCCTCTGCCCTCGTCGCCTCCTCACCACCGAGATCCCTGAATCACCGCCGAGCCCTAGCTTCTGATCCGCACGTCGCCAGCCGAGCCCTAGATCGGGGGAGATCAGGAACGCACCGATGTTCCTCTTCGACGCCGAGCTTCTCTTCTTCCTCTCCTCCATTGTGTCTCTGCTAACCTTGGTGGTGCCATCTTCCCAGAGAGTTGTGCCCTAGCCACCGCCACCGCACCCTTTGCCACCTCTTAGCAGCGCCGTTTCTGTCCTAGCGCCGGCAGCCGACCCAGATTCACCTCCGACCACTAGCATTTGATTTCTTGCTGTGCTGCCATCACCGGAAAAGAGGATGTTAGGTAAGGATTTTTGGTTAACTTCAATAGCAATCTGGATGCAGGAAAAATTATGGATTAGATGTCTAACTGGTTGGTATTATGGATTGGTTGTAGGAGGGCAGTGACCTAGTTGGTTCCGGCTATCACACCGTCAGTAGCTTGTTGCTGTCTCTGCTTGATCCTTTGGCACTTGCTAGCTGCTGAAGAGGAAGAGGTGAGGGTACTAGCAGTGAGAAATTAATAGCTTATTTGAATGCTTAGTTCGTTGATGCAAGTATAGTAGTGGTTGAATGAATTTGTTGGAACCAAATTTGTATTAGATTAGGTGTATTGACTGGAAATGTTGAGTTTCATTTATGAGAATGATGGATCCAATTTGGGTTTGCTAAATTGGGTTGGATTGTTTAGGACAATCCAAATTAAGGTTCCTAATGAAAATATGATTTCGTTTACCTAGTTATATTTGGAATTAGCTAAAATTTTATGGTTGATGTTACAGGATTCGGATTCGGGACGAGCCCATCGACATAGAGGTTGATTAGCTCGATCTACATTGGAGGCGGGTACCTTGACCTATCTATTTTGATACGTCTTGTTGATATGTTTAGTAGATCTTAACAAGTAGTAATAATTATGATTATATCTGCATTGGCATGTGACTATTTACTTCCGAGCATGTATTGTTTGCTATCTGTTTATTACCTTTATGTTATAGAGGTAGTGACATGCCATGCTCTATGATATACTGGACTGGTTAGATACCCTACTTGACATGTGTACCTAGATCATACTATTTGATCCTCATATCTTGGCACACATTGTATGGAGAGGGATAGGATTAGGATATTTCCTGGCTTAGTGACATGCACCATCTTGCATGATTGCATGCTGAGCAGTTGACAGCTCCATTATTGTTGAGCGCATCGCTAGTTATACGGATCTGCACACACAACCACTCATGGGTTAGTAGTTTTTACTCAGGCAAGGTGCAACAGGTTGCTCTGTTTGGCTCCGTTGGTCCGCTCATGGGTAGTGTGACGCAGCGTGGTAGCCGGCAGGGATCCCTCCCCGTCATCGCGTACCGGGAGATGAGAGCATTGCGCTCCCTCACTATGTTTGAGGTAGGAGGATAGGTGTACTCCCACAGCATCCCGTCCACTCGGTCACTCATCAGGAGCAGTGACGACAGAGTGCACGGTTATCACAGCCCTATCCACTTGGTCTCACCATCGTGTGTGAGATGGCTGACTGGTAGTAGGGGTGACCAGGACATGTTATTGGCATCATATGCATTATTTGCATTTATTGCTTGTGGTTGTTGCACTTTATATGCTGCATATTGGATGGATGCTTTGTTTGACATGCATACAGGTTTTATGATACTTTGGGTTTGACGGCCATGATACCCTTATACCCAGGTTCTAGTTAGTAATGTTACTCCTTATCTTTCTGTTCTGCATTTTCTATATGTTATATCAGGAGACTGTACACATAGTTATGGTTATTTGTTATAGTTTACTATGCATGTCAACTAGGTATTCGCTGAGTGTTGGGCTCACACCCCGTTATTATTCTTTTCAGGTTGAGGCTGTCCGGAAGAGTTCTAGTTGCTAGTCCCCCATCATTGCGCGTTGCGACGAGTTCGCATAGTTTGAGTTTTTCTTATTGTGTTAGACTTTTCTTTTCAGACTTATAGCTTGACATTTGGATCTTGTATATTTTGTTATCGATGGATTTATATTTGGATGATATCGGTTTTGTGCTTTATGAGTGTAGTTGAGTAGGAGTTTTTTCGATGTTTTTCTTATCTATGCTTATGTGTAGTTTTCATTAAAAACTGCGTGGATGTTTGTTATATTTATACTGTTATTGTTTCGGCCGTGTTGGCCGATGAATATGTGGCCCTGAGGGCATTGTAGGAAATTTCATATTGTCACCCGTACAGGGGAGATGCTGCCGAAATTTTCTCTAGCAGGGACTACCTGGGGGCGTGACAGTCAATCTAGTGCTAATGATTATTCATATACAGTAGGAAGACTATCATATTATGGGGTTATACGAGATATTGTTTTACTATACTACTGTTCCTTAAATGTGCCTGCCTTTAGGTGTGATTGGGTCAATCATGGAACTGGTATTAAAATCGAAGATGGTTTTACATTGGTCAACTTACACCAAGGACTAAGAACTTTTGAAAGTGATCCTTTCATTTTAGCATTACAAGCAAAGCAAGTATTCTATTCTAGGGACAATGATGAATCAAATTGATATGCGTTGCTAAAAGCATCGCCTCGGGGTATTCATGACATGAATTTGATTGAAGAGGATGCTTATACGTCATCAATACCTCTTGATGTATCTAGACTTGATATTAACATTACTGAGAATGAACCATATGTAAGGAATGAGTGTGCGGGAATCGATGTAATTGATCCATGACATAAATTTTATAGTGTATATTTTAGAGTTAATTTGTTCTTTTCAAGTTTTATTATACTTTGTTTACTATTTATTATATTTTTCTAGTTGTTTATGTTCAGCGATGATCATGTCATGTAGTAAATCAGCAAGTCATTAATTATAAAACATTCAAAAGATGAGAAAAATGGGTAAAAACAAAGCAAAGCAGTTGTAGATGAAATTCAATTGGTATTGTATTCTATTTTAAATCTTGATTTATTTTAATAAAGTATACTTATACATTTCAATCTCTTTATGCTATTTTGCAGGAAAATATACCTTCTAACAGTCCACTTAATTCATCACAAGATTTTTACGATAAAGAGGGAATTGATGATGACAAAATTGATAAGAAAAAGGGACGTGGTTCATCAAAGTTGAATTTGATTAGTGGCCAACAAAAGCCTAAAGAACTAGAGCGTAATGAATTTGGACAACCGATTAGAGATAATTCAGTGAAGTATGCTTCTTTCCTAGGTTGCATGATAAAAGAATTTGTGTCATATACATTAGATGGAAGGAATGACGTAGATGAAGAAGTAAAGAATAGGATGTGGAATTGTCTTCAGGTAATGTTTTCAGATACTAAATTTTTCTTTTCTGGTATTATTACATAATGTAAACATATTTTTCATGCATCTTAATGTACAGATAAATTATAATGTTGAGGAGTGGGAAAAGCAATCAATCTTTCAAAAGTTGGCTAAGTTATGGTGTGATAGAAAGTCTAAACTACAAATACTTATACGAGAAGCTAATGCTGGTCCAGTGGTTTCACGAAATCTTAGTCTTTTGAAGCCTAAATTTATAGATCAAAATCAATGGGAATTGTTTGTAAAGAGTGTACTATTATCTGTCTTTCAAGTAAGTATTAATTAACAAATCTTGCATTTAATGGTTAAAGTTTCTTTTGTTATTTTATGTGCTTCATATACATTATTTAGTTTTACATCTATATTGTAACATTATTTAGTTTTACATCTATATTGTGACATTATTTAGTTTTACATCTATATTGTAATTGCATGACTATTTAAGGTTGTAGTTTTACATCTGAGATGCTTGACCATGTGGCATCTCCCAATGCATTGACTGCTTTGACAACTTTATCAAAATCTAAGCTTGAAGATATGCTTTTTCTATTTTCATCACTTGCAAGAATGTGTGAGCTATTAGAACCAACCGTATTGTGAGCCAACTTTAAGAGATCGAGTAGACAAATTGGGATGTTTGTGTTGGTTAGGCTTTGATCTAGGGAAAGGTTTATATATAATTGCCATTCTATGATTTCTTGCTCCCTAGTTCAGTTAGAAATGAGAAAAAAACAGAAACTGAGATAAGGGAATCACCAGATGGGGACATTGATCTCAACTTGAGACTTTAGGAATTCTTTAGATTTTGGCTCTCAACAAGTTAGAATGGTAGGGTAACAATCAAGGTGATAGCAACCAAGGTAGCATATTTGGTTTCAACAAGCATATTAGGTCATTATATTTCAATCCTTATGGCTTATTAGGATTCACATAAATCATTTATGCTCTACTTTGGCAACCTCACTGATTTATGCTTCTTATAAATACATTAGGTCATTATATCTCAAGCCCTATGGCTTATTAGGATTCACATGAATCATTTATACTCTGCTTTTGCAACCTCACTAATTTATGTGTCATACATGGCAGTACTACAATAGAAATTGTTTCCACAACTTAGTAGTTATGTCATGCCCCTAGAGGAGTCCTTGCGAGATAAAAATCTGACAACATCTCCCCTGTACCGATGACAATCTGAAGCATACATACATACAAAATACATCAATATAACCATCAGCCCACACGACTGGAATATATACACAACCATGCAGTTATAAACTCAGCCCATTCGGTTGGAACAAATAAACACAATCACGCAATTGTGTGTGTGTGTGTATATATATATATATATATATATATATATATATATATATATATATATATATATATATATTAACATCCCACTCGACTATACTATAAACCAACACAGTGGAAAAATGATAAAGAAAGCCCATACAAACTAAAAAGAGCACACTACTAGCCGGCTAGGCCTTATACAACACCACAACAACACAAAATTCAACTCCACATAATAAACTCGAAAAGATAATCGAATTAATATAACACCAAATACAAAACACGAATAAAGAATAAACGAAACCCGATGCAGTCTTCGGATGTGACGTAGGACCGACAACCAGGACTCTTCCAAGCATCCTTGATTCATCTACCTACTACCTGGAAAAACAAAAATCATTTTGTGAGGTGGTGAGTACTAGGACTCAGCGGATAAAGGAAAGATAGTGCATGAATATAATATCCAAATAGAGAATACTGATAGTATACAGTCTCATAAGAGAAATAGCAGATACTAAAATAAAATCACAATAAATGTTCGTATTTGTAACCATATCCTAGGCTTGTAAACATGTCAGCATAAGTAAGCAACAGCATCATAAGTAAGCAACAACATCATTTGGTATAATAATAACAACGTATGCACGGATGGTCACCCGCCCACCTCTCTGCACCACGACCCCTGTATGGTCGAGAGGCCGGATCGATGACAACTGTACCACTCAAAGGCCGCCACTACTTTTGAGTAACCGAGTGGACAGGTGCTGAGTAGCTAACTAGCCACGCAGCGAAGGGGGTCCCTGTTGCTCGCAACTCCAGCTACCACTACCCATAAGTGGCTGAGTGCAGCACGACAGGACAAGCGACATCTGCTCTAGCTACCACTATCTTGAGTGGCCGAGCGTGCGACCCTGGTTAACGACTCTCTCGATCGCAAGGGAGAATTTGTTGTTAACATGTATGTAATGATATGATGTGCAACATACAACAGTCATCATATACATGTAAACAGAAATCGCGTATGCTACATGAAGCCAGCATGCACAATACAGTACATAAATAAACCAAAATTAAAACATGCAAACATGGTATCTAGTATTTATTACATATCCTGGATAATAAACGAGAGACTGTATAGATATAGAGACGAATATCTTAAACATCGAGTGTAAGTATCAAGCGCAGGAAAATAAGAGTGGAGTCAAGGTAAAAATAGTTTCTTATCCAAAAATAGCTCATGCACCAAGGTCAAAGTACTAAAAGAAACAAAGCAAGAAGTACCTGCCTTTATATGTAGATCGTACCAAATAAATCTCACTTCAAGACGCTCGTCTCGAATCGAAGCCCTGCAATACATGATATACAGATTTAGCTAATTAAATATGAATTAAATAGCTAAATCAAATCCCCAAACTTATTTAAGGTAACCCCAATCGAAATATGATCATTGATTAACCACCTAAACTAGAGTTAAACTGGTTTAACCCTAATTAATGATTAATTCCAACTAATATTAATTCCTTGATCGATCCATGTAGCCATTCATTTACTAAGAAGTCAACTCAACATAAATCCAACATACCTAATAATCCTCATTCAATAATCAAACACTCCAATAATCAATCTAATGATTCTAATGACAAACATAAAATCATGCTATTCAATTAATCCTAATGACACAAATCATACTCATTCCACAACTAAAATCGAATCCAATTCATATAAGAAATTACCTCTATGACTTATCCAAATCCGATTGCATTGTTGTTAACCCGTCACCAGAGAAACTTACTACTAGAAATTCATTGTTGAAGTTATTGTGAAGATGTTGTCGGAAACAAGGTTGGAGTTGCAATGATTGATCCAGCAACTTCCTTATTTTTACTGGAGGTTCACTGCTTCTTCTCTATCTCTACCCAAATAGCAGTCCATTGCCCACTGAAAGGAAGGGCAACAATGACGGTTCATAGAGGTGGCTGTGTCTGGTCTATAATAGAATAAAGGGAACTCTGTGAAGAGGATTTGAAGCTGCCATCAGACACGTAAGGGGAAAACAGCCGGCTGCAATGCTCACCAATAAAACTAATGGTTGGAGCCACATCGATCGGTCAAACAACTATTACCATATCCCAAAGAGAAGATGAAATCGAATCATGACTTACCTTCAATCCAAATCCGGCGAAGAGGAGGAGATGTACCTCATTGATAGAATTGACGTTGGCTTGTCCTAGCTGGGTTAGGCAGGCAGGAGAACCCAGGGGGTGGTAACCCTAGGTCCTAGGGGGAGCTAACCCAAGGCCGAAAGCCTTGGTGGGTCGAGGTCTTCGGGAAAAAGTCCTAGAGTCGGATACTCTAGGTGAAAATCCCAGTGTCGTGGATCGGGTGGAAAGTCTGGACGGGTCGTGGAGCGGACATCTAGCAGAAAGACTTGAAGACTCGGCCCCTGAGCAAAATCCCAGTCGATCTGGAGGATTGAACTAGCAACCGGTATACTCTCCTGAGTGGTGTAGGTGAGGACGCGTTCCTCGTTGAGAGAACAGTAGGCGTCGGTTCTGTTAGAGTGTATACGAAAAGCCTAGCCTTTTGTAAATATTTATTTTGAAATAAAAAATCACATTGGTCAAATGTCTACATTTATATACTAAGTGTAGTTATTCAATTAATTTATATTGTAGACAATATGGTGTGTGGTGTCACACACAGAAGATCATGTTATCAGTTCCTTATAAATAGTAGCTTACGACTAAGATGGATAGGAACAAACCATTGGAATAGTCGTAGTGTAATTTGGTATTAGTTTATCTTGACTATAAAATTACACAAGTACACTCTGAGTGTATTGAGCAGGATCATTTAAGGTAGTTTCTTTTTATACTAACTGCATAAAAGAATAAGACCTTTGTTATTATGGATGTGTGTGCTCTTAATCCTGATATAATAACAAGCGCATATATTTAGTATTTATTTCTTTAATTTATTAGTGGGTGAGATTTAGTTTGATAAATCAATAGGCCCAATAAGTTGGGAAATAATATTATTTATAGTGTGTGTTGTTGATTATAGAAGGAAACTATGTCCTACAATCTAGGTTGATGATGTCCCCAAGAGGAGCTCATGAGAATTGTCATGTAAACCCTGTAGGCAGACTTAGTCTGACATGACAATAAGATTGAATAGTACTACTCTTGGAGTTAGATATTAATTAAGTGAGTTTTCAGTAACTCATTTAATTAGTGGACATTCGATATCTTAAACACAAGGAGATTAACACACTCATGCTAAGAAGGAGCCCATATAGTAATATGAGATTGGTGCGGTAGTTCAATAATAACACTTTAGTGGTATGAGTTATTATTGATGAACTCGAGTTGGTTGTTCGGGGCGAACACAAGAAGCTCAAGTTCATCAGGAGACCAAAACCAATTCCTCCTCTTGGTCTCTGTCGTACCCTCTTATTTATAAAGTCTTATACCCACTTGAACCCAACTTCTTACCCACCTTAAGGTGGCCGGCCAAGCCTAGCTTGGAGCCCAAGCTAGGGCCGGCCAAACCAAGGAGAGATGGGTTCAAGTGGTGGCCGGCCCTAGCTTGGAGGCCAAGAAGGTGGCCGACCACAATAAAAATAAAAGGGATTTTAATTTTAAAATCTTTCCTTATGTGGAAGCCATGATTTAAAAGAGAGTTTTAAAATTAAAATTTTCATTTTATAGTTTCTACAAAGGATTAAGAGAAAGGTTTGATATATTTCCTTATTTGTTGTTAAAAGGAAGATTTTAATTTTAGAGAAAACTTTCCTTTTTGTAATCATCCACATATTTTAATAGAAAGATTTTAATTTATAAAAGTTTCCTTTTATAACCAACCATGAAGGGAATTTTTAAAAGAAAAATTTTTATTTTAAAAATTTCCGAAAACAAATTAGGAAGTTTTAATTTTGTGTTTAAAACTTTCCTTGTTTGGAGGACTTGTAGGGGTCGGCCAGAAGATGGATTAAGAGGAAATTTTGGCAAGGAAAATAAAGAAATTTTAATTATGTTTAAAACTTTCCTTATTTTCCAAGACCAAGGAATATAAAAGAGAGGGTAGAGGTGCCTCACCTAAGAACAAGACATCTATTATTCCTCTCCTCTCTTCCTTGGTGGTGGCTGACCCTCATCCTTCCTCTCCTCCTTTTCTTCTTCTTTGGTGGCAGGCGACATCAACTCTTAGGGAGATTGTTGGTGGCCGGATTTAGCTTGGAGAAGAAGTAGAGAAAGGAGGCTTGGTTTCTTAGCATCCCTTGGAGCTTGGTTGGTGGCCGAAGTTCTTCATCTCAAGGAGATTGTTGGTGGCCGAAACTTGCAAGGAGAAGAAGGAGGCTTGGGTGGATTCTCGTCTCGATAGATCGTCGCCCACACGACGCCCGAGATAAGAAGAGGAATACGATAAAAGATCATGAGGTCTATAAGCTACAAAAGGTATAACTAGTTATTAGTTTCCGCATCATAACTAATTTATTCTTTTGTTTAGATCTTGAAATACCAAACACAAGAGGCTAACGATTCTAGGCTATCGAATTTATGTTTCAATTTTGTGTTTCTTTTATTTTTCGATCTTGTGATTCGATTGTTCTTAATGGTTAAACCTAGGGTTACTATAAGGAGATTTAATATTGAATTTCGTTGAAAGGCTTTGTCTAGGAAGTGGTGGATGATCCCATACCCAAGAAGGTCTAGTGCCTCGCTATGTTTAACCTGGAAGCTGATCTCTGAAATAAATATTTAATCGAATTTGTAACATGGGTGGATTTAGATTAATAATGTTAAGCATCATTTGCGATCCAAGTCTAAACGTCTAAGAACAGATAAGTTGAATTTGGAATCAATAATGTTAAGTTCTGTTTGCGATTCCAAATTTAATTTCTAAAGAACACAATAGGTTTTTAGGAAAGGTTCAGGACTTGTACAAAATTTTTGTATAGGGGAACCGGTACGATATTCCGAGTAGCAACCAACAGGTTCGACCTAGGGTTTCCGGTCGAAAATCTGAAGTCAGAATCAAATAGTCCGAAGACTGTCAAATACTTCAGTTATCATGTTTATAGTGTACTAACTTTGTTTTATAGGATATGTTATTATTTTGTGGACTAACGTATCTTGTAGGGACCAAAGAGCAAGTTTTGCCTCAGAAGAACAGTGCCCGAGGTGCTCTCCATGGAGCTTAGAGGCACCTTAGGTGCAAGGCTGAGGAGTCTTCACAGCAGAGCTGGAGGCGCCCTCTAAAGGAGTTGGAGGCGCCTCGAATGGCATTGGAGGTGCCCTCAAGGCCATCGGAGGCACCCTCAAGTGGATGAGCGACGAAGAAGTCAGGCCTTATCCACGTGCGGCTGACCCGGTGATTGGAGGCTCCCTCAAGGGCCTTGAAGGCTCCCTCAACAGCCTATAAAAGGCAGTCTCGAGTAGCAGCATGGATAATTAAGTTCTAAGCAACCTTTCTTCAATGCACTGCTAACGAGATGATCCGGCTAAGCTACAACAAGACCCCGACGACCCGAAGCTGTGAAACTTCAATTCTTTTTTGTCAGTATAGCTTTTTCAATACTGTCATTGTAATAATTCTTGTAATATTTGCGCGATTATAGTTGTTGCCCAAAGTAAACACTCAACGAGCGTGGACCTTGGAGTAGGAGTCGCCCTAGGCTCCAAACCAAGTAAATCTTGGTGTCTTCTCTGTGTGTGTGTTATTTATTATTCCGCTGCATTTACTCCTAAGTTTTCCGAATACAAAAAGTGAAAGTCATGAGCGCTATTCACCCCCCTCTCTAGCGCATCTCGATCCAACAAACACTTCTATGTGTCACTGGACAATGCACTGCATGCATAAACAATGTGCTAGCAAGGTGCCATCACCACCTGTGTGAGCCATTGCACTATTTGATTGTGCAATATTAAGTGATTCTCAATGCGCAAACCTAAAATTCATCACATGAACCTCTTTTGCATTCCGACAACACCTCTTCAAGAGTTGCTTCACATACTCATTTGTGTTTGAGCTACTTGCACAGGTTTATACCAGTTGAAGTAATTTTGTTGTAGAATAAGGAATCATCAACTGCTATAAGTGTGATTGTTGTACCAATTTTATTGTTATCCTTCGTATAATAGGATCTTCTCATTTATCCCTGTGTTTCCCCCCAATTTAAAGTTTCTATATAAACTTTTTTGTGAGCCACTTGCGAATGTTAACTTACATGCTGTCCCTTCCATGCAACATCTTCTAAAATTAAAATGTTCATGTTGCTTTATGTTATTTTGATTTACTCTTTTTTAGAGGGGTTATTAGTACTTTTGTTACTTTCTTTCCATTTCATATTTTATCTTTTATATCTTAATTACTACTATTTATTTTCATTTCCTTTGTCTAAGTAATTATTATTTATTGATCCAATGAATAATTAATTATATATGAATATGTTAGATATTTTTTTATTCTCAAGAAAAAAGTATAAAATTCAGAACAATGAGAAAAACAATCAAGACCATATTCATACAATGAGTCGTACAGTTTATGCCCGTTTGGCTTGCATGATGTTAAACAATTTTATTTATCAAATTTTATACAAAAACTTTTACATATACACTTAATTAGTAACATTATTTGTTCTAACACTGGTTATTTATTTTATACTTAAGGAAAAAGCAAGTCATGCAGATACACCAATTACATAATCAAAAGTTTGGATTAAAGGTCACAAGAAGAAAAATGGAGAACCTAGTAGTAAAGCAATTGGAGAGAAAATGGTAATAAAACCATCTCTTTATTATTTGTAGAATTTGCAAAAAAAAAAACACACAATCTAAATTTTTTATTTTATCATTTTTAAAAGTTATCTTTTTTTATTTGCAGAAAGAAATAGAACGGTGTCCACTTGAATCTCACAACTCAACTAACATTCTTGATGATGTAATTAGTCTTGTGTTTGGCAAGGAAGCTCAAGGTAGAGTGTGCGGAATGGGATTTGGAGTAACACCATCCAAAGTTGGAGCATTTGTACTGTTGAAAAGATTTTGGACAAAGGCTATATTTATAGTCTTGGTCGGGACGCCCTGAGGGTTCCGGCCGCCCTAGGGGGGATAAACTTTATCCCCCAACATTCAGATCAAGTCAAAACTCGATCCTGGGAAAAAGTCAACTCCGGGCGCCCCAGACTGTTCCGGGCGCCCGGCTAGGAAAGTCAACCCCGTTGACTTTTTCTAGTCCGGGTCTTCTGCTCCGGCTCCGTTCGCCTCAGACCGAGTCTTCCGCTCGCTTGGACCGCGCGACCGACTAGAAAGGGGGTTGGATAGGCTGAAAATAAAACGTAAAATCTTTCTCGAACTCTTAAACTAACACTTGGATAAATTAGCTAAAAGAAAATAAATCAAAAAAGACAAGGCACATTGGGATTGAGTTGGTTACAACCGGGGAGGTTGTTAATCCAAGGAAGATGATCGCACTAAAAACTCCTTCGGGCAGAGAAGCCTCGTACAACGATGAAGCGCACAAAAAGAAGCTAAACTACAGATGAAGTACACAAGTGTTGAAAGAATTGCTTCAGTTCTGATTGTTGAAAAGCTTCTGGACCAAGGCTATATTTATTGCCTTGGTCGGGGCACCCTGAGGGTTCCGGGCGCCCTGGGGGGGATAAACTTTATCTCCCAACATTCAGATCAAGTCAAAACTCGATCTTGTGAAAAAGTCAACTCCGGGCGCCCGGAAAGGTTCCGGGCACCCCGGAGGGGTCCGGGCGCCCCGGAGGGGTCCGGGCGCCCCGGACAGCTCCGAGCGCCCCCACTAGAAAAGTCAACCCCATTGACTTTTTCCAGTCTGAATCTTCTGCTCCGGCTTTGTTCGCCTCAGACCGAGTCTTCCGCTCGCTTGGGTGATCTCTGCCATCCGGAATAGGGCTCACCCGAACCCAACTTCCGGTCTTCTCGAGCAGGCTTCCGTTCCAGCTTCTCATCCCTCGGAATCGCCGCGTACTTCCTTCTCGTCCGCCAGCGTACTCATCTGCAGTCTTCATCCCTCGGTCGCACCCCATGCCGATCTTCTCGCTAGCTGCGTCTCTTGCTCCTCGAGCAGTCTTCCGCTCCGGCTTCTTATCCCTCGGAACCACCGTACGCTTCCTTCTCGTCCGCCAACGTACTCTTCCGCAACGCCTCGTCCCTCGGACGCACCGCGTGTCGTCCTTCTCGCTAGCTACGTCTTTTGGTTAACTACCTATGCTCCTAAGCTCCTGCATACTTAGACACAAGGTTATAAACACACAAGACCTAACTTAACTTGTTGATCACATCAAAACAAACCTTGGGGTTTCAACAATCTCCCCCTTTTTGATGTGTGCAATCCAAGTTAAGCTAGGGTTAAATAGACATGAAAATAAACAAACTAAATTTTGAATTAAGTGCAAAAAGATAGAAAATTGTCTACCTCCCCCTAGACTTATACTTTTCCGTCTCCCCCTTTAATCACATAAAAATTGGGGTTCCGAAAAGAATCTAAGGGTAAAAATTTCTAACTTTCTTAAAAAAAAATTCTAAGTTTGAATAAACTCTAAGTTAGAGAATTTGCAAAAAAAATATTCTTTGAAAAAAAATTTTCTAACTTAAAAAAAAAATTAAGTAAAAAAAATTCTAACTTTAAGAAATTTTGCAAAAAAATTTTTTTGAAAATTTTTCTAAGTAAAACAAATTTTGAATTTTTTTTAAAAATGTTACATTTTTATTTCAATATTTTGGCTTCCAAGTCATGGCGAGGTACTAGGCCTTCTTGGTTATTGGAGCAACAACCACTTCCTTAGACAAAGCCTCATAAAGAAATTCATTATTTAATTTTCTCACTGAAAGCGCTAATTTTGATTAAAATTTAGGCTAAGCAAGATTTAGGAACCCAATATAGGTTCTAGTCTACTGGATTAACCAAAAATTTCATAGAGATATATTTTCTTAAAATATTCCTAATTTGTCCCTGGTGATATCTATAATACCAATTTAAATTATTAAACTTTCTAAAATTTATATTAGAAAGGCATGCATGATTTTTCAAGTTATCTACTTGAATTTCAGATTTTCATTTTCTGATTTCAATTTCTCATTTAACTTTATCTAATTCTTCTAAAGGGCAAGATTTAGCTAATATTATTTTTAAATTCTTAATTTCTTTTTCTAACTTGCAGTAGTCTCTAGTTAGCAACTTAACAAACTTACAAAGTTTATTAGGAGGAAGAGATCGTACCTCACTTACCTTGTCGATCTTGTTGTCCGTGTCTCCCCCTGAACTACTACTTTCTTCCGACGTAGCTCCCCCTTCATTGAGGCTCTCGATGCTCATCTTGGAAGAGCTTGAATCGTAGTCATCATCTTGATGACTCGCCATTAATACGAGTCCTGAGAACGCCTCGACTTCTGATTCAGACGACGTATCGTCCCACGTCGCCTTTAGGACCTTGCGCTTTTGGACAGGCTTCTTACCTTTTTCTGTGTCCTTGTTCATTAGCTTGGGGCAGTTGCCCTTGACATGCCATTCTTCATCGCAGTGGTAGCAATGGTCCTTTTCTTTCTGCCCTACGGATGGTTAGTAGTTCTAGTTTTACAAAGCATTTTAAACCGTCTTATCATCATTACCATTTCCTCGTCGTCGAGAGAAGATTCCGACTCAGGTTCATCTCTCGATGCTTTGAGGGTGACGTTGTTCTTGGGCTCCTTCGTACCTGCACATCTTGATTCATGTACTTTAAATGTTGAGAAAAATTCTTCTAGTGTAATTTTTTCTAAATCTTTCGAAATGTAAAAGGCATCTACTAGTGATGCCCATTTTGGATTTCTCAGAAAAGAATTTAAAGCGTACCTTAGCGAATCTCGGTTGCTTACCTTTTCTCCGAGATTCAACAGCCCGGTGATGATCTCTTTGATTCTAGAGTGCAGATGCGCAACTGTCTCGTCTTCCCCAAGTCGCAGGCTGGTGAGTTGATTGCAAAGTAGATCCCGTCTAGCGAGCTTGGCTTCGGACGTTCCTTCATGCAACTCAAGGAACTTCTCCCAAAGTTCCTTTGCTGAGTCATAGTTCCCGATCCGGTTGACTTCTTGTGGCGGAAGAACGCTTAGCAGATGGTATTCTGCTTTGCCGTTCGCCACGTAGTCGACTTGTTCTTTTTTCGTCCATTGATATTTTTCTTTACCCTCTGGAGCTACAAAGCCAAATTCGATTATTAAAATTAATTCAAAATAAGTTGTAACGAATACTTGCATTCGCTTTTTCCAGGTAGCGAAATCCCCTTTGAATGCCATTATCTTTGCTTCGATTGGCGGTTAGTCCTCCTGAAGCGCCTTGGCTCTGATACCACTTGTTGGATCGAAAAGAATTTAGATATCTCCACAATTGCATGATATTGTCCACTTTGGGCCTAAGCTCTCATGGTTTTACTCTTGGGCTCTACCCAAAAGGCCTCATGCCAATGGAGATATCTTTCTCTTATAAACGCATGATCTTTTCCATGTGTTTTCAATGTGGGACTATGTTTGCAATCTTGTAACCCCAATATGTACAAGAAAATGGAACTGTTAAACGACTTGAAAGTACGATAAATAACCTTCAACAAGAAATGCAAGAAATGAGGTTTTTGTTTTTTTCAAAATATGAGGCAACAAAATGAGCAAGAACAGGTTAGTAATTAAAATAAAATATATAATATGGAAAAGTTTGTCATCAATTGTCTTAATTACTTTGAGTTATTTTGTATTCTTGTTTGTAAAATTATCTTATGGTGATATTAATTGACACAATTTGTTTATAAAATTAGGTTGCTAGCGGTGGCATTGGTAGCGGTATTGGTAATGATGTTGGTGGCGGTGGTCTTGGAAAAAAAAGTAGTAATGTTAACCAACCTCTAACTGTAGCTCAGGTAATTATTTTGTAATTTTTGTTTTCTAAATTACATATTTTTTATAAAATAGATTTGGTAGAATTAATAATTTTGTATTGTTATACAATCAAAAATGAAGGATGTGAGTCATGGAGATATCAGGCATAATGCTAAATGTAAGCTACTTCATTGGTGCGTTGATGGAGTTGTGGCAGAAGGTCAAATTACATCTACAGATCCAAACCCAAAAGTGCATCACGTTCTTCTTGGTGGATCATGTTGGAAGTTTGGATTGATAAAGTTTTTGTAGAGAAGGTGGACCTAATTAGACCAAATGGTGAAATGTGTTTTCTTGAGGATGCAATAGGAAGTACAGTAGCTTGGTTATCTAAGTTTATAGTTGTGTATGACTGATATGTTAGGATGTATACTAAAAGCCTAGCTTTTGGTATAAACATTTATCTAGAAATAAGAATCACATTGGTCAAATGTCTACATTTATGATAAATGTAGTTGTTCAATTAATTTATATTGTAGATAACATGGTGTGTGGTGTCACACACAGAGGATCATGTTATCAGTACCTTATAAATTATAAATAGTAGCTTATGACCAAGATGAAAAGGAACAAACCATTGGAAGGTCGTAGTGTAATTAGGTATTAGTTTATCTTAACTATATAATTACACTAGTACACTTAGAGTGTATTGAGTAGGACCATTAGAGGTCGTTTCTTTTATACTGACTTTATAAATGAACAAAGACCTCAGTTATTATGGAAGTGTGTGCTCTTAATCCTAATATAATAACAAGCACATTTATTTGATATTAATTAATTAAAACTCTACTTGTTTGTAGCTGTAATGACCCAATTTTCCCTATTTCGAGTTCTAAATGTCTTCAAAAACATTTAGAAATACTTTTAAAATATTCTAGAGATTTTTATAAATTTTTAGAGTATTTTTACGTAATTTTTGGAGGTCGTTTGGTATTTTTACAAAACGAAAGAAGTTTAGACAAAAATTGTGTAAGTCAAGATTCGACCCGTAGACCTCGGACAAGTCATAAGCCTTAAAGAAGCGAGGCAACCAAGTGAGCCGCGGGTCTTTTGTGAATATATATGGAACGAAATGTATATATGCAGTAGTTGGAACATTTAAAAGAAATTCAAAAATGAAGGCGTGGCTGAGGGATCGAAGCTGCGATCTGTGGCTTCGGTTAAAAGCTAGTTGACAGCTGTGCCAGCGAGTTTTGTTAATTAAGGAAAGAACGGGAATAATTTAAAGGATAGTTGATAATAGAAATATTGGAGTTATAAAGGGAGAACTTAGGGCTTGATTTCCCGTGACCTAATTTCTACCTCTCTTCTTCCTCACGCGTGCGCGGCGCCGGCTCCTCTCGGGCGGAATTGAAGAACGAAGCTAGGGCTTCGTCTCGGTGGCCGGCCAAGGGTTCAATCCAAGAAGTTCTTCCCGTCTTCACGAACTCTCGTCGAAGAGAGCACGGAGGATGCAAGGAGCCGCTGGAATTTGAGCTGGCCGAGCCCTAGATTTCTCTTTTTCGGTTGTAAGTCCAAGAACAGCGAGGTGAGTTGCTACTCACCTGCAGTAGGAGTAGTTCCGCGAGCTTTGATTCTTCCTTGTTTGCTTTCGGGATTTGTAGTTTGATTTTGGTAGATTCATTCGGACTGGGTGATTTTGTTTCCCTGAGTTGTTGTAGGAGTGGTTTCGGATTTATGTTAGTCCTTGTGTTGATTTCGGAGCATGTTTCATGAAGCTTTTATTTTTCTTTGTTTGCTGCCGTGAACCCAAAAGAAAGAAGAGAAGGATTAGTTTAGGTTAGGCATGAAGAACAGTTACAAAATTTAGGTTTCCAGTAGCAATTTATCCTATTAGCAGCACATTGGTATCCTTTTGGTTGTCTGTTGTGGTTTTCATGAAGCAATTAAAACCTTGAATTGTTCCTTACCAATCTGATAAAGCATAATTGGAAATTTTGGGTTGCTTTACAATAAGGGTTGAGCTATGAAGGTGTTATTTAAGTTTGTTTTAATTTTACAACAAGATGAAGTTGATGCTTCATCTTTGGTTGTCAATGCTTTTCAAATTGTGCTGGAATAAATTAGATAGTTGAGGCATAATCAACAACCTAAATTGTAGCATTCCAGTTTTAGTTACCCTTGGCCACCTTAGGCGCTTGAGCAGTTTTATTTGTGTTATTTAGAGGGCACGAACAACCTTTAGTCTAAGTACATAGTATTAGTTTTCTTTGCTATCTAACAAACATGATCAGCCCTATGTTTAGCATTTTCTGTTTAGACCTTTTTGTGCTAATTTAATGAGCATGAATTGTTTTTTTTTAGCATTGGTAGATTATGTTTATTATTCCAGTAGGAGTGAAGTTCGGGGTTTTCTTAGCTGCAATTTAGTATTGTTGTGGCTGCCGTGAGCAGGATAGTCCTTGATCATGTTCTGGATTTTGATACATATGCTTATATGTGTTAGTGAGCTTTTAATAGCTCTTTAATCTAAAGCATATAGTTAGTTGTCATTGCTATTTTAATAAGATGAATAGCCATGTATTTTAGTGGAATGATTATGTGTTCCATTAAATCCTCTTGGATTATAAGTAAGAAAAAACCAAGGTCTTAAATTGATCCTAAATTCCAGAAGTTTAGGATTAAAAACACACTAAGTGTTTGAATAAATGCCAAGACATTTTATTATAAGAGAATTAAAGAATAACAAGTATAAGGAAGTAATAGTTAAAAAGAAAATAAGTATTTTACTTTTAAATGGCATGTACCGGACACAAGGTCCATTCGGTGGGCTCCTAGATCGCCCCTAGGCACAAGATCGCCTAGAAGTACCTTAGTAGTTTCGGGATTAGCTACCTCGACTCTTATTAAGGATGTACGCAAATTGGTACAATGTCGGGCCCAAGAGAAGTTTATTATTATTTTGAAATATAAAAGTATTAAACAAGTGAAACAAGCTTCACATATGTTTAGAATTAGTAAGTTTAGTTCTTCTTATATCCAGCATGCAGTATTAGTTTGTATGATTCCTTTATTGGTTTATGAGCATGATTAGCTATACATGTTTAGTATTTCAGTTAGTATGATTCCTTTATTGGTTTATGAGCATGATTAGCTATACATGTTTAGTATTTCAGTTACTATGATTCCTTTATTGATTTATGAGCATGATTAGCTATACATGTTTAGTATTTCAGTTAATATGATTCCTTTATTGGTTTATGAGCATGATTAACTATACATGTTTAGTATTTCAGTTAGTATGATTCCTTTATTGGTTTATGAGCATGATTAGCTATACATGTTTAGTATTTCAGTTAGTATGATTCCTTTGCTATGTATGAGCATGAGTAGCTTTACATGTTAGCATTCAGTTTTAGCATGTTTTTATTTATATACATGCATATCGAGTTTTTTGTGTGTTAGATAGCGCTCACTAAGCTTTATGCTTATAGTTTGCATTTCCTCCTACTGCAGATAAAGGAAAAGCCAAAACGATATGAAGGAGGCGACAAGGGGAGGCTTGATGGGCGTGTGATGTTTGGACTATGGAGTGATCTAAGAAGTTGTCAAGAATTTATTAAGAGTGTTTTGGTTTAATTGTTTAAAGTATTTAGAACTTGTACATGTTACTTTTTGGATTGTTTTGTCGTGTTTTGATAGAGTTGGTTTCCTTTGGTATTTTGCTTCTTTTTGTTATATATAAACTACGTGGTTGTTTGAAATAAGTTCCAACCGCCTGTGGCTGCGTATATAGTGTTTGTATATCAGTTTAAGGTCACCGGTACAGGGGAGACTCTGTCGAAATTTTTCGGTAGGGTTTTCATGTGGTTTTTTAATTATACCGGTTAAGTAGAGTTAGTAGTTAAGTAGCATCCACCTTTAGAGTAGTAGTAGTAGTGTAGAAGGTGGGTCGTTACAGTTGGTTTCAGAGCAGTTCCCATTCTCCAGCATCACACACACATCAGCATCATCCTTGCCGTCTCCAAGTAAGAAAGTATTTAAATTCTTTCTTTATTCTGCTTTCCTTATTATTAACTGCAGTATAGAGTATTTGTTTTGAATGCTTAAGTAAGATAGAAGATTTCGTATCCCTTTTCTATATTCATATATAAGTATGATTAGAAGGGTTAGAGAAGCTATCAAGCCTTTTCCTCTGCATAATTAGATGTCAAGAAGAGGACGTCCTCGTACCGTTCATACTGAGGACCGAGTTCAGTAGAACGAAGAGCCCAGAACCCCTACACCTATTCTCTCTGAAGTTGTTGCTCAACTTCAGAGACAAGTAGCGAGCAGCAGCAAGTGATTACCAATCTAATGGCCAATCAGAAGTCAGCTCCTCCCACTTCCCCAACCATTAATGTGGAGACCCTAGTGGTGACTGAAGTCCTATTGGTTGCCCTAGAAGTCGCTACAACACCTAGAAGACAAGAAGCATACCTCATCCAGTGGCTGAAGCTGAAACCAGAAAGATTCTCAGGCACGACTGAGCCCTGGGATGCCCAGGCTTGGTTCAAGATATTTGAGAGAATAATGGAGCTTCTTGACTGGCCAGAAGTCGAGAAGGTTAAGTGTGCCTCTTTCTGCCAATCTGGAGGTGCTTGTATGTGGTGGGAGCGAGTGGAGAGTAAGAGAGCAGTCAACCAGATGAGCTGGGTTGACTTCGAGATAGAGTTTTACGAAAAAAGTCCTCTGTCAACGGATCACCAATAAATAGTATGAGGAGCTTATGGAATTCAGACAAGGTGACCTACCAGTAGAAGAAGCGGTCAAAAGATTTAACAGGCTAGCTTACCTTTGCCTAGAGTTAGTAAGTACAGTGAATGATGCTCCGAATGCTGAGACCAGAAATAGCACCTAATGTGAGTAGTGAAACTCATCGACCATAGATTGGTGAAGAGCTGGTCAGTAGGGCATTAGTGAGCACTATCTGAACAACAACAAGGCACAACAAATGCAACACAAGCCAGTCAAGATAGAAGACAAGACAGTGGGGAAACAGAGAACCCAGTCAAGTAATCAGAACTGGAAGGACAAAGATAACAAAAAAAAGACCCAAGCAGGAAGATGTTCGAGTAGTCTGTGAGTATCCAAAGGTATTTCCAGAAGGGCTACCTGGACTATCTCCTAACAGAGAAGTGGATTTTGAGATTGAATTGGTTCCTGGTACCGGTCCAATTTCAAAAGCTCCATATCACATGTCTCGCAGCAGAGTTGAAAGAGTTACAAGCAAAACTACAGGAGTTACTTGACAAAGGCTCCATTCGCCTAGTCACTCACCTTGGGGAGCTCCTGTGTTGTTTGTCAAGAAGAAAGATAGATCTATGCGGATGTGCATAGATTACAGAGCTCTGAATCAAGTGACGATCAAGAACAAGTACCCCCTTCTCAGGATCGACGACTTATTTGATCAGTTGAGAGGGGAAACAGTGTTATCAAAGATAGACCTGCGCTCTGGGTACCATCAGTTGAAAGTGAAAGAAAGGGATATACCTAGAACGACTTTCAGGACCAGATACGGACACTACAAGTTTATAGTCATGCCTTTTGGTGTGACTAATGCACCAGCAGTTTTCATGGACCTGATGAACAGAGTGTTCAGAGAATACCTTGACAAATTTGTCATTGTGCTCATCGACGACATTCTAATCTATTCCAGAACCCCAGATGAGCATGGCACGCACTTGAGGATAGTACTGCAGACTCTTCAGCAAAAGCAGCTTTACGCTAAATTCTCAAAGTGCGAGTTCTAGTTGGAGCAGGTGGCGTTTCTAGGTCACATCATTTCTAAAGAAGGTATCCAAGTGGATCCAGCCAAAATAGAAGCGGTAAACAACTGGCATAGACCCAAGAACGCCAGAGAGATCAGAAGTTTCCTTGGTTTAGCTGGGTACTACAGAAAATTTGTGGAGGACTTTTCCAGGATAGCCTCTCCACTAACAGCCCTCACCAGGAAGAACAAGAAGTTTGAATAGTCAAACAAATGTGAGCCGAGTTTCCAAGAACTCAAGAGGAGACTGACCAGTGCTCCCATTCTGACCGTTCCAGAGAGTGACAAGAGTTTTGATATCTACAGTGATGCTTCCAAGATGGGTTTAGGAGCTGTTCTCATGCAAGAAGGAAAAGTTATAGCTTATGCTTCCAGACAATTCAAAGATTATGAGAAGAATTACCCCACTCATGATCTTGAACTGACAGCTGTGGTCTTTGCACTGAAACTCTGGCGATATTACTTGTATGGAGTCCAGTGCAGAATCTTCACATACCATCAGAGTTTAAAATATTTCTTTACCCAGAAGGACTTAAACATGAGACAACATAGGTGGCTAGAGTTGGTCAAAGATTATGAATGTGAAATCCTCTACCACCCAGGCAAAGCTAATAAAGTGGCAGATGCACTAAGCAGAAAATCCAGTGTATCCCTGATGTCTTTGTCATCATTAGCCCTACCACTGCAGAAGGAGTTGTCAGACTTTGGAATGGAAATTATTTATGGGCAACTCTCTGCATTGACCTTAGAGTCAACCCAGCTTGAGGATATACAGAGAAAGCAAAGTGAAGATCCAGATATCCAGAAGATCAAGCAGGGGATACAAGAAGAAGATACAGAGTTTAGAGTATCAGACAGTGGAATTCTTTATCAGGGGAGCCGCCTTTGTGTCCCCAATGATGAAGAGCTGAGAAAGAAAATTTTAAAGGAAGCTCATAGTACACCTTACTCCATGCATCCTGGTTCTACCAAGATGTACCAAGACGTGAAACAGAGGTTCTGGTGGTCTGGACTCAAAAGAGATGTTGCTAAATATGTCAGTACCTGCTTGACATGTCAGAGGGTCAAAGTAGAACACCAAAGACCAGGAGGAGTTCTACAGCCTCTCCCAATCCCTGAGTTGAAGTGGGAAGACATATCCATGGATTTCATAATAGGTCTCCCAAGAACCACAAATGAATATGATGGCATATGGGTAATAGTAGACCGATTGACCAAGTCTGTTCATTTCCTAGCCATCAAGGTGTCCCACTCTATAGAGCAGTTGACCTAGCTATATGTTAAGGAGGTGATCAGACTTCACGGGGTTCCTAAATCTATTGTTTCTAATAGAGATGGACGCTTTACCTCACATTTTTGGGAGTGTGTTCAGAATGCACTAGGCACCAAACTCAAGTTTAGCACAACCTTCCATCCTCAGACTGATGGACAGACAGAGCGAGTAAATCAAATTTTAGAAGATATGCTCAGAGCTTGTGCACAAGATTTTAAGGGAAGTTGGTGTAAGTATCTATGCTTAGCTAAGTTTGCCTGCAACAATAGCTATCAGGCCACCATCAAGATGACACCTTATGAGGCGTTGTATGGTAGGAAGTGCAGATCACCCATTTGCTGGCAAGAAGCAGGTGAAAGAAAAGAAAAGGAAGTAGAACTTGTTGGACCCCATGGTAGTTTTGATGTGATCAACCAAGTTAGTTAGGTCCTGTTGTGTTTGATCCCTGTGTCTGAGTGTGCAGGAGCTTAGGAGCACAGGAAGTCGAGCGGAAGATGCAGCTAGCGAGAAGGACGGCACGGGAAGGGAGCCGACGGACTCGGTGCGTCCGAAGGACGAGAGAGCTGCGGGAGAGTCCTCCGGTGGGCGTGAAGAGCGTGTGCGGCGTTCGAGGGACGTTAAGCCGGGACGGAAGGCTACTCGATGAGAAGGCCGTGAATTGGGTTCGGGTGAGCCCTATTCCGGTTGGCCGTAATCACCCAAAATAACGGAGCTTCGGAAGCCCAAGCGAAGAAGAAAAGGAGTCAAAAGAGGCTGGAAATTACTGTAACAGAAAGTTACTGTAGCAGAAGTTACTGTACCTTGAAGGCGCCTTAAACAAGCTTGAAGGCGCCCTTGAAGGCGCCTTCAAGCCTGTTCAAGGCGCCTTGAACAGTCTGTTTTGACCGTTTGCCCTGCGGATAAAGTTTTATCTGCTGACCGAGCTGGAGGCGCCTTAAACCTTGTTGGAGGCGCCTTGGACCCTCGGGATAGACTTTCCAGGAGCTATAAAAAGGCCCATAGAGCTAGGAATTCAATAACAACTCAAGCAATCAATCTGTAATCAATTCCTAGCAACTAAGTGAGCGTTCTAAGTGTAAAAAGGCTTCTCCGCCTACAGTAAAGGAGATTCTGATAGTAGAGCTTTTTCATCGCCCTGGATTAACAACCTCCTTGGTTGTAACCAGGTTAAATTCTGTTTCTGTTTCTTTTTCTGTCTCCTTAATTTAGTTGTTATTTTATTGCTGATTTAAATTCTGAGTTGAAATCCGAGGAGGGTATAGTTTGTTTTTGTTTTCAGCAATTCACCCCCTCTTGCCGGTCTCCGCTGCACCAACAAGTGGTATCAGAGCCTGATCGCCTCAGAAGGACTAACCGCCAACTGAAGCACTATGATCAAGATGATGGCCGGAGCGAACATCCATCCCCCGAAGTTCGACGGAGACTTCGCCACTTGGAAGCGCAAAATGGAGGTATTTTTTAAAACGGATTTTGATATTCTTATTACAATGAAATATGGTTTTGCAGCGCCGAAAGACAAAGAAGAAAACACATGGAGCAAGAAGGAGCAAGCCGATTTCATCTCCAACGGAAAGGTAGAGTTCCACCTGCTCAGTGTGCTTCCGCCGCATGAGGTAAATCGGATCGGAAGCTACGACTTAGCGAAAGCTCTCTGGGAGAAATTCCTGGAGTTTCACGAAGGTACTTCCGAAGCGAAGCTAGCGAAGCGCAACATCCTCCGAAACTAGTTAACGAACCTCTGGATGAACCAAGGCGAGAAGGTAGCGCAACTCCAGGCGATAATCAAGGAGCTGATAACGCAATTAACGAACCTTGGAGAAGAGGTAACCAATCGGGATTCTATCCGATACGCACTCAATGCCTTCCCGAGAACTCCAGAGTGGGCCTCCTTTGTAGATGCGTACTACATCTCTAAGGACCTCGAGGTAAGTACGTTAGAACAATTATTTTCAACTTTTGAACTTCACGAATCTCGAGTTTCAGAACCCAACGGAGCAGAGAAGACAAGTCAGAACATTGCCTTAAAGGCAAAGATGAACAGTTCTGACTCTGAAGCCTCAGTCGACGAATCCGAAGCGGCACTACTGGTAAGACGCTTCAATAAGTTTTTTAGTACTAATAAATTTAAATCACAGAGGCATCGTCGAAAGAAGAGGACGGTTCACTGCTACAACTGCAACGAAGAGGGACACATCAAAGATGACTGCCCAAAGCTAAAGATAAAGGAGAAAGAAAGGGCAAAGCCAAAATACAAGAAACCAGAACCCTCCAAGCACAAGAATCTGAAGGCTACTTGGTCAGATTCGTCAACCTCTGAGTCGGACATCGAAGAATTCTCAGGTTTAGTGCTATTGGCGAACCATCAACCGGAAGAAGACTCAAGCTCAGAGATGAGCATCGATGAAGGGGGAGGAACATCATAAGAAAGCAGCAGTGAAGGGGGAGCGTCACCAGACCAGGTAAGTAAGGTACGCAATCTAACCTCAACTCAATCTTTCAAATTTATCAAGTCTCTTTCTAAAGAGTTAGATCAATTAGAAAAAGAGAATGCTGAACTAAAGTTGAACCTAGCAAGAGCATGCCCGTTAGAAATGTATGATCATCTAAAATCAGAAAATGAAAATTTAAAATTAGAAATTGAAAAATTGAAAAATGATGCATGCTTAAAGAAATTTCCAAAGTCAAAAATTAGAATTTATGGTAAATTAAATTGGTATATAAGGAAGCATCAAAGTCAACTTAGAAAAATACCAAGAAATTATGTACCCCCTAGATTTTTGAATAATCCTGTAGGAAGGAACCTCTATTGGGTTCCAAAATCTGTGCTTAAATAATTTTTCAAAAATTAAAAGCTTAAAGTGAGAAAATTAAACATTGAAATTCTCTATGGAAGCTTTGTCTAAGGAAGTGGTTGTTGCTCCAATAACCAAGAAGGTCTAGTGCCTCGCCATGACCTGAAAGCTAAAATATTGAAAGAAAATGTTTAATTAACTTTCTGAAAAAGCATTAAACAAGAATTAAATAATGCTTTGAAAGTTTATCAAATATTTGTTAAATTAAACAAAAATTCCTTAGAATTTTTTTTTTTTTAAAAAAAAATTTCTAACTTATTTTTTTTGGGTTAGAAATTTTCTTCTGGAAAATTCTAAAAGCTCATTCACTTGACTTAGAAATGTTTTTTGGAACATTTACTTAAGATTTTTTTTCACTTAGAAATTTTTTTTTGAAAATTTATTTTAACTTAGCATTTTTAACTTAGAAAATTTTCAAAAACTTCAATCTTACTTGAAAATTCTTAAGACCCCATTTTTGTTGTGATCAAAGGGGGAGAGAAAAGTACAAGTTTAGGGGGAGTTAGATAAATTTAAAATTTCTTTTATTATAAATGTTTAGGGGGAGTTAGAAAAATTTAAAATTTCCTTTATTTTTATAAAAAGTGTTGCAATTTTACTAATTGCAAAAATTATGTTTAACTTGTTAGTTTAGTAATTTTTCTTTAAAATTACTTTTTATGTCTATTTTAACCCTAACTTGAACTTGGGTTGATGCACATCAAAAAGGGGGAGATTGTTGGACCCCATGGTAGTTTTGATGTGATCAACCAAGTTAGTTAGGTCCTGTTGTATTTGATCCCTGTGTCTGAGTGTGCAGGAGCTTAGGAGCATAGGAAGTCGAGTGGAAGACGCAGCTAGCGAGAAGGATGGCACGGGAAGGGAGCCGACGGGCTCGGTGCGTCCGAAGGACGAGAGAGCTGCGGAAGAGTACTCCGGTGGGCGTGAAGAGCGTGCGCGGCGTTCGAGGGACGGAAGGCTGCTCGAGGAGAAGGCCGGGAATTGGGTTCGGGTGAGCCCTATTCCGGTTGGCCGCAATCACCCAAAAGAACGGAGCTTCGGAAGCCAAAGCGAAGAAGAAAAGGAGTCAAAAGAGGCTGGAAAATACTGTAGCAGAAAGTTACTATAGCAGAAGTTACTGTACCTTGAAGGCGCCTTAAACAAGCTTGAAGGCGCCCTTGAAGGCACCTTCAAGCCTGTTCAAGGCGCCTTGAACAGTCTGTTTTGACCGTTTGCGCTGCGGATAAAGTTTTATCCGCTGACCGAGCTGGAGGCGCCTTAAACCTTGTTGGAGGCGCCTTAAACCTTGTTGGAGGCGCCTTGGACCCTCGGGATAGACTTTCCAGGAGCTATAAAAAGGCCCCTGGAGCTAGGAATTCAATAACAACTCAAGCAATCAATCTGTAATCAATTCCTAGCAACTAAGTTAGCGTTCTAAGTGTAAAAAGTCTTCTCCACCTACAGTAAAGGAGATTCTGATAGTAGAGCTTTTTCATCGCCCTGGATTAACAACCTCCTTGGTTGTAACTAGGTTAAATTCTGTTTCTGTTTCTTTTTCTGTCTCCTTAATTTAGTTGTTATTTTATTGCTGATTTAAATTCTGAGTTGAAATCCGAGGAGGGTATAGTTTGTTTTTGTTTTCAGCAATTCACCCCCCTCTTGCCGGTCTCCGCTGCACCAATAGAACTGGGCATTCAGACAGAGCTGATAGATGAGACTACTTAGGGTATCCAGAAGATCAGACAGAGAATTGAGACTGTCCGGAGTAGACAGAAGAGTTATGCTGACACACGACGTAGGCCACTTGAATTTCAAGTAGGAGATTCAGTCTTCCTCAAGGTCGCTCCTATGAAGGGAGTGATGAGATTTGGCAAGAAGGGCAAATTAAGTCCTCGCTATGTAGGACCTTACCTGATTATAGAGAGGATTGGGAAAGTAGCTTACAAGCTGGATTTACCACTAGACATGTCAGCAATACATGATGTATTTCATGTCTCTAAGCTAAAGAAGTGTCTCCATGACCCAAGCCAAGTGATTCAGCCTCAGTCAGTGCAGATCCAAGAGGATCTTAGTTATGAGAGCAGACCTACACAGATAGTGGACAGAGCAGTCAAGAGACTAAGAAGTAAAGAGGTACCACTAGTGAAGGTCATCTAGCAGAGCTAGAAGTACGAGGAAGTCACTTGGGAGCGTGAGGATAGTATGAGACAGAAGTATCTAGAGCAATTCTAAGTTCGAGGACGAACTTTTTATAAGGTATGGGAGATTGTAACGACCCAATTTTCCCAATTTCGAGTTCTAAATGTCTTCAAAAACATTTAGAAATACTTTTAAAATATTCTAGAGATTTTTAGAAATTTTTAGAGTATTTTTATGCAATTTTTGGAGGTCGTTTGGTATTTTTACAAAACGAAAGAAGTTTAGACAAAAATTGTGTAAGTCGAGATTCGACCCGTAGACCTCGGACAAATCATAAGCCTTAAGCGAAGTGAGGCAACCAAGTGAGCCGCGGGTCTTTTGTGAATATATATGGAACGAAATGTATATATGCAGTAGTTGGAACATTTAAAAGAAATTCAAAAATGAAGGCGCGGCTGAGGGATCGAAGCTGCGATCTGTGGCTTCAGTTAAAAGTCGGTTGACAGCTGTGCCAGCGAGTTTTGTTAATTAAGGAAAGAACGGGAATAATTTAAAGGATAGTTGATAATAGAAATATTGGAGTTATAAAGGGAGAACTTAGGGCTTGATTTCCCGTGACCTAATTTCTACCTCTCTTCTTCCTCACGCGTGCGCGGCGCCGGCTCCTCTCGGGCGGAATTGAAGAACAAAGCTAGGGCTTCGTCTCGGTGGCCGGCCAAGGGTTCAATCCAAGAAGTTCTTCCCGTCTTCACGAACTCTCGTCAAAGAGAGCACGGAGGATGCAAGGAGCCGTTGGAATTTGAGCTGGCCGAGCCCTAGATTTCTCTTTTTTGGTTGTAAGTCCAAGAACAGCGAGGTGAGTTGCTACTCACCTGCAGTAGGAGTAGTTCCGCGAGCTTTGATTCTTCCTTGTTTGATTTCCGGATTTGTAGTTTGATTTTGGTAGATTCATTCGGACTGGGTGATTTTGTTTCACTGAGTTGTTGTAGGAGTGGTTTCGGATTTATGTTAGTCCTTGTGTTGATTTCGGAGCATGTTTCATGAAGCTTTTATTTTTCTTTGTTTGCTGCCGTGAACCCAAAAGAAAGAAGAGAAGGATTAGTTTAGGTTAGGCATGAAGAACAGTTACAAAATTTAGGTTTCCAGTAGCAATTTATCCTATTAGCAGCACGTTGGTATCCTTTTGGTTGTCTGTTGTGGTTTTCATGAAGTAATTAAAACCTTGAATTGTTCCTGTGAGATACGGCAAAAGAAAATAACCTAAAATGATTTAAGGGAATTTGTGGATATTTTTCTGGATTTATTTGGAGGATTTATGACAGTGTTTAAAGGGATAATGGAAATCACCATTTGAGAGGCTTATTAGGGAGTTAATTAGGTAGAGTAATTAAACCCTACCTATATAAGTGAGAAGCTACAGTGCAAGCCCTAAAAACGCCATTCCTCTTCACTCTTGCGCTGTCTTCCGAAATCGCCGACCACACCGGGAGCTCGACGGTCGTTCAGGGCTCGATCGCGCCGGCGCTTTGTCACAGATCAATTCTTCCACCTTCTCTACTCCTTAACGAAGGTCACGACGGTAGAGTCTTCACTGAAGAGTAGACTCGCGCAAGGATCTGCGGCCGGGTGAGGAGATCTATGCTCCGGTGACACCGGAGTCGGGTTGTTCGCTCCAGAGCTAGATTGTGGCGAGTAATGGTACTCCAGACAGCTATTTCATCTTCTTGAGGCATAGAGCTGAGTCGTGTTCATCGGATACTTCTTCTTCGTCGGGTGTTCCTTCGCCGACGGTGAGGGTTTGCGCCATTGAGGTAAGTTGAGGTGAGGATTGATTCCATTAGGGTTTTGGTAGCTGTGGGATTGCGGTTTGCGACCAGGACGAGAGGTTGGACTGATTTTGGTTCGGTTCTGGCAGTGGCTAGCGGTGAGGAGATCGACCCCAACTTCCTGCTGCTGTTCTTCATTCGGGATTCATTGGGTAAGGTCTCTATCACTTTAGATGTTAAATCTGCAGACCTAGGTGTTGAATTCAAGTAGGATGTGTGCTGAATTGTGTGATTGCAATGATTTGTAGCCTTGTAGAAACATCGGTTGCATCTGAGGTAGTGAGCAGCACCATTGTGCTTGTGCCGACGATTCCACCTACCGGCAGTGAGTCAACAGCGGGGAGTTAGGTAAGGTATGTTGATTTTTGTTAGAATTGGAAGCTTGTTGATTAGATAATTGATAGATGTAGATTTTGTTAAGGAATGGGATAATTTCGTACTGTACCAGTGTATATGGAATCAATGCATGTTTAGAATCCTTATGTCGATCAGATTAGGTTGGAATTGTGTGATTCGCGGGAACAGATAGATTAAGGCTTGAGACTAGTTTTTGAGTATTTCAGGGTGGATTTGTTTAGGTAATAAATGGAACTCGGATTAAATTCGCTGGTCATGTACATTAGTATAGTTATTCGGTTTCATATGTAATTAGTTAAAATTTATAAGTTGACACAGGACTTTGATCGAGGCGGGTGTCGTGACGAAGTTGGCGTTGAATTCAACCTACATTTAGAGGCGGGTACTTCTTAACTTGCTTCTTTAGATATCGGTTTAAGTGCATGAGTTAGTTTAGTATATGCAGTATTCATCTTGACTCCACTCATTTTATTTCTTGTGCTTGATACTTTATCCACTCAATCTTCGAGATGATCATTTTTTTCATCTATACAGTCTCCCGTTGTTATTCCTGATACTTAGCAGATACTAGATGCCATGCTTACCTGTTTATGCTTACCTGTTTGATTACTGTTTATTTATGCTTAGTATTGAGCATGCGGATTCATGTAGCATACCTGATTTCCTGTTATATATATATGATGACTGTTGCATTATTCGCATCATGTCATTGCATGCATAGCCGACGACTTTGGCTCCCTTGTGGTTGAGACGGTCGTTGGCCTGGGCCGCACGCTCGGCCACTCATGGGTAGTGGTAGCTTGGAGCGTGCCGCATGTCCTGTCATGCCCCCCACTCGCTCACTCATGGGTAGTGTCTGCTGGAGTCGCGGGCAGCAGGGACCCCCGTCGCAGACGTAGTTATTCAGCTACTATGCAACTGTCCTCTCGGCCACTCGAGAGTAGTGGTAGCTGGAGTGTGTACAGTTTGTCATTGTCCCGGCCTCTCGTCCATACTGGGGTCATGGACTTGAGGGGTGGGCGGGAGTGACCATCCGTGCATACGCTATTTTCGATATACCTGTTTATGCTGTTTATGCTTACTTATGCAGAACTGTTATCATATACCTGTTATATATGCTTGGACACTGATTACTATTGCAGTATACTTTATATGTGATTCTGGTAGTTATGAGCAGTACTGTAGCAGTATACTTTATCTCAGACCTTACACTGTTAGCCTAGGATATGGTTTCAGGTATGGATATATATATACTTTGTTTACCCTGTAGTATCTGCTATTTATCTTTCCGAGACTGTATCCTTTTGTATTCCTGTTCTTTATGATACTCATGCACTGTCTGCTCTATTACCCGCTGAGTCTTTATACTCACCACCCCGTATTTTGGTAATTTCACCAGGTAGCTGATAGCGATGCTAGTACGCTTGGAGGAGGATCCCGACTGCCGGTCCCATGTCACTTCTGAGGATGGTTTTACGATTTTGGTTTTCATTTTATTATGAGTTAACCCTTTGAATTTAGCATTGTAATAATTGAGCTGTGGACTTGTTATTTGTATTTGGTTGTTTTGCCGATGAGTCAAGCCGGGCCGGCCCGCGGTGAGTTTTTGTTATTTTATCTTTGTTATTCTTGTTTTCCGCTGTGTTTGATTGTCCAGCCGTGTGGGCTGTATATTATCTGCGTGGTTGTGATATATATTTTGTATATGTATTATCTGTGGTGTTGTATACCGGTTCTATTTGTCACTGCTACAGGGGAGGTGCTGTCCGATTTTCGTCGGACAACCTTACTCTCGGGGCGTGACAGTTCCTTACCAATCTGATAAAGCATAATTGGAAATTTTGGGTTGCTTTACAATAAGGGTTGAGCTATGAAGGTGTTATTTAAGTTTGTTTTAATTTTACAACAAGATGAAGTTGATGCTTCATCTTTGGTTGTCAATGCTTTTCAAATTGTGCTAGAATATATTAGATAGTTGAGGCATAATCAACAACCTAAATTGTAGCATTCCAGTCTTAGTTACCCTTGGCCACCTTAGGCACTTGAGCAGTTTTATTTGTGTTATTTAGAGGGCACGAACAACCTTTAGTCTAAGTACATAGTATTGGTTTTCTTTGCTATCTAACAAACATGATCAGCCCTATGTTTAGCATTTTTTGTTTAGACCTTTTTGTGCTAATTTAATGAGTATGAATAGTTTTTTTTAGCATTGGTAGATTCTGTTTATTATTCCAGTAGGCATGAAGTTCGGGGTTTTCTTAGCTGCAGTTTAGTATTTTTGTGGCTGCCGTGTGCAGGATAGTCCTTGATCATGTTCTGGATTTTGATACATATGCTTATATGTGTTAGTGAGCTTTTAATAGCTCTTTAATCTAAAGCATATAGTTAGTTGTCTTTGCTATTTTAATAAGATGAACAACCATGTATTTTAGTGGAATGATTATGTGTTCCATTAAATCCTCTTGGATTATAAGTAAGAAAAGACCAAGGTCTTAAATTGATCCTAAATTCCAGAAGTTTAGGATTAAAAGCACACTAAGTGTTTGAATAAATGCCAAGGCATTTTATTATAAGATAATTAAAGAATAACAAGTATAAGGAAGTAATAGTTAAAAAGAAAATAAGTATTTTACTTTTAAATGGCATGTACCGGACACAAGGTCCATTCGGTGGGCTCCTAGATCGCCCCTAGGCACAAGATCGCCTAGAAGTACCTTAGTAGTTTTGGGATTAGCTACCTCGACTCTTATTAAGGATGCGCGTAAATTGGTACAATGCCGGGCCCAAGAGAAGTTTATTATTATTTTGAAGTATAAAAGTATTAAAGTATAAGTATTAAACAAGTGAAACAAGCTTCACATATGTTTAGAATCAGTAAGTTTAGTTCTTCTTATTTCCAGCATGCAGTATTAGTTTGTATGATTCCTTTATTGGTTTATGAGCATGATTAGCTATACATGTTTAGTATTTCAGTTAATATGATTCCTTTATTGGTTTATGAGCATGATTAGCTATACATGTTTAGTATTTCAGTTAGTATGATTCCTTTATTGGTTTATGAGCATGATTAGCTATACATGTTTAGTATTTCAGTTAGTATGATTCCTTTATTGGTTTATGAGCATGATTAGCTATACATGTTTAAGCTATACATGTTTAGTATTTCAGTTAGTATGATTTCTTTGCTATGTATGAGCATGAGTAGCTTTACATGTTAGCATTCAGTTTTAGCATGTTTTTATTTATATACATGCATATCGAGTTTTTTGTGAGTTAGATAGCGCTCACTAAGATTTATGCTTATAGTTTGCATTTCCTCCTACTGCAGATAAAGAAAAAGCCAAAACAATATGAAGGAGGCGACAAGGGGAGGCTTGATGGGCGTGTGATGTTTGGACTATGGAGTGATCTAAGAAGTTGTCAAGAATTTATTAAGAGTGTTTTCGTTTAATTGTTTAAAGTATTTAGAACTTGTACATGTTACTTTTTGGATTGTTTTGTCGTGTTTTGATAGAGTTGGTTTCCTTTGGTATTTTGCTTCTTTTTGTTATATATAAACTGCGTGGTTGTTTGAAATAAGTTCCAACTGCCTGTGGCTGCGTATATAGTGTTTGTATATCAGTTTAAGGTCACCGGTACAGGGGAGACTCTGCCGAAATTTTTCGGTAGGGTTTCATGTGGTTTTTTAATTATACCGGTTAAGTAGAGTTAGTAGTTAAGTAGCATCCACCTTTAGAGTAGTAGTAGTAGTGTAGAAGGTGGGTCGTTACAGTAGCTTTAATATGGCCGGGCATTATAATTGATGAGAAGAAAATTGTTTTTAATTAAATAAATTTTCTTTTTCAATGGCAAAAGAATTAAGGAAGTTTTTATTAAATTTTCCTTATTTGCCAAGACCAAGGATTATAAAAAAGGGGGTAGAGGAGGCTTCATGGTGAACGACTCTATTCTATTTTCTCTCTCTTTTCTTCCTTGGTGTGGCCGGCCCTTCTCCTTTTCTCTCTTCCTCTTGTGTGGCCGAAATCCTTTATCTCTTGGAGCTTTGAGGAGGTGGCCGGATCTAGCTTGAGGAAGAAGGAGAGAAAGCTTACATCCCTTGGAGCTTGGTTGGTGAAAAAAATCTTCATCCTTTAGAAGATATGCTTGGCCGAAACTTGAAGGAAGGAAGAAGAAGGTGCCTTGGTGGTTCTCGTCTCGGAAGAGCGTTGCCCACACAATGTCCGGGATTAGAAGAGGAATACGGTAGAAGACCTAGAGGTTTTTTTGTTTGCAAAAGAAAAGGTATACTAGTATTTAATTTCTGCATCATACTAGTTTTATTTCTTTGTAAAAATACCAAATACAAGAGGCATGCGATTCTAGTATTTCGAATTAGTTTTCGATGTTGTGTTCTTTTGTTTTTCTTTTCCTTATGATTTTATTGTTCCTTTTGGCTGACCTAAAGTTATTTAAGGAAATTAAATATTAGCTTTCCTTAAAAGGCTTTATCTAGGCGGTGGTGGTTGTTCCCATATCCAAGAAGGCCATGTGCCTCGCCATGCAGTCCTGGAAGCCAATTTTGAAAATTAATATTTAATGGAATTAATAACCTAGGTGATTTGGATCGAACGTGTTAAGTTCCGCAGGAGATCCAAGTCTAAACCTAAAATAACAAGTAAATTAAACTTAGGATCAAACGTGTTAAGTTCCGCAGGCGATCCAAGTTTAATTTAATAGAACACATGGTAGCTAGGAAAAGGTTCAGATCTTTATACAAAATTTTTGTACAGTGGAACCGATAGGTTTTCCGAGTAGCAACCAACATGATATAGATTCTATTTATTTTAAAGTCATGTACTCTTTTGTACGAAAGAAATTATGTTACTAAGTGAATTTTTTGTTACTAGTTTTGATTTTTTTACTTAAGTGATGTTTATGGTTGAATGTGATATTATAATTGTTTGAGTTTTAATTTTATAATTGCATGTATCTGGTATATGTATATGTGATATTATAAGTTGTGTGTGGTATTATAATTGTATGTACTATTGTAATTTGTATGGTATCTGTATGTAGTATTTGAATGATTGTAACTGTAGCGTGCGATGCACACTACGAATGCTCTTAATCATAGCGTGCGGCACATGCTGTTAATACTCTTAATCGTAGCATGCAGTGCATGCTGCTAATGCTTTTAACTACAGCATGCGGTACGTGCTGCGAATGATGTCGATTGCTCATAACTGCAGCGCGCAGCAGACGCTACGAATGCTTATAACCACAGCATGCAGTGCGCACTGCGAATGTTGTTGATTACTCTTAATTACAGCATGACGTGCGCACTATGAATCTTTGTAACCACAGCGTGCAGTGCGTTCTGCGAAAACTCATAATGGCAGCGTTCAATACACGTTGCGAAAGCACTTAACCGCACCGTGCGGTGCGTGCTGTTGATGTTTTATGACTTTTAACAGCTTGCAGTTATGCAGCGTAGAATGTGTGCTACGGATAGCAAATTTACACGCCGTAGAAAGTCATATTTGGTCTAGTGCCAGGTTAATTAATTGATTCGATGAAAGATCATACCAATTTAGGAGAATAAGTTAGGGTGGATAATTAAGATGGGTCAATTGAGTTAGACGATTTGGCTAGATGAGTCAAGCCAAATGATTTGATTTGAGCAAGTGAGTGGAACACTCCAATCGAATTAAAAATTAGATTGGGTGAGAGGGTTAGGCAATTTGGGCAAGTTAAACACTCGAATTAAAAATTAGATTTGATTTGATCATCATTTTATGCTCGTTTCGTCCTTTGCATTTTTTATTAGGGTTAGTCACAATTGAATTTAATAAAATAATTTAAAACACTGACAGTTTACTTAGTTTCTAATCCTCCAGGGTCAATACATCTGAGGCATAATTACTGGAGGTATTTGTCCACTAGTTTTTCTTTTTTTCGGAACTTTTTTGAAGATAAAGAAACCTCTTACAATTTACGTATACAAACACAAGTAGTAACTTTAAAGCATGTATACAATAACATAAAAGCAAACAAACAAGTTGTTGTTGGTCGGTTCAGAAGCCCCTTAATGTCAAGCACCCCTCTAGTGCTTCCTGGTCACATGAACAGAGCCTTGTCACTTTTCTTCGAGCACAGTGCGGTTGAGTATTAGAGAGAATTGGCTATTAAAACCTTTGTTCACTGTTGCTAATATAGAGTCATTTTGGGCACCTGGACTCGTCCTGAGCGCCTTGACCTGCCTCGAGCGCTTGGATTCTGGCCTCATCTGATCCAAATAAGTCACAACTTATCATTCTCGATCATATCCTAGTCCGAGAGTCTAGATCCTTTATGGGCACCTAGACCCGCTTGAGGCGCCTGGTTCCAATAGGGGCCCCCGAATCAAATAAGAGCATCCAGTTCCAATAGGGGTGCTAGGATTCATCCGGTTTGGATGGCTGCCTTTGATTTGTGTCTATCATTCCCAAATCTTGCTTCCAACTCTAGGTTCCTGTAAGACAAGCATTCATATACAAACTAGCAACCTAGCGTAATCATATAAGTTTACCTGACGTACTAGACTTACCTTTTTCTTAGAGGTCACTCCTACAAGACTTTACCAGCTATGGGTCACTCTCTTAGGATTAAGTTGCATTTCTATAAGTTTATTTGACCTACTAGGATTCATTCTTAGACTTGCTCCAAGACTTTACCACCTATGGCTCACCTCTTAGGATTTCCCTTGGTCAAGTATCTAGTCACCTTGATGTTCTTGGATTTACTAGTCACTTGGAAGACAACTCACGCCTGCCAAACATCTGGTCATCTTGACCTTCTTGGACTTTTTCCTAACATCTTATTCTCACTAACCTAGTAGGTCTTTTCTTTGTCTAACCTCTAGTTAAGAATTTCCTTTTTTTTCAACCTCTAGTTAGGATTTTCCATTGCTAGTCATCCTGTCAAATTTTGACCTGACTGGACTTCACTTTGCTAGTCATCCGATCAACTATTAACCTAATTAGACTTTTTTTTTGCTAGTCATCTAGTCATCCCAAACATGACTAGACTTCTCTTTTCCGATCATTAAGTCTTGTTTAGATTAACTCTTGGTCAAATTGACTAGACATTGGTATATTATCAAACATCAAAACCTTGGAAGCTGATTAGACCAACAATATTCCACTTTTTGGTATTTGATAATTTTCTTAAGTTAGGCTTAGTTCTTAAGGGTGGTTTTATGCCAAATTGAGAGTTACTAGACCTTTTAACTTAAGGTTCACTCCCCCCGTTTGAGATACAACAAAAATCATAGAAAATTTCCTAAGGACCACCTTAAGCACTGCAACAATAATAATTTTCAAAAAGTTTTCAAAAATATTTCCAAATGTCTTAAATTAAGTTTATGGAAATTTTTGAAAGAAACATATGTAAGTACCTCGGGATAGTTTTGATGTGATCAACTAAGCTAAGTTAGGTCCTACAGATTTGATACCGTGTGTCTAATTGTAAAGAGACTTAGTAACACAAGAAGTCAAGCAGAAAACATAGAGAGAGAGAAGGATGACATGAGAAGATAGTCGACAGACTCAGTGCATCCAAGGGATGAGAGGCTGTAGAAAAGTACACCGGTGGACGAGAAGAACGCGCATGCGCATTTGAGGGACAAGAAGTCTAGGAGGAAACCTGCTTGAGGAAAAGGTCAGAGTTGCGTTTGGGTGAGCTCAACTCTAGAAGACCAAAGCATCACCAAAGTGAGCAGAGCAAAGAATGGTTAACAATGGAAGTTAACTATTTTTCGATGAATAGTGCTCGAGGCACCTCGGATCGGACTAGAGGCACCTTTGATGAAAATTGCTGAAGGCGCCTCTGATGGACTGGAGGCGCCTCGAATGAAAAGTAGCCGAGGTGCCTTCAGCTGATCAAAGGTTCCTCCAAAAATAGTAGTTGTTGCGTGGAGATAAGGTTTTATCCACTTAGAGTCTCCTTATATGTTTTTGGAGGCATCTCCAAGCCACGTTAGCAAACAGTAACTTTTTCTAGAACACTATAAATAGTACCCTAGAGCTAGGAGTTCAATAACAATCACTGTATTAATCTTCTGAGTTGTTTTTGAGCTTTCAAAATCTATAAGAGGCTACTCAGACTTCACGAAAGAGATTTTTAGTAGAGCTTTTCAACTATTTGGCTTAACGACCTCCTACATTATAACTAAGTAAAATTTCCTTAGTCATCTTACTTTTTTATGTTATTATTCTTTATTTTAATTAATTGTTATCTAATATCATGGCCTTGTTAAAAAAAATAGAAGCAAGAGAAAGGTCTCAATCTTGAGCTACTAGGTGGGGGGCAACTTTTCGACGAGTCGACTAAACTCTGCCTTATGGTCTATTATACTATATGTTAGAATTTGAGGGATGTCCTAAGGCAATCACCTTATGATTTTTTATATTTATTTGATAAGTATAGATTCACTATTTGAGTGCATATTATATGTTTGATTGTTTTAAACTCATTTACTAAATGTCCATAATATAATTCACAGCATGAGAGAATTTGTGATTGGATCGCAACTGCTGATTATCTCTACATGTGCAATTATGAATATATTAAAATTTCTTAGTCATCGAATTGATGCATTCAGACATCATCAATTCTGTATGACTAGCACAGGTTATACTCTTTGGTTCGGCCAAGCGGTTGTTTTCTCACTAGCTGGAGACATTGGGATGTCGAGAGTTAAACGTGGATGCTGGTTATGGTAACTAGTTCATTGGAGTGAGTCGCTGTAAGACTTTATAGGGTTCTCTACATATATATAGATATGTCTGTGAAGTTCTTACTGTAGCACGAGTGCAAATTTCTTTCGACTTGAGGTATACAAGTAATATTGGTCATGGAGATTATACTTTGACATCTTAAACAAGCATCTCATTGAGGTGTGGACCCGGGATGATTGCGTATAAGTTTAAGTATCTGAAGGTGTTTGGATAGCCCATAGAGGATTCACCGCTCCTTGCTAGGAGATGTATACCCTATGATCACTCGTTAGGATTATTACTTAAAGTCTTTGGTAAAAACATCATATGTTAAGAGTGTGAGACTTTTGTATACATGTATGAGTAATTTAAATCCGTAGAATGAGGAAGTATTACTTGTGCTAGGTGTGACGTAGTCAGCCTAGTGGGGACAAGACATATAGACCATGTCCTGAACCAAGTAGGTAAAGATGAGTGAAAGGAATAAGGCACAACTCACTGTAGCTTCTGAAGGGTTAGAATTAATTCTAAGATCAACTATGATTTTATGACTAATTGGAGATCATGATGTACTACTAGGTGCCACTCATGATCATTTTATAATTAAGTAGTTAATTATGGATGACCAAGATAAATCGAAAACCTATTGGGTCTCACGCACTAACGAGTCTCTAAAAGACGTAAAATAAGTTAAAGCATAAGATTCTTAGATCAAGAGATAAATGTTTGGTTGGACCATACATAAGATAAATATGGAAATATTTGTCATAATAGAAGCGTGCATGGGTCACATCTCTTATGGAAGAGTCGGACCATATTTGGTTTATCATGAATTAGTCATGAACCAACTTGGTTTAGTTTAATGTGCTAATTTTTGGTTAAGGGATAATGTGTTGGATTTCGGCTTTCTAATCCAACTCATTAATGAGGGCTATATTGATATGGTTGAGAAGAAATTATACACATGAGATCATTAATTGGCTTGTAAGATTTTTGGAAAATATTTACCTAATTTCTCTTCTCCTTTCCCTCTCCCTTCTCTCTTTGCTATCACCAACAAGGGGAAGCCCTTCCTCTTATTGCCGTGACCTCCACAAGGAAGAAATCTCTTCCTTGTGTGCTTCCCTTCCTCTTCCTCATGATCTCTCTTCTTCGCTTGTGGGTAGTAACTTTTGAAGGAGAGGCTTATACTCAAGGAGTTGTCTTGAGGAGCTTGGCGTGGATATGAATAGAGGTGAGGTTCGACAACGTCGCTACGGTTGATACCCTTCTCGTTACAGATCATCCGTAAGGTACACATAGCGTAAATTTACTTTTCGTAAAAAATTTAATTATGTGATCATATTTGACATGCTGTATCCTTATATGCATGTGGTGCATGTGATGTTATAATTTAGGAATTATTATTATTTTATTTTTCGCTACGCATGTTTACGAAACGTGTTTTATCACATATCGCATCGGGTATATCCCAACACTAGTATCAGAGGTTGATCATTTTGGACATTATCGTAAAATTGTTTTATGATTCGTAATTTATGTTGTAATTAATTTTAAAATTTTTCTAGAATTATTAAGATTTTTATATTTTTAGAAAGTTTTCTAAATTATTAGGAAATTCTATTTTTGGAAAGTTTTTGATATAATTTCAAAAAATTAAATTTAGAAATATTCTGTTAATTTAGAAATTATCATTTCTGGATTTTTTCTAAACTTTCAAAAATATTCTATTTTTGGAAATTTCCTAATTTATTAGGTAATACCAAACATGGAAATATTCTAAATTTTTAAAAAAAATCTAGATACGAGATATTCTAAATTAAATTATAGAATTAATCTTTTCTGGAATTTTTAGATTTATTAAAATATTCTATTTTTGAAAAGTTTCATAAGTTGTTAGGGAATACCAAATTTGAAAAGATTTAGAAAATAATAAAAAAATATACTTGAGATATTCTAAATTAAATTATAGAATTAATATTTTCTGAAATTTTGAGATTTATTAAAATATTCTATTTTTAGAAATTTTTTAAATTGTTAGGAAATACCAAATTGGGAAAGATTTGAAAAATTACAAAAGAAATCTAGATTTAAATTATTCTATAATAAATTAAGAAATATTAATTATTTATTTTCTAATGATTAGGAAATTAATTTGAAAATTTGTTTCTAAAATAATTAAAGATTCTTGATTGATAGAAAGATTCTAGATGAGATATGTTAATTAAATTTGGAAATTAGTTTCCTAATTTGATTAGATAAATATTTATTTATTAAAATCAGATTTATAACATATTTTTATTTCTAAAATAGAATTATAACATATGTAAATTTATGCCATAAACATACTATATTGTATGTCATGTATATGTATTAATTATGGCATGATTAGATTTTGTCATGTCTGTGATGTGATTAGATCTTACCATATGTATGATGTGTCATGCTATGTCATACATGTGATGTGTCATGTCATCATGTAAGTCATGCGTGCGACGTGCCATGTCATCATTTATGCCATATGTGTAATGTCATGTAGATAGAATTTTACATGATGTAGATGAAACCTAAATCCCTTACTTAATATTAAAACATACACCTTCTGTTAATATTGTAAGAACCAAAGTTTGAGTTCTTTTTTGAGTTGTTGGCCAAAGTTAAGCTTAACTTTAAATGAAATATGTTCAAATCATAGAGATGCAATCTTATAATTAACAGGTTAGTTTTAAACTTGAAGCATTGATTTGTTATGCCAAAGCTATGATTAATATGGATAGAGATGAAGTTGGGTGATGTGCATTTGATGTATAATTGTTAATGTGTTAACAATCCAATGTTTATGCGAAGATCAATTAGTTGCTAGCATAATGTGATAGTTGCATATGAGTGATATGCAATCGGTAAATATGTTATCTACCACTATAGATAAGAATGACTTATTGGCCAAAGTCAAGGTTATTCTTATATTGGTGGATATCAACTCACTTGGAGAAAACCTACAATCTTCTGAATTCAAAATAAGGGTATTTGAATTTGATAAATAAGTGAGCTTTTATATAAATTATTTACATAAATAAAATCATGTCTCTTATACATTCTCATTTTTTATTTCTAGATTAATCATTTAATTATAACTTCTGTTAATCTGTGTTCGATTTTGGACTCGAACAAACTGACTGGGCCGAACTTCTTGGGCTGGTTTTAAAATTTGAGAATTGTTCTCAAAGCTGAGAAACTAGCTTATGTCCTTGATCAACCTCTTCCCACCAGTCTTGATTCCGATGCAACTGCGGACCAACTATTGGCCCTTTAGAAACATAAGGATGATTTTGTACTTACTAGTTGCATCATGCTAGCCGCTATGACTCCTGAATTATAGAAACAGCATGGGCATTTGGATGCTTATGATATTGTCTATCATCTTCATAAGCTACTTGATGAGCAAGCTAGATCCAAAAGGTTCGAGGTCTCCAAACTTCTCTTTTGCTCAAAGATGCAGAAGGGTTCTTCTGCAGTACAATACGTATTAAAGATGAATGACTACATAGAGTGTTTAGCATCACTCGGTTTTACGATGGATCATGAGTTATGTTTTGACTTAATTCTACATAGTTTACCGAAAAGTCATTCACAATTTGTTATGAACTATCGGGTGAACAATTTGGAATCGACAATCCCTGAGATGATGAATATGCCCAAGATTGTGGAGCCTTCTGTTAAAGGTGAACATAAAATTATGATGTTAGTAGACTCCTTTAAGAAAGGTTCTAAGAGGAAGCCAAACATCAGGCTAAAGGGAAGCGCAAAAAGGCCAAGATAGTACAACCGACACAAAAGGGCCCATGCCATCATTGTGGCAAGATGGGACACTGGCGAAGAACTACAAGATCTATCTTGAGTCCATGAAGAAGAATAAGGCATCTGATGCCCCATCCTCTTCAGGTATTTTCGTTATTAATTGTCATGCTATTTCTCAAATACTTGGATATTGGATACTAGGTGTGACCCACATATATGTAATGATATACAGGGGCTAAGGAATAGCAGAAGACTCGTCAAGGGAGAAATAAGTTTGTGAGTTGAGAATGGAGCAAAGGTTGCTGCAGTCGCCATCGGAACATACTTATTAAAGTTTCCTAGTGGACTTGTCTTAGAACTAGATAATTGTTATTTTGTTCCAGCATTAATAAAGAATATTGTTTCTATTTCTTTCTTAAATAGAAAAGGTTTCCATATAACTTTTAGTAACAATTATTGTTATATAACCTTAAATGACATTCTTTATGACACTGTAACTTTATGCAATAGCATCTATGCGTTAGATATATCTAATGACATTCTCAATATCGAAAAGAGCAATAAACGTGCCCGAATAGATAATCAATTAACCTCTTACTTGTGGCATTGTCGCCTTGGCCATATAAGCAAGAAACGCATGTCTGAATTGCAAAAGATTATAGTTCTCGAATCGTTTGAATTAGATACATTTGATAGATGTGATTCATATTTAAAAGGTTAGATGACAAAGTTACCTTTTTCTCGAAAGGGTGAAAGACTTGATGAGTTACTTGGGCTCGTACATACCAATGTATGTGGATCAATGATAACTCATGCATTAGAAGGTTATAGCTACTTCATTACTTTCATTGATGATCACTCTCATTATGGGTATGTGTATCTAATGAAACACAAATATAAAGCTTTTAAAAAGTTTAGAGAATTTAGAAGTAAAGTAGAGAAACAACTTAGTAAAAATATTAAGATACTTCGATCCGATCGAGGTGGTGAATATTTAAGCAAAGAGTTTTTAGATTATCTAAGGGACAATGGTATATTGTCTCAATGGACTCCGCCTTATATGCCACAACATAATGGTGTATCGAAAAGGCGTAATCGAACATTGTTAGACATGGTTAGATCAATGATAGATCGTGCAGATCTTCCCAAGACCTTTTGGGGTTATGCACTCATGACAGCTGTTTAGTTGCTAAACAAAGTCTCGATGAAGGCAATCTCAACTATTCCATATGAGGTATGGACTAGTAAGAAACCCCTCATATCTTATTTGAATATATGAGGATGTCCTACTTATGTGAAGAGGACTATATCAAATAAGTTGGATGCCAAGTTTAATAAGTGTTTATTTATTAGATACCCTAAGTAAACTAAGGGTTACCAATTTTATCACCCCTTGGAACAAAAAGTATTTGTTTCAAGACATGCTACATTCCTAGATAAAGAATTTCTCTTATAGAAAGTAAGTGAAAGTATAATTGAACTTGATGAAGTTCAAGAGACTCTAATAAACACTAATGATCGAGTGGATCAATCAACCTAACTAAAGTAGTCTAACTAGCTAAATTAGTCTTTCTAAATTGATTAATTTGCATGAATAAAAAATTGTATTTAAAAATTTGGTTTAAATTGAAAATTTTAACACATTAATATTATAAGATTTCTAAAAATATTTTTAATTTAAATAGATGAATAATTTGTAAGGATGGAAATTTAAATGCATTATTCAGGTGATCAAAGGACATACTCATTTAAATCAATCAAATTGCCCCAATATTCTAGATCAACTTGTTTGATCGGATCATCCAACCAAATTGGCCGACCAATTTAATTGGACCTATCCAGTCAATCGACATATTTAGTCCATTCAGACCAAATACTCATCAAAATTTATTAGCTTACTTAAATCGATTAAATTGTCCAACTTAAGTAGTCTATTAGTTGAATTAACTCAACCAGATCAATCAAATCCTTTGGCCAGTCCAACTCTCCCCTAATCTAACTAACCCGCCCGACCCAACATTTTTAGCTCATCAATTGCTTAGCCAGATTAATCATATCTAATTGATTAAACACTAAATAAGTCCTGAAATCGGTTGATTGACTTAGAGATCTCGAAATGATATGAAATCAATTTCTATGTGTCCGTCTAGTTCTCCTGATTGTAAAAATACTATCAAACATTAATTTGCCCAATATATTAAGAGCAGTGATTTTTTAAATATAAATATATTAAAAAACTAATTCATGTTCAAAAAATCATTGATCTCAATATATTGGGCCAATTTGATATTTGAGAGAATTGATATAATCATAAAAACTAGAAGAACTCATAGTATCTGGTTTCACTTCATTCTGAGCTCTCTACGTCCATCAATCGATTTTGGTCGAATGAACCTACATTGATTTTATTTAAGTTCATTCGGCCATAGTTTCAAAAAAAAAAATCACTGCTCTCAATATATTATGTCAAATTGATATTTGATAGTATTTTTACAATTAGGAGAACTAGATTAACACATAGAAATTGGTTTCATGTCATTTTGAGGTCTCTAGGTCCATCAATCAATTTTGGCCGAAATCGGCTGATGGACCTAGAGACCTTGAAATGACATAAAACCAGTTTCTATGTGTTCGTCTAGTTCTCCTGATTGTAAAAATACTATCAAATATTAATTTGATGTAATATATTTAGAGCAGTGATTTTTTGAACATGAATGTATCCAAAAAACTAATTTATGTTCAAAAAATCACTGCTCTCAATATATTGGATCAAATTAATGTTTGATAGCATTTTTACAATCAGGAGATATAGACAAAACACATATAAATTGATTTCATATCATTCTGAGGTCTCTACCTCCATCACCCAATTTTGGTCGAAATCGGTTGATGGATTTTTCAAACAGAATGAAATCGATTCAACTGATTTATTTTTCAGTCGAATTGATTTAAGGATGAGGGTAAAATGGGAAATGGGTACGCGGTTTGGTAATTTTGAAATTATGATACGTGATTTGGATATTTTAAAAACTTATCTACTGGATTCGATAAAAAGCTGTTTAAACTTCAAGGAAATGAACTACGTAAGAAAAATTGATCCTTGGGAAGCAATCGACCATAGTTCTACTGTACTCTATAAATAGGCTCCTCACCTCCATCTCTAAATAATTCATAGTAGGTGAGGTCGGCTCAATGCTAATGAATTCCAAATTCACATTTTTTATAACTGACCTCTCAGATTATGAAGAAGACAAGTGGTCGATGGCCCACCAATACTATATCATTGTCATGAAGACTAAACTTTGCTTTTGATAGTATCAACAATTCATATGTGATTGTAAATGCATGGTAGCACAAGAGAATTCATTCATTCAAGTTTATAGTGCAGAGTTCATATTTTCACATAATAACTAACTATGATTAAGCTAAGATATCATATTTTATTAAGTTGTTAGGCATGATATGTATCATATCATGCCCAATGTGGAGATTTTTGTTAATTCTTCTTTATTATATTTTAATACCTCTGAGAAGTCGAAATATACAATGGATAGAATATTTAAATTCCTTGCAATCTCAGAAATTCACATGAATTGAAATGGGTACAATCTGAGGTCTTTACGTTTATCAGTAAGTTTTAACCGAAATCTACTGATGGACTTAAAAAGCTCTGATTGTACTCATTTTAGTTCCTATGAATTTTAAGATTGCAAGTAGTTCAAATATATTATCCATTATTTATTTTGACTTCTCTGAAGTGTTAAAATGTATTAAGGAAGAATTGCTAAAAATCTTCATGTTGGGCTTGATTCGATACATATTAGGACCAACGTGGAGATTTTTATCAATTCTTCTTTATTACATTTCAACACCTCAGAGAAGCCAAAATAAATAATGGATAGTATATTTGAACTCCTTACAATATCAGAAATCCATAGATATAGAAATTGATACAATATGAGATTTATAGGTCCATTAGTGAGTTTTAATTGAAATCTAATGTTGAACTTAGATATCTTTGATTGCACCTATTTCAGTTCATGTGGATTTCTAAGATTATAAGAAATTTGAATATGTTATTCATAGTTTATTTTGACTTCTCTAAATGTATTAAAATGTTATCAAAAAATTAAATAAACCTTTAATGTCGTGGGTCTGATATGATTTGCATATCAAACCTATGTTATGCATGTATGAAGGCACTGCTTGCATAGAAGAGAGAGGTGAGGGACAAGAGAATAGAGAAAAAAAATGATAGAGAAATTTAGATTGGTATAGAATAGAAAATGGATTTAAAATGATACGTACTTTGAAAAATACTAAAATAGTATGCACTTTTTAGTGAATTTGTCGAAATTTAAATGCAGATTTCACGTGATCCAAAGGCACACGCGGATTCATCCGAATTCAAGTATTCAAATTAACATACTCGTTTAAATCAATCAAATTGCCGCAACATTATTGATCAATTAGTTTGACCGGATCATCCAACCAAATTGGCTTACCAAATTGACCATTATAATTGGACCAATCCAGTCATCAAAATTTATTGGCATACTTAAACTGTGCAGGTTAACTAGTCCATTCTCAAGCTGGCAGTGTCCGCAGGTCGCCATCTCCATCGGTGCAGGAAGTAAAAAATGATTTTGCTCGCCCGGAACATCGGTCCCACAGCGAGGTAAAATGAGATAACTATGTATGATGTATCAACTCGGCTACATTGGTACAGATGCACAATCACGTCGAGAAACTGGCCAGGGTTCCAGTACTGCACTCTATAAATAGGGTCCGCCTCTGCTTATCAAACACACAGATTTTATACGATTAGTAATCCAGTCCGACAGAGCAAGATGCTGGCGCAGTGCTCCTCTTCCTTCTACCCCAAGTTTATGGCTTCTCTCCACACCAACACCACCAATAGCCCTAGCAGTACTCACATTGCCATGCCGCCGCGGCTTCATCAGTTGCAGAAACAACGAATCATGAAGTCCGACATCTTTGAAGATCAAGTGAGTGGCCACTACTCTTAGCTATTCTCATATTAATTAGTTGGTTCATGGCCTGCTTGTTTAATTCTGTGCATGCATGCATGCAGGAGAGTTTGTGCCTGAGACACAGCGACCGGTTGAGCCAAGTGAGGAGGATGTTTGACGACCAGACAAGAGGAGCCAAGGAGACCTTGCTGTTCATAGACTCCCTTCAAAAGCTCGCCATCGACTACCATTTCGAAGAAGAGATTCAAGCCGAGATGCATTCTTTATACGACCAGCGACTCCCCATCTCCAATGGCGAAGCCAGCAGCATTGCGGAAGTGGCCCTTTTGTTCCGGTTACTGAGACAAGCTCGATACCCTGTTTCGACAGGTAACTGAGGTTTATGCTTGTAGTTGTCGACGTTGTATTGCATGATGAAATGAAATGAAATGGGTTTAATTAAACCAATTCCTTCTATCTCTTTAGATGTGCTGCGCAGGTTCCATGATGGTAGAGGAGAGTTCATGGCGTCTCTCAGCAAGGAGATGGATGGGCTGATGAATCTATTTGAAGCGTCGAATTTGAATACTGGAGGGGAATTAATACTCTACAGGGCCAATGAATTCAGTAGCCATCACCTCAGGTCCTACATGGCATCTTTGGGGCCAGAGTTTGCAGTAACTATTGAACATGTGCTGGAGACTCCATCTCATATGACCTTGCAGAGATTCCAAGCCAGGAAATATCTTGATAGTGACAACTTCTATCACAATTTGCATGTTCGTGAATTGGGGGAGATGGATTTCACCATGCTCCAGTCACTGCATCAAAAGGAACTAAAACAAGTCACAAGGTATAGTTTTAGTTTTGCCTAATTTTTGTTAATTAGGGCTACAAATGAGCCAAGCTAAGTTTAATTATTTGTGATGTTCAAACTTGTTAATTGAACTAATTAGTAGATGAAAAAGTTGTTCAACCTTGATTTGGTTTCTTTTTAAAATCCTAATTATTATTTGATTGATTTATTGTTGATTGATTATATTTGTATATGTATATAGATGGTGGAAGAAGTCAGGATTGGGCCAAGAGCTAGGGTTTGCTCGGGATCAATCCTTGAAGTGGTTCACTTGGACAATGACATGTCTACCAAACCCTAAATTTTCAAGTTATAGGGTTGTTCTCTCGAAGATCATCGCATTTGTTTATCTTCTTGACGATATTTTTGACGTGGAAGGATCGATCGACGATCTCCATCTCTTTGTACAGGCCATTGAAAGGTATTTAGTCACGTTTATTTCACCAACTCATAGGATCAAATTTTTTTTTAGAGTGATCAGTTAATTGTTAATGACTTTTATGACCATTGCAGATGGGATCACTCTTCAATGGATTCACTTCCCAACTACATGAGGGTATGCTTCAAGGAATTAAATAGCACTATCAATGAGATTGCCGAAATTGTGCTCAAGGAACATGGATGGAATCCAATCGAATATCTAAAGAAATCAGTATGAATTGTTGTTCTTTTTGTAAAATATGTTTTAGTGTTTTTATTATCATTGAAATTTGGTTAAAATTGACTTTGTTTTGTAGTGGATACAATTAAGTAATGCATTTTTAGTGGAGGCAAAATTGTTGTCGAAAGACCAAGTCCCGACAATGGATGACTACATGAAGATTGCCACAATTACTTGTGGTGTTCCTGCAGCCTTAATGCACATGTATTTTCTATTAGGACATCGCACGACGAATGATCTCTGTGAAGATCTGCCGAGTCTTATATCTTGTCCTTCGAGAATTCTTCGACTTTGGGATGACTTGGGAAGTGCAAAGGTAGATATATATTTTTTAATTTTTATGATTCTATACTAGCAAAAGGATAATGAATTTATCGTGTATGATAATTAGGACGAAAAACAAATTGGGAGGGATGGCTCATTGTTGATTTGCATGATGAAGGAGAACCCACATTGGTCGTTAGAAGTTGCAAAGGAAAAAGTGATGCAAATGATAGATGAAGAGTGGGAGGAGCTCAACAAGGAATGCATCAGTTCATCGACCTCAACATTCTCTCAAGATTTTGTGACGGCTTGCTTGAATAGTGCTAGGATGGTGAGGGTGATGTACAACTACAACGAGGAGCATAACCTCCCCATGCTTAAGGAGTATATAAACTTATTGTTGTTTAAACAAATTTAAACACCTCTCATATATTTAAAATGTTAGAGGTTAGTAGTTAATGCTATTAAAAATTCATGATGTGTTGAATGAATCCTCCCTTTCACTTGTTTTAATTGATTGTTTTGTTTGGTCTAGTGGTGGACCCAGAAATTTCAAATGTGATTTACAATTGACTTATACAGTCTCTCATTTTTTGATAATAATTCATGATATAATTATTTGATAATTTACTAAATATATCTTTTTCAATAAATGTCATCATAGAGTCATTTAACCATTGATCATACATTCTATTGCAAAGTCGATTCTTCACAATCTTCATAACTGAAAATGCTCTATCTACTATGGAAGTTGCAAACGGCAAAATCAAAGCCAATGTTAAAAGCTTGTAAACCAATGGATATGCTGTCTTTTCTATTTTCCACCACCAATCGAGTAATATCACTCAACCCCTTCAAATTTGAAAACTTAATATCTAATTGAACATATAAAATGCTAAACCTGATTTGAGAGTTCTAAAAGATTAATATCAGAAAAATCTCTTGGATATAATTTGGCTAATGAATAGCTTTTGATTGTCGAACGATGCAAAAGAATTAAATGGATTTAAGCATGCACCACAAAGCAACAATTCAATGTTGGTCTCATTAATTAAATCGACTATTTAGCTCTTGTAATTGCATATCAATGACGATATTGAATAATTCAACATGGTAGTGATGGAAATTATTATCTTTTTAGTTCTGCACCGTGATCTTCCTCGAGCTACAAATGTATCATCTATATTGGGAACATAAATAAAATGTTTCCCTCAAAAATTGAAAGCCACATCCAACAAAGATCTCCATCATCCCTTATGGATTGAAGGTGGCGTTGTCCCACGGGATGTTGAGTTGGCTAGAAGGTGACAGACTTGTGACAATAGGACAAGGGATCAATTCTTTGTGGATGCACGTCCTCGGGGTAAAAACTTCTTCCACCCCCTAGCCAACTTAACCGTCGGTTATAAGATGACCCCGTGTTCCCTTCACATAACTTGGAAATGGGTTGTAAGGAGTGCTTGGGGTGAGCATAATCACTTTTTATTACAATTGAATGCATTCTTTAGAAATATCAAACAATTATCTTTCATCTGCTAAGTTTGTGACAAATCATTTGTTATTCCCAATAATGATTACATCAAATGAAGAGTAATCAAAAACTCAAAATATTGTATTGCCTCTAGCAAACAAGATGCTTTACACTTTTATCTAAAAATAAGCAGTCTGCCACAATTACATCAAGTACATCAACAATAGATGCAAAAAATGTAATGAAACTATTTAGAGTTCTGTAATGTGATCCCTAACGTGTATCACCAAGATGAACGAGAGATGTCTCTTGATTCAATCCCAACCCACTAAGGATTTCTTCATTTTTCTAGACTAGCAATTATTCTAGCAACTTATGACTCTTGCAAAGTATCTTACCGATACATGAGGCTCCAACCATACTAACAATATCAAAAATTAAATTGAAAGTCTAGTAACAAGTACATGCATGTTTCCTCACTACTACCACAAACTAATTGAAGTTAATGAGTAAAATAATGAATGTAATGTGTAAACTCATTCTCTTTCAAGATGAGAGCTTTAAGTCCATTTATACACACCTTGCATATTGCTAGCCTCATTATAACCTTGATGTTGCAACATTGAAATGCTCAAACCATGTGCCGAAATTAGATAAAATTTTTCTTTTAGTGATTTGTTGTAGTACTTCTAACATGTTTAAGACCCAAAATCGCTCAACCACACATCCACTTTTATCCACAAATCTCAGAAAAATCATTCATTTGCTCTTTTATAGACATATCTTGAGATTCATCAATAAGAATTGAAAATACTCTACAACCAAGCTCTCTAATTATAGCTTTAATTGTTTCAAATGCTGCAACCCTCACAATCTCTTTTTGAATTTTAGGTGAAGTCAATTTCATATTCCTAGGGACATTTTAAAGTACAACTCTCCTAACTTCTTCATTATTGTTAGCAAGAAATTGTATTTGTTCAACAAAAGTCCTTGATTACTTAAATCTTCAGATTCATTGTGACCATGAAATGGGAGACCATATTCATAAGAAATCTGTTGCACTTAATTCATATCGCAGCAATTGAATCCTATAATCAATTTTCACTTCCTTTGTTACTTTAACAAAATTACAACACACATACACATGCTCATGTAACTTTCTTTCATTTTTCAATTTGTAAAACATTCGCTAATAAATTTATCACCACCCCCTTGCTCCCCCACAATTAAAAACATAGAAATATAGACAAAACTCAGCATCCTTAGTAATGTTATATTCCAACCAATCAAATTCATCAAATCATGACGGATTAAATCTGCATGGCTTGTTATTGAAATCTATAGTTTTAAATTTATGCTTACGGGGTTGGCATAGGGTCTCTTAGATGATAATTTCTTTAAACTCTTTCATGGATATTATGTTTATAATCACGAATCCTAAGTCTTAGTCTTGGATCCAGTGGAAGATCAATTATATTTGAACCAATATGAAGTTTATTAGAAGACTCTTGAGACTTTTTTTTCAACATAAGTTTCATAACTATTTTTTTTAACAGACTGATCAATACCTTTTTTTCAAAAGATGGTGATTCTTGATTAGTTGATTTTCTTGAAAAATATCTTAACATATTAGATAGTTCTAAAAAAAAAAATCAAGCCATATGTCAAAAAATAAAAATACATAGAATCAATTCTAAATGATAAAACTAACAAATATTCAATGACAACACTCTAAAATAATATAAAAGATTTAAGATTCATATTATCAAAATAGATGAAAACCCCAAAGAATCAAACTAATAATCTAATAATTAATACATAAAGAACAACAAATATATATGATATATGTTTCAAAAATGCCAAAATCGAAAGGTCAAAAGTGGAGGGCAGTAAGGGAAAATGTGATAATTTAACAAATCACAAGCTAAAAGGGATTTTTTTTTTCAGAAAAGGGTAAGAGGATGTCGATTGAAAGATTTGGAAAAAGAGTTTTTTAGACGCATGTCCCCCTTGACCCTTTGTGAGTCCACACCTAGTTTTGTCCCAATATGTCAATTATCATATTAAATTTTAACATATCATTCTATGATTATATTAATAAATTAATTTTAATTTGTACCTCTTTAGACATCACGATATAATGATATCGCTTATTTTAAACGGTCTAATATCATCAGTCTTATGATAAAATATAGATAGATAAATCACGGAGTATACCAACTATGCCAGCATGTGAAAGTAAAAATTATAAAAAATATAAAATAAAATTAATATTTAAAAAATAGACGTAACATGAGGACTTCCTACAGGATCCTCCATCCTAGCTACACTACTCTTACCCACATAACGATATAAATATTGATAAATACTTTGGATGAGTCATTGTATATGTTGTACAAAATATCAATAATGGTGTAGGTCATGATGATGAGTTGTTTCTTTATTATTCTGTTGGTCTATCTATCTAGTACCCATTAATAATTCCATCACTATAAAATACAATATCACAAATTAATTTTAAAGTCGTGTGACATTGTAGGCATAAAATAGTTCGCACTAGTTAATTAAGTTGGTTGGTTATAACTAAAATCTAAGTTTAATTTTGACTCTACAAAACTAATTAAGCCATCAATTCACCCAATCTTTTTTACATGGAACTAGTTATCCAATTCTTCGAACCAATTAATCCTAGAGATAACCGACCTGACCTCATGGAAGTTTACTAGTAGCCATTAGGGTAAATCGGGAGGTCCTCATGGTAGTATATCCAGATGACCCACTTTCTTAGGCCCAATTCCCATTGGAGAAAAAATATCCTACAATTCTTTGCAGTTGAATCTCGAGCCTGAGTTCCCTGGGATCTGTACTTAGAGGTCCAACCACTTCACTGAAGCATTGGGCGTGTCAATTCACCAAATTAAATTATATAATTGTTATAATTAGTCACAATTAAGATTCAACTTTGACTTAGAGACATGGTCAATGTTGGAGGAATTGACCTAGTCAAGGTTGACCAAACTCAAATTGACTCAATATAGCTTAAGTTAAGTTTTGATGTTTGATCAATATATTTAAGGTTGAGTAATATATCAAGTAGGTTAAGATTGATCAGATACTTGATAGTTGATCAATATATTTGATAGTTGAGTGAGACGTCAAGTGAAAGAAGAGATTGTTGGAGGAGATGTTTATGCAATCAAACTCAAGTTAGGTTGACTAAGATATTTTGATGGTTGAGTGAAAAGCCAAGTAGATCATGGTTGATCAGATATTTTATAATAGAAAGTCTGAGTAAATTACAGTTAACCTGATACTTGGTAGATTAGATGCCCAACAAGGAGTTGGCAAAATTGAAGTCCAAATGGGTCATGATTGATTAGACACTTGACAATGGTGGAAGTCCTGATAGATCTTAAAGAACCAAATATTAGGAATGAGAAGGGAGGTCCAAACATGTTAAGGAGGACTGAATGTTTGGTAGTGGTAAAGTCCTGACAGTTCAAGATTGTTAGGATCCATGCTAGCTAGAGGAGAAGTGAATAGTTTTGATTGTGTTGATTGAATGCACAACGGAATCTTGAAGCAAACTTAATGCCACATGCATAAAACCAAGATTTTACTTGGTTTTCCACCTCGCAATGCAACTACTCCATGGTCTAGTCCTAGCGATTTATCACCACTATTATTCTCCTTCTCAGATACCTTCTAGAGGCAAAGAAGCCTCTTACAACACTTGTTGCTGTAAAACAACACAACACAAAACAAAACACAAATAAACAAAAACAAGTTTACAATTGAAACTATTCTTTACTTGCTCTTTTATCGCTTTAAATTGTCTCTTGATGGTAGAAAATGTAGAAGCACTTCGTCTCTAAATCCGCAAGAACTGACACCTTCAAATGAAGCCAAAATTGTCTTTGACAAGGTTGCATTCGAGCTAATTTTCACCTAGCAATCGATTACTTACCTTCACCAATTTATTACCTTGCTATAGTTTAACCATTTACCCCTATTGAACAGTTAGTTTTACCCAAGCAATTGATTTCTAGGAGTCACCAATTGATTTCCAATGACAATCGATCTGGCTGATCGATTTAGGAGAGTTTTGTTCACTACTACAATGCCACCAATCAATTGCTAGAATCCACAAATTGAATGGTAGCCTGTAGTTGAACTGAGCTAGTTCAACTAACTAGTTCAACTAGACACTTGAGTTGCAAGCCTTTTTTCTCACCTTAAACCCCGAATTCGGGGTTTAGGGTTAGCAATCGATTGCTACATCTATTTTACCCTTTTAAAGGCAAAACTCTCGCCTTTCCTAGTATCTTATTGACCTTAACTTACTAGGACTTTTCATTGCCCTACACTCAGTCAATCTTAATCTATCGGGACTTTATCATTGCATAGCATCTGATCATATTGACTTGCCAGGACTTCATCCATGTGTCAAATGTCTAATCGTTTATGATCCACTTGGACTTCACACCTTACAACTCCATGAGAAATGTGTACATCTAACAAATGTTGCAAAATATTTTTAACATACAAACATGATTTCCTTTATCAAACAAATGAATATTGTTATAAAAAAATAAATATAGTCTATTGGACAATCTATCGGAGATTTTTAAGAATTAGCCAATTTTAAATTACACGAAATAAAATTTAACTTATCTGTCAAGATAACCTGAGCCGATAATCTCGATTGTCAGTGGGGGCTAGTTTTTGCCAAGTGTTAAGTGCAGAGTGCAGAGTGCAGAGCGCAAAGTGGTCGAGCGGATAGAGCTGTCGAGTGATATAGTGTAGAGCGGTCGAGAAAACAAAGTAGTAAAACGATTGAGTGACAAAGCACCCGTGTGGTAGAGCAGTAGAGTGGCTGAGTGGACAAAGTAGTTGAGCGGCTCAGCAGCAGGGCGACTGAGTGGTAGAGCAGCTGAGCGGATAGAGTGGATGAGTGGTTGAGCAGCTGAGCATAGAGAGGCTAAGCAGACAGAGAGGTCGAGAGCTCGAGGGGCCGAGCAGACAAGTGCAAAAAGGCCAAGGCCTTCTTTCTAGCAATTTCCTTAAAATAGATTCATCCTCCTCCGACTGTGCTTCAAGGTTATGATGGATGTCCATTTCCCATAATACAATAAAAAAACCATGGACATAACCAAGCACTGGTTGTTCATGGTGAACTGAGAATATTATCATGGGCAAACCACGGAGCAAAAATGCACTTGCTGATACACAAGACATCAAGCTACAAAATCTGCGATGTCTTACTTCATGTCGTTCGACTTATCGGAACGCTTCAAGTCTCTATACATTCGGATACCAATAAATTGTCATGCCCCCAGAGGAGTGATTATGACCCAATTTTGTCATGAATTGGGCATCAAACAATGAAGTACCAAACCCCTCCTACGCTAATGTAGCATAGGAATGACTCAGGTTGTCTGCCAACGAAAGCAACGATAGGATGGTAAACGTAGGATCGTAAATTATTTCTATTTTTTTGGGAGTTTTCAATATAGAAATGAGGGTTTTGGATTTTGATTCTAAATCTAACAAATGAAAAATGAAGCAAGTAGGAAACTAATCTAATGCTGGAATAAAATCTAACTAAGTGCGAATAATTAATCCACAACGTATTGTCACATTACGCTATGGATTAACCATCAACACGATTAAACTAAGGATCAAAATAGCGAAGCATCAAATGAAATCTAATCTAAATAATGAAAGACGATGCAAGTAATTAAGCTAAACCTACCTAACTACAATTGCAGAAATTAAGAGGCAACATGAAATAAAGTAAGCATTTAACGAAACTAGCATGTAACGAAACCTAAAGCATTAAAGAAATTTAATCTAACCTAACCTAATTGCATTCAATCAAAACTAGAACTCAACGAAATTGAACGAATAAGACAAAGCAAGAATTAACCGAACTAAAATGCATCAAAATAAACCTAACTATTGGTTGAAGCATTTCATCGAACACATTGTAGGCGTGAAACTAATTACACATACTATGTGCAATTCAAACATGGAAATCCAAGTTAATACAAGCATTCAACCACAAAACATCAACAAAAGTAAATTGGCACAATTAACAGAATTAAACTAAGAAAACTAAACTAATCCAACCACAATTCACACATCAACCTCCAAATTACCAACGACTATCTTTCGTCGTCACACGAAAGACCCGGCTCGGAACCCCCAAAGCCGATGGACAATAGCTCATTGCCGGATTGCTACACACTTCGACAATAGTGAGGACGATGAACGAATCCTCCAGCGAGAACCCCTCTGCTGGAAGCTGATCAGAAATGGAGATGGAATCACAGCCATTTGCTGCCTTCTTCTTGCTGCCGCTTGAACCCCAGAAGGCAGGAGTGAAGGAAGAACATCAGGAGGTGAAGGTTGTTGCCGGAGAACCCCTCCGGCTAGGTGGATAATCGGATCTGTCGCCACTGCTTGCAACTTCCGCTTGTGTTGTCGCTGTCGTCGCCGATTGGAATCGAGAAGCTGAGGAGTGAACTGAGCTGGCCGGCTGGCGGTAGTGAAAGCAAAGGAATAGAGGCCGTCGGTCGGAGAGAAGGAAGGAAGAAGAACGCCGATGTTAATCCATGGCTCTTTGAATTCCCTACAAAATCACATAAAATATGAAATTAAATTCCATAATTTGTAGGAAATTTATAATTAAGTCCAAAATATATTCAACTCACAAAATGTAATATAAACACAAAATTAGCATGTGAGAAGATAAAATGCTAAGTAATAAGAGCCAAAATAGTGCACAAAAATACATGTTATCACCTCCCCCACACTTATTCTTGCTCGTCTCGAGCAAGTAAATAAAACAAGAAAGATAACTAAAATGCATTCCCATAACAATTCTCAATCATATATAGAAAATAGTAAGAAGAGAGTAACCTAGGATTGTCCAATTCAAATAATCAAAGCAATCATGAATTCAATTCATACATCGATTAACAAACATGATAACTTCAATCCATAATGGATTAAATGAGAATGATAACAAAATAACCTCACAAGGAAAGTGATTGTGGCTTCCTCTCATATATATGCAATAATGGAGCTCACTCAAGCTACTCATGGATTCATGCACTACCATATGCTTGCTTTGCTTCTAATCTCTACCACTATATACATAAGAGTGCACGATAAAATAATGAAGACATTATTTGAAATATAAGGGAAGCATGAATCAAGCAAATGATAGTATAAGAGAAGAAATAAGAAAGGTAAAGCAAGGTGATGGTGGAAGGCATGGACATAATGAAACGTTACATAGATGAATACAAGAAAATAATGCCCCAAAAGTATCTCATCCAACTTCCAAGCTAGCTCTAAAAACTCAATAAAAATGTGAACAATCTCTATGATAGCTTTTCAATAAACATTCACTCGTGATCTACAATAAAATCCAAATTTTGCTACCATAAAGATTGTTACTCACAAAAAATTGTATCACCTTTCACCAAGACAATAAAAATGTGAACAACTCCTACTTTATCATTTCAATAAACATCCACTAATAATATACAATAAAATCTAAATGTTGCTAAAGTAAAAATTGTCACTCACAAAAATTCTACCACAAACGAATACAAAATATCACATATCTGTTGGTGCAACCTTAGGTCAAGGTTGACCTGGTTGGCCTGACTCGAGTTGACCTGACTCGAGTTGTATTTTGATGTTTGACGAGAATAGAAAAATTCTATTCTGATGTTTGACGAGAGTAGAAAAGTTGTATTATGATGTTTGACAGAATACAAACTTGGGAGATTGTGGGTGCAATCCTTGGTCAAGGTTGATCTGGTTGACCCGAGGTGAGTCGACCTGATTCGGGAAATCCTGGTGAGTGAAGCCAGGCAAGGGAAAGTCCTGGTGAGTAAACCCAGGCAGTTGGAAAGTCCTGGTGAGTGAAGCCAGGCAAGGGAAATCCAGATAGGTCAAGGTTGACCAGACATCTGGTGAAAAGTCCAAGCAGTGAGCTTGGCACGGGAAAAGTCCAAGTATGGAGACTTGGCACGGAAAAGTCCAAGCAGGGAGCTTGGCACGGGAAAAGTCCAAGCAGGGAGCTTGGCACGGGAAAAGTCCAAGTATGGAGACTTGGCACGGGAAAAGTCCAAGCAGGGAGCTTGGCACGGGAGAAGTCCAAGTATGGAAGCTTGGCATGCGAAGTCGGAGAGGGCTCGACAGCTCGTTCTCCGGACTAGGTCAGAGAGGGCTCGGGAGCTCGTTCTCTGGACCGGACGAAGTCAGAGAGGGCTCGACAGCTCGTTCTCCGGACTAGGTCAGAGAGGGCTCGGGAGCTCGTTCTCTGGACCGAACGAAGTCGGAGAGGGCTCGGTAACTTGTTCTCCGGACTAGGTCAGAGAGGGCTCGGGAGCTCGTTCTCTGGACCGGACGAAGTCGGAGAGGGCTCGGTAGCTCGTTCTCCGGACTAGGTCAGAGAGGGCTCGGGAGCTCGTTCTCTGGACCAGACGAAGTCGGAGAGGGATCGGTAGCTCGTTCTCCGGACTAGGTCAGAGAGGGCTCGGTAGCTCGTTCTCTGGACCGAACGTGGAGGTTGGAGAGGGCTCGGTAGCTCGTTCTCAAGACCAGGAAGGCCTTAGGATTTAGGGATGGGAAGCTCTAAATCCACATGGGCGTTGGATCGGTCAGCAGACCGATCCAGTGATACTATGGGTTTTCTGATCGGTCTGGTGACCGATCAGTAACCAAACAGTGGCTCACTGTAAGTTTTCTGATCGATCACCAGACCGATCAGGAAACGATCAGAGGCAGAAGAAGGTAGGGGGATCGGTCTGTGGACCGATCCACCTATAGCCTGATCGGTCCATAGACCGATCAGGCTTCGGAGCCAACTCTCTGTGAGAGTCGTTTGATCGGTCTGGGGACCGATTAGACTAGGGCCTGATCGGTCCACAGACCGATCAAGGACCTCCTGGACCGATCAGGATGGAGCCTGATCGGTCTAGACCTAGCCGTTGAGTCACAACGGCTAGATTTCTGCTTCTTCTTTGTCTTCTTCGCAGGTGCAGGATATATACAAGGTCGAGGGCCTCTACAGTTCTTCTTCTTCTTCCTCACACTTGCGATCTGAGCTTTGCTGAGCTCCCTATTCCTGAAGCTTCGTGTGAGCTTCCCTCGACTGGGTGATCCGCTGTTGTTGACATCGTGAAGTTGCTGCTTCATTGAACTCCAGTCGACGAGAAGGCAAGCAAAGTGTTTTTACATTTGTATTGTTCTTGTTTTCTTTCTCCATTGGTTGTACTCCATTCTTGCTGTTGCAAGAGAGATTGTGGCGAGGTTTCTCCACCCAGAAGGAGTTCATATTAGCCGGTTATCCGGGGTCTCATCCACCGACGGATTGATAGGCTTCGTCCACCTTACGGACATGCCGAGGAGTAGGAATATAATCTTCAAACCTCATTACATCATCGTGTTTGAGGTTTGATCTTCTCCACTTTCGTTTCTACATTGTATTTCCGCTGCGCTAACCTAAATTGTAGGAAGAAACGTGAATTTGGGGTCGGCTATTCACACCCCCCCTCTCTAGCCGCTATCCGAAGGTCATAACAAGTGGTATCAGAGCGAGGTCGCTCTTCGTCGAATTAACACCCGGGGGAGCACAAGCTAGAGAATGGATCGACTCGGAGAAGACATCACGATTCCACCCTTCTACGATCGCGATTACTTCGCGTATTGGAAGGTAAGAATGAAGTATTTTCTTATGACTAACCTTGAAAATTGGAATTGTGTACAAGTAGGTTTTATCCCTCCGATGGATAAAGAAGGAGAACCTCTTGAGAAGAAGAAGTGGACGAAGGAACAAATCCACCGATCCGTGATCAACGACGAGGTAATGAAAATCTTTGAATTTTCATTACCTAATGATGTCTTACGTAAGATAGGTGGATACAACGATGCCAAGGAGTTGTGGAACAACTTGGCTAAGTTCCATGAGGAGAGCTCCACTTCAAGTCATGAAGAGGAGTCAAGTGAGCCAAGTAGCTCACATCATGGAGGAAAGGAATTAGAAGTTGAGGGCTACTCAACATCTAAGGAAGAGGAGGAGGAGAGTTCTTCTTCAAGATTGGAGCAAGAAGAAGAAGCCTCTACTTCCGGAAGGGATGAAGAAGAAAGCATACATCCATCCTCAACCCTAGGTAACTCAAGCAACTTAATTTCAAGTAAATTACATATAATATGCTTTGAGTGTAGGGAATATGGGCATTACAAAAGTAAATGTCCAAAGAGGATTAGGAAGACTCCACCGGCACCAAAAGTCAAGGAAGCCGGAGTCCCGATACGCAAGGGCAAGGAGCACGTGGTGTGCTTCCAATGCAAGTAAAGGGGACATTATAGGAGTCAATCCAAGGGGGAGGCAACCTCACAAGGAAAAGAGACCAAGCACATCTATGGGGGGAGCTAAGGCAAACCCTAAGGTATCCTTTAAGGCACATTCTTGCAATTCTAATAAGACACATGCTAGTAGTTTTATTGCAATTGTCAATAATGATAAGCATGATAACCATAGAAACCGATACATGTGCTTAGGTGCCAAACATGTTAGCCTAGATAAGGACAATGCTAGAAATGCCAACCCTAGAGTTAACTCATCTAAGGTTAAGGAAAACCTAGATAGGAATCCCAAAATAACTAGACATATGCCTAGGAATACCTCAAAGAAAAATGGAAAATTAAAACTTGAGGTATTAGAGAAGGAAAATCAAGTCTTAAGGTCAAGACTTGACACCTTAGAAAAGACTCTTAAGAATTTGGAGAAGTCAACTCTAGGGTCTAAGGGTCAAAAGCAAAAGCCCAAGGACATGAGAGGTTTGAGTCACAAACCTAAGTCTCAAGTGGTCAAGCCCACTTACCATAATGTTCCATTCGATTATGGAACAAGACCTAGGGCTAGGAAGACCATCACCAAGGTCACAAGGGGAGTCACCCCTAGAGTTGATCTTGATGAGTCCCAAATGACCAAGGCTTTAAAGCCTAGGAGGGTCATTAGGAGGGTTGCTAGGGAAGTCATCCCTAGTGAATATTTAGTGAACCCAATGAGCTCAAATAGGTATTGGGTTCCTAGGAGCGTGATTCCTTCACGCTAGATGGTTTAGGGTGTGCCAACCTTGATTGGATAGGTAGTTAACCTACTCATGGCAAAAGGTGGCATTTTAGGAATGTTCAAGGTGTAATCAAGCCTTGAAAATGAGATTAAAAAAAAATTATTCCTAAGGTGATTAGCATGTGCCAACCATATTCGAGGAATTCTCTAGGGTCAACTAGTTGGCACATAGTGATCTAAAAACCTTTAGTATATGATTTTAGGTCTATTACATTTAGGAATATGGAATTTATGGAAAAATGATCAAAACTATCAAAAATGGCAACTAAGGCTAGAATTAGGTATTTTCTATACCTTTATATGTTATTTGTCATATATTGTTTGCCATATGCCATGTCATGACATCATATCTAATTTACTATCATTTGAAATGTCATGATAATGCTTAGGTTAGTTATATGTCATGCCTTATTTAAGTTTCATACTTTATGCCATGACATCATGACATTGGCACATATTTTCATTTATGATATTATTCTATGCCATGTCATCATCTCTTGCATTTATGATCAATTAAATTGATTTAAGGATAAAAACTCAATTTGATATGGAAATCAAATTGTTGTTTAGAAAATGCATGTGAACTTAGCTTAAGATGACCTAAACCCATATCTCACATCAAAATTGACTTGGATGTGTTTGATACACCTTAGATGTGTGTGAGATATTAGGATTATGAGTTAGGATCAAGGTGCATAGCTCTTGTACCTAGATGAGCCTAATTCTAAATTGAGGATCATAGGGAAAGCTTGTATACAAGTCATGTACATTTAGCCCTAAGATTGTGGTCCTAAATTGAATGGTTTAAAATCATTTCAAAATTGATTTGAAAAACCTTGATGAAGCTTTTCTAGTGATAGCATTCATCATTGAGCAAGTTGATACAAAGTTGAGGTAAACTTGAACTATTTCAAAGTTTTTAAACTTTGTATCAAGATTTGAAAATGGAAGTTATTTTCATAGAAAACTATTTTTCCATGATAGTATATGTTATGAGGAATGTATCCTCAAAATTTTATAATTTTTGAAATTTTTTGTAATTTTGTAGGGGTTTCTGAATTTTGGGAGGAAGAAATTCAGAAATCAGAAATCAGACATGTGTGACCGATCAGGAGGTTCCCTGATCGGTCCAGGGGATGCTGGATCGGTCACTGGACCGATCCAGGGAGCTCCTGATCGGTCTGGTGACCGATCGGGCGTGCCAAAATGCTGATTTTCGACTGATTGTCTGAAATTTCAGCTCTAGAAGTTGGTATTTTAGATTTCTAAAGGATTGAAACTCTCCAAGATATTGTTGGTGCAATGGTCAAGGGGGAGTTTTACCTATTGGTCAAGCAGGAGTTGACTTTTAGGGGGAGTTTTTCCTCGATTTCTGAGGATGAGTGATATGGGATTATCACTGAGTTGATTGTTGTAGTATCAAGGGGGAAATTAAGGGTTTCAATGAAAGGTATGAGACTTTCATTAGGAAGAAACTCTTGACCTTGATTCACTCTTTTTGATGTGTGTCAAAAAGGGGGAGAATGGGAGAATATCCAAAGAATGTTCAAGGAAGAACATTAGAGTTTGGGGAGAATGTTCAAGGAAGAACATTGGAAAACCTAAGTTAGGTTATCGGGTTAACCTAACTTGATTATGGTTTTTGTCAAACATCAAAAAGGGGGAGATTGTTGGTGCAACCTTAGGTCAAGGTTGACCTGACTCGAGTTGTATTTTGATGTTTGACGAGAATAGAAAAATTCTATTCTGATGTTTGACGAGAGTAGAAAAGTTGTATTATGATGTTTGACAGAATACAAACTTGGGAGATTGTGGGTGCAATCCTTGGTCAAGGTTGATCTGGTTGACCCGAGGTGAGTCGACCTGATTCGGGAAATCCTGGTGAGTGAAGCCAGGTGAAAGTCCTGGTGAGTGAAGCCAGGCAAGGGAAAGTCCTGGTGAGTAAACCCAGGCAGTTGGAAAGTCCTGGTGAGTGAAGCCAGGCAAGGGAAATCCAGATAGGTCAAGGTTGACCAGACATCTGGTGAAAAGTCCAAGCAGGGAGCTTGGCACGGGAAAAGTCCAAGCAGGGAGCTTGGCACGGGAAATGTCCAAGTATGGAGACTTGGCACGGGAAAAGTCCAAGCAGGGAGCTTGGCACGGGAGAAGTCCAAGTATGGAAGCTTGACATGCGAAGTCGGAGAGGGCTCGGCAGCTCGTTCTCCGGACTAGGTCAGAGAGGGCTCGGGAGCTCGTTCTCTGGACCGGACGAAGTCGGAGAGGGCTCGGCAGCTCGTTCTCCGGACTAGGTCAGAGAGGGCTCGGGAGCTCGTTCTCTGGACCGGACGAAGTCGGAGAGGGCTCGGTAGCTCGTTCTCCGGACTAGGTCAGAGAGGGCTCGGGAGCTCGTTCTCTGGACCGTACGAAGTCGGAGAGGGCTCCTGGACTAGGTCGAGAGGGCTCGGAGCTCGTTCTCTGGACCTCGGCAGCTCGTTCTCCGGACTAGGTCAGAGAGGGCTCGGTAGCTCGTTCTCTGGACCGAACGTGGAGGTTGGAGAGGGCTCGGTAGCTCGTTCTCAAGACCAGGAAGGCCTTAGGATTTAGGGATGGGAAGCTCTAAATCCACATGGGCGTTGGATCGGTCAGCAGACCGATCCAGTGATACTATGGGTTTTCTGATCGGTCTGGTGACCGATCAGTAACCAAACAGTGGCTCACTGTAAGTTTTCTGATCGATCACCAGACCGATCAGGAAACGATCAGAGGCAGAAGAAGGCAGGGGGATCGGTCTGTGGACCGATCCACCTATAGCCTGATCGGTCCATAGATCGATCAGGCTTCGGAGCCAACTCTCTGTGAGAGTTGGTTGATCGGTCTGGGGGTCGATCAGACTAGGGCCTGATCGGTCCACAGACCGATCAAGGACCTCCTGGACCGATCAGGATGGAGCCTGATCGGTCAAGGCCTAGCCATTGAGTCACAACGGCTAGATTTCTGCTTCTTCTTTGTCTTCTTCGCAGGTGCAGGATATATACAAGGTCGAGGGCCTCTACAGTTCTTCTTCTTCTTCCTCACACTTGCGATCTGAGCTTTGCTGAGCTCCCTATTCCTGAAGCTTCGTGTGAGCTTCCCTCGACTGGGTGATCAGCGGCTGTTGACATCGTGAAGTTGCTGCTTCATCGAACTCCAGTCGACGAGAAGGCAAGCAAAGTGTTTTTACATTTGTATTGTTCTTGTTTTCTTTCTCCATTGGTTGTACTCCATTCTTGCTGTTGCAAGAGAGATTGTGGCGAGGTTTCTCCACCCAGAAGGAGTTCATATTAGCCGGTTATCCGGGGTCTCATCCACCGACGGATTGATAGACTTCGTCCACCTTACGGACACGCCGAGGAGTAGGAGTATCATCTCCGAACCTCGTTACATCATCGTGTTTGAGGTTTGATCTTCTCCACTTTCGTTTCTACATTGTATTTCCGCTGCGCTAACCTAAATTGTAGGAAGAAACGTGAATTTGGGGTCGGCTATTCACACCCCCCCTCTCTAGCCGCTATCCGAAGGTCCTAACAATATCAAAGTTTTTCTCATAAATCAAATAAACATATAGACAACTTCTACTATAGCTTTTCAATAAAAATACCACTCATGATAGACATAAAATCTATATGTTGCTACAATAAAGATTGTCTCTCTAAAAAGTTCTACCACACACAAATACAAAAGGGCACAACACATTAAAGTTTTTTTTTCAATTTTTTTTCTTTTTTTTGACTTTTTTTTCATTTTTTTTCACTTCTGTTTATTTTTCTTTTTTTTCCATTTCTATTTTTTTTTCCTTTTCTTTCAACATGTTGTGCATCACTATACAACATCATCAATAGCTCAAATAAAAAAAAATAAATAGCATGGTTTACCTATGGTGACACTATGTGAAAAATGACTTTTTACTTCGCCACAATTTACTTCGTCAATTTAAATATACGAAGTAAAAGTGTATAAGCAACTTCGCTGCAAAAACCGACGAAGTATATACAAATATAGACTTCGCAGATTTAAAAACACGGGCTTCGCTTTAAACTGAAATAAGCTATTACTTCAAAAATTTGTTAAATACCGAAGTAGTAACGTCGTGAATATATTTTTTAGTGTTTACTCCGAAGTAATAGTACAAAGAGTTAACTTTTATTTTTACAAAGAGACTCTGACCACTTTTATTTCCCCCCACTTCCTTTCATTTTCTTGGGTTAGGGCTTCCGCGCCGATGCTCCTCTTGGGTTAGGGCTTTCCCCTTCATTTCAGTCCTCTCTGTTCCCCCTCGTTAGGGCTTCCGATTTGGAGTCTTAGGCAACAGAGACGAAGGTTTGCAGCAGTCAGCCAAAAATAAGGTTTGGCAACTTGAACTTTCTTACGCAGGGTTTAGGTTGCAAGTGTTTGAGATATACCGTATGTTTTCTTTCCTTCGATTTCTTTTTCTTATTCTTCTTCTTTTTCTCCTCCTTTATTTTGCAAAATCATGTTTTAGATGGTCTCCAATTTGTTGTAGGTTTGGTGCTATTCTTCCAACAAAGACAAGTGTTTGGAAATTTTTTTTGCTTTTTTTTTCAGTCTCTATGTTTACGAGGTCATTACCTAAAGGGTTGATTCATGATGCTTTCTTGGAGTAGATACTTCTGTTTTCAGTTGTTCTTTATTTGGTTTGTTGTTGTGGATTGTGTATTATGGGATTGATTTCTGTTGTGAAAGTTTATACCAATTAAAATTGTTGGTTTTTGATGTAGAAGAATGCATTTCAGCTACACAAATATAAATTTTTATTGAGAACTGACTATACTTCATGAGATTTATGAGTCATCCCATACTTTCGTTCTTTATATATCCACATATTGTACAAAATACGCATTATTTTTCTTCATGATGAGTAGAAAATATTGACAGCTGTTGGAATGAGTATAAAATATGGAACTGTGCTCGATATGAATTTGACTACCTTTTTACAGTCTTACTCTAACTTTTGCTTAACATATATGTAGTATCTTCAAGTTTTGATCAAAGAACACATTGAGCTAGCAGTAAATAATTTTAGCACGATAATTCTGAGAAAAAATCTACCTTTTCTTGTTTTTATAATTAATGACATAAGTCTAACTACAGAAATACCCATCTTCATCAGTTGACAACAAAGATCATGCATGAAGAAAATTATGATACAAAAAAAATTGTCCTGATTGATTTGCAGGTATATGTTCTTGGTGTTTTGGTTTGCAGTTCACATGTTGAAAAATGGGATCTGATTGCTGTGTCAGTTGCTGTGGAACAGCCAATTTCAGATGGTGGATGGGCTTTTAGTTTTACACGAGGAATTATTTTACAAGGGTCGCAGTCAGGTCGATGATGCCAATTGATAAACCAAGAACTTTATGAGATTCAAATGAGTCTATAGATTTATCTTTCACTAAATTCGCACTATTAAGGAAAATTTTACCAGAAAAAATCTTTAACATGGTCTCTGTCCTAATTCTAACATCACTGTAAACCTGGAGTTTTCTAATTGAGTATGCCAGTTTAACATGAATTGCTATATGACTTATCTTTGGTTATTCCAAATGTGAAGTCGTTTTTGAGATTTTACTTAATTGTAGCAATGCATCTTCAATCTTTTCTTGTCATGATTGATTGCAGTTGATGCAGTAGGCTTGTACATGTGGTTCATTTGTAGTCATTTTCTCTCTGAAACTTTCTTGACATTTACCTATCCGAATTAATTTAATAATTTGTATTTTGTTGTTATCTGTGCTGTTACAAAGTAACTGTAGTGAGTGCATTAATTTGCTTCTGTTTGCATGATTTTAATATTTTAATCGCTAAGAATATTTCCTTCCTTGAATTTATTTTTGATATTGATTTGTTTGAGGTGACTATGGATGTATGCTAATTGTGGTGGCATAATTTCCAAGTCTTTTTGGTGTAAGCAAATATGAACCTTGTCATGAATGCCTACCTAAGAAGTTTTTGTCTACTTGTTTTTTTTGAACGTTTTTATTAATTTTCTGCTCGTTTTGTTTTAATCTTGTATCTTATAATTTAAATTTATTTTTTAGTTTCCTTCAAGACATCATTTATGTAACAGAGTGAATCTATATTTATGTAATAAAAAAAATGCAGATCCGCAATATCACGAAAGAAATGGCCTGTATATTGGCCAAGGAACTGCTTCATTGTCAAGGGCTTCTATGTTCCGTGTGTCTTATGGGACTGCTGTGGAGATGACAAACCGAGTGTACAAGCTTCCATCATTTTACAGTATGCTCATATATGAATGAATTTTTTCTTCAGTGTTATACTACCAATTATATTTCTCATCTTAATCTAAACTCTTTTAGAAATCTTGTTGTTGTCTACATATGCCAATTATTATCATATTGCATTTCATTGTTCTGCGACATGTTGAACTCAAACTCAAAGTAGCTTATCAAACAGAGTTTGTCAAATCATATATTTTTTTGGGACTTTTATTTCTGTTGTTTCTCTGGCTAGATGTACTCGAAGGAGAAATATTTCTGCAAAACTTGCCTAGCATTGTTACGGCTTGTGTTTTAGGTATCAATAAATTTACTTGTTTTTTATTTCTTTGCTTGTCTTTGATTTCAGAGTAACACTCTTATTTCCTTAATGTTTCAATTGTTTCTAGTATTTACATTTTTTTTTTGATAATTTTTTCAAAGCAATCCTAGAGTTCTCATTGGATCATTGTGTTTTTGTGAAACAAGAAAGAATACTTATGGCTTGATATTTCATTTATAGGATACTAGCATAAAAGAACTTTGTTGCATCTTGTAAAATACCGGAAAATAGGAAATATTAATAAGGGAATTTTTTGGAATTTTTGGAAATTTTTCGGGAATTTTTCGGAGCTCGTATGGACGAGTTCACGGGGATAAAAATAGGGCCCGGAAAAAGCCTGTTTTGGCTACCCCAGTTAAGCGAGGAAATGTTTATAATTACATTTCCTTTTTCCTTTTTATTTTCTTTATTTGTTTTCTTGTTCTTACCTTGCCGAAACCCCCCGACGCCGCGACCTTCTCCCCCTTGCGCCCGACGCCTCCGAGCCCTAACCGCCGGTCGCGACTGTTTCTTCTTCCCCTCTGCGTACAATAGCCCTCGGCTAAGGGTTTCACCTCTTCCCCTCGCCACTGCCCGTCGCCCTAGCCGTGAGATCCCGATCACTAGCCGCCGGCTCTTGGTCCCCGATCGCGACCCCGCCGGTCTCCCTTCTGCCCTAGCATCTCCACCGGCCGCCTCCTCGGTGTCGAGATTCTTCTTCTCCTCTTCCGAGCGCCGACAGCCGACCAAGCTCCCTTGCCCTAAATCTGCCGACCCAGCACCGCCATTTCTTGACCTAGCCAGTCATTAGAAAGCTTGCTGCCATTGTTGACGAAGCCTCAACCCTAGCACGGTTGCCGTGAGCTCTAGTTGAGGTCACAAGGTTCTGCCGAGCCCTAGTTTCCACTGTCGAGTTCCTTCTTCACCAAATCCTTACGCTGTTAGGATTTGGGTTTTTGGCGGTGTACACTGTCAGCCATTTCTCCGGCTACAGAAGGTCACCAGCAGCTAGTTGTGAGGGGTGTTTCAGTTAGACACAAGGAACTGCCACCGTAGAGGTAATGGTTATGTTTTGGGAACATAGTTTGGAAGGAAAATTGATGATTTGGTTTGTTTGTTTTGTTCCCAGTAGTTGCCCCTGTTCCGGCAGTCCTCATTTCAGTAGTAAAAGATTAGCAGCAATCAGTGGCTGTGATTTGAGGTAAAGTGTAGGATCGTGATACATTTTGTAGTGAATTTGAATTATATGGTTAGTAGGTTGACTTAGGGTTTTGCCCTAAATAATTCTTAAGAATTTATTTAGCTATTTATGTAAATTGTAGCTAAATAAAATATATTTATTTATTTGTGACTTAGGGTTTTGACGCGAGACGAGTATCTCGACGTTGACTTTGGACCGGATACGATCCTTTCTTATTGGAGGCGGGTACTTTGACTTATGTCTTTGATATGCATAATAATATGTTTAACATATAGCAATGATTGTGTAATCATTTTGTTCGGTTGGTCACTACATAATAGTTACATGGTTACTTGTTTATTTATTCTGCCTGCATATTATTTACCTGATCATATATGTTTTAGGTAGTGACCCAACCCCATGCTATATTATCTTCTGGATCTAGGGTTTATTTGATGCCCTATCTGATTTGTGTACCTTCTATCTGATACATCTTCCAGTGGTACACACTTTGTATTATTTATATGGTCATTACTATGTCATTCATGAGATTGCCATGCTTAGTGTCATGCATCATGATTGCATGTTGTGCGGTTGTCGGCTCCACTATGGTTGAGCCCATCATCAGTTACATGTACTGCACACACCACCACCCATGGATTAGTGGTATATCAGGCAGGTGTGTGGCGGTTCTGCTGTTTGGCTCCGTTGGTCTGAGGACTCAGCGTGGTAGCCGGCAGTCAGTTCCGCTCTTTAGTGTAGCAGCGTAGTAGCCGGCAGATGGTGGACTTTGTTTGGCTCCGTTGGTCAGGTGACTCAGCGTGGTAGCCGGCAGAGATATCCTCCCCGTCATTGTGTATCGGGAGATGAGAGCATTGAGCTCCCCCATTTATGATTTGGGGTCAGAGGACAGGAGTACTCCGACAGCATTCCGTCCACTCGGTCGCTCATCAGGAGCAGTGATGTCAGAGTGCACGGTCATCATATGCGTTTATTGCATTTATTGTTTATGATTGCTGCATTTATGCGGATGCATATGATTAACATGCATACAGGATTATGACTTCCCCGGTCTGACGACCCTATTACCTTTGTACTTTGATCCCGGTTAGTATAGTTATCTCCTGATTTCGTTTCAGTTGCATTTATCCTTCTCGTATTCAGGAGACTGTACGCATGATTAGTGTTGTCTGTTATTTGTTTTATTATGCATATCAGTTGTACCTGCTGAGTGTTTGACTCACCCCGCCTCCATTGTTGATATATTTTCAGGTTGAGGCTGTCCGGAGCAGTTCCAGTCGCTGGTCCCCACAGCACGTAGTGCTAGTCCATCTGCTGGTCTTTGAGTTGTTATTTTATTTTAGCTTTTCTCTATCAAACTTTGTTTTAGTCTTGTTTTGGATTTTACATATGGATATTGTATGAAATCCTTCCGTTTGATGGACTTGTGGTATGATTTGGATTTTTATTCTACTACATGCCTGCCTGGACGGCAGAAGAGGTGAGTTCGACGGATTTGAGCTTTACGAGTGTAGTTGAGTAGGGTGGATTTCGAGTCAGAGTACTTTTGTTTGTGATTACTATTATATAAACTGCGTGGTGATTGTTTTTATTTATTGATATAATTCCAGCCGCCTGTGGCTGAGGTATATGTGTTATGTAGAAGTTTCAGATTGTCCGCCGTACAGGGGAGATGTTGCCGAAATTTCTTCGGACAGGGACTCCTCTGTGCGTGACAATTTAGTGGTATCAGAGCAGGTTTACGATACTTGCTATGCGTTTTGGATTTTCGAGATTTATTTGATACTAATTTATTTAGTATCAGCGAGATGTTTTGCGATCGTTGTTTTCGTATTTTGGATATTTGGGATACTCTGATACCAATTTATATGGTATCAGAGCGCCAAAGTTTGGCGATACTTGTTGGGTTTTCGTGTGTTGGATTTATGAGAATCTGATACCAATTTATTGGTATCAGAGCAGGGTGTGATACCTGCTTTTAGTATTTTGGACATTTTTATACTAGCCCTAGTTGCGAGACATTTTGGTCTAGGCAGTTATTTTGGGTTGCACGGATTTTTCCGTTTCAATTATGTTATAGACTTCCGTTTTGGATTTATATGGATTTATGGTGTTTGTTCTTTCTCGTACGAATTCCGAGGTTATTTTGGGGACTGGACAGCGATGGAACATCTCCAGACAGCAATTAGGTATTATGTCATTTTGGTAATTGTTTATACCTGTGGTAATATCTGTAATATAATGTAACAGATATGAGGCGATCTACACGTATTGCTGCGAAACGTGGTGCTGGACGACCACGTTCGAGGACCGCGGGATCTCTGGATACGCCAGAGATGCCTTCTGTTGATGAGCCTGTCAGTCAGGGACAGACTCAGCCTACTGTGGGTGCGTCGGGCTCTCAGACCCCGATGGCTCCTTTAGGGGTACCTACCTCAACTGCACCGACAGTACCTACTCCTACTGTATTTCCGGTACCACCAGAGGTACCATTAGCATACCCGACACCTGCTCCAGTATAGCCTACCGTGTATCCGGCACCAACGCCACCTGGACCCACCGTGTATCCGGCACCAGCAGCCCCTGTGCCCCCAGTACATACAGTGTACTCAGCAGCACCTGCATTAGGGATACCGGCTACTCCACATTCGATACCATTGCCTACCGTACATCCAGCTGCGGCCACCTATGTTCACCCTACAGTGCCACCGACAGCATATGCTCTAGTTTACCCAACAGCACCGGGTGTACCTCCTCCGGTTTATGCACCGGTACCACCTGTAGCACCAGCTCCAGTGTTTCCGCCAGTCCCGACAGCCGTTCTGACACACCTCACTGACTTTGCCGCGGCACGAGCCAGGATTCCAGTGTTGGCAGAATCGATGAAGAGTCGATTCACACTTTTCCGAGGAGACAGAGATCCGAGTGTGGCCTTGTCTTGGATTGAGACTATGGAGCGGACTTTCTTTTATATTGCTTGCTCCGAGTGGGAGAAAGCAGAGCTGGCTGCTTTTCACTTACGGGACGCGGCCGACACTTGGTGGCTTACCCAGCGTTCCATCATTGGTGAGCAGAACATCACTTGGGCCAGATTTAGAGAGGCTTTTGAGAGTCGTTTCTTTCCACGAGCTTATCAGATGTCGTCGGCAGGATTTCCTGAGTTTGCGACAGAATAATCGGACAGTGACTGAGTATAATGCAGAGTTTGACAGATTGGCTAGATTTTGTCCAGAGCTAGTTGCTGAGGACAGTTCACGTATGCAGCAGTTCATTCAGGGGCTGGATGGACATTTGCAACTAAGACTTGTCGGTCTTGGTATCACATCTTATGCGGAGATGTTGGACAGAGCCCTCATTATTGAGTCAGCTCAGCAGAGAGTTTTTCCAGATAGGAAAAGGAAGCAGCCGAGTCAGACATCTGGACAGATCCAGCAGCCTCAGGCTACACCACAGCAGAGCAGGCGTAGTTGATCAGATCAGGGTACATCTGGGGTATCACGTAAACCTCAGAAATCAGGGCAGTCTTCTTCGGGACGTTTTCGGTCTTCCCAGCAGAGTCGGAAACAACCCGCCAGCAACATTCGCTGTTTCAGATGTGGGTCCAGAGATCATGTCACTTCAGCTTGTGCTCTGGGACAGTCAGTTTGCTTTCATTGCAAACTGCCTGGGCACCAGAGTCGAGATTGTCCGCAGAAGACTCAGCATATGACTTCCGGAGGGTCTGATCATGGAGGACAGTCCAGTCAGTCCCGTACTTATCGAGGAGGGCGCAGAGCCCAACCTTTGCCTGGCCAGCAGTCGAGTGCTTCACCTGCAGCAGCGGCATTTGGCATGCTTGGACAGGAGTACTCCAGTGCTTCCATAGCACCCCAGAGTTCTGTTCCAGGACTTTATTATCAGACGCAGGGGCAGTATCAGATGCAGTCTCAGCCTTTAGGCCAGTACCAGACTGAGTCCCAGCCAGCTGCACAGTATCAGTCGCCGTCCTCTCAGTCTTCTCTGGCGCAGTATCCAGCACCGCCTCAGTGGCAGGCTTCTGCCCAGCATTACCTCCTCCTCCTCCGCCAAAGACTGGACGTGTTCATGCGATGACCAGAGAGGATGCGCAGCGAGCCGATGGATCCATTTTCCGCGGTATGATTTCTATTTATGCCTTATCTGCAGATATACTGATAGATACTGGTAGCTCGCATTCATTTATATCTCGCACTTTTATGCGGGAGGTTGGTAGATTACCCACTTTTAGACCCCAGCGATTGACCGTCTCCTTACCGTCCGGTGATTCATTGGACGTCACCCAGGAGGTCAGAGGTTGCCCGTTAGATTTTGGCAACCTAATACTTACAGTGGATCTTTTAGTATTAGAAATGGTAGATTTTGATATTATTCTTGGCATGGATTTACTGTCAGCATGCATGGTTGATTGCCGACGAGGGTGGTCACATTTCGCCTCCGAACCAACCCGGGATTTCACTGCATCGAGACGACGACTTATCGATCATTTCGCGATACAGCTCGGTCACATGGCTATCGTGGTTTTCTTATCTTTGATCAGATCGAGGACAGCAGCAGCCTCCGACGCGTTCGTAGTCCGGAGTACCCGATGTATTTCGAGGAGCGCCAGTTTGCCTCCCAAAAGGCCATGGAGTTCGCTATTGAGTTGATTCCGGAAACCGCAAAAGCTCCTTATCGTATGACACCAAAAGAGTTGAACGAGCTGAAGGTTCAACTCCAGGAGCTTTTAGATAGGGGATTCATTCGCCCTAGTGTTTCCCCATGGGGTTCTCCGGTATTATTTGTCAAGAAAAAGGACGGCACCATGAGGTTATGTATTGACTACAGACAGCTGAATGCAGTAACCGTCAGAAATAAATATCCTTTACCACGGATCGAGGATTTATTTGATCAGCTCAGAGGTACATCAGTGTATTCTAAGATTGATCTGCGATCCGGATATCATCAGTTGAGAGACCTCGACTATCCGAAGATGCCTTCCGCGAGATACGGTCATTATGAGTTTTTGGTAATGCCATTTGGGCTTACCAATGCTCCAGCGGTGTTTATGGACTTGATGAACCGCATCTTTCTGGAGTATTTGGATCAGTTTGTTATCGTCTTCATTGATGACATATTGGTCTACTCTCATTCCGAGGAGGAGCACGCACAGCATCTTCGCATAGTCTTGGAGATTCTTCGACGACATCAGCTGTACGCGAAGTTCAGCAAGTGTGCGTTCTGGCTATCCTCAGTCGATTTTCTAGGACACGTGGTTTCTAGTAGAGGTATTTCAGTTGATCCTCAGAAGATCGAGGCTGTCACCAGTTGGGAGCAGCCGAAGTCAGTTCAGGAGATCCGCAGTTTTCTGGGATTGGCTGGATATTATCGACGTTTTGTCGAGGGTTTCTCGCGTATTGCTATGCCGCCGACACGCCTTACCAGGAAAGGCGTGAAGTTTACGTGGACCGAGGATTGCGAGACCAGCTTTCAGGAGCTGAAGCGGAGATTAGTGTCGGCTCCAGTTTTGGTTTTACCTTCTGGAGAGGATGGATTTGTACTTTACACCGACGCATCTCTTCAGGGTTTGGGCGCTGTTCTGATGCAGCACGGCAGAGTAGTCTCTTATGCTTCTCGTCAGTTGAAGGAGCATGAGAAGAACTACCCAGTTCATGACTTGGAGTTAGCTGCCATCATTTTTGCTCTGAAGCTATGGCGACATCATTTATACGGTATCACATTTGAGATTCTCACTGATCATAAGAGTCTCAAATATATTTTCACTCAGAAGGAGCTTAATCTCCGACAGAGGAGATGGATGGAGTTCCTGAAGGACTACGATTGTACCATTAGCTACCACCCAGGGAAAGCTAATGTGGTTGCCGATGCACTCAGCAGGAAGTCCAGAGCGACTTTGGCTTGCCACCGGACTTCAGTCACGGACTTGATTCAGAGTTTTTCTGAGTTAGACTTGGAGGAGCAGGGATCTACAGAGCAGGGTATTCTTGTTACTATGGTTGCTCAGTCGTCGATCAGGACGAAGATCCGAGAGGCACAGGCTGGTGATCAGCATTTGCAGTTCATTAGCAGTCAGATAGCTTCCGGGCAGCAGACCGAGTTTACACGAGACGAGGGGGGTATCATATACTTCCGAGGCAGATTATGCGTACCTCAGTCTCATCCGGTCTTACAGGAGCTACTCCAGGAGGCACACCACTCTCGATTTACGATCCATCCAGGCGGGACCCGTATGTATCGAGACTTGAGACGTTCCTACTGGTGGAACGGTATGAAGAAAGACATCGCGGATTTCTTAGCTAGATGTCTTGTTTGTTAGCAGGTGAAGGCTGAGCACCAGAGACCTGCAGGATTACTTCAGCGGATTCCTATTCCTGAGTGGAAGTGGGATCACATTACCATGGACTTTGTTGTAGGGTTGCCGAGGACACGACGAGGCCATGACGCGATTTGGGTAATCGTTGATCGATTAACCAAATCCGCGCATTTCTTAGCGATCCGGAGGACTGATTCCCTGGATCGATTGGTAGATCTGTATTGTCGAGAGATTATCAGACTACATGGTATTCCGTTGAGTATCATTTTGGATAGAGATCCACGGTTTACGTCTCGTTTCTGGCAGAGTCTGCAGCAGGCCTTGGGCACACAACTCCGATTTAGTACAGCTTTCCATCCACAGACAGATGGACAGTCAGAGCGGACTATTCAGACTCTTGAGGACTTGCTGAGATCATGTGTTATGGATTTTGGAGGCAGTTGGGAGGACCATCTGCCGTTGGTAGAGTTTGCTTACAACAACATATTTCATTCGGCTATCCAGATGGCACCGTTTGAAGCGTTGTATGGTAGACCTTGTCGGACACCCGTCCTCTGGGATGAGGTTGGAGAGGCCCAGTTGTTGGGACCTCATAGAGCTCAGCAGGATGCAGAGTTGATCCGTACTATCAGACGTAGGATGTCAGAGGCGCAGGACCGCCAGAAGAGTTATGCTGATCGGAGACGCAGACCACTAGAGTTCTCTGTTGGTGACCATGTATTTCTACGAGTTTCACCCACGAAAGGGGTGAAGAGATTTGGCATCAGAGGTAAGCTAGCTCCGCGGTACATTGGTCCATTCGAGATCTTGGAGAGGATCGGAGCAGTAGCTTACCGACTGGCACTACCACCGTTCCTGTCAGGCGTTCACGATGTATTTCACGTATCGATGCTGAGGAGAAACGTGCCCGACCCGACACATGTGCTGGCAGATATTCCAGTTCCAGTTCAGCCTGACATTACAAATGAGGAGGTTCCGGTACGGATTCTCGACCGGAAGGAGCGTCAGTTGCGGAACAAGACTATCCGGCTGGTTAAAGTCGGATGGAAGCATCATTCGGATGAGGAGGCTACTTGGGAACTCGAGGATACTATCCGAGCTCGATATCCCCACCTTTTCACATGAGGTATGTGATTTTATTTATCGTTCAGCATTTATGCTTTACCTATTGTTAGTACTTGCTGATGGTAGATAACGAAATTTGGGGACCAAATTTTTATTAGTGGGGGAGAATGTAAAATATCGGAAAATAGGAAATATTAATAAGGGAATTTTTGGAAATTTTTCGGGAATTTTTCGGAGCTCGTATGGACGAGTTCACAGGGATAAAAATAGGGCCCGGAAAAAGCCTGTTTTGGCTACCCCAGTTAAGCGAGGAAATGTTTATAATTACATTTCCTTTTTCCTTTTTATTTTCTTTCTTTTTCTTTGTTCTTACTTTTCCGTTTCTCTCCCCGCGCGCCCGACGCCTCCGAGCACTAACCGCCGGTCGCGACTGTTTCTTCTTCCCCTCTGCGTACAATAGCCCTCGGCTAAGGGTTTCACCTCTTCCCCTCGCCACTGCCCGTCGCCCTAGCCGTGAGATCCCGATCACTGGCCGCCGGCTCTTGGTCCCCGATCGCGACCCCGCCGGTCTCCCTTCTGCCCTAGCATCTCCACCGGCCGCCTCCTCGGTGTCGAGATTCTTCTTCTCCTCTTCCGAGCGCCGACAGCCGACCAAGCTCCCTTGCCCTAAATCTGCCGACCCAGCACCGCCATTTCTTGACCTAGCCAGTCATTAGAAAGCTTGCTGCCATTGTTGACGAAGCCTCAACCCTAGCACGGTTGCCGTGAGCTCTAGTTGAGGTCGCAAGGTTCTGCCGAGCCCTATTTTCCACTGTCGAGTTCCTTCTTCACCAAATCCTTACGCTGTTAGGATTTGGGTTTTTGGCGGTGTACACTGTCAGCCATTTCTCCGGTTACAGAAGGTCACCAGCAGCTAGTTGTGAGGGGTGTTTCAGTTAGACACAAGGAACTGCCACCGTAGAGGTAATGGTTATGTTTTGGGAACATAGTTTGGAAGGAAAATTGATGATTTGGTTTGTTTGTTTTGTTCCCAGTAGTTGCCCCTGTTCCGGCAGTCCTCATTTCAGTAGTAAAAGATTAGCAGCAATCAGTGGCTGTGATTTGAGGTAAATGTAGGATCGTGATACATTTTGTAGTGAATTTGAATTATATGGTTAGTAGGTTGACTTAGGGTTTTGCCCTAAATAATTCTTAAGAATTTATTTAGCTATTTATGTAAATTGTAGCTAAATAAAATATATTTATTTATTCGTGACTTAGGGTTTTGACGCGAGACGAGTATCTCGACGTTGACTTTGGACCGGATACGATCCTTTCTTATTGGAGGCGGGTACTTTGACTTATGTCTTTGATATGCATAATAATATGTTTAACATATAGCAATGATTGTGTAATCATTTTGTTCGGTTGGTCACTACATAATAGTTACATGGTTACTTGTTTATTTATTCTGCCTGCATATTATTTACCTGATCATATATGTTTTAGGTAGTGACCCAACCCCATGCTATATTATCTTCTGGATCTAGGGTTTATTTGATGCCCTATCTGATTTGTGTACCTTCTATCTGATACATCTTCCAGTGGTACACACTTTGTATTATTTATATGGTCATTACTATGTCATTCCTGAGATTGCCATGCTTAGTGTCATGCATCATGATTGCATGTTGTGCGGTTGTCGGCTCCACTATGGTTGAGCCCATCGTCAGTTACATGTACTGCACACACCACCACCCATGGATTAGTGGTATATCAGGCAGGTGTGTGGCGGTTCTGCTGTTTGGCTCCGTTGGTCTGAGGACTCAGCGTGGTAGCCGGCAGTCAGTTCCGCTCTATTTGGCTCCGCTGGCATTTAGTGTAGCAGCGTAGTAGCCGGCAGATGGTGGACTTTGTTTGGCTCCGTTGGTCAGGTGACTCAGCGTGGTAGCCGGCAGAGATATCCTCCCCGTCATTGTGTATCGGGAGATGAGAGCATTGAGCTCCCCCATTTATGATTTGGGGTCAGAGGACAGGAGTACTCCGACAGCATTCCGTCCACTCAGTCACTCCTCAGGAGTAGTGATGTCAGAGTGCACGGTCATCATATGCATTTATTGCATTTATTGTTTATGATTGCTGCATTTACTTGCTGCATTTATGTGGATGCATATGATTGACATGCATACAGGATTATGACTTCCTCGGTCTGACGACCCTGTTACCTTTGTACTTTGATCCCGGTTAGTACAGTTATCTCCAGATTTCGTTTCAGTTGCATTTATCCTTCTCGTATTCAGGAGAGTGTACGCATGATTAGTGTTGTCTGTTATTTGTTTTATTATGCATATCAGTTATACCTGCTGAGTGTTGGACTCACCCCGCCTCCATTGTTGATATATTTTCAGGTTGAGGCTGTCCGGACGCTGGTCCCCACAGCACGTAGTGCTAGTCCATCTGCTGGTCTTTTAGTTGTTATTTTATTTTAGCTTTTCTCTATCAGACTTTGTTTTAGTCTTGTTTTGGATTTTACATATGGATATTGTATGAAATCCTTCCGTTTGATGGACTTTTGGTATGATTTGGATTTTTATTCTACTACATGCCTGCCTGGACGGCAGAAGAGGTGAGTTCGACGGATTTGAGCTTTACGAGTGTAGTTGAGTAGGGTGGATTTCGAGTCAGAGTACTTTTGTTTGTGATTACTATTATATAAACTGCGTGGTGATTGTTTTTATTTATTGATATAATTCCAGCCGCCTGTGGCTGAGGTATATGTGTTATGTAGAAGTTTCAGATTGTCCGCCGTACAGGGGAGATGCTGCCGAAATTTCTTCGGACAGGGACTCCTCTGGGGTGTGACACATCTTGTATTCTTCCTGCTCTAGTTTGTGAACCTCATGGATTATGGAAGGAAATACCTTATGCAGATACTAAAGGTGCTTCTACTGACATTGAAGTAAATTAAAGTATCCAACTTTTATTGCTGGAATCATACTTCTCCAGTTATAAACATCATTTACCTGCTATTGGTAGTTTTTTTATGCTGTGAGTTATCAAGTTCTTTAGTTACTAATTTTTGCAAAGATATATTTCTGTTCTTTAGATCCTCAAGAAGGTGAAAGAATATTGGACATGTGTGCTTCTCCTGGAGGGAAAACAACTGCCATTGCAATTCTTATGAGGAATAAAGGTGAGGTTATTGCAATTGATAGATCTCATAATAAGGTCAACTTTATTGCCCTTGAGTCCATGGATTTCATCATGTGGTTGGGTATGATTGACCTTATGCAAGTTACACCAGTTATTGGTGCCTCAAGTGATAGCCTCTAACCCCTTGGTGCTGATTGGTAACTTATTGTATTTCTTTGTTTAGAGCTATCACTGAATCTCCTGATCATGTTTGTTTTAGATACTTAAGCTTTACATTAAGGGTATAGGATTATCCTGGATTTAGTTGAGGATTATCCTAGACTCTGCAGTGATAGGTTCAGAGATAATTATCTGTTGTGGTACATAAAGTTAATTATTAAGAAACTAAATATAGTGTTGCACACTGAATCAAATCGTTCACGCCCTGCTACTACTTTCTTCTCATGCTTTGATATGACTTCTTTCCTTCTTTTTTTTCCTCGCCCTTAGATGACACCCTGTTTATGGTTTTATACAAAACTGTGTTATGCATAGTTCTATTAGTAACTGGGGGAAGTTAGTAACTGATTTGGGGCTAACATGCGTACTTTCCTGTGGGAAGAGGGGAAAGGTGAATAGGGGTACGTTTTTTTGAGTTATTTGTCTATACAAAGTGTGTATGTGCTTAGTAATGGGGTGTGTGTGTGTGCTTAGTAATATTGTGTGTGTGTGTGGGGGGGGGGGGGGGTTGATTATTCTCCAAAATCCATTCCAAATCGGGCTTCTGTAGCCACTGAGCTTACTTCAAGCATCCAAGTTGTTGGGTTATACTTCTCTTTGATTTTTAAGATTCCAGAAATTGTCTATAAAACATAACAGATTTTTTGCAAAAGTTAGCTACAGATATGTTAAGCAACCTGAGCTTCACACAACCTGAGCTTACTTTAGGCAGATTTTTTTAGGATTCCAAAAATTATCTTTTGTGATAGATAATGCTTACTTCAGTTATCTTACTTCAAGTATTGCTGGTCTCCAGTTAGCTTACTTCAAGTGTTGCTGGACTTCACACAACCTGAGCTTACTTCAGGCAGATTTTTTAAAAATATTCTTTTGTGATAGACAATGGCTCAACTTTTAGTCCAGTAAAATAATGAGCATGTAAGGCCCAAATTTATTTAGGCTTCTGTGACCCACATGCTATAATTCGAACAAAATTGTTACTATAAGAGTGCATATAAAAATACATATTTATTTGTCTTATCATGCTTTTTTTAATTTAATTCATGATTTTTTGTCAACTTACTGTGTTTTGATTTAAAGTTTTCAGCTACAAAACATAACATGATGATTCTTTCTAAATTGCAGTTCGCAGGTTGTGTGAAGAACCAGTACTATACGCAGACACAATATGATGAAGTGAGAATTGAATGGAGTGAATTTGTGTACTCGTTCTTGGAGTGAATTGCAGGTAGTGTGAATGAACCAGTACATGTTTTTGGTTTTTTATGGCTTATTTTGGCCATATTTAGGGAGATTTGTTTTGTATAAACATATGCTGAAATCAAGGCTTATGAAGTTACCTTTTGTGATGCTCAAAATTACTAAAGTCTAAAAATAATGAAGTAAAAAGAGAAAAAATACTTCACTTTATTCATAAAATCCGAAGTAAAATCTACTTATAACTTCGAAGCAATACAATTTGTTGCTGTAAAATAGTATCAACTACTTCGGTTATTACCAAAAATTCCGAAGTAGTATCTATCTATTACTTTGATCCAGAACGAAGCTAAATGTAATTTAATCAATAATTACTTCAGGAATTAACGATATATGACGAAGTAAAAGTAATCCATTACTTCATTTTTAACCGATGTTAAAGTAGGTATATTACTTCACAACAAATACTAAACGATGAAGTCGAAAAGGATTAATTACTTCAGTGTTTTTAAAAATCGACAAAGTTATATGCACTTTTTACTTCGTAATATGTCCGAACCTGACACCCAATACGACTTCATTTTTTCTGGGCCTACGACTTCGGAGTTTATCCGAAGTAAAATGAATCTTTTTACCACACGCGTGTCTACTTCGGTAAAAACAGGTCTTTTACTTCAGGTAATCAACGAAGTAAAAAGTCATTTTTCACATAGTGCATGATCAAGCATGGTTCACCTATGCTTCTCCTAAATTCCACTAAGCTATTTCTCTCCCCCCACACTTAAATTTTTGCCCGTCTCGGGAAAAACACTCACCATGTACTTCCAAGATATCCACATCCATGAGAAGAAAGCAAAAGAGGGAAATAAATGGAAGAGAGAAAAGAATGAAATGCTCAATGATAAGGGAATTATTTAAACAACATGTGATAATAAAAGGAATGAATAAAAGGAAGTGAGATAGCCTTCATAAAAATCATGCAAACCTATGATAATGTGGTCTCGAAAGAATTAAGCAAGTTCTAGAGTAGCATTAACCACAAGTGCATCACACATCAATAGGAATAATAGGCTCAAAAACATCCTCACTAGGTATATCAAAATTATCATCTCAATCTACCGACATAGAATCCATCATCAAGTTGTAATCACATGCAATCCAAGAATCCAATCATGACAATAAATCATCAAATTAGACAATCAAATTGAACTAACTTTCACAATTTCTAAGATGATAAAAAGAATGCATAGGAAATTTATTATGAAAAACCCGACTAGACAAACTAAAAATGAACTACCAAATAAAAAAAACAATGCAAACAAAGTAAAGAAAGTAAAGACATATAAATAAGCAAAAAGGGAAAGAAGAAATAAGATGGAACGGACTCCCTTGAATTTCTGGCGGTCGGAGTCGATTCAGGTCCAGAAGCCAATATAGAAGTGGAATTGTTGTAGGTGAAATGAAGAATGCTCCCTCCAGTTTCGACTCCTCAAAAATTTTCTCCGGTGGCCGAAGACGGTTCAGTTGGAGTGTCCACTCCAGGAGCTTCATCATTGCATAAAAGGTTAGGGCTTTCTTCAAATGATAGAATGCATCCTTGCGTGAATAACTGCAAATAAAATGTCTGAAAAAATCCTGTGCACTAAAAAGAGGGTGCAATTCCTACACGCATGCTGTGTGAGAAGTACTATAAACAATATCAAAATAAACAGAGCATGAATCAAAGATATGTCACATCCACTACAATCAAAATGAATTACCTCCATGGAATTTGCTAAAGATTCAGAAGAAATATCAACCTTACCATCCTGAAAGGTACCTAGAGGGTCTAAAATAGTGAATGCAACATTATCGTGATCAAGTAAAAGATCTGGCTCTGGATCAGGTACAATCAATGGAAGTGATTCTTGAGTTGCCCCTACACTTCCATCGTCACATAGTATAACTGCAGGCTCAACTAGCTCAAATGGTAAAATAGTCATTGGAAGTGATTCTTGGGTCTCCCCTATACTTCCATCATTATCTCCTATACCTGCAACATCAAGACTATCTGTAACAACAATATCATCAACAACAATAACATCAGAATCAACTACAACATCATGATACAAAAAACTAGAAGAGTCATGTAGAGTAGCAGAATAAAAGTCAGGAATATCACAAACTCTACAATCCATCTCCTCATAGATTGATGTAGTAGGTTGATTTGAATGCAACTGTAACTGTGTCGATGAATGTGTTCTTGGCTGGAACTGTGTTTCTTGATGTTGCAAAAATTATTGTGAATGCTCCCTAAAATGCTGCTCAGGCTGATGGTGGTGAAAGTAAGGCTGGTAAAACTGGGGCCACTCAAAAATCCCTTGATGTGTATTCTCATACCTGAATCCTGCAAATGAATTATAGCTGTCCTGTTGATGCATTTGATAATAATGAGGATCAGGCTGATGATATTGGATCCTCGTCGAGAATACACTGGCAAAGGAATGAACATCTTTAGCAATCACTGGTCTAGTCCCATACTGCTAATAATTTGCAGCCATAATCTCGATAAGTTCTCTGGCCTGAGTAGATGTCTTGTTAACTAGAGCCCCTCCACTAGCTGCATCAAATATACTCCTGTCCATGGGAAGCAATCCCTCATAGAAGTACATAATCAGTAGTTGATCGCTTATCTGGTGCTGAGGGCAACTAGCAACAAGTCTTTTAAATCTCTCCCAATAATCTTGAAACGGTTCTCCTGTGAATTATTGGATTCCACAAATACTTCTCCGAATAGTTGCAATCCTAGAAGCAGGAAAGAACCTCGCCAGAAATAATTTCTTCATCTCGATCCAGCTGGTGATAGAGTTGGGTGGGAGACAATCAACCAATCTTTTGCTGAATATGCTACTGAAAATGGAAATGCTCTAAGTCTAACATCTTCTTTGGATATGCCAAGTGGGTTCCATGAAGAACAAACTATCTCCAAATCATGCAGATGTCTGTTGGGATCCTCACGAGATAGTCCATGAAACTTTGGTAAAAGATGTACTATTTTCCATAACTCGATGTCTGCCTCCAAATCAGAATAATGAATGCAGAATGAATCAACTGATAAATCTGGTGCCCAAAGCTCTCTGAGAGTCTTTTCAATGTTCTTCTCCATGTTGCTTATCAAATCTGAAATCCTGATCACATTGAAACTCTAAACTGCTGATAACACACAAAAATTTCCTGGCCTTTCCTGACACACTCATGTAAATACCATCAAAAGACACAGGAAAATATACAAAACAGCACACATGCATACAAGAGATGAAATAATTAAGCCCATAACAATGTTTTTGATTTTTTTTTTTTTGCAACCACAAAAAATAGAAACAAGAAAAGAGAGAAAATAGAATAACAATCCTAAGATTACCAAACACCGCTACTTGTTCCCCGACAACGGCGCCAATTTGATTACGACCAAATGTTGTCGTGAATTGGGCATCAAACAATGAAGTACCAAACTCCTCCTACACTAATGTAGCAAAGGAATGACTCAGGTCGTCCGCCAACGAAAGCAACGATAGGATGGTAAACTTAGGATCATATATTATTTCTATTTTTTTTTGGATATTTTCAATATAGAAATGGGGGTTTTGGATTTTGATTCTAAATCTAACAAATGAAAAATGAAGCAAGTAGGAAACTAATCTAATGTTGAAATAAAATCTAACTAAGTGCGAATAATTAATCCACAACGCATTGTCACATTGCACTATGGATTAACCATCAACACGATTAAACTAAGGATCGAAATAGCGAAGCATCAAATGAAATCTAATCTAAATAATGAAAGACGATGCAAGTAATAAAGCTAAACCTAACCTAACTACAATTGCAGAAATTAAGAGGCAACATTAAATAAAGTAAGCATTTAACGAAACTAGGATGTAACGAAACCTAAAGCATTAAAGAAATTTAATCTAACCTAACCTAATTGCATTCAATCAAAACTAGAACTCAACGAAATTGAACGAACAAGACAAAGCAAGAATTAACCGAACTAAAATGCATCAAAATAAACCTAACTATTGGTTGAAGCATTTCATCGAACACATTGTGTAACGACCCAAATTTTCCCTATTTGAAGTTCTAAAAGTCCTTAAAATTATTTAGAAATTCTATAGAAATATTCTAGAGATTTTTAGAAATTTTTAGAGTATTTTTATGCAATTTTTGGAGGTCGTTTGGTATTTTTACTGAACGGAAGAAGTTTCGACAAAAAATGTCGAAGCTGAGGTTCGAACCGTGGACCTCGGGTTAAATCAAGCCTTAAGCGAATTCGGCTAGCCAACTGTTCCGTAAGTGTTTTGTGAATGAATATGGTGCGAAATATTCTTAAGCCATATTTGATAACAGAAAATAAAAGGTTGCAGAAATTTGGCCGAGCCGAGGCTCGACCCGGCGACCTTCGGCTCGACCCGAGACTTAAGCGGAGGAGATAACCATGTGATCAAGTGATTGATTTCTTGAAGGAAACCGAAATCAATAATAGTTAAGCGGTATTTTAGAAACCGAAAATAAACTTTGGTAAAAGGAAAGTTAAGTGAGGAATAGGTTTTATATTTCTCCCCATCGGTTTCTTCTCCTCACGCACGCGACGGCGCCGTTTCTTCTCGGGCGAAACCGAAGAAACCCTAGTTTCTTTCCCCGGCGGCCGGCTGAGGGTGGTCTCGGGTGGTCTCCGAGAGTCCTTCACAACCTTGTGATCTCCTCAACGTGGAGAGCACGTAGACGCAAAGAAGGTGCTGCGATTTTGAGTCTCGCCGGAAAAAAAAACCCTAGAAGCTATTAAGCCTTCTCCTTCGGTCGTAAGTGCAAGAACAAGTGGTGAGTTGCTACTCACCTGCAGTAGGATAGCTCCGGATTTCGTTTTCTTCTTGTTTTTTTTTTCAAATTTTGCTGTGACGATTCTTGGTTTTTGCTTGCTGCTGTGAACCCTAAAGAAAGAAGAGAAGGATTAGTTCAGTTTAAGCATGAAGAACAGTAGCAAGATTTAAGGTTCTAAATTCCAGAAAGTTTAAATTTTGATTTCGAAGCATGTTTTGGAGGAAGTTTATAATTAGGTTGCTGCCATGAAACCTAATGAAGAATTGTTAGATTGATCCTTACCTTGGATGAACTATAGTTCAGTTCAAGCACGTCGAATTGTTAGATTCGGAAGTTAACAGATTGTTTAGCTTTGATTAGCCATGTGTGGCACGTTGGGCTTCTTTTGCTTCCTTGCCGTGGCACCACAGATAGTTGCAACAAGTTTTGATTTCCGTTGCTTTGTGAAAGTATGAGTTTTCAACAAGTTTACGTAGATTTTAAGCTTTAGCATGTTTAGTTTTGGTTGGCTATGAATTGGTTCTATTTTCTTATGTAAGGATAGCAAGATATTGATTTGGCTTGAGGTGTACATGTTTGCTTGTGAAGGCTTTGAATTCATTAGTAGCACAGATTTAGGTTTCCCTTATTACCTCAATAGGCACAGGAAATATGCTACGAAAATAAGTAAAGAGTGGATAACTTATATTTGTAAAAGTGGCAGAACATAGTATACAGATTTTTAGTACAGGATTAAGCTTGATTTCATTGCAGATAAAAGTGCAGAATAGGTTGAAAACATTATCAGATTTTATTGAGATTACAAGTGCAGAATTTTTATAAGTAAAGTATACAGATTTGAGGTTTAGCTATGCTACTTTCATTTAAGTATACAGATTTGAGTTTCTTTATTCTAGCATGAGGTTTAGCTATGCTTCCTTGCTACTATTCAGATAAGCATACAGATTTTGAATTATATAGCATTGCAGTTTTGATGGTTTAACATTGGAAGATCCAATTAGATCTCTAGTAGCTTAATTAGACTTACAGATTTTAACTAAGCCTATAGTGCAGAATTTATTAAGTTTATAAGAGCAGAATTTTATTAAGCTTATAAGTGCAGAAGTTAGTTAGTGTAGTGAGCAGATTTGATTAAGCTAGTATGCAGATTTCTGTTAAGCTAATATACAGATTTTTATTAAGCTAGTATGTAGATTTCTGTTAAGCATTAGTGCAAATTTTTGATAAGTATTGTATGTGCAGATTTCTTTTATGCACGATTATGTGTTACATAGTTAGTTTCATTCATAGATGCATATGAAAGATATCCTAATAGTATTTTTTGGGTTTAAGAAAAGTATAAGAAAGATAAAGAAAAGTATAAGAAAGATAAAGAAAAGAAAGAAAAGGCCAAGGCCTTAAGTAGATCCCAAAGTCAAGACTTTAGGGATTTTTTTTTGGCACACAAGGTGCTTATTAAAATGCCAAGGCATTTAAAGAAGAAGTAATTAAGATATAACAAGTATTTTACTTTTAAATGGCATGTACCGGACACAAGGTCCAAGGGATGGGCTCCAAGATGCCCCTAGGCACAAGGCCTAGAAGTATCTTAGTAGTTTCGGGATTAGCTACCTCGATCTTTACTAAGAATGCGCGCAAAGTGGTACAATGTCGGGCCCAAAAGAAGTTGATTATTATTTTCAAGTATTAAAAGTATAAGTTTATGAACAAGTAAAAATAAGTTTTACATAAGACTAAAAGTACTAAAGAATGAGTTTTAAGCAAGTGAAATAAAAGAATCCACTTAGAACAAGTAAAACAAGTTTCACTTTGTTTTAAAGATCAGTAAGTTTAGCTTCCTTTTATGCTAGCAGCTTTTACATGTTTAGTTTTCTTACATGTTATTGATTTGCTAGTTGATGAGCATGTTTAGCTATACATGTTAGCTTTTCAGTTAGTTGATTCCTTTGCTATTTATGAGCATGAGTATCTTTACATGTTAGCATTCAGTTTTAGCATGTTTTTATTTATATACATGCATATCGTGATTTTGTGAGTTAGATAGCGCTCACTAAGCATTTTGCTTATAGATACTACTTTCCTCCTATTGCAGATAAAGGAAAAGGAAAGCTAAAGTATAAGAAGGAAGGCGACGAGGAGATGCTGTAATGGTGTGTGATGCCAGGACTATGGAGAGATCATGAGTTTGCTAAGGAAACTGTCAAGACTCCTTTTGAGTTTTCTTTCAGTTATTAAGTTGATAGAGATTGTATTAGTTGTTTCCTTTGTCTATGTTGATTAATTGAGTCTATTCCGCATTGTTAGTTGAGTTATTTCCTATTGTTGGAGCTATATAGTTTTCTATTGCTAGAATAGTTTCTTTTTAGTGTCGTGTTATTATTTCTGCGTGGTTGTGAAAAATATGTTCCAGCCGCCTGTGGCTGTGTATATAGTGTTTGTATCCCAGTTTGGGGTCACCGGTACAGGGGAGACTCTGCCGAAATTTTTCGGTAGGGATTTCTCGAAGTTAAGTAGCGTACCGGTTAAGTAGTAGTAAGAAGGGTGGTCGTTATAGTTGGTATCAGAGCGATATCGACCTTTACAGTTAAGAGGAAAAAAAAATATAGTAGTCAAGTAGTGGTCCACCTTTAGAGAGTAGTAGTAGTGTAGAAAGGTGGGTCGCTACAGTTGGTATCAGAGCAGGTTCCATTCTCCAGCATCACACACACATCAGCATCATCCTTGCCGTCTCCAAGTAAGAAAGTATTTAAATTCTTTCTTTATTCTGCTTTCCTTATTAGTAACTGCAGTATAGAGTATTTGTTTTTGAATGCTTAAGTAAGATAGAAGATTTTGTTTCCCTTTTCTTTATTCATATATATATATATGATTAGAAAGGGTTAGAGAAGCTATTTAGTCTTTTTCCTCTGCATAATTGGATGTCAAGAAGAGGACATTCCCGTACCGTTTATACTGAGAACCAAGATCAGGAGAACGAAGAGCCCAGAACCCCTGGGCCTATTCTCTCTGAAGTTGTTACTCAACTTCAGCGACAAGTGATTGCCAATCTAATTGCCAATCAGCTAGCTCCTCCCACTCCCCAACCATTAATGTGGAGACCCCAGTGGTGACTGAAGTCCCATCAGCTTGAAGTCGCCACAAGATCTAAAAGACAAGAAGCATATCTCATCCAGTCGCTGAAGCTGAAACCAGAAAGCTTCTCAGGAACGATTGAGCTCTGGGATGCCCAGGCTTGGTTCAAGACATTTGAGAGAACAATGGAGCTTCTTGATTGACCAGAAGTCGAGAAGGTTGATACCATTAAGTGTGCCTCTTTCTGCCTATCTGGAGATGCTTGTATGTAGTGGGAGCGAGTTAAGAGTAAGAGAACAGTCAACCAGATGAGCTGGGCTGACTTCGAGGAAGAGTTTTACGAAGAATTCTTCCGCCAACGGTTCACCAATAAGCACTATGAAGAGCTTATAGAATTCAGATAAGGTGAGCTACCAGTAGAAGAAGCTATCAAGTTCAATAGACTAGCTCGTCATTGTCTAGAGTTAGTAGGTACAGAGAATATGAATTCCAAGTTCTTGACGACCCTACCTTCTGGGAAGTCATCGAGTCCAATCAGTGGTTTCAAGCTATACCACTCAGAATTGCAGACCGAGAACTATATGTTAGCCTAGTAGTTCTCACGATGCAGGATTTCAATATCATTTTAGGTATGGATTTCCTCAGCAAGTATAGCGCTTCAGTGAACTGTCGCAGAAGGAAAGTGATCTTCAGTCCAGAGGGTGAACCACCCTTCGAGTTCACAGGAGTGCCAAGGAAGAAGACCCAGAAATTTCTTTCTTCTCTAACAGCTCACCAGATGTTAGCTAAAGGGTGTGCTAGTTTTCTTGCATACATAGTAAATGCAGAAGAACAGAAGGAACTCAAGCAAGAGGAAGTTCGGGTAGTCTGCGAGTATCCAGAAGTATTTCCAGAAGAGCTACCTGGACTACCTCCCAACAGAGAAGTGGAGTTTGAGATTGAATTGGTTCTGGTACCGGTCCAATTTCAAAAGCTCCGTATCGCATGTCTCCAGCAGAGCTAAAAGAGTTACAAGAACAACTCCAGGAGCTGCTTGACAAAGGCTTCATCCGCCCTAGTCATTCATCATGGGGAGCTCCTGTGTTGTTTGTTAAGAAGAAGGATGAATCTATGCTAAGGTGCATAGATTATAGAGCGCTGAACAAAGTGACAGTTAAGAACAAGTACCCCTTCCCAGGATCGATGACTTATTTGATCAGTTAAGAGGGGCAACAGTGTTCTTAAAGATAGACCTGCGCTCTGGGTACCTTCAGTTGAAAGTGAAAGAAATTGATATACCCAGAACGACTTTCAGGACCAGATACGGACACTACGAATTTGTAGTCATGCCATTGTGTGTGAGTCATACACTTACGGTCTCCAGAGACTTTATAACAGGTCTTCCAAGAACTACGAATGGATATGATGCAAAATGGGTAATAGTGGACAGATTGATCAAGTCTGCCCATTTTCTAGCCATCAAGGTGTTCCACTCCATAGAGCAGTTGGCACAACTGTACGTCAAGGAAGTGATCAGACTTCATGGAGTTCCTAAATCTATTATTTCTGATAGAGATGGACGCTTCACCTCTCACTTTTGGGGGTGTATTCAGACTGCACTAGGCACCAAACTCAAGTTCAGCACAGCCTTCCATCCTCAGATTGATGGACAGACAGAGCGAGTGAATCAGATTTTAGAAGATATGCTCAGGGCTTGTGCACAAGATTTTAAAGGTAGTTGGTGCAAGTATCTGTGCTTAGCTGAGTTTGCCTACAATAATAGCTATTAGGCCACCATCAGGATGGCACCATATGAAGCGTTGTATGGCAGAAAGTGCAGATCACCCATTTGCTGGCAAGAAGCAGGTGAAAGAAAAGAAATGGAAGTAGAACTGGGTATTCAGACAGAGCTAAGAGATGAGACTACTCAGGCTATCCAGAAGATCAGACAAAGAATTGAGACTGCCCAGAGTAGACAGAAGAGTTATGCTGACACACGCCGAAGGCCACTGGAATTCCAAGTAGGGGATTCAGTTTTTCTCAAAGTCGCTCCTATGAAGGGAGTAATGAGATTTGGCAAGAAGGGCAAATTAAGTCCTCACTATGTAGGACCTTACCTGATTACAGAGAGGATTGGGAAAGTAGCTTACAAGCTAGACTTACCACAAGACATGTCAGCAATACACAATGTATTTCATGTCTCTATGCTAAAGAAGTGCATTCACGACCCTAGCCAAGTGATTCAGCCTCAGACAGTGCAGATCCAAGAGGATCTTAGCTACGAGAGCAGACCTACACAGATAGTGGACAGAGCAGTCAAGAGATTAAGAAAACAAAGATGTACCACTAGTGAAGGTCATCTGGCAGAACCAGAAGCACGAGGAAGTCACTTGGGAGCGTGAGGATGGTATGAGACAGAAATATCCAGAACTATTCTAAGTTCGAGGACGAACTTTTTATAAGGTATGAGGGATTGTAACGACCCAAATTTTCCCTATTTTAAGTTCTAAAAGTCCTTAAAATTATTTATAAATGCTATAGAAATATTCTAGAGATTTTTAGAAATTTTTAGAGTATTTTTATGCAATTTTTGGAGGTCGTTTGGTATTTTTACTGAACGGAAGAAGTTTCGACAAAAAATGTCGAAGCCGAGGTTCGAACCGTGGACCTCGGGTTAAGTCAAGCCTTAAGAGAATTCGGCTAGCCAATTGTTCTGTAAGTGTTTTGTGAATGAATATGGTGCGAAATATTCTTAAGCCATATTTGATAACAGAAAATAAAAGGTTGCAGAAATTTGGCCGAGCCGAGGCTCAACCCGGCGACCTTCGGCTCGACCCGAGACTTAAGCGGAGATAACCAAGTGATCAAGTGATTGATTTCTTGAAGGAAACCGAAATCAATAATAGTTAAGCGGTATTTTAGAAACCGAAAATAAACTTTGGTAAAAGGAAAGTTAAGTGAGGAATAGGTTTTATTTTTCTCCCCATCGGTTTCTTCTCCTCACGCACGCGACGGCGCCGTTTCTTCTCGGGCGAAACCGAAGAAACCCTAGTTTCTTTCCCCGGCGGCCGGCTGAGGGTGGTCTCGGGTGGTCTTCGAGAGTCCTTCACAACCTTGTGATCTCCTCGACGTGGAGAGCACGTAGACGCAAAGAAGGTGCTGCGATTTTGAGTCTCGCCGGAAAAAAAAACCCTAGAAGCTATTAAGCCTTCTCCTTCGGTCGTAAGTGCAAGAACAAGTGGTGAGTTGCTACTCACCTGCAGTAGGATAGCTCCGGATTTCGTTTTCTTCTTCTTTTTTTTTTCAAATTTTGCTGTGACGATTCTTGGTTTTTGCTTGCTGCTGTGAACCCTAAAGAAAGAAGAGAAGGATTAGATCAGTTTAAGCATGAAGAACAGTAGCAAGATTTAAGGTTCTAAATTCCAGCAAGTTTAAAATTTGATTTCGAAGCATGTTTTGGAGGAAGTTTATAATTAGGTTGCTGCCATGAAACCTAATGAAGAATTGTTAGATTGATCCTTACCTTGGATGAACTATAGTTCAGTTCAAGCACGTGGAATTGTTAGATTCGGAAGTTAATAGATTGTTTAGCTTTGATTAGCCATGTGTGGCACGTTGGGCTTCTTTTGCTTCCTTGCCGTGGCACCACAGATAGTTGCAACAAGTTTTGATTTCCGTTGCTTTGTGAAAGTATGAGTTTTCAACAAGTTTACGTAGATTTTAAGCTTTAGCATGTTTAGTTTTGGTTGGCTATGAATTGGTTCTATTTTCTTATGTAAGGATAGCAAGATATTGATTTGGCTTGAGGTGTACATGTTTGCTTGTGAAGGCTTTGAATTCATTAGTAGCACAGATTTAGGTTTCCCTTATTACCTCAATGGGCTCAGGAAATATGCTACGAGAATAAGTAAAGAGTGGATAGCTTATATTTGTAAAAGTTGTAAATCCTGGCAGAACATAGTATACATATTTTTAGTACAGGATTAAGCTTGATTTCATTGCAGATAAAAGTGCAGAATAGGTTGAAAACATTATCAGATTTTATTGAGATTACAAGTGCAGAATTTTTATAAGTAAAGTATACAGATTTGAGGTTTAGCTATGCTACTTTCATTTAAGTATACAGATTTGAGTTTCTTTATTCTAGCATGAGGTTTAGCTATGCTTCCTTGCTACCATTCAGATAAGCATATAGATTTTGAATTATATAGCATTGCAGTTTTGATGGTTTAACATTGGAAGATCCAATTAGATCCCTAGTAGCTTAATTAGACTTACAGATTTTAACTAAGCCTATAGTGCAGAATTTATTAAGTTTATAAGAGCAGAATTTTATTAAGCTTATAAGTGCAGAAGTTAGTTAGTGTAGTGAGCAGATTTGATTAAGCTAGTATGCAGATTTCTGTTAAGCTAATATACAGATTTTTATTAAGCTAGTATGCAGATTTCTGTTAAGCATTAGTGCAAATTTTTGATAAGTATTGTATGTGCAGATTTCTTTTATGCACGATTATGTGTTACATAGTTAGTTTCATTCATAGATGCATATGAAAGATACCCTAATAGTATTTTTTGGGTTAAATAAAAGTATAAGAAAGATAAAGAAAAGTATAAGAAAGATAAAGAAAAGAAAGAAAAGGCCAAGGCCTTAAGTAGATCCCAAAGTCAAGACTTTAGGGATTTTTTTTTGGCACACAAGGTGCTTATTAAAATGCCAAGGCATTTAAAGAAGAAGTAATTAAGATATAACAAGTATTTTACTTTTAAATGGCATGTACCGGACACAAGGTCCAAGGGATGGGCTCCAAGATGCCCCTAGGCACAAGGCCTAGAAGTATCTTAGTAGTTTCGGGATTAGCTACCTCGATCCTTACTAAGAATGCACGCAAAGTGGTACAATGCCGGGCCCAAAAGAAGTTGATTATTATTTTCAAGTATTAAAAGTATAAGTTTATGAACAAGTAAAAATAAGTTTTACATAAGAATAAAAGTACTAAAGAATGAGTTTTAAGCAAGTGAAATAAAAGAATCAGCTTAGAACAAGTAAAACAAGTTTCACTTTGTTTTAAAGATCAGTAAGTTTAGCTTCCTTTTATGCTAGCAGCTTTTACATGTTTAGTTTTCTTACATGTTATTGATTTGCTAGTTGATGAGCATGTTTAGCTATACATGTTAGCTTTTCAGTTAGTTGATTCCTTTGCTATTTATGAGCATGAGTATCTTTACATGTTAGCATTCAGTTTTAGCATGTTTTTATTTATATACATTCATATCGTGATTTTGTGAGTTAGATAGCGCTCACTAAGCATTTTGCTTATAGATACTACTTTCCTCCTACTGCAGATAAAGGAAAAGGAAAGCTAAAGTATAAGAAGGAAGGCGACGAGGAGATGCTGTAACGGTGTGTGATGCCAGGACTATGGAGAGATCATGAGTTTGCTAAGGAAACTGTCAAGACTCCTTTTGAGTTTTCTTTCAGTTATTAAGTTGATAGAGATTGTATTAGTTGTTTCCTTTGTCTATGTTGATTAATTGAGTCTATTCCGCATTGTTAGTTGAGTTATTTCCTATTGTTGGAGCTATATAGTTTTCTATTGCTAGAATAGTTTCTTTTTAGTGTCGTGTTATTATTTCTGCGTGGTTGTGAAAAATATGTTCCAGCCGCCTGTGGCTGTGTATATAGTGTTTGTATCCCAGTTTGGGGTCACCGGTACAGGGGAGACTCTGCCGAAATTTTTCGGTAGGGATTTCTGGAAGTTAAGTAGCGTACCGGTTAAGTAGTAGTAAGAAGGGTGGTCATTATAGTTGGTATCAGAGCGATATCGACCTTTACAGTTAAGAGGAAAAAAAAAATATAGTAGTCAAGTAGTGGTCCACCTTTAGAGAGTAGTAGTAGTGTAGAAAGGTGGGTCGCTACACATTGTGGGCATGAAACTAATTACACATACTACGTGCAATTCAAACATGGAAATTCAAGTTAATACAAGCATTCAACCACAAAACATCAACAAAAGTAAATTGGCACAATTAACAGAATTAAACTAAGAAAACTAAACTAATCCAACCACAATTCACACATCAACCTCCAAATTACCAACGACTATCTTTCGCCGTCACACGAAAGACCCGGCTCGGAACCCCCAAAGCTGGTGGATAGTAGCTCACTGTCGGATTGCTACACACTTTGACAACAGTGAGGACGATGAAAAAATCCTCCAGCGAGAACCCCTATGCTGGAAGTTGATTGGAAATGGAGATGGAATCACAGCCGTTTGCTGCCTTCTTCTTGCTGCTGCCTGAACCCCAAAAGGCAAGAGTGAAGGAAGAACGTCAGGAGGTGAAGGTTCTTGCCAGAGAACCCCTCCGGTAAGGTGGATGATCGGATCTGTCGCCGCTGCTTGCAACTTCCGCTTGTGTTACCGCTGCCGTCGCCGATTGGAATCGAGAAGCTGAGGAGTGAACTGCGCTGGCCAGCCGACGACAGTGAAAGCAAAGGAATAGAGGTCGTCGGTCGGAGAGAAGGAAGGAAGAAGAGCGCCGGTGCTAATCCATTGCTCTTTGAATTCCCTACAAAATCACATAAAATATGAAATTAAATTCCATAATTCGTAGGAAATTACAATTAAGTCCAAAATATATTCAACTCACAAAATATAATATAAACACAAAATTATCATGTGAGAAGATAAAAATGCTAAGTAATAAGAGCCAAAATAGTGCACAAAAATGCATGTTATTAAGGAGTCCCTGCTAGACAAAAATTTCGGCAGCATCTCCCCTGTACCAATGACAATATGAAACATACATACATACAAAATAAAGTAGGCACATACTGTTAGAATATATACACCACCACACAGTTATATAATCAGCTCACTTGGCTGAAACAAGAATAAACACAATCATGTAGTTATATATATATTAAACATACCACACGGCTGAAAGTAAAACACGGCGAAAATCACAAATAATGATCACAAAACCATAATACAACCAACTGCGAGCTGGCTTAGCTTGATACGACAACCACCACATCAAACCAAATACAAGATACTACAAAGCCAAACTCAATATAAAAGATACAAATACACGAACAAGTACAAAACCAATAAAACGTATAGAAGCACTAATGGTACGGGAAGCTCGGTGTGACATGGGATTAGCGGACAGGATCTTTAGGCGACTCCATAAATCCTTTACCTGCTACTTGGTGAAATAACCAGTCTACGGGGTGGTGAGTATTAAGACTAGAGAAAGTTTGGGGAAGGTGGATGGAGATTCTTTCACTTCTATGTTCTGTGTACCATCCGGGAGATTATGAAATCACTATTAATAATGGTTAATGCTTTCGTTACCTTCTTGAGCAGCAAGTAAAAAGAATCCATGTGGTAAAATATTGATTGTTCTACTTAGACAAATTTTATCCCGATAGGTCAGGCATTCAGTGCGCACAGGTTGTGCTCGCAGACAAGTCAACTTGGTTCAATGTAATGCATGAGAGAGAGCCTCTCTCCATGCATTTATTCACATTATATATGCACGTGAAGCAATATAAATCAACCAATATATCTTGAAATTATCAATGTGGGACTAAAGTCCTATTCACAACAAAGCCTCTTTTCTTTATCATCAATTTTCTATTCACATATATCCAACATAGTCTAGATGACGTCTTACCCAATACTTATCCAAGACCAATATCAAGTGATGCACTAGCAATGAAACATGTCCACCTGAATCCATTAAATAATTATAAGGACCAAAGGTTTGAGCATTTCCCTCAAGACATCTTAAAGGAATGTTTTTTATTCAACAAATAGGCATGCAAGGCAACTAACCTATACTCGAGGGATGAGCTTGGTCATAGTGTTTATGGCCCGTCATCTTATTTCAACCAAAGCCTACACTTTGAATAACTGAATGAGTGAAGGAAGAAGTAAGTGCATATGGAAAAAAATATTGAAAAGTCCTGAATACTACTGATATGGGTAATAGTCGTTGATCCTAGGGATAGTGAAGGGACAATAGTCAAAGTGATGTGGTAGTCAAAAATTAAGAGGAGGTAGCAATCAAGGTTGAGAACTACGTGTCCAAACAGGCCACTCCCTAAGGACTTGGTTCCCCTCATTTTTCATGGACATGACTCCCAGTCTACTCTCGGCCAACTCTATGTCAGTCAGACCCCGAGAGCTTAGTCCCCTCATTTCTAATGGGCATGTCTCCCAGTTTACTCCCGGCCGACTCTACACTAGTCTGACCCCAGGGTGGCTCAGTCCCCTCACTTCTCATAGGCAAGACTCCCAGTTTACTCCCGACCGGCTCTATGCTGGTAGGATCCCAAGGCTCAATCCCTTCACTTCTCATGGGCATAACTCATAGTCTACTTCCAGCCAACTCTACACCTGACTCCGAGTCTACTCTCGGTCGGCTCTATACCGGTCGGGCCCTAGGGCTCAGTCCCCTCACTTCTCATGGGCATAGCTCCCAGTCTACTCCCGGTTGGCTCTACGCCCGATCCCACAAATTACCTTCTTCACTGTGATCTGAATCTATTTTGTCATCAATGCTAATTAATGTTTGGTTAACCGATCATTGAGTTCGATTGACCAATCACCTTACATAGCAAAAGTGTTCTTCTATATCACTCTGTGTCGTGTCAGCTTGGTTCGGTCGACCGATCCACTTGGATCCTACAAACACAGTTAGTTCGAATACTCCTGCAAAACAGAGTTACCACAATATAGTATGATACAAGAGTAGTAAAGTATAAGTAGATAGTAAATCTGTCTTTGATCTCAACTTGGAAGGCTATTGGTTTCTTTAGTTGGATCAGTGACCTAGGGTTTGTCCCTTCCTGGGGCATAACCTTCCCATCACTCGACTTCAGTTGATTACCTCAACCTACCTACCAAACATTGACCCTCTAGACCTGTTTGGACTTTCTTTGCTTAGTGTTTGATCTCCTGATCCACTAAGACTTTTCCTACAATACTAAATTAGCCAACAACAATAATAGTAATATAAAATACTATGGTAAAACTAAACTTTGAATTACCGAGATCAGCTAGTTCAGTCGACCATGCACAGTCTATTGGAAACCATCCGATCAATCTTGCTTGAAGTTCACTCCTCCAAGACTTCATGTTACCTAAAGTTACCTCCCCGTAGGATTTTCTCCATCTGGCTTCACTCACCAGAACCTAGAGTAACCTCCCTCTAGGGTTTTCTCCACCTAGCTTCACTCACTAGGACCTAAGGTTACCTCCCCCTAGGGTTTTCTCCATCTGCTTGACTCACCAGAACCTAAGGTTACCTCCCTCTAGGGTTTTCTCCACCTGGCTTTGTTGGGTGCTACTCGGAATTTCGTTCTGTTTCCCCTGTACAAAAATTTATACAAGTATAGAACTTTTCCTAGCGACCCATGTGTTCTTCAAAAGTTAAACTTGGATTGCAAACGAAACTTAACATTATTAATCCAAGTTCAACTCATGTGTTCTTCATAAGTTAAACTATATTACAGAAGTTGATTAAATATCTATTTCAAGGATTAACTTTCAGGTCATTGGCGAGGCACTCGACCTTCTTGGTTATGGGATCATCCACCACTTCCTAGACAAAGTCTTTCAAAGAAATTGAATATTTAAGCTCCTTATAGTAAATCCTAGGTTTAACTATAGAGAACTCAATTGAAACACAAAATCAATAGCTTCTTGTGTTGGTATTTCATGATCCATACAAAGGAAAACTAAACTAGTACACAGCGGAAACAATTAACTAGTTATACCTTTCTTTGTATCTTAAAGACCTCTTGATCTTCTGCTGTATTCCTCTCCTCCTCTTGGACGTTGTGTGGGCGACCATCTACCAAGACAAAGCACCCGAACCTTTTCTTCTTCTCCTCCAAGCACCGCCGACCACAAAGATTGAAGCAAGGTGTCACCGGTCTCAAGAGAAAGAAAACAATAGAAGAGGGCTGACCACACAAGAGAATAAAAGAGAGAGAGCTTAAGTTATGTTTTTTGGGGCACCACCCTCCTCCTCTTTTATATTCTTTGCTAGCGGCTAAAAAGGGAAAGTTTTAACAAAATTTTCCTTTTATTTGCTATTGTGGATGGTTACAAAAAATGAAAGATTAAAATATCCTTTTTAAACCATTGTAAATAGCTATAAAAGGAAAGATTATAACAAAACTTTGTTTTAAACAAAAGCTTCCTTTTATTCTTATAATGGTTGGTCACAAAAAGGAAAGATTTTAACAAAATTAAAATCTCTCTTTTAAACCATTGTAGATAACTACAAAAAAGGAAAGATTATAACAAAATTTTGTTTTAAACAAAAACTTCCTTTTCTCTTCTATTATGGCCGGCCCCATGCTTGGGCACCAAGCATGGCTTGGCCGACCCACATCTTGGGCACCAAGCAAGGCTTGGCCAACCCCTTGCTTGGGCACCAAGCAAGGATGTGGCCGGCCCCTCACTTGGGTAGGAAGGAAAATCAAAACGGGTGAATGCGAGGCTTTATAGAGGCTACAGTAGGGACCGAGAGGAGGAATTGATTTTGGCCTCCTGATGAGCTTGAGATTCCTTTGTTCGACCCGAATACCCAACTCAAGTTCATCAATAATAACTCATACTACTAAAGAGTTATTATTGAACTACCGCACCAATCCCATATTACATTATGGGCTCCTTCTTATCATGAGTGCATTAATCTCCCTATGCTTAAGATATTGAATGCCCATTAATTAAATGAGTTACTGATAACTCACTTAATTAATATCTAGCTCTAAGAGTAGTACCACTCAACTTCATTGTCATGTTGGAACTAAGTCCACTTGCAGGGTTTACATGACAATCCTTATGAGCTCCTCAAGGGGGCGTCATCATCCTAATAAATAGGACACAGTTTCCTTCTATAATCAACAACACACCATATAAATAATATTATTTCCCAACTTATCGAGCCTATTGATTTAACGAATAAATCTCACCCATTGATAAATTAAAGAAATAAATACTAAGTATATGTGATTGTTATTATATCAGAATTAAGAGTATGCACATCCATAATAACAGAGGTTGTGTTTTTTTATGCAGTAAGTATAAAAAGAACAAGCTCAAATGGTCCTGCTCAATATACACATAGTGTACTAGTGTAATTTTATAGTCAAGATAAACTAATACCAAATTACACTACAACCATTCCAATGGTTTGCCCTAATCCATCTTGGTTGTGAGCTAATAAGGAACTGATAACATGATATTCTGTGTGACACCACACACTATGTTATCTATAATATAAATTAAATAGACAACTGCATTTAACTAAATACAGATATTTGACCAATATGATTCTTATTTTAAAATAAATGTTTATACAAAAAGCTAGGCTTTTAGTATACATTCTAACAGGCTTCACTCACCAAGACTCAGCATTAGATCGACCCACCAGAGATTCAATATTGAGTCCTCCAAACCTATCGAATCCTTCTACTTGACTTCTACGATCTACCAAGATTTTCCTTGCCTAGCCGTAACTAGGACTTCCCATGCCTAACCATAGTTAGGACTAGTCACTCGGTTGACTTCTCACTCTTGCCTAGCCACGATTAGGACTTTCCTTGATCAAGCTCCATTAAAACCTTGGTTGTCGATTGCACCAACAAAATTTTCTAGAAATTTTTTGAAATTTTTGGGAGTACGCGGAGGCTGTATGACATATTTAAGGGGATAAATCTATTAGGCTTAGAGAAAACCTATTTGGAATATCAATTATGTGGGAGTTTATTAATCTCATTAACCTAAGGTTGAAATTACTTAACACTGAGTAATTAATCCCAATAAATACTTTGATCGGATTAATTGGACCTACACCCTCTTCCCTTTCCTGAGCCCCCTTCCCTTGATCCATTGCATATGAGTTGCCCTCTCTCGATTGCTCATCGCCCTGACCATCGAGCCCCAACACTGATAGCTGTGAGCCCTGATTGCTGTAGTCAATCGCCAACCTTGAGACAACAACGTTTCATATTGCAGTCGCCTTTGAGCTCCGCTACCACCCTCTCCGATCCCACCTCTTCTGTGCCCTAGCGTCGATCCACCGCCGCCGCCATTGCAAGGGTAGAGTTCATTGATCGATCCACTTCCGTCATCCTCATTGCATCAGCTCTTCGCCGAGGCAGTTCCGTAACCATACCATGAGGGTTGTGCCACAGATGGTCGTCTGCTATTTTGGCTGATGGGAGCAGTCGTCGAAGAAGGTGACGAACCATTGCTATTATGTGTGTGACCGCCAGTGCAACTCCTTGCCTCACCACTCATTGCCTCGTCTATTGATCTGTCACTATCGATCCTCCACAACCTATTGTGTCTTACTATGATTGCAGCCGGAGATACTGAGATACCATCAGAGAGCAGACCTGCTGGCCCTCCATTGCCTAGGCCACTCCATTGTACTGCTATAAGAGAGCTATAGGGTAATGACTTTCATTACCCAATTAGTTCTATTCATTTAATTTTGTTTATGGAACAATCCAATTTGAGAAGCATTATGGAGGAGTTAGATCATTGATAATGATGTTAATCTCAATTTGGTGGATTAGAATGATTGGTTGTTGTTAGAAGTGTTGGTACCCTAAGGTTGTTTTGATGTGATCAAACAAGTTAAGTTATGTACTGTTGTGTTTAACCCTGTGTCTAAGTGTGCCTGAGCTTAGGAATATAGGAAGTCGAGCAAAAGACGCAGATAGAGAGAAGGGCGACACGGGAGAGAGATGACGGGCTCGATGCGTTCGAGGAACGAGGAACTGCGGAAGAGTATGCGGGCAGACGAGAAGGAGGCACGAGGCATTTCAAAGGGACGAGAAGCCGGAGCGGAAGGTTGCTCGAGAAGGCTGGAAGTTAGGTTCGGGTGAGTCCTATTCTGGATGGCCAAAATCACCCAAGTAAGCGGAGCCAAAGCGGAAGACCCGGACCGAGGCGAGCAATACCATAGCAGAGGGCCCAAATCAGAAAAAGTCAACATTGTTGACTTTAAGGGTTCGAGCACCGGGAATCAGTCCGGGCTCCTGGAACCCTTCCGGGCGCTCAGAATATGAAATTATCTAGATCACGTTTGACCGCAATCTGTTGCTAAGGGGATAAAGTTTTATCCCCTTCCAGGCACCTAGAACACTTCTAGGCGCCCCGACCAAGGCTATAAATATAACCTTGGTCTAAAAACTAAACAACAAGTGGTATCGGAGCCATGATGCTTTAGGAGGACAAACCACCGATCGAAGCACCGAATCAATGGTTGGACCAAGCATATACCCACCGAAGTTCGAGGGGGAATTCGCTAGCTGGAAAAAGCAAATGCAGCTATTCTTTAAAGCTAACTTTGAATTATTTTTAATAATGAAATTTAATTTTATAGCACCCAAGCATAAGGAAGAATACCAGTGGATGAAGAAGGAACAGGCCGACTACGTGGAAAACGACAAAGCAGAATTCCATCTGCTGAGCATCCTTCCGCCACAAGAAGTCAACCGGGTCGGCATCTACAAAGCCAAACTCAATATAAAAGATACAAATACACGAACAAGTACAAAACCAATAAAACGTATAGAAGCACTAATGGTACGGGAAGCTCGGTGTGACATGGGATTAGCGGACAGGATCTTTAGGCGACTCCATAAATCCTTTACCTGCTACCTGGTGAAATAACCAGTCTACGGGGTGGTGAGTATTAAGACTAGAGAAAGTTTGGGGAAGGTGGATGGAGATTCTTTCACTTCTATGTTCTGTGTACCATCCGGGAGGTTATGAAATCACTATTAATAATGGTTAATGCTTTCGTTACCTTCTTGAGCAGCAAGTAAAAAGAATCCATGTGGTAAAATATTGATTGTTCTACTTAGACAAATTTTATCCCGACAGGTCAGGCATTCAGTGCGCACAGGTTGTGCTCGCAGACAAGTCAACTTGGTTCAATGTAATGCATGAGAGAGAGCCTCTCTCCATGCATTTATTCACATTATATATGCACGTGAAGCAATATAAATCAACCAATATATCTTGAAATTATCAATGTGGGACTAAAGTCCTATTCACAACAAAGCCTCTTTTCTTTATCATCAATTTTCTATTCACATATATCCAACATAGTCTAGATGACGTCTTACCCAATACTTATCCAAGACCAAGATCAAGTGATGCACTAGCAATGAAACATGTCCACCTGAATCCATTAAATAATTATAAGGACCAAAGGTTTGAGCATTTCCCTCAAGACATCTTAAAGGAATGTTTTTTATTCAACAAATAGGCATGCAAGGCAACTAACCTATACTCGAGGGATGAGCTTGGTCATAGTGTTTATGGCCCGTCATCTTATTTCAACCAAAGCCTACACTTTGAATAACTGAATGAGTGAAGGAAGAAGTAAGTGCATATGGAAAAAAATATTGAAAAGTCCTGAATACTACTGATATGGGTAATAGTCGTTGATCCTAGGGATAGTGAAGGGACAATAGTCAAAGTGATGTGGTAGTCAAAAATTAAGAGGAGGTAGCAATCAAGGTTGAGAACTACGTGTCCAAACAGGCCACTCCCTAAGGACTTGGTTCCCCTCATTTTTCATGGACATGACTCCCAGTCTACTCTCGGCCAACTCTATGTCAGTCAGACCCCGAGAGCTTAGTCCCCTCATTTCTAATGGGCATGTCTCCCAGTTTACTCCCGGCCGACTCTACACTAGTCTGACCCCAGGGTGGCTCAGTCCCCTCACTTCTCATAGGCAAGACTCCCAGTTTACTCCCGACCGGCTCTATGCTGGTAGGATCCCAAGGCTCAATCCCTTCACTTCTCATGGGCATAACTCATAGTCTACTTCCAGCCAACTCTACACCTGACTCCGAGTCTACTCTCGGTCGGCTCTATACCGGTCGGGCCCTAGGGCTCAGTCCCCTCACTTCTCATGGGCATAGCTCCCAGTCTACTCCCGGTTGGCTCTACGCCCGATCCCACAAATTACCTTCTTCACTGTGATCTGAATCTATTTTGTCATCAATGCTAATTAATGTTTGGTTAACCGATCATTGAGTTCGATTGACCAATCACCTTACATAGCAAAAGTGTTCTTCTATATCACTCTGTGCCGTGTCAGCTTGGTTCGGTCGACCGATCCACTTGGATCCTACAAACACAGTTAGTTCGAATACTCCTGCAAAACAGAGTTACCACAATATAGTATGATACAAGAGTAGTAAAGTATAAGTAGATAGTAAATCTGTCTTTGATCTCAACTTGGAAGGCTATTGGTTTCTTTAGTTGGATCAGTGACCTAGGGTTTGTCCCTTCCTGGGGCATAACCTTCCCATCACTCGACTTCAGTTGATTACCTCAACCTACCTACCAAACATTGACCCTCTAGACCTGTTTGGACTTTCTTTGCTTAGTGTTTGATCTCCTGATCCACTAAGACTTTTCCTACAATACTAAATTAGCCAACAACAATAATAGTAATATAAAATACTATGGTAAAACTAAACTTTGAATTACCGAGATCAGCTAGTTCAGTCGACCATGCACAGTCTATTGGAAACCATCCGATCAATCTTGCTTGAAGTTCACTCCTCCAAGACTTCATGTTACCTAAAGTTACCTCCCCGTAGGATTTTCTCCATCTGGCTTCACTCACCAGAACCTAGAGTTACCTCCCTCTAGGGTTTTCTCCACCTAGCTTCACTCACTAGGACCTAAGGTTACCTCCCCCTAGGGTTTTCTCCATCTGCTTCACTCACCAGAACCTAAGGTTACCTCCCTCTAGGGTTTTCTCCACCTGGCTTTGTTGGGTGCTACTCGGAATTCCGTTCTGTTTCCCCTGTACAAAAATTTATACAAGTATAGAACTTTTCCTAGCGACCCATGTGTTCTTCAAAAGTTAAACTTGGATTGCAAACGAAACTTAACATTATTAATCCAAGTTCAACTCATGTGTTCTTCATAAGTTAAACTATATTACAGAAGTTGATTAAATATCTATTTCAAGGATTAACTTTCAGGTCATTGGCGAGGCACTCGACCTTCTTGGTTATGGGATCATCCACCACTTCCTAGACAAAGTCTTTCAAAGAAATTGAATATTTAAGCTCCTTATAGTAAATCCTAGGTTTAACTATAGAGAACTCAATTGAAACACAAAATCAATAGCTTCTTGTGTTGGTATTTCATGATCCATACAAAGGAAAACTAAACTAGTACACAGCGGAAACAATTAACTAGTTATACCTTTCTTTGTATCTTAAAGACCTCTTGATCTTCTGCTGTATTCCTCTCCTCCTCTTGGACGTTGTGTGGGCGACCATCTACCAAGACAAAGCACCCGAACCTTTTCTTCTTCTCCTCCAAGCACCGCCGACCACAAAGATTGAAGCAAGGTGTCACCGGTCTCAAGAGAAAGAAAACAATAGAAGAGGGCTGACCACACAAGAGAATAAAAGAGAGAGAGCTTAAGTTATGTTTTTTGGGGCACCACCCTCCTCCTCTTTTATATTCTTTGCTAGCGGCTAAAAAGGGAAAGTTTTAACAAAATTTTCCTTTTATTTGCTATTGTGGATGGTTACAAAAAATGAAAGATTAAAATATCCTTTTTAAACCATTGTAAATAGCTATAAAAGGAAAGATTATAACAAAACTTTGTTTTAAACAAAAGCTTCCTTTTATTCTTATAATGGTTGGTCACAAAAAGGAAAGATTTTAACAAAATTAAAATCTCTCTTTTAAACCATTGTAGATAACTACAAAAAAGGAAAGATTATAACAAAATTTTGTTTTAAACAAAAACTTCCTTTTCTCTTCTATTATGGCCGGCCCCATGCTTGGGCACCAAGCATGGCTTGGCCGACCCACATCTTGGGCACCAAGCAAGGCTTGGCCAACCCCTTGCTTGGGCACCAAGCAAGGATGTGGCCGGCCCCTCACTTGGGTAGGAAGGAAAATCAAAACGGGTGAATGCGAGGCTTTATAGAGGCTACAGTAGGGACCGAGAGGAGGAATTGATTTTGGCCTCCTGATGAGCTTGAGCTTCCTATGTTCGACCCGAACACCCAACTCAAGTTCATCAATAATAACTCATACCACTAAAGAGTTATTATTGAACTACTGCATCAATCCCATATTATATTATGGGCTCCTTCTTATCATGAGTGTGTTAATCTCCCTGTGTTTAAGATATCGAATGCCCATTAATTAAATGAGTTACTGACAACTCACTTAACTAACATCTAGCTCCAAGAGTAGTACCACTCAACTTCATTGTCATGTCGGAACTAAGTCCACCTGTAGGGTTTATATGACGATCCTTATGAGCTCCTCAAGGGGACATCATCATCCTAATAAATAGGACACAGTTTCTTCTATAATCAACAACACACCATATAAATAATATTATTTCCCAACTTATCGAGCCTATTGATTTAACGAATAAATCTCACCCATTGATAAATTAAAGAAATAAATACTAAGTATATGTGATTGTTATTATATCAGAATTAAGAGTATGCACATCCATAATAACAGAGGTTGTGTTTTTTTATGCAGTAAGTATAAAAAGAACAAGCTCAAATGGTCCTGCTCAATATACACATAGTGTACTAGTGTAATTTTATAGTCAAGATAAACTAATACCAAATTACACTACAACCATTCCAATGGTTTGCCCCAATCCATCTTGGTTGTGAGCTAATAAGGAACTGATAACATGATATTCTGTGTGACACCACACACTATGTTATCTATAATATAAATTAAATAGACAACTGCATTTAACTAAATACAGACATTTGACCAATATGATTCTTATTTTAAAATAAATGTTTATACAAAAAGCTAGGCTTTTAGTATACATTCTAACAGGCTTCACTCACCAAGACTCAGCATTAGATCGACCCACCAGAGATTCAATATTGAGTCCTCCAAACCTATCGAATCCTTCTACTTGACTTCTACGATCTACCAAGATTTTCCTTGCCTAGCCGTAACTAGGACTTCCCATGCCTAACCATAGTTAGGACTAGTCACTCGGTTGACTTCTCACTCTTGCCTAGCCACGATTAGGACTTTCCTTGATCAAGCTCCATTAAAACCTTGGTTGTCGATTGCACCAACAAAATTTTCTAGAAATTTTTTGAAATTTTTGGGAGTACGCGGAGGCTGTATGACATATTTAAGGGGATAAATCTATTAGGCTTAGAGAAAACCTATTTGGAATATCAATTATGTGGGAGTTTATTAATCTCATTAACCTAAGGTTGAAATTACTTAACACTGAGTAATTAATCCCAATAAATACTTTGATCGGATTAATTGGACCTACACCCTCTTCCCTTTCCTGAGCCCCCTTCCCTTGATCCATTGCATATGAGTTGCCCTCTCTCGATTGCTCATCGCCCTGACCATCGAGCCCCAACACTGATAGCTGTGAGCCCTGATTGCTGTAGTCAATCGCCAACCTTGAGACAACAACGTTTCATATTGCAGTCGCCTTTGAGCTCCGCTACCACCCTCTCCGATCCCACCTCTTCTGTGCCCTAGCGTCGATCCACCGCCGCCGCCATTGCAAGGGTAGAGTTCATTGATCGATCCACTTCCGTCATCCTCATTGCATCAGCTCTTCGCCGAGGCAGTTCCGTAACCATACCATGAGGGTTGTGCCACAGATGGTCGTCTGCTATTTTGGCTGATGGGAGCAGTCGTCGAAGAAGGTGACGAACCATTGCTATTATGTGTGTGACCGCCAGTGCAACTCCTTGCCTCACCACTCATTGCCTCGTCTATTGATCTGTCACTATCGATCCTCCACAACCTATTGTGTCTTACTATGATTGCAGCCGGAGATACTGAGATACCATCAGAGAGCAGACCTGCTGGCCCTCCATTGCCTAGGCCACTCCATTGTACTGCTATAAGAGAGCTATAGGGTAATGACTTTCATTACCCAATTAGTTCTATTCATTTAATTTTGTTTATGGAACAATCCAATTTGAGAAGCATTATGGAGGAGTTAGATCATTGATAATGATGTTAATCTCAATTTGGTGGATTAGAATGATTGGTTGTTGTTAGAAGTGTTGGTACCCTAAGGTTGTTTTGATGTGATCAAACAAGTTAAGTTATGTACTGTTGTGTTTAACCCTGTGTCTAAGTGTGCCTGAGCTTAGGAATATAGGAAGTCGAGCAAAAGACGCAGATAGAGAGAAGGGCGACACGGGAGAGAGATGACGGGCTCGATGCGTTCGAGGAACGAGGAACTGCGGAAGAGTATGCGGGCAGACGAGAAGGAGGCACGAGGCATTTCAAAGGGACGAGAAGCCGGAGCGGAAGGTTGCTCGAGAAGGCTGGAAGTTAGGTTCGGGTGAGTCCTATTCTGGATGGCCAAAATCACCCAAGTAAGCGGAGCCAAAGCGGAAGACCCGGACCGAGGCGAGCAATACCATAGCAGAGGGCCCAAATCGGAAAAAGTCAACATTGTTGACTTTAAGGGTTCGAGCACCGGGAATCAGTCCGGGCTCCTGGAACCCTTCCGGGCGCTCAGAATATGAAATTATCTAGATCACGTTTGACCGCAATCTGTTGCTAAGGGGATAAAGTTTTATCCCCTTCCAGGCACCTAGAACACTTCTAGGCGCCCCGACCAAGGCTATAAATATAACCTTGGTCTAAAAACTAAACAACAAGTGGTATCGGAGCCATGATGCTTTAGGAGGACAAACCACCGATCGAAGCACCGAATCAATGGTTGCACCGAGCATATACCCACCGAAGTTCGAGGGGGAATTCGCTAGCTGGAAAAAGCAAATGCAGCTATTCTTTAAAGCTAACTTTGAATTATTTTTAATAATGAAATTTGATTTTATAGCACCCAAGCATAAGGAAGAATACCAGTGGATGAAGAAGGAACAGGCCGATTACGTGGAAAACGACAAAGCAGAATTCCATCTGCTGAGCATCCTTCCGCCACAAGAAGTCAACCGGGTCGGCATCTACAAAGCCAAACTCAATATAAAAGATACAAATACACGAACAAGTACAAAACCAATAAAACGTATAGAAGCACTAATGGTACGGGAAGCTCGGTGTGACATGGGATTAGCGGACAGGATCTTTAGGCGACTCCATAAATCCTTTACCTGCTACCTGGTGAAATAACCAGTCTACGGGGTGGTGAGTATTAAGACTAGAGAAAGTTTGGGGAAGGTGGATGGAGATTCTTTCACTTCTATGTTCTGTGTACCATCCGGGAGGTTATGAAATCACTATTAATAATGGTTAATGCTTTCGTTACCTTCTTGAGCAGCAAGTAAAAAGAATCCATGTGGTAAAATATTGATTGTTCTACTTAGACAAATTTTATCCCGACAGGTCAGGCATTCAGTGCGCACAGGTTGTGCTCGTAGACAAGTCAACTTGGTTCAATGTAATGCATGAGAGAGAGCCTCTCTCCATGCATTTATTCACATTATATATGCACGTGAAGCAATATAAATCAACCAATATATCTTGAAATTATCAATGTGGGACTAAAGTCCTATTCACAACAAAGCCTCTTTTCTTTATCATCAATTTTCTATTCACATATATCCAACATAGTCTAGATGACGTCTTACCCAATACTTATCCAAGACCAAGATCAAGTGATGCACTAGCAATGAAACATGTCCACCTGAATCCATTAAATAATTATAAGGACCAAAGGTTTGAGCATTTCCCTCAAGACATCTTAAAGGAATGTTTTTTATTCAACAAATAGGCATGCAAGGCAACTAACCTATACTCGAGGGATGAGCTTGGTCATAGTGTTTATGGCCCGTCATCTTATTTCAACCAAAGCCTACACTTTGAATAACTGAATGAGTGAAGGAAGAAGTAAGTGCATATGGAAAAAAATATTGAAAAGTCCTGAATACTACTGATATGGGTAATAGTCGTTGATCCTAGGGATAGTGAAGGGACAATAGTCAAAGTGATGTGGTAGTCAAAAATTAAGAGGAGGTAGCAATCAAGGTTGAGAACTACGTGTCCAAACAGGCCACTCCCTAAGGACTTGGTTCCCCTCATTTTTCATGGACATGACTCCCAGTCTACTCTCGGCCAACTCTATGTCAGTCAGACCCCGAGAGCTTAGTCCCCTCATTTCTAATGGGCATGTCTCCCAGTTTACTCCCGGCCGACTCTACACTAGTCTAACCCCAGGGTGGCTCAGTCCCCTCACTTCTCATAGGCAAGACTCCCAGTTTACTCCCGACCGGCTCTATGCTGGTAGGATCCCAAGGCTCAATCCCTTCACTTCTCATGGGCATAACTCATAGTCTACTTCCAGCCAACTCTACACCTGACTCCGAGTCTACTCTCGGTCGGCTCTATACCGGTCGGGCCCTAGGGCTCAGTCCCCTCACTTCTCATGGGCATAGCTCCCAGTCTACTCCCGGTTGGCTCTACGCCCGATCCCACAAATTACCTTCTTCACTGTGATCTGAATCTATTTTGTCATCAATGCTAATTAATGTTTGGTTAACCGATCATTGAGTTCGATTGACCAATCACCTTACATAGCAAAAGTGTTCTTCTATATCACTCTGTGCCGTGTCAGCTTGGTTCGGTCGACCGATCCACTTGGATCCTACAAACACAGTTAGTTTGAATACTCCTGCAAAACAGAGTTACCACAATATAGTATGATACAAGAGTAGTAAAGTATAAGTAGATAGTAAATCTGTCTTTGATCTCAACTTGGAAGGCTATTGGTTTCTTTAGTTGGATCAGTGACCTAGGGTTTGTCCCTTCCTGGGGCATAACCTTCCCATCACTCGACTTCAGTTGATTACCTCAACCTACCTACCAAACATTGACCCTCTAGACCTGTTTGGACTTTCTTTGCTTAGTGTTTGATCTCCTGATCCACTAAGACTTTTCCTACAATACTAAATTAGCCAACAACAATAATAGTAATATAAAATACTATGGTAAAACTAAACTTTGAATTACCGAGATCAGCTAGTTCAGTCGACCATGCACAGTCTATTGGAAACCATCCGATCAATCTTGCTTGAAGTTCACTCCTCCAAGACTTCATGTTACCTAAAGTTACCTCCCCGTAGGATTTTCTCCATCTGGCTTCACTCACCAGAACCTAGAGTTACCTCCCTCTAGGGTTTTCTCCACCTAGCTTCACTCACTAGGACCTAAGGTTACCTCCCCCTAGGGTTTTCTCCATCTGCTTCACTCACCAGAACCTAAGGTTACCTCCCTCTAGGGTTTTCTCCACCTGGCTTTGTTGGGTGCTACTCGGAATTCCGTTCTGTTTCCCCTGTACAAAAATTTATACAAGTATAGAACTTTTCCTAGCGACCCATGTGTTCTTCAAAAGTTAAACTTGGATTGCAAACGAAACTTAACATTATTAATCCAAGTTCAACTCATGTGTTCTTCATAAGTTAAACTATATTACAGAAGTTGATTAAATATCTATTTCAAGGATTAACTTTCAGGTCATTGGCGAGGCACTCGACCTTCTTGGTTATGGGATCATCCACCACTTCCTAGACAAAGTCTTTCAAAGAAATTGAATATTTAAGCTCCTTATAGTAAATCCTAGGTTTAACTATAGAGAACTCAATTGAAACACAAAATCAATAGCTTCTTGTGTTGGTATTTCATGATCCATACAAAGGAAAACTAAACTAGTACACAGCGGAAACAATTAACTAGTTATACCTTTCTTTGTATCTTAAAGACCTCTTGATCTTCTGCTGTATTCCTCTCCTCCTCTTGGACGTTGTGTGGGCGACCATCTACCAAGACAAAGCACCCGAACCTTTTCTTCTTCTCCTCCAAGCACCGCCGACCACAAAGATTGAAGCAAGGTGTCACCGGTCTCAAGAGAAAGAAAACAATAGAAGAGGGCTGACCACACAAGAGAATAAAAGAGAGAGAGCTTAAGTTATGTTTTTGGGCACCACCTCCTCCTCTTTTATATTCTTTGCTAGCGGCTAAAAAGGAAAGTTTTAACAAAATTTTCCTTTTATTTGCTATTGTGGATGGTTACAAAAAATGAAAGATTAAAATATCCTTTTAAACCATTGTAAATAGCTATAAAAGGAAAGATTATAACAAAACTTTGTTTTAAACAAAAGCTTCCTTTTATTCTTATAATGGTTGGTCACAAAAGGAAAGATTTTAACAAAATTAAATTTATCTTTTAATTCTTTGTAGAAAGCTATAAAAGTAAAGATTTTAACAAAATTTTGTTTTAAATAAAAACTTCCTTTTCTCTTCTATTATGGCCGGCCCCATGCTTGGACACCAAGCATGGCTTGGCCGGCCCACATCTTGGGCACCAAGCAAGGCTTGGCTAACCCCTTGCTTGGGCACTAAGCAAGGATGTGGCTGACCCCTCACTTGGGTAGGAAGGAAAATCAAAATGGGCGAATGCAAGGCTTTATAGAGGCTACAGCAGGGACCGAGAGGAGGAATTGATTTTGGCCTCCTGATGAGCTTGAGCTTCCTGTGTTCGACCTGAACACCCAACTCAAGTTCATCAATAATAACTCATACCACTAAAGAGTTATTATTGAACTACCGCACCAATCCCATATTACATTATGGGCTCCTTCTTATCATGAGTGCATTAATCTCCCTATGCTTAAGATATTGAATGCCCATTAATTAAATGAGTTACTGATAACTCACTTAATTAATATCTAGCTCTAAGAGTAGTACCACTCAACTTCATTGTCATGTTGGAACTAAGTCCACTTGCAGGGTTTACATGACAATCCTTATGAGCTCCTCAAGGGGGCATCATCATCCTAATAAATAGGACACAGTTTCCTTCTATAATCAACAACACACCATATAAATAATATTATTTCCCAACTTATCGGGCCTATTGATTTAACGAATAAATCTCACCCATTGATAAATTAAAGAAATAAATACTAAGTATATGCGCTTGTTATTATATCGGGATTAAGAGTACGCACATCCATAATAACAGAGGTTATATTATTTTATGCAGTCAGTATAAAAGGAATAACTTCAAATGGTCCTACTCAATATACACATAGTGTACTAGTGTAATTTTATAGTCAAGATAAACTAATACCAAATTACACTACAACCATTCCAATGGTTTGTCTCAATCCATCTTGGTTGTGAGCTAATAAGGAACTGATAACATGATATTCGTGTGACACCACACACTATGTTATCTATAATATAAATTAAATAGACAACTGCATTTAACTAAATACGGACATTTGACCAATATGATTCTTATTTTAAAATAAATGTTTATACAAAAAGCTAGGCTTTTAGTATACATTCTAACAGGCTTCACTCACCAAGACTCAGCATTAGATCGACCCACCAGAGATTCAATATTGAGTCCTCCAAACCTATCGAATCCTTCTACTTGACTTCTACGATCTACCAAGATTTTCCTTGCCTAGCCGTAACTAGGACTTCCCATGCCTAACCATAGTTAGGACTAGTCACTCGGTTGACTTCTCACTCTTGCCTAGCCACGATTAGGACTTTCCTTGATCAAGCTCCATTAAAACCTTGGTTGTCGATTGCACCAACAAAATTTTCTAGAAATTTTTTGAAATTTTTGGGAGTACGCGGAGGCTGTATGACATATTTAAGGGGATAAATCTATTAGGCTTAGAGAAAACCTATTTGGAATATCAATTATGTGGGAGTTTATTAATCTCATTAACCTAAGGTTGAAATTACTTAACACTGAGTAATTAATCCCAATAAATACTTTGATCGGATTAATTGGACCTACACCCTCTTCCCTTTCCTGAGCCCCCTTCCCTTGATCCATTGCATATGAGTTGCCCTCGATTGCTCATCGCCTCGACCATCGAGCCCCAACACCAATAGCTGTGAGCCCCGATTGCTGTAGTCAATCGCCAACCTTGAGACAACAACGTTTCATATTGCAGTCGCCTTTGAGCTCCGCTACCACCCTCTCCGATCCCACCTCTTCTGTGCCCTAGCGTCGATCCACCGTCGCCGCCATTGCAAGGGTAGAGTTCATTGATCGATCCACTTCCGTCATCCTCATTGCATCAGCTCTTCGCCGAGGCAGTTCCGTAACCATACCATGAGGGTTGTGCCACAGATGGTCGTCTGCTATTTTGGCTGATGGGAGCAGTCGTCGAAGAAGGTGACGAACCATTGCTATTATGTGTGTGACCGCCAGTGCAACTCCTTGCCTCACCACTCATTGCCTCGTCTATTGATCTGTCACTATCGATCCTCCACAACCTATTGTGTCTTACTATGATTGCAGCCGGAGATACTGAGATACCATCAGAGAGCAGACCTGCTGGCCCTCCATTGCCTAGGCCACTCCATTGTACTGCTATAAGAGAGCTATAGGGTAATGACTTTCATTACCCAATTAGTTCTATTCATTTAATTTTGTTTATGGAACAATCCAATTTGAGAAGCATTATGGAGGAGTTAGATCATTGATAATGATGTTAATCTCAATTTGGTGGATTAGAATGATTGGTTGTTGTTAGAAGTGTTGGTACCCTAAGGTTGTTTTGATGTGATCAAACAAGTTAAGTTATGTACTGTTGTGTTTAACCCTGTGTCTAAGTGTGCCTGAGCTTAGGAATATAGGAAGTCGAGCAAAAGACGCAGATAGAGAGAAGGGCGACACGGGAGAGAGATGACGGGCTCGATGCGTTCGAGGAACGAGGAACTGCGGAAGAGTATGCGGGCAGACGAGAAGGAGGCACGAGGCATTTCAAAGGGACGAGAAGCCGGAGCGGAAGGTTGCTCGAGAAGGCTGGAAGTTAGGTTCGGGTGAGTCCTATTCTGGATGGCCAAAATCACCCAAGTAAGCGGAGCCAAAGCGGAAGACCCGGACCGAGGCGAGCAATACCATAGCAGAGGGCCCAAATCGGAAAAAGTCAACATTGTTGACTTTAAGGGTTCGAGCACCGGGAATCAGTTCGGGCTCCTGGAACCCTTCCGGGCGCTCAGAATATGAAATTATCTAGATCACGTTTGACCGCAATCTGTTGCTAAGGGGATAAAGTTTTATCCCCTTCCAGGCACCTAGAACACTTCTAGGCGCCCCGACCAAGGCTATAAATATAACCTTGGTCTAAAAACTAAACAACAAGTGGTATCGGAGCCATGATGCTTTAGGAGGACAAACCACCGATCGAAGCACCGAATCAATGGTTGGACCGAGCATATACCCACCGAAGTTCGAGGGGGAATTCGCTAGCTGGAAAAAGCAAATGCAGCTATTCTTTAAAGCTAACTTTGAATTATTTTTAATAATGAAATTTGATTTTATAGCACCCAAGCATAAGGAAGAATACCAGTGGATGAAGAAGGAACAGGCCAACTACGTGGAAAACGACAAAGCAGAATTCCATCTGCTGAGCATCCTTCCGCCACAAGAAGTCAACCGGGTCGGCATCTACAACTCAGTAAAGGAGCTTTGGGAGAAGTTCCTTGAGCGACACGAAGGGACGTTCGAAACCAAGTGAGTGAGACAGGACTTACTTCGTAACTAGCTCACCAACCTACGATTTGAAGAAGATGAAACAATTGCACAACTTCACTCGAGGATCAGGGAGCTCATCACCGGACTTTCAAATCTCAGAGTAAAGGTAAGCAACCGAGATTCGCTAAGGTACGCTCTTAAAGCCTTCCCTAGAAATACAAAATGGAAATCACTAGTAGATTCCTCCTATATCTCTAAGGACTTAGAATCTATTACCTTAGAAGAATTATTTTCAACTTTTGATGTGCATGAGTCGAGATTGTTGGTGCGGGAAGCATCCGACGATCGAACTCATGTTTTGATAATGGAAAAGAATTCAAAGTTAAGATGTTTTGTATTCTAACAAGTCTACTTGAGGATTTCAGGAAAGTCCTAACTACGGTTAGGCAGGTGAAAACCCTAGGGGGTGGTAACCCTAGGTCATAGGGGGTGGTAACCCTAGGTCATAGGGGGTGGTAACCCTATGCGGATAGTCTTGGCAGGTCGATGACTTCAGGCAAAAAGTCCTAGGGGGTGGAAACCCTAGGTGGAAAGTCCTGGTGTCGCGAGCCAGGTGAAAGACTGGACTTTTGCTCAGCACTCGATACTTCCGGACTTTCTGCTGGACATCCGCTTCAATTGTTGGTACGGGAAGCATCCGACGATCGAACTCATGTTTTGATAATGGAAAAGAATTCAAAGTTAAGATGTTTTGTATTCTAACAAGTCTACTTGAGGATTTCAGGAAAGTCCTAACTGCGGTTAGGCAGGTGAAAACCCTAGGGGGTGGTAACCCTAGGTCATAGGGGGTGGTAACCCTATGCGGATAGTCTTGGCAGGTCGATGACTTCAGGCAAAAAGTCCTAGGGAGTGGTAACCCTAGGTGGAAAGTCCTGGTGTCGCGAGCCAGGTGAAAGACTGGACTAGCCAGGAAGCGGATGTCCAGCAGAAAGTCCAGAAGTATCGAGTGCTGAGCAAAAGTCTAGTCGATCTGGAGGATCGTACTGGCAATAGGTAAATCTCTTGAGTGGAGTAGGTGAGGACGCGTTCCCCGTAGAGGGAACAGTAGGCGTCGGGTCGACCTAGGGTTTCCGGTTGGAAATCCAAAGTCAGACCCGGACAGTCCGGAGACTGTCTTAAACATTCTTTATTATCCATGTCACGCCCCGGAGAAGTCCTTGTCCGAAGAAATTTCGGCAGCACCTCCCCTGTACGAGTGACAATCTGAAGCATTTCTACAGGCATAATATACACCAGCCACAGGCGATTGGAATATACACACAACCACGCAGTTATATATACATCATCAGCCAACACGCATAGAACAAAACCAACACAACGAAAATGACAAAAATCCAATACAAACCAAAGCACAAAAACTGCTAGCCGACTAGGCTTACACAACCAACAACAAATACAAAATACCACATAACAACATCAACACTCCAAAAACAAAACCGGAGTATAGAGCTAAACAAACTGATACATAAACAAACAAAACATACGTGAAACCGATAAGTCTTCTGATGTGACGTGGGGACCAGCAGACAGGATACTCCAAGCAACACCATAAACAACCTGGTACCTGAAAAATATAATGTCCACGGGGGTGAGTTCAACAACTCAGCAGATACCTAGTTGACATGTATAGTAAACTATAACAAATGGTAATAACTATGGAGTACAGTCTCCTGAACAAAATAAGGTAATGCATAATAGAAAAGGCTAAAGAGTATTGTACTCACCAGGGCCACCTATCAGAATAATCAGGTCGTCAGATCGGAAGTGTCATAAATCCTGTATGCATGTCAAACATATGCATCCATCCAAATGCAGCATATAAGTGCAGCAAACACAAGCGAGAATGTATAAATGCGATGATGCCAATGATGCGTCGGGTCACCCCGACGCCACTGATCTCACACACACAATAGTGAGGCCGAGTGGGTAGAAACCGTGCACTCTACCATCACTAGACCCTGTGATGAGTGAGTGAGTGAACGGGATGCTGTCGGAGTACTCCTGTCCTCCGACCCCAAATCATAAATGGGGAGCTCAATGCTCTCATCTCCTAGATACGATAACGGAAGGTATCTCTGCCGCTACCACGATTCACCCGACCAACGGGCAACAGAGTCCACCGTCACGGCCTACTACCGCTACACTAAATGCCGCTGAGCTAAACAGAGCGGAACTGCTTTGGCTACCACCTGAGTCCTCAGACCAACGGAGCCAAACAGCAGAACCGCCACACACCTGTCTGATATACCACTAACCCATGATTGGTGGTGCGTGCAGTACATGTAACTGGCGATGTGCTCAACCATAGTGGAGCCGACAATCGCACAGCATGCAATCATGATGCATGACACTAAGCATAGCAATAAACTGATCAGCATAACCATATCCATATATATATAATATGAGTATCGTAGTATCGAAGGTCAAATACGAAGAACTAAAGTACACAGGTCAGATAGGATATCAAAAACCTAAGTCCTGAACAAAACAAGCATGGTATGTCACTACCTCACTGAGCATATATATAATCATATGGATACTAGCATAAAATGCATAACAGGTGAGCAAACAAGCATGTAACGAGTATCCGGTAGTGACGTACCTAAATAAGGATAAACACAATTATTACTAAAGGCTATAACCTACTAGACATATCAACAAGACATATCAAAAAGATAAGTCAAGGTACCCGCCTCCGATATAGATCCAATCGAACCAATCCGATGTCGAGACGCCCGTCTCGAATCACAGTCCTGTAACAACACGATATACAGATTTAGCTAATTACATATTAATTAATTAGATAAATAAAATTCCCGAGAAGCTAACCTAAATCCAAATCCAATTTTAAACCTTAATTGGATCATCAACTCCTTAATCATTTCATAACTAATTCATACAAATTAGAACTTGCAACAATTATAATCCCTCACAACAAGCGTAATCATATAATCTAGATTACATCATGATCTATAACTAAAATCAAAACCCTATTCCTTACCTCAACACCAAAGTCTCTTATGTTGGTCCACAACAGGTGGTTCCTGTCGGAATAAGGGCAGCCGCTGAAACCAAATACACCACCGTCGCAATGAATCTATAATTAGAAACCATAATCCGTAGTTAGCATAACCTTCCACCCAACCCAAGTGCTGCTCACGGCAAGACAAGAATCAGAGTACCAAATTTGAAAACCCAAACCTTAAGCCTTCACCTTCAACCCCTTTGCCGTATGCACCTGCTGTTGGCGTCGGAGCTCTATGGCCAGTGGCTTTGAAGAGGGGCGGCACCAGGAACTAGGGCACGACCTGGAGGCTAGGGCAGAGGGGAAGAGAGGAAAGGAAAGTATGCTACGGTGGAGAGGCTAGGGCACGCGACAACTTGAGTGTTGGCGAGAAGAGGAGCGATCGACTTCGGGGTTCCTGTGGCCGATGGTGGATCTAGGGCACACGAAAGGAGTGGCCGGAGAGGGCAGTGGCAGTGGCGTCGGTTGTTGGTTTTGGTGGCAGCACAAAGAAAAGAAGAGCGTCGGCCATGGCAGTCTCCACAGCGAGGGTAATGGGCAGAGGAGTAAGGAAGAAGGGGGAAGAGATGAGGAATTCTGCGGCGGTTAGGGCAGATGATCGGGAGAAGAAAACTCGGCTTGGCGCACGGATTCGGCGGGGAGGAAGGAAATAAGAAAAAGAAAAGAAAATGTCTTTATAAATAAAATATTTCCTCGCTTAAATGGGTAGACAAAACAGGCTTTTTTAGACCCCATTTTTGTCCCGGTTAACTCGTCCATACGTGCTCCGAAAAATTCCTGAAAAATTTCTAAAATTTCCGGAAAATTCCCTTATCATTATTCGCCATTTTTTCGGTATTTTACATTCTCCCCCACCAATAAAAATTTGGTCCCCAAATTTCGTTATCTACCATCGGTAAATACTAACAACAGACAAAGAGTATAAATGCTGAACGGTAAATTAAATCATATACCCCAAGTGAAAAGATGGGAATATCGAGCTCGGATAGTATCCTCGAGCTCCCAAGTAGCCTCCCCGTCTGAATGATGTTGTCATCCAACTTTAACTAGCTGGATAGTCTTGTTCCTCAACCGACGTTCTTTCCGGTCTAGAATCCGTACCGGAATCTCCTCATAAGTGATGTCAGGCTGAATAGGAACTGAGATATCTGTCAGCACATGCGTCGGGTCAGGTACGTATCTCCTCAGCATAGATACTTGAAATACATTGTGCACGCCTGACAGGGACGGTGGTAGTGCCAGTCGGTAAGCTACCGCTCCGATCCTCTCCAAGATCTCGAAAGGGCCAATGTACCACGGAGCTAGCTTACCTCTGAGGCCAAATCTCTTCACCCTTTCCGTAGATGAAACTTGCAAAAATACATGGTCGCAAATGGAGAACTCCAGGGTCTACGTCTCCGATCAGCATAACTCTTCTGGCCGTCCTGCGCCTCTCACATCCTCCGTCTAATAGTACGGACTAACTCTGCCTCATGCTGAGCTCTATGAGGTCCCATCAGCTGGGCCTCCCCAACCTCATCCCAGAGGGTGGGTGTCCGACAAAGACTACCATACAACGCTTCAAACGGTGTCATCCGGATAGCCGATTGTAAACCGTTGTTGTAGGTAAACTCTCTACCAATGGCAAATGGTCCTCCCAACTGCCTCCAAAATTCAATACCCAAGACCTTAGCAAGTCCTCTAGAGTCTGTATGGTCCGCTTTGACTGTCCATCTGTCTAAGGATGGAAAGATGTACTGAAACAGAGCTGCGTGCCCAAGGCCTGCTGCAGACTCTGTCAAAAATGAGATGTGAATCGGGGGTCTCTATCCGAAATAATTGTCAATGAGACACCACGTGATCTGATGATCTCCCGGCAAAACATATCTACCAATAGATATAGGAAATCAGTATTCCGAATCGCTAACGAGTGCGCGGATCGGGTTAATCGATCAACGATAACCCAAATCGCGTCATGCCTCGTCGTGTCCTAGGCAAATCCATTTTAAAGTCCATGGTAATGTGTTCCCATCTCCACTCAGGAATAGAAATCTGCTGAAGTAAGTTGGTAGATCTCTGATGCTCGCCCCTCACTTACTGATAGACAAGACATCTAGCTACAAAATTCGCGATGTCTTCCTTCATGTCGGTCCACCAATAGAAACACCTCAAATCTTGGTACACACGGTACCGCCTGGGTGGACAGCAAATCATGAGCGATGAGCCTCCGAAAGTAACTCCTATAAGACCAGATGAGACTGAAGTACGCATAATCTGCCTCGGAAGTGTATAACACCCTCCTCGTCTCGTGTGAACTCGGTCTGCTGCCCGGAAGCTATCTTGCTGCAAATAAACTGCAAATACTTATCAGCAGCCTAGGGCTCTAGGATCCTCGTCCTGATCTACGACTGAGTAACCATGGTAACCAGAATACCCTGCTCTGTCTATCCCTGCTCCTCAAGTCTAACCCGGAGAAACCCTGAACTAAGTCTGTAACTGAAACTCGGTGGCAAGCCAAAGTCCCTTTGGACTTCCTGCTGAGTGCATCGGCAACCACATTAGCTTTCCCCGGGTAATAGCTAATGGTACAAATCATAATCTTTCAGGAATTCCATCCATCTCCTCAATCGGAGATTAAGTACTTCTTTCTAAGTGAACAGATATTTGAGACTCTTATGGTCAGTAAAAATCTCAAATGTAATACCGAACAAACGCTGCTGCCAAATCTTCAAGGCAAAATAATGGCGGCCAGCTCCATATCATGTACTGGGTAGTTCTCCTCATGCTCCTTCAACTACCGAGAAGTAGGAGACTACCCTGCCGTGCTGCATCAAAACAGCGCCCAGACCCTGTAGAGATGCGTCGGTATAGAGCACGAATCCATCCTCTTCGGAAGGTAAAACCAAAATCGGAGTGTACACTAGTCTCCGCTTCAGCTCCTGGAAGCTGGTCTCGCAATCCTCAGTCCAAATGAACTTCATGCCTTTCCTGGTCAAGCGTGTAAGCGGCATAGTAACACGTGGAAAACCCCCAACGAGCCTCCGGTAATAACTAGCTCGGCAAAGGGAGTTGCGAGTCTCATGTATAGGCTATGACAACTCTCAACTGGTAACCACCTCTATCTCCTGTGGATCCACGGTATACCCCTACTGGTGACCATGTGTCTCATACATCTCACAGAAGACAACCAAAATATGCACTACTGATCTTCATATATAGATGTTCTCGTTGAAACATCTCCAGAACTATGCAAAGATGGTGTACGTGAATCACCTCGGATCCGAAATAGATCACAACATCATCAATAAGACAATGGAACCCAATCCAAACATCCTAAGGATACCCAAATCATCTAGTCCATGATAACATCTAAGGCACCGCAAGCCCTAATGGTAAAAACCAAGACACATAATGTCTGTATCACAGACATTCCTAACCATAAGATCTCTGATAATAAATCAGAAATCTAATCACCAACAACATAAATCACCTAAGAATAAATCCTCTAGTGCGAGAACAACGCTCCATCACAGAAAATACCACATATGTGGAAGCAATGCTCTACCACAAGAAATCCTCAATATGTAGGAGTAACACTCCACTACAAATAATCCGTAACATATATCTGCAATAAATATGGGAGAAATGCTCCGCTACAAGCAATCCACAATATGTGGGAGCTACGCTCCACCACAAACAACCCAAAATATATGGGAGCAACGCTCCACCATAAACCAACAATAATATGTGGGAGCTATGCTCCACCACAAATGATCCATCAGTGCTCAGGACACCTAACTATCTAGCTAGAGACTGCATGAGGTCACTCTATCACAGATCACTATGGGCAGCCAAGGGTATAACATCCTAATAAGTAAATCAAATTCATCGTCAACTGTATCATCATCCTAGTGGGTCGGCCACCCACTAATAGGAGAATTTATTGACAGGGTAATACAACCAATAACATAATGTAGACACTCCCATTCTACATTCAACATAGGTAGAATCATCATGATGCTACCAATCATACTCCTGGCACATGTGCACACATAACCTATGTATAATCGACATAATCCTCCAACTAGTACACAACAAACATACTCACAACATAGGTATAAATCATCGTGATACCTCCAACAATGCATACCGAACCCATGTGCACATATCAATATATGTATAATTGATAATACACCTCAAACAACACTCACATGACATATAGAGTATAATCAACGTAATCCTCCCAACAAATCATAATCGACACAAGTATACACACAGAACAAATATAATGAACCAGATACCTCGAATATTACACCGAACACATCTGCACATATCACAACTCAAATTTAATCGATAAAATACCTCCAATAAACCTATCAGACCACTCAGGTATATTCTACTAGAAACCCACAATAAACATAACTAGAAAAATACACCCACTACATGCAATTAAACCGTCCATCATAACACTCTTACAACCCATAATAATCATATGTACACACCACATAAATATGTAGAACCAGTATATTTAATCCAATCAACCTGATATTCCCTATACTACCTTCTAAGTTATCCAACTAGGTACATACAGTCAAAAATTAACGTACCCATGGAATAGGATACATCGATCCTCTATAAACTGACCCAAACCGACAATGATATACGGTAAATTCAGTCTTTTCCATGTCAGTACAAAACATATACTCAAATGTGCTCTAGATACCAAACTAAGCACAAATAACCCAAAATCAGCATCCCTAAAAAAATAGAGTAAGTCGATCCCCTACTGATCAAACCAACAAAACTAAATCGGTCATCTACTAACTAATCAAGAATACACTAATCCGTCACAATCTACTAAGGTATTTCAATCCACAACTACCAAAATCCACAAGTGTGAATCAGACTCCTTCTGACCGATCTAACAAGAGTAAACCAATATTTACTGATGAAATTAACTAAGATAACATGGTATTCTACTGGCTAGGTCAACATAAAGATATAGATATCATCCACTACCCAGCTAATAATAGCATAGGCAGGTATGTGCCTCCATCTCCTACTAGTAGTACTAGAAGCTAAAAACTACTGGTGTATGATATGAAAAATCACCAGAAACTGTAACCCTTAATCTCTATTACGGTCGATCATCATCAGTGACTAACCAATCACATGTAATATGGCTACAACATCGGACAGATACCAGATACAAAGTGTTATTACATGTCATAAACTGTAATAGTCAACGGTACATATACTAACCAAAATGTAAGATAACAGTATACCAACCTACCTCCTATAACTTGGAGATGTCCTGCTGCTGCCAGGTCCCAAAATCCGAAAAGTCACATCAAGAAGACTAAAACACGAAATCCAAAACATGGAATATAAAACCCGTAAACCGTGCTCTGATACCAAATAAATTGGTATCAGATCAATCTCGAAAATCCAACACACATAGCAAGTATCGTATACCTGCTCTGATACCACTAAATTGTCACGCCCCGGAGAAGTCCCTGTCCGAAGAAATTTCGGCAGCACCTCCCCTGTACGAGTGACAATCTGAAGCATTTCTACAGGCATAATATACATCAGCCACAGGCGGCTGGAATATACACACAACCACGTAGTTATATATATATCATCAGCCCACACGGCTGGAACAAAACCAACACAATGAAAATGACAAAAATCCAATACAAACCAAAGCACAAAAACAGCTAGCCGGCTAGGCTTACACAACCAACAACAAATACAAAATACCACATAACAACATCAACACTCCAAAAACAAAATCGGAGTATAGAGCTAAACAAACTGATACATAAACAAACAAAACATATGTGAAACCGATAAGTCTTCTGATGTGACGTGGGGACCAGCAGATAGGATACTCTAAGCGACACCATAAACAACCTGGTACCTGAAAAATATAATGTCCACGGGGGTGAGTTCAACAACTCAGCAGATACCTAGTTGACATATATAGTAAACTATAACAAATGGTAATAACTATGGAGTACAATCTCCTGAACAAAAGAAGGTAATGCATAATAGAAAAGGCTAAAGAGTACTGTACTCACCAGGGCCACCTATCAGAATAATCAGGTCGTCAGATCGGAAGTGTCATAAATCCTGTATGCATGTTAAACATATGCATGCATCCAAATGCAGCATATAAGTGCAACAAACACAAGCAATAAATGTATAAATGCGTATGATGCCAATGATGCGTCCTGGTCACCCCTGACGCCAGTCAGTCATCTCACACACAATAGTGAGGCCGAGTGGGTAGGGTTGTGACAACCGTGCACTCTACCATCACTACAACTGATGAGTGAGTGAGTGAACGGGATGCTGTCGGAGTACTCCTGTCCTCTGACCCCAAATCATAAATGGGGGAGCTCAATGCTCTCATCTCCCGGTATACGATAACAGGAAGGTATCTCTGCCGGCTACCACGCTGAGCCACCTGACCAACGGAGCCAAACAGAGTCCACCGTCTGCCGGCTACTACGCTGCTACACTAAATGCCAGCGGAGCCAAACAGAGCGGAACTGTTGGCCGGCTACCACGCTGAATCCTCAGACCAACGGAGCCAAACAGCAGAACCGCCACACACCTGTCTAATATACCACTAACCCATGAGTGGTGGTGCGTGCAGTACATGTAACTGGCGATGTGCTCAACCATAGTGGAGCCGACAATCGCGCAGCATGCAATCATGATGCATGACACTAAGCATAGCAATAAACTGATCAGCATAACCATATCCATATATATATAATATGAGTATCGTAGTATCGAAGGTCAAATACGAAGAACTAAAGTACACAGGTCAGATAGGATATCAAAAACCTAAGTCCTGAACAAAACAAGCATGGTATGTCACTACCTCACTGAGCATATATATAATCATATGGATACTAGCATAAAATGCATAACAGGTGAGCAAACAAGCATGTAACGAGTATCCGGTAGTGACGTACCGAAATAAGGATAAACACAATTATTACTAAAGGCTATAACCTACTAGACATATCAACAAGACATATCAAAAAGATAAGTCAAGGTACCCGCCTCCGATATAGATCGAATCGAACCAATCTGATGTCGAGACACCCGTCTCGAATCACAGTCCTGTAACAACACGATATACAGATTTAGCTAATTACATATTAATTAATTAGATAAATAAAATTCCCGAGAAGCTAACCTAAATCCAAATCCAATTTTAAACCTTAATTGGATCATCAACTCCTTAATCATTTCATAACTAATTCATACAAATTAGAACTTGCAACAATTATAATCCCTCACAACAAGCGTAATCATATAATCTAGATTACATCATGATCTATAACTAAAATCAAAACCCTATTCCTTACCTCAACACCAAAGTCTCTTATGTTGGTCCACAACAGGTGGTTCCTGTCGGAATAAGGGCAGCCGCTGAAACCAAATACACCACCGTCGCAATGAATCTATAATTAGAAACCATAATCCGTAGTTAGCATAACCTTCCACCCAACCCAAGTGCTGCTCACGGCAAGACAAGAATCAGAGTACCAAATTTGAAAACCCAAACCTTAAGCCTTCACCTTCAACCCCTCTGCCGGATGCACCTGCTGTTGGCGTCGGAGCTCTATGGCCAGCGGCTCTGAAGAGGGGCGGCACCAGGAACTAGGGCACGGCCTGGAGGCTAGGGCAGAGGGGAAGAGAGGAAAGGAAAGTATGCTACGGTGGAGAGGCTAGGGCACGCGACAACTTGAGTGTCGGCAAGAAGAGGAGCGATCGGCTCCGGGGTTCCTGTGGCCGACGGTGGATCTAGGGCACACGAAAGGAGTGGCCGGAGAGGGCAGTGGCAGTGGCGTCGGTTGTTGGTTTTGGTGGCAGCACAAAGGAAAGAAGAGTGTTGGCCATGGCAGTCTCCACAGCGAGGGTAATGGGCAGAGGAGTAAGGAAGAAGGGGGAAGAGATGAGGAATTCTGCGGCGGTTAGGGCAGATGATCAGGAGAAGAAAACTCGGCTTGGCGCACGGATTCGGCGGGGAGGAAGGAAATAAGAAAAAGAAAAGAAAATATCTTTATAAATAAAACATTTCCTCGCTTAAATGGGTAGTCAAAACAGGCTTTTCCGGACCCCATTTTTTTCCCTGTTAACTCGTCCATACGAGCTCCGAAAAATTCCTGAAAAATTTCTAAAAATTCCAGAAAATTCCCTTATCATTATTCTCCATTTTTTCGGTATTTTACAATCCATACTGTTATTTTGTGCTAACTTTGTGTTGCAGGATGTTGTTTGAGACTAACATGTCTTGCAGGTACAAAATAACGAAGATTTGCCTCGGATGAACAGTGTCCGAGGCGCCTCCATGGGGCTTGGAGGCGCCTCGGGTTCAAAATCCTGAGCTGGTGCGAGGAGCAGGCTTAAGGAGCCTTGGAGGGGTTTAAGGCGCCTTGAATGCTTGGAGGCACCTTGAATGGGTTTAAGGCGCCTTCAGGTCGCGGCAGTCAAAGGATTATCCCAGCGAGCAGAACGGGATAAAATTCAGGCTTAAGGCGCCTTGAAAGGGTTTAAGGCGCCTTGAACACTATTTATAAAGGGGGTTCGACCAGCAGCTCAAGGTAACGAGTTCCAAGTCTTCTTTACTCAACGTGCTGCTCCGAAAGACTCCCGGAAGTGCTGCTACAAGTCTACGACGGCCCAGAGCTCCAAGATTCCTCTTTTTCGTCGTCGGTATAGATTTCTTTTATCGCATCTCTTGTAATACTTAGTCTGTAATAATCGAGCTTATAGTTGTTGCCCACCGGAAGCGATCAAGGATCGCGGGCCTTCGAGTAGGAGTCGCCTTAGGCTCCGAACGAAGTAAAATCGACCTGTGTTCTTGTGTGCTTGCTTTTATTCCGCTGCTTTATTTACTCTAACGCTGTTTGCAATCCTGATACGTACAAAATAGCCACGAGCGCTATTCACCCCCCCTCTAGCGCGGTCTCGATCCAACAATTGGTATCAGAGCGGGGTCGTTTTGAATCAGTGCAACCACTATTCAAGACAATTTTCTCGTGGTATTTTCATTTTTTTGAGTCGATTAGAATCTAGCCTCATAGCTATATTCTAATTTTTTTTCTAGAATCGATTTTCTGCTCAAAGTTGGTCAATACCACTTGAGCTTGTTATTGTTTTTACTTCCTCCCACACTACTAATCCAAGACACAGTCTTGGAATAGGTCTTTTTGTTTTTTCTTACTCAGGTCTAAAATGACCCAACAAGAAGAATATAGCACTATTCGTCCCCCACTATTCTCCGGAGAAGACTTTGGATATTGGAAGGGGCGAATGGAGATATATCTGAAGATCCAGTTCGACACCTAGATGATCGTCAAGACAGGACTGCAACTACCAACTGACACGGACGGTAAGCCTACACCCTGTGAGAACTGGGAGCCAGCCTTCATCAAAAAGGTGGAAGTTGACGCCAAAGCTACCTGCACCATCCAGTGCGGAACCAAAGAAGAGCTCAACAGAGTCGGTCCATTCTCCTCCGTGAAGGAGCTTTGGGAGAAACTGATCGAACTTCACAAGGGCACCTCGGAAACCAAGGTAAGTAAGCGTGATTTGTTACTTAATAAACTATACAATTTAAAAATGCAGGAAGGCGAGACGGCAAGTTCGTTACACGCTCGAATTCATGATATTCTGAATTCCCTTCATGGAATCGGGCAGAAGGTAGAAAACAGAGACATAATAAGGTATGCTCTTAACTCGTTTCCAAGGAGTACATTGTGGGCATCAATGGTAGATGCCTACAAGGTCTCCAAAGACTTATCTTCTTTAAAGTTAGATAAGTTATTTTCTGAGTTTGAACTTCATGAACAAACTAATGCACAGGCATCCGAGAAGGGTATTGCTTTGGTTGCAGGTACGAGTCGAACTTGGGAATCAAGAGTACGACGAAAAATTGAATCGGAATCAGAAGACGAACCCGACTCAGAAGATTCAGAAGACGAACTGACCAGCGAACTCGTGAACCTCGTGAAGAGGCTCTACAAGAAGAAGAAAGGCTTCAACAAGAAAGATCTGAAAAGGCAGTTCAATTCAAGGAGGCCCAACCTAGTCCGAAAACAAAATTTGAAGTTATCTGTTATGGGTGCAACCAGAAAGGGCATATCAAAGCCAACTGCCCAACCAAAAGGAGGCCAAAAAGCAAAGAAAAAAGAAGGCCCTGAAAGCAACGTGGGACGAATCTTCTTCGGAGGATGATGACGACGAACTCGATCAGACGAGTTTGCTCGCATTGATGGCCCGGGACCAAATCATCGAATCTGAGAGCGAGTCGGAGGCCGAGTCTGAGCAAAGCCACGGATCCACATCCGTTTCAGAAGGGCCAGACTCCACTGTAAGTATTCCAAGGCTTAATAATTTAGTTAATTACTTACTTCGCAAATTAGCTAAGTCAAACCTTAGGATTAAATCACTTCTAAAGGAAGTAGTTGTCCTTAAGGAAGTGGCAAACACTAATTCTTTACCTGATCAAGTTCAAACTGAAAATTCTACTCAAGTTCAAAAACTTGAGGAAGAAAATTCTAGTTTAAAAAATCAGTTAAAAGATTTAAAAATTACTTTAGAAAAGTTTTCTCTAGGCTCCAAGAATTTGGATATAATTCTTGGGACATAAAGAGCTATTTACAACAAAACTGGGCTGGGATATAAAAGTAAAAAAGAAATATAGATCTTATCTATCCTTAATAAACAACCAAAATAGTAAATCAGTCCAAGCATGGGTCCCCAAGTTCAAATTGATCAATCAAATTGGACTTGGCCAATACTGGGTTCCGAAAGATCAAATACACTACCTCGATAAACCATACCGAGGATATGATCCAGGGAAAGCTAAAAGAAAAAATATCTTAAAATTCTAAATTCAAATTAAAAATCAAATTAAATAATTTGAAATTAAATTATAAATTCAAATTAAAAATCAAATTTAAAAAATATGAAATTAAATTATAAATTATAAATTCAAACATAGAAGGTGGATCCAAACTAGCTGGCACCTCCAACTGAATTACCCGACAGGGTAACTGAACCCAATTTACCCGAAATGGGTAAAACAAGAGTAGATTACCCGGCAGGGTAATTAAGGATAGTTTGAAAATGGGTTGAGTTTAACTTGAACCACAGTACCGGTGAAGTTTTTGGATGATAGTACATTAGGGAAACTTGGGCATCGCATGTCTAGGAAAATATGGCTTCGACCTGGTGTATTTGGCCAAGTGGAACTGACCGAAGCTACCCTTAAATGGATCCTAACTAGTTAGACCAAGGATTAGTATTAAGTTCAATGGGTATGACTATTTGGAAAACCTCGAAGGCATGGTTACTTTAATGAGCTCCGTGTGACTCACCATAGCCCAGAAGTTTATCCAAAAAATGCTTACTTGTTGAAACCAAAGCTAAACCTGAATCTAACACAAAGTTAAACCAGACCCTTAAATTCAACAATAATTCATCTCACAACAATTATAGGATTCCCTGATTGACAATCTAGATCGGGTGAGATGACTAAGAAATTAAAATTGAGTTAATTATTTAAAAACTTAAATTTCAAAATTATTTTAAAAACTTAAATTTCAAAATTATTTCAAAAACTTAAATTTCAAAATTATTTCAAAAACATAAATTTCAAAATTATTTCAAAACCTCAAAATTTTAAAATTATTTTCAAAACTTAAATTTCAAAATTATTAACTCAAAATTTCAAAATTATTTTAAAAACTTAAATTTCAAAATTATTTCAAAAACTCAAAATTTCAAAATTATTATAAAAACTTAAATTTCAAAATTATTTCAAAACTCAAAATTAAAAAAAAAAACTTAAATTTTAAAATTATTTCAAAAACTCAAAATTTCAAAATTATTTTAAAAAAAACTTAAATTTCAAAATTATTTCAAAAACTTAAATTTCAAAATTATTCAAAAACTTAAACTTCAAAATTATTTTAAAAACTTAAATTTCAAAATTATTTCAAAAACTCAAAATTTCAAAATTATTTTAAAAAAAAACTTAAATTTCAAAATTATTTCAAAAACTTAAATTTCAAAATTATTTCAAAAACTTAAATTTCAAAATTATTTAAAAACTTAAATTTCAAAATTATTTTAAAAACTTAAATTTCAAAATTATTTCAAAAACTCAAAATTTCAAAATTATTTTAAAAACTTAAATTTCAAAATTATTTCAAAAACTCAAAATTTCAAAATTATTTAAAAAAAAAACTTTAATTTCAAAATTATTTCAAAAACTTAAATTTCAAAATTATTTAAAAACTTAAATTTCAAAATTATTTTAAAAACTTAAATTTCAAAATTATTTCAAAAACTCAAAATTTCAAAATTATTTTTAAAAAAAAACTTAAATTTCAAAATTATTTCAAAAACTTAAATTTCAAAATTATTTTAAAAACTTAAATTTCAAAATTATTTACAAACTTAAATTTCAAAATTATTTTCAAAAACTCAAAATTTCAAAATTTTAAAAAAAAAACTTAAATTTCAAAATTATTTCAAAAACTTAAATTTCAAAATTATTTTCAAAAACTCAAAATTTCAAAATTATTTTAAAAACTTAAAATTTCAAAATTATTTTAAAAACTTAAATTTGTAAGTTATTTTAAAACTTAAATTTCAAAATTATTTTTAAACTTCTAAATTCAAAATTATTACTTTACAAAATCCATTAAACTTTAAAACCTTTTTCAATGTTTTAAATCTTCTTATTAAATTTATATATATATATATATATATATATATATATATATATATATATATATATATAAAAGGGGTAGGGCGCCTCCTGGAGGCGCCTCCCACAACTGGAAGGCGCCTTAAAGAGCGGCGGGAAAGTTCCCGCCGCATCACCTTAAGGTGCCTCGGATCGATCCGAGGCGCCTCCTAAACCTACTAAAGGCGCCTTAAACACGCTTAAGGCACCTTCAGTCTTCCTCATTAGAAAACGAGCAGAATCCTTCTGTTCGTTTTTCTGCCAACGCCGAGTATATCCTCCGCGTGCAGATTCGAGCGACCAAGGCGCCTTCATCCCATTTAATCATCCCTCTACACCTGGCAATGCCTCCTAGGTATAATTTCAAGCCTTCCTGTTCATGTTCTACGTAATATTTCTACTTATTTCTGTCAATTTTTGCAAAATCGTTGAAAATAGGAAGCGCCGACACGTTGACCCTAATCCAGTTAGAATTCCATCAGCAGATATCAGATTTCCCACTATACATCTTAGGGATACCTTTGCTAATTATGTTTTTGAACCAATCAAACCTAGATATGTAAATAGGACCTTTTATACCCTGTTTTGTCAGCCATCTATCCAAATGATAGAGTACTATCAACTGGACCAATTGGTTTACTGCACTGATACAGTAAACCAGGAGTTATGTGCACAGTTTTATCACAACCTTGAGAGGGTTGATGATAATATATACTCCACTAGAGTTGCTGGCGTTGACATTGAGCTGACTCCCACCCTCCTACGCACCACCCTAGGACTTAGGGCTTCAGAGTCTACTTTCTTATGCTACCCCAGTAGGGACCTGCCATTTGGCGATCCTTATTCCCACATTACGTTAGATACTATCTACACGTATTTCTTTGGGGAAGAGAGACCTGCTGGCCTGACTGAGTTCAAGTCAGTCTCTCTTCGGGTTCAGGACTATATGATGTATAGGGTCCTGACAGCATGTATTTTGCCGATCTCATCTCGGGATGTCCTGAAGATGAGATCTTCACACTCATTTTTCTTGTACGCCCTGTGTCATCGATTTGACATCGATATAGCCTTGCATATGTTTCAGAACATTATCTGTGCATCTGGGACAGTCACCTCCAGGACAGTACACATGCCCTATTGTCATATTCTGACACGCTTCATTTCGACTATAGAGGGTATAGATGTGACCAGGGGAACAGTCATTCCTCTTACTATATATGACGAGCTAGGATCCCGTAGTTGTAGACTAGCCGGTGCTGATATCACAGCTGATGGAGTTCTAGCCTGGACAGGACGACCACAGCCAGCATCGCTCCAGCAGTCGAGGATATACCAGGCGAGGGAGAGGAGTGGGCTGATTTCTTAGCCGAGGCTCTTTTCTCAGATCCCTCCCCGTCTGCCAGACCATCCACCTCAGCTGGACCTTCGACATCTACATCACTCTCCGTCGAGGACCGACTTGCTCGACTCGAGGTCGAGTCCATCCAGACACGACGGATAGTTCTCTCTATTCGATCTGAGATGGCTGCCGGATTTACGTCCCTTCATGACGAGATACGACGTCTGGGTCAGCCAACACCCGAGCATCCCCATGCACCATCTTCCGCTGATGACCCTCCAGCTGATGCTCCTCACATGGATGATCCAGCTATTTGATATGACTATTTTTATGCATTGTACTATGAGCACCTGCACTACCTATTCAGTTTGTTAAACTTCCTTGAAGGGTTATGTACTTACTTGAATACTTAATCAGTTTCACAAATTCTGGATTTACTCATTTCATTTTGCAAAATTTAGGAAAAATAATTTTTTTTCAAAATTCCCAATTTTCTTAGAGTTTTCAAAATTTTGGAATTAGCCTCAGTTTTCCCCCTAGAAATCATGTTCCCCTAGAATTAAGCCAGAGCATCTCACAAACACCTATGTCTACCTTGATTGTGATTGAAAAATATAGAACGGCGTGAGATGCATAGGGTTCAGCCTGGACTCAAGAATGCTTATATCTGTGCATCGATAGGAGTCTGGGCGTTAAATACGCAATAAAAATCAATCAAGTTAAGTCTTCCAGCTCTAGTCAAATCTAACTGGACCAAATTGACTTGACTTGACTAACCATGTGAAAGTTGTTGCCCTATAAGGCAGTCAGCAAGTAGTTAAAGGTTAGACAGTTGGAAAAGTACACTCAGTTTTCTGCTTAAGCATGTTTTGATCTTTAGGGCTCTGATACCTAGTCAGTTAATTAAATATAACTTATGCTTGAACTTAAGGACCAACTGAATTTGAACCTAAGTTTTAAAATTCAATACTTCTAAAAGACCTATGCAACTTTACAATCTTAATGTTCTCATCCTTACTGAGCCTAGCTAACTTTAAAATCTATCTTTGCACTTAACTAAGAAACATCTAGTCTATTATTTTTTTTTGATATATGGCAAAGGGGGAGAGTAGCAAAATTCAAAATTTAAATTAATAAAAAGGGGGAACATCAGTTAAGGGGGAGCAACAGTTAAGGGGGAGCAACAGTTAAGGGGGAGCATAGAGTTTAGCAAAATTTGCTTTGGTTAATATGGTTACCTATAATTAGCAAATTTGCCGGTATTAAGTGTTTTTTTTTTGTTTACTTAACTTTGAATTTGAGTTTCCATAATCAAAAAGGGGGAGATTGTTGGTGCGGGAAGCATCCGACGATCGAACTCATGTTTTGATAATGGCAAAGAATTCAAAGTTAAGATGTTTTGTATTCTGTCAAGTCTACTTGAGGATTTCAGGAAAGTCCTAACTGCGGTTAGGCAGGTGAAAACCCTAGGGGGTGGTAACCCTAGGTCATAGGGGTGGTAACCCTATGTGGATAGTCTTGGCAGGTCGATGACTTCAGGCAAAAAGTCCTAGGGGGTGGTAACCCTAGGTGGAAAGTCCTGGTGTCGCGAGCCAGGTGAAAGACTGGACTAGCCGGGAAGCGGATGTCCAGCAGAAAGTCTGGATGTATCGAGTGCTGAGCAAAGTCCGATGATCCGGAGGATCTTACTAGCAAAAATCTCCGAGTGGAGTAGGTGAGGACGCGTTCCCGTAGAGGAACAGAGGGCCTGTCGACCTAGGTTTCCGCTGGAAATCAAGTCGGACTTGACGATCCGAGACCGCCTTAAACATTCTTTATTATCCATACTGTTATTTTGTGCTAACTTTGTGTTGCGGGATGTTGTTTGGGACTAACATGTCTTGCGTGTACAAAATAACGAAGATTTGCCTCGATGAATAAGGTCCGAGGCGCCCATGGGGCTTGGAGGCGCCCAGAAGAGTCCAGCGCGAGCAGAGTCAAGGCGCCTTGAGAGGTTTAAGGTGCCTTGAATGCTTGGAGGCACCTTGAATGGGTTTAAGGCGCCTTGAGCAGGCCAGTCGTAGCACGTAGCAAGAGATTATTCAGTTAAGGTGTTCTGGAAGAGGCGCTTGAACACTGTTTATAAAGGGGGTTCGACCAGCAGCTCAAGGTAACGAGTTCCAAGTCTTCTTTACTCAACGTGCTGCTCCAAAAGACTCCCGGAAGTGCTGCTACAAGTCTATGACGGCCCAGAGCTCCAAGATTCCTCTTTTTCGTCGTCGGTATAGATTTCTTTTATCGCATCTCTTGTAATACTTAGTCTGTAATAATCGAGCTTATAGTTGTTGTCCACCGGAAGCGATCAAGGATCGCGGGCCTTCGAGTAGGAGTCGCCTTAGGCTCCGAACGAAGTAAAATCGACTTGTGTTCTTGTGTGCTTGCTTTTATTCCGCTGCTTTATTTACTCTAACGCTGTTTGCGATCCCGATACGTACAAAATAGCCACGAGCGCTATTCACCCCCCCCCTCTAGCGCGGTCTCGATCCAACAAAGATGTGTAGGTACGAAGGAGTCAAAGCACAACATCGCCTTCAAGGCAACAAGAGACGAACATGAGTTAGAATCCTCTCTCGACCATGAGGAAATGGTAATGAAGGTAAGGTGCTTTAAAAAATTATTTAAATCAAGAAAAATTAACCATCCGCAGGGTAGAAAGAAATGACAATCAATTTGAGTTCCAACACTTGTGTGCTTCACTTTGTTAGTTTAGCTTCATCTTTTTGTGCTTTTACTACAATAAGAGGCTTTTCTGCCTGAAGGAGATACTTAGTGCGATTCATTTCCTTGAATTAACAACCTCCCTGGTTGTAACCAAGTAAAAACTGTGAGCCTCATCTTTTAGTTTTTATTTTATTTTATTTTATGCAAGTGTTCCTTTAAGTCCGAGAAGGGTTTGTTTTTTATTTTGTGTAGGGCTATTCAACCCCCCCCCCTTCTAGCCGGCCAATGGGTCCCAACAAGAAGTTGATATGGATTAAGGTTTCATAGATATGGATACAAAGCGATCCGATTGGGATTTATATTAGATGGTATAAAATATAGTTTCCTAAATGTGTTAGGGTTAATCTCATTACTTGATCTATGATAGAGTTGAGTGTAATATGAGATTCTGTGATGCAGGACTTTGATTCAAGATGAGCATCTTGACGTGGGATAGTTTAGCACAATTGACAAATAAAAGTGGGTATTTGCTACTTTATCTCTTTAGTACTTCGACTTTAGTGCATGAGCAATATTTGGATAGTTGTTGTATTTACCTTGACTCCACTCATATTTTACTTGAGCTTGATACTTACATGCTTGACCTTAGAGATGATCGACTTGATATCTATATTGTCTCTCTTTGTCATCCATGATATTTAGTAGATACTAGATTCCTTGTTTACTTGCATTGATTGTTGTAAATACATGTACACACACTGTTGAGCATGTTGATTCTACTATAGCATAGTTGATTGCTATTTATGTATTTGTACTGATGGTTATTCATTTATTGCTCATCATATCATTGCATGCATATCGATGACTATCTCTCCCTTGTGGTTGAGAGAGTTATCGATTAGCACCGCACACTCGACCACTCAGGGGTAGAGGTAGCTGGAGCAGATGTTGCTTGTCCTATTATGCCCCACTCGCTTCACTCAAGGGTAGTGGTAGCTATTGGTGCAGTGAGCACCAGATGATCGAACCTGAGTTTTGATTATGGCAAAGGGCTCAAAGTTAAGTTATGGTGTTATCTAACAAGGTTCATGGAGATTGCAGGAAAGTCCTAAGTGATACTTAAGCAAAAGTCCTAGCTGCGGCTAGGCAGGCGAAAACCCTAGGGGGTGGTAACCCTAGGTCCTAGGGGGAGGTAACCCTAGGTGGAGGAAAACCCTAAGGGGCGGAAATCTTAGGTCCTAGGGGGAGGTAACCCTAGGTGGAGGAAAACCCTAGGGGGCGGTAACCCTAGGTCCTAGGGGGTGGTAACCCTAGGCGGAAAGTCCAGTCGGTCTGGAGGACCGAACTGGTATCAGGAAAATCTCCTGAGTGGAGTAGGTGAGGACGCATTCTCCGTAGAGGGAACAATAGGCGTCGGGTCGACCTAGGGTTTCCAGTCGGAAACCCGAAGTCAGACCCGGACAGTCCGAAGGCTGTCAATTCATTTGTTTACATATTATCCATGTTTATATCTGTTCTAACCTTTTTGTGCAGGGTTAGAAGTGACTGGGATCGGTTGACCGAACCTCATGATCGGTCGACCGAACCCACAAGCCAGCAGATCAGATCTCCAGAGGTTGGACCGGGCTCGACCAGGGGATCGGTCGACCGGACCTCGTGATCGGTTGACCGAACCTGGGTTTGGTGTCAACTGGATCAAGCTGACTGGGCTGAGTCAGAACAGCTGATCAGTCGACCGAAAACGGTGATCGGTCGACCGAACCTCAGATAAAGTTTGACCAGCGGAGTGAGAGGATCGGGCGGATTGGATGGGAGAAGATCGCCTGATCGATCGACCGAACATTGGGATCGGTCGACCGATCCGCGTCGGGTCAAACTTGATCCCGAAGCTTGGGGATCTAGATCAGACTTTGTAGAGCTATAAAAGGAGGCCTCGAGGTACATCTCAGATCATCGATTTCGAATAGAAAACTGTGCTCTTCTGTGTGCTGCTGCTAACGCCTCAACAACACTCTGCTACTCCAACGAATCACTCCAAAGTTCTCTGTTCTCTTTTCGTTGGTATAGTTCCTTTATTGCACTTAATTGTACTCCAACTTGTAATCATCTTTCTGACATTTAGTTGTTGCCCACCGAAAGAGGTCAAGGACCGCGAGCCTTCGAGTAGGAGTCGAGATAGGCTTCGAACGAAGTAAACCACTTGCGTCTCTATGTGTTTGCATTTACTTTCCACTGCGTTTCTACTCTTTGTCACGCCCCAGAGGAGTCCCTGTCCGAGAAAATTTCGGCAGCATCTCCCCTGTACGGTGGACAATCTGAAACTTTTCTACATCTCACAAATACCTCAGCCACAGGCGGCTGGAATAACAACAGTAAATAAAATCAATCACCACGCAGTTTATATATGTATTCAGCCTCTGGCTGTCACAACCACGCAGTTAATAAAAATAAACAACATAGTAATACTCCTCCAAATCAACCCTACTCAACTACACTCAGAAAGCCAAAACCGATTTTTCTTACCTCTTCCGCCGTCAGCATGTAGTAGAGTAAATCCAAATCATACTAAAAGTCCATCCAACGAAAGATTCCATACAATATCCATATGTAAGTCCAAAACAAAACTAACACAAAGTCGATAGCGAAAAGCTAGAATGAAACAACAACTCAAAACCAAGAATGGAGTAGCACTACGTGCAGGGGACTAGCGATCGAACTCCTCCGACAAAGATCAACCCGAAAATAACAACAATGGAGGCGGGTGAGTCCAACACTCAGCAGTACAATTGATATGCAAAGTAAAGAAATAACACCTAGCACTAATCATGTACTCCCGATAAAAGAAAGATAAAATATGCATCCAAGTAAACAGAGAGAAACCGACTAACCAGACTCGAGTATAAGGACAAACAAATCCGAGTGGTATAGGAATCAGATGCATGTCAAACATAGGTATCCAAACAATATCAAGATATAAATGTAGCAACCACAAACACAACAATAAATGCATCATGCATATGATGCCAATGATGCGCCCTGGTCACGCCAGCCGATCATCTCATACAAAAGTGAGGCCGAGTGGGTAGGGCTGTGACAACCTGCACTCTGCCGTCACTACCCCCGATGAGTGACCGAGTGGACGGATGTTGGGAGTACACCTATCCTCCTACCCCAAATCATAGATGGGGAGCGCAATGCTCTCAACCCGATGACGGGAGGAATCCCTGCCGGATAACACGTTGTGTCACACTACCCATGAGCGGACCAACGGTGCCTAACAGAGTCCCTGCTGCAACACACTCTGCTTGAATCGACCACTAACCCATGAGTGGTGGTGTGTGCAGATCCATGTAACTGGCGATGTGCTCAACAATAATGGAGCGGACTATCGCACAACATGCAATCATGCAAATGATGCATGGCAATAACCATATAAACATCCTGACCTAATCCATATATATAGAAAAGTGCACCCTAGGTCAACGAATCATATTGAATCAAAGGTACACAGAAGGTATAAAAACCTAGGTCCTGAACATGGTCAAGCATGGTATATCACTACCCCCTATAAGCATGTATAAGCAGGTAAAATATACATGAGATGCAAATCAATCAATCAATCAAGCACGTACCAAGATTTGGGTAGTGATTAACCGAAACAGATAAGAAACACAATTAATGCAACATGTTAATTCCATTACTAAGCATATCAAAGACAAAAAGTCAAAAGTACCCGCCTCCGATAAAAGAAAAGTCCAATTCCGACTCCGAGATACTCGTCTTGCGTCAAAATCCTGTGATATCAAACATACATTTTTATTTAGCTACAATTCTAATAAATAGCTAAACAAAAATCTCTAACCCTGAATTAGGGCAAAACGCTAACTAATACATGAACATAAACCTAATTCACACTTAGTCAATTTGTATCCCTTTTACACTGACATGCTACAATTATCCAACCTACATGAATCAGCAAAATCACAAATCCATATTTAAAAATTTACTACTAAACGATCAATGCACCCATATTCACAAACACAACTCCAATCCCTACCAAATTTGATATCAACCACGTCTTACCCAAATTGGTGTCAATCGCTTCCTCTTTAGCGATTCTTGTATCCGACCAGCAGCACTCTACTGTTGCACGCGATCTGGTAAACCCACTGCCGAAATTGTGCAGTAAGCAACAATTGACCTTCATGCCATATACTCAATTTAACTCTTATATAGATCAATCTTACCCAAAGCTGAATTGGTTGCTGCGATGGATGAAGAAAGAACCCGACAGTGGAAATTCTAGGGCTCAGCAGAACCTGATGGTCGGCTAACCCTTCCCCTCCAACAAGCAGTAGTGGCGTCGGCTAGGGCTGAGAAGGAGCAGTCTTGAATAGGGAGGAAAAGGAAGAAGAAGACCCAATCCAAAAGCCTCGGCTTACAAATAGGGCAGAGGATCGGCAGTAGAAGGCGGCAGTGGCGACTAGGGCACAACTCAGCGTCGGTGGGAAGAGATCAGGCTCGAAGAAGAGGAAGCAGTAGCGTCGCGGCACAGAGGAGGTCGGCGGCTTGATCAGTACTGCTTAGCTTTGGCCGACGGTAAGAAGAAAGGAGATGGGTCGCCGGCGGTGTCGCGAGCCCAAAGAGGAGGAGGAGTCGGCGCCAAATTCAGAGTCAAGGAAGAAGAAAAAACTTCGGCAGTGGTGAGAAGAAGAAAAATTTAAGAAGTGGCCGAGGGTTTTGTGCTCTCGGGGAGGAGAAACCGCCCGTGCGGCCGGTTAGGGCACGGGGGAAGAAGTCGGGCTTGCGGGAGTGGCTCGGCAAGGAAGAAACGGCGACAAAGAGAAAAACGGAGGAAATAAAAAAAAACAAATAAAGAAAGAAATAAAAGAAAAACAACTTTTCCTCATTTAAATGGGGTAGCCTAAACAGGCTTTTCCGGACCCCATTTTTATCCCCGTCAACTCGTCCGTACGAGCTCCGAAAAATTCCCGAAAAATTTCCAAAAATTTCGGAAAATTCCCTTATTAATATTCGCCTATTTTCCGGTATTTTACACTCTTAGTTTTAAATCGTTAAAATAGCCACAAGCGCTATTCACCCCCCTCTAGCGCTTTCGATCCTTCAATTGGTATCAGAGCCCGAACTGCCAGAAGGTTTAACCGTCGACTGTGCATAAGAGCTATGGTCTGATTGAACCATGTGGGTACAATATTGACCTCGAACAAAGAAAGTGGGGACTCCTATGTTCAGATCAAGAGGACCAGACACCAGGCAGGAAGTCCTAGTTGCGGCTAGGCAAGGAAATCCTAGTAGGTCGGGTGGACCGAGGGGCAGGAAGTCCTAGTTGTGGCTAGGCAAGGAAGTCCTAGTAGGTCGGGTAGACCGAGGGGCAGGAAGACCTGGTGGGTCGAGGATCGGACGTGGGAAGCCCGTGGTCCTTTGTTTGAGGGGGGATTGTTGGGGTTGCAAGATTACAAACATAGTCCCACATTGAAAACACATGGAAAATATCATGGGTTTATAAGAGAAAGATATCTTCATTGGCATGAGGCCTTTTAGGTAAAGCCCAAGAGCAAAACCATGAGGGCTTAGATCCAAAGTGGACAATATCATATCATTGTGGAGATATCTAAATTCTTTTCGATCCTATAGTAGCTAGAGTGGCAAGCAGCAGGGACCCCATTGCTATATAGCTAGTTAGCTATTATGCGAACTATCTACTCGCACAACTCAGGAGTAGTGGCTATTACCACTTTGTATAGTTGTCATTGTCCCAACCTCTTGACCATACAGGGGGTCTTGGTAGCTGAGGGATGGGCGGGAGCAACCATGCTATGCATATGCATATGCATATGATATGTGATTATGTATGCTGTTATTATATTATATTCGTGTGACTATGATACGTTTACATATGTTTAAGATATATTTGTTGCATGTTCATCGACACTAGTTTACTTATTGGTAGTATGTATATGTCATACATGTTTCCCTTGTAGTTATGAGTAGTACAATTGCAAATCTTCACTTACTCCGGGCTTTCTATTACTTGTTTAGTATATGAGTTTAGGTATGAACATTTATTATGATATCATTATAATTCATGTTATTATTTCCCCATGAGTCTGTATACCTTTGAATCTCTATATATATTATGTGTAGGATTGATGATGTGCTAGGAGGGAGAGGGGGGGGGGGTGAATAGCACTCGTGGCTAATTCGTTCATTTTAGAAAACTCAGAATGATGCAATGGAATAATAAAAAGAAACCAATGCAATGCTAACACATTTTCTTTTACTTGGTTCGAAGCCTGTGTCAACTCTTACTCCAAGGCCCGTGATTATTGATCGATTTCGGTGGGCAATCACTAATAGTTCACAAATCTTTTACAAGTAAGCAATTACAAGTACTGAAAAAATAAAGTATACCGATAATAAGGAATTAGGAATTTGTTCATCGGTTGTCGGCGTAGCGTTGAAGAGAGCAGCAGTTCGTTTCTTGAACTCAAAAATTATGTTGTTGAAGCAACTGGTCGAGCCCTTCTTAAATAGTCAAGCTAGGCCTAATCCAGATCCACTGATATCGAGATTAGGTTTGACTCGTCGCTGATCGGTCGACCGATCCCCTGGTTCGGTCGACCGATCCTGCCTGAATCGGTCCAGATTCAGCTTTGGATGAGTCCTCATTCGATCGACCAATCTCACCATTCGATCGACTGATCCCGCTATCCTCGTTGGTCTGATTCGATCAATTCAGCTTGATCTCGGTCACCGCATATCCATTGTTCAGTTGACCGATCCCCAAGTTCGGTCGACTGATCCTTCAGTCGAATTCGGTTAGCTGGCTGGAAATCAACTCTGTTTTCTTAGAGGTTCGATTGACCGATTCTTGGTTCGATCGACCGATCAGGGCTAAGTCTGACCCTGCAAAACTGTTAGTTTCTTGCAAAGCATAATTATAAAAAATAGTAAATAATATATAAATCATTAACTTGATTGCCTTTAGACTGTCTGGTTCTGACTTCGGAATTCTTACAAAAACCCTAGGTCGAACCGACACCTATTGTTCCCTCAATGGGGAATACATCCTCACCTACTCCTCCCAGGAGAGATTACCTATTGCCAGACTGGTCCTCCAGACTGACTGGACTTTCCGCCTAGGGTTACCACCCCCTAGGACCTAGGGTTACCTCCCCCTAGGATTTTCCATAACCTAAGGTTACCACCCCCTAGGGGTTTTTATTTGTCATACCACAACTAGAACTTTCCATCACCTACGGTTACCACCCCCTAGGACCTAGGGTTATCACCCTCTAGGGGTTTCCACCTGCCTAGAATCCATTAGGACTTTTGCCTAAGACAACTTAGGACTTTCCTGCAAGCTCAATCAACTTTGTTAAATCACAAGACAACTTAACTTTGGACCTTTTGACATAATCAAAACTCAGGTTCGATCATCTGGTACTTACTGCACCAACAATCTCCTCCTTTTTTATTATAACAACTTGGTTCAAAGTTAAGTAAAACATAACAATAATTAAAGGACTTGTATTATGAGAAAAAAATAATAATTTGTAAAAAAAAACTCCCTTGTACTCTCCCTTTCATAAAAATTATGTTTAACTCTTAACTTTAACTTTTCTCTCCCCCTTTGGCATAAATCAAAAAATAATATAAGTGGAAAGAAAGTTGTTTGACAAAAAGTTTTTTTTATTCTGTTTAACTTTAAGCTCCCCCTAAAGGGTAGCACTTAAAAAACTTAGCTGATTTAAAGCGTTGAAAGTGAGTTAGCTTTTTCAAGAAACGTAGCTAAACTTAGCTTTGAAAATAATCGCTTTAAAAAATACTTAGCTAAATTAGAAATGCTTTGAAAAAAAACTTTGTCAAGTACTTTGATTTATGAAATTTTGATAAAAACTTGGCTTTAAAAATACTTAGCTTAAAAGCTTAGTTAAAAGTACTCAGCTTAAAAAGGATTTTGATAAAAACTTAGTTTAAAAAATTTGTTAAAAATTGAGTTAAGTACTTATCTTTAAAAAGAAGTTGATAAAAACTTATTTAAGTACTTAGCATAAAAAGCTTTTGATAAAAACTTAGGTTTAAAAATATTTTGATAAAAATACTTAGCTAAGTAAATGATTTCTTTGAAAAATACATAAAAATATTTTATCCAAAACTTAGTTTCTATCTTTTCAAAAATAATTTTTTATTAAGTTTAAAAAAAAATTAAACTTCCTCTTTCAGAAGTATTTTGAACTTTTGAAAAGTTTAACTTTGAAAAACAATGCTTTAACAAATTAAAAATTAACGTCTTAACCTTCCTTTCACTCCCTTAATTAATGCCAAAAATGTTTGAGGGTCTAGAGTCCAAGCATGTAAAATAAACATAAAAGTTATTATTTATTTTCTTAATTTTTCATCTCACTCATTCTATGTTTTCAAGTATGTTCAACTTATGAGTATATATGAGACAGAGTTAAGTTAAGTTTATTTTATCTTTAATTTTGAAAAATATTTATGATATAGAAGTATATTTTAAAAATAATTTAAGTTAAATTTGGATTTTAAAAATACTAAATTTTAGATTTTAAAATATAAATTTGAATTTGAAGATTTCAAAATGTTGAAGATAAAAATATTTTAAATTTGAGTTTCAGAATAATTAATTTTGAATTTAAAAACATATATATTTGAGTAATTAAATTTTGAATTTTAAAATTTTTAAACAATATTTAAAAATAATTATGATTAAGATTTTAAAAATTAAATCATTTGAAAATAATTAATATTTTGAAATTAATTATGATTTGATAGTAATAATGATTTAATTATGATTTGAAAATAATTAATATTTTAAAATTAATTATGATTGGAAAGTAATTAATATTTTGAAATTAACTATGATTTAAAAATAATTATAATTTAATTATGATTTGAAAAGAATTAATATTTTGAAATTAATTATAATTAGAAATTACTTATAGTTGTGGAATTAATTATTATTTTGAAAATAATTAATATTTTGAAATTAATTTTGATTTGAAAATAATTAACATTTTAATTATAATTTTAAAATTAATTATGATTTGAAAATTATTAACATTTTGAAATTAATTATGATTTGAAAGTAACTATAATTTAATTATGTTTTTAAAATAATTAACATTTGTAAAGTTAATTATGATTTGAATATAATTATACTTGTGAAATTAATTAAGATTTTGAAATAAATTATGATTTTGAAATTAATTATTAATTAAAATGACTTAGTTTAATTGAATTAATTTTTAGTTAACTTAATTGAGTGTAACTAATTTGGGTTTGGTTAACTACTTTATATTTTAAACCTAGGTCCATCTCACCCTTTTCTAGATTTTCAATCTGGGAACCTTAATAGTTTTGTGAGATGGTTAATTTAATCTTCAATTTAAATTTCAGTATAAGGATTGATCAACATTTGAGTTAGACTAAGGTTTAATAGTCAGTTAATTAAATATCTATTTCAATAATTGGCTTCCCGGTTGTGGCGAGGCACTAGACCTTCTTGGGTATGAGATCATCCATCACTTCTAGACAAAGCCTTTTAAAGAAATTAAATATTTAATTTCCTTTCTAAAAATCTTGAGTCTAACTAGGCAAGTGTGGATCAAGCCTAAGTCCTTATCTATCCTAATCTAAGCATGTATAATGAAAAATAGTAAAGTAAACATCAGACAATTCTATTTTATAATAAAGGTGATCTTTATGTTAGCTCCCCCTAGATCATAGCCTCGATAAGGTCTATCAAGGTAATGAATTTGATCCTTAGGGCTCCGTATTCTCCAATAGACAGGGGCTTGAAACCCCTAGGTAGTTTTTCGTTCAATACCTCTTGAGAGAAGGGCATGCTAGATTATTCAGGTGTCTCTCGAATGGTCGAAGCCTTGCCTCTCTTCGGACCCCTCAGGGGCATAATCTCGATCGAGCAAGCTTATGATCCTTCTCCCAGCATTTGAAAAAAGTGCTCCAGGGAAGTTGGGCGATTGCTTCCTCTTGGATCTTCCTTCCGAGGTGAGGAACTCGTTTATTAAGGCACAAGTGTTTGTTACATGTGAGAATCTATAGTTTATTTTTTCGATGTAGCCTGTGCCTTGGTGACTTTAAATAGTTCATATTCTTATGGCGTCATGGTCACATTGATTTTGCCGGTTTCCTCCATCTTTAGGTCCCAGATCAGGCAGAGATGTTCTTACAGATGATGCCAAATTTGATCCCATCCGGGAGCTAAGTCAGTTGGGGTGTCAGTGATGAGGGTAAGAAAATTGGTAGGGAGAAGTCCTAGGCCTAGCACTTGTAGATACATCGTAAGCTTTTCACTTCTTGCGGGGCAGAGGGAGGCGATCGACGAGTGTACCTTGAACCTGCACACACAACAAACAAATCACATGGAAGCATTAGAGAGAGAACGAGGGAAGACGTTCCTGGTACAAGCATTCCCACTCTCAAGTCAGAAGGAGGCCTAGTGAAAAGTGTACAAAAAAGTAGAAACGTAGTTTATGCGAGTGTGCACATATACCTAGTGAATGGAGAGGGTCTCCCTTTTTATACCATCTCTCATATCCTCTGCAATAATGAGATAGTTAAAGAATGTCTGATGTTAGAGTATGTCGGGTGATGGGGTATATACAACGGACTCCCATTTGACAGAGGAAGGTTCCATGGTTTGCATGTGTCATAGTATCAGAATATTTCTCTAATGAATAACAGTTATTCTCTGGCAGGTTGTTGTGATTTCCTGACAATGTTATGAGTTGACCGGGAGTAGACTGGGAGTCAGGTGTAGAGTCGGCTAGAAGTAGACTGTGAGTCATGCCCATGAGAAGTGAAGGGATTGAGCCCTGGGATCCAACCAGCATAGAGCCGCCCGGGAGTAGACTGGAGTCTTGCCTATGAGAAGTGAGGGGACTGAGCCACCCCGGAGTTAGACTAGTGTAGAGCCGGCCGGGAGTAAATTAGGAGGCATGCCCATGAGAAATGAGGGGACTAAGCTCTGGGGGTATGGTCGGCATAGAGTCGGCCGAGAGTAGACTGGGAGTCATGTCCATGAAAAATGAGGGGAACCAAGTCCTTAGTGATTATCCTGTTGGGACACGTAGTTCTCAACCTTGACCGCTACCTCCTCTTAATTGTTGACTACCACATCACTTTGACTATTGTGCCTTCACTATCCCTGGGATGAACCACTATTACCGATATCAATAGTATTAAGGACTTTTCAATATTTTTTTCCATATGCACTTACTTCTTCCTTCACTCATTCAGTTATTCAAAGTGTAGGCTTTAGTTGAAATAAGATGACGGGCCATAAACACTATGACTAAGCTCCTCGAGTATAGGTTAGTTGCCTTGCATGCCTATTTGTTGAATAAAAAACATTCCTTTAAGATGTCTTGAGGGAAATGCTCAAACCTTTGGTCCTTATAATTATTTAATGGATTCAGGTGGACATGTTTCATTGCTAGTGCATCACTTGATCTTGGTCTTGGATAGGTATTGGGTAAGACATCATCTAGACTATGTTGGATATATGTGAATAGAAAAATGATGATAAAGAAAAGAGGCTTTATTGTGAATGGGACTTTTGTTAGAGTGTATACTAAAAGCCTAGCTTTTGTAAATATTTATTTGTTGAAATAAAAGAATCACATTGTCAATATCTACATTTATTTATTAAATGTAATTGTTCAATTAATTTATATAGTAGACAACATGGAGTGTGGTGTCATACTCAGAAGATCATGTTGTCGGTTCTCTATAAATTATAAACAGTTGCTCGCGACTAAGATGGAAAGGAACAAACCATCAGAATAGTCGTAGTGTAATTAAGTATTAGTTTATCTTGACTAATAAATTACACTGATACATTTTAAGTGTATTGAGTAGGATCATTTAGGTAAGTTCTTTTTGTACTGACTTAGTAAAAGAACTAAATCTTAGTTATTATGGAAGTGTGTGCTCTTAATCCTAATATAATAACAAGCACATATATTTAATATTTATTTCTTTGATTTATCAAAGGGTGAGGTTTAGCTCGATAAATCAATATGCCCGATAAGTTAGGAAATGATATTACCTATAGTGTGTGTTGTTGATTATAGAAGGAATCTGTGTCCTAGTTATCTAGGTTGAGATTGTCCCCAAGAGGAGCTCATAAGGATTGTCATGTTAAATCCTTCAGGTGGACCTAGTCCGACATGACAATAAAGTTGAGTGGAACTACTCTTGGAGCTAGATATTAATTAAGTGAGTTGTCAGTAAGTTACTTAATTAGTGGACATTTGTAATCTTAAACACAGGGAGACTAACACACTCATGATAAGAAGGAGCCCATAATGTAATTTTGGATTGGTGTGGTAGTGCGGTAATAACTCTCTAGTGGAATGAGTTGTTATCGCTGAACTTGAGTTGTGTGTTCGGGGCGAGCACGGGATACTCAAGCTCATCGGAAGGCCAAAACCATTTTCTCCTCTAGGTCCCTGTCTAGCCTCATTATAGTCTCAAGTCCATCCAAATGTAAGGCTCTTCTTAGTGTCCAAGATGTTAGCTAGAGCCCTAGAGCCAATCATTTGATGATTGTATTATGGACTTGTTGTATCATATTCTATATATAAATAAAGGCATTTGATTTTTGGTTATTATACTTACTTGTATTGGTGCCAAATAAGCTAAGTATAATAACGTCCTTGAGTAGAAGGTTCTTACCTATATCAATCGATTGGTTGAATCGATAGTGAGATGATATAGGAAACACTACTCTTAATCATTCCTAGTCGAGTATTAACATTCAGGAACAATGTTAATGCAATAAGACTAGCATGTAGGTCAACTCGATGACTTGATCTCACAATTCATGGATATAGAGATATCAAGTTGACACATGGGTATGCATTAGAGAATGTATACTGAATGACCCGCCATGAGAAAGTATCATGGATCGTTATATGAGTGTCATATACTTTCTCATGTGGCTATTAGTATGACTACTAGTCCTTAGACCTGAAGTCACCATGGTTCCCTACATAAGGAGTTATGTACTTTAGTTTCGTCAAACGTCACCCGTAACTGGGTGGACTATAAAGGCGATTACTGGGTATGTAACAAATTATGCGGAGGGATGTGAGTGATGTAGATGGGATCTATCCCTCCTATATGACGAGAGTGACATCGATATTCTTGATAGAGTGAGACCACGAAGTGCATGGCCATGCCCAAATGAGTCAATATGAGATATTGAGCTCATTTGATTGAGTGAGTCTACTTGGAGTTCAAGATTTAGATTGGTCAGAGGATAACACGGTCTAGATGTCTAGGATAGAAGGACACTTGTCATATATTGTGAGGAATCACAATTAGTAGTTACAAGGTGATGTTGGATCTCAACATTCTTGTAACTTGAGTAGTAATGATGTATTGCTAGATACCACTCATTACTTATGCTTCTAAATGAGATTAGGGGCATTGCCAACGTTACAAGAACCTATTGGGTCACACACAAAGAATAAGTAGATGGAGATTAGGTTCATATGATGAACCAAGAGGATTAGATTCATGTGATGAATCAAATTGGATTAAGAGTAATCCTAATTGGGCTAATTGAGTTGGACTCAAGTTGATTCATGTGTTCAATGAGTCTAATTTAGATCATGACTCATTGAATCAATTTAATTAAATGAATTAGATTCATTATATTAAATTGGCTTGAATTAAATGGTTGGATTAGATCAACCATGAAAGAGATTAAGTCAAGTTTGACTTGACTTGAGAGGAAGAGGAAGAGTCAAGTTTGACTTGACTTTATGCCACATCATTTGTGACTTGGCATTAGAAGAACTAATGATGATGTGCCACATCATCACATGTGCCACCTCATGGAGGTTACAACTATTCTCTTTAATGGCCTCCACATTAATTGTGATTAATGTGAAGGGGGTTACACCACTTGTAGTGGCCGGCCACTTGATGGAAAAAAAGAGAAGTTTTCTTTTGGTGAGTAACTCTCATTCAAGTTATCTTCCTCCTCCTAAGCTCTCTTCTTGCTCCTTCTCTTCTCTTGGTCGTGGGTTTCAAGCAAGGGAGAAGAAAGGAGAATGAGTTTAATCCAAGAAGAAAGGTTAGTGAAAGTCACATAGAGATTTTAGAGGAGTGTATTCTCTTCTTTTTCCTTTCTTCTTCTTCCAATCCCATCCGAGAGCACCAAGAAGTGCTAGCACACTTGTGGTGTTCTCTTCTCCATCCTTGTGTGTTAGAGAACACATCTTGTTCATGTGGATACTTCTAGAGAGTTGTCTACATTGACAACTTCGAGATCCGGCACCATTTGGACGAGCGGGAACGCGAAGGGCTTCGCTTCAAAGGTATAACCTTTTCCCTTGTAGATCTAAGTGTAGATCTAGGTAAACTCGTACTCGTAGTTTTTTCAAAAAAAAATTCTTTGCAAGGATCTGTTGGCTAGGGAGTTTCGGGGTTTCCGCGACGTGAAAAAGCGGTTTTCGCGGCCCGAAAAACCCAACAGTGGTATCAGAGCCACGTGCGAAGACGAATACGAGTTTATTTTGGTTTTTATGAAAAATAAACATTCTTTGAATTTCTGTAATTTCATGATTTTTATAGTTTTAAAGGATATTTTTCTCGTAGAAGCGAAGCACAAGTGTTTAGACACTTGTAGGCTTCGACTACCGAGAAGATTTTTCCGTTACGGCAATGTTTCGACCCAAAACTTTTTGGGACAGCGGGCTAAGGCGCTGTAGGATCGCTTAGGAGAAACTCACGATGGTTAGATCGTGGGTAGGGGTACTGCCCCTAACCCCGCAAGGAGATTTGCTCCGCGATTGCGCCCGCAATCGCTAATCGGGACCGCAGGGAAAAATTTACTCATAAAATTGTAAAAATTATGAAAAATTACAGAAAATTATGAAAAAATATAATTTGGAATTATATATTATTTTTGTGATAGTCATGGCCCAAAAAGACCCAATATGATTGGATTTGTGTTGTAATTTATAATACGACCTGCGTGCCGTCATGTGTTTGTGTGTGCTGTATTTGATACGCGACCTGCGCGTCGTGCCTCCCTATTTATATTCTGGTTGTAAATTAGATTTAGACTCGAATGTAACTCAAGTTTCAAAATTGTAATGTAAATTTTGAAGCGGTGGAAGGTCCACTCGAGACGGAGTTACGAGGAGGGCGCGAGCAACACGAGGTGGTCAAAGGAAGGAGCTTGAGAAGCTGTTGACCTTAGGTTGACTATCCGATCTTCTCATTGGCTTGAGAAGATCGTAGTAGGGCCATGACATAATCACAAAATTTAGTTAATTACTTGTGTATGTGATGCATGTTTCATTAAGTAATTAATTAGTGCCTAACGATTAAGATTAGATCTAAATCGTGCACAAGATGCACCCTTACGATTAGATTAGATCTACATCGTGTACAAGATGCACCCCACGATTAGATTAGATCTATCGAGTATATGATACGCATCATCGTTTAGATTAGATCTAAATCACGTCAACTCGTAATGTCTACCTTGCCGTGATACCTACCACTACCTCGATCACATGTTGTTGTTGAATCTGCCAAAGCAGAGCAACGCATACTATCTTGGTAGGGTACGGAGGGACAATCTTGGTCCCGCCTATCAACGCATGGGTGAGTACAACTCAATTAGATTGAGTAACTAGTTAACTCAATTGGATCGAGTTTAACTATAGGCATTCTTCCAACGGTTGGAAAGGTAGGACAAAATCACGTTTATATTAATTCTTGGGCGTATTAGCCAAAGCTAACTCGAGTTTTAATATCAATGCGGATCTTGATCCTATAAACAAGAGTTGCATAGAGATGTAATTGGTAATCGTTACCTACCGATCATACTAAAACTTGGGCGTACTAGCCAAAGCTAACTCAAGGGTTAGTATGATGTGGATCTTGTCCCACATGAATTATAGAATTCAGTGGGAGCATCATTTAGTTGAAGTCCTAATTAAATGATTTAAAAGAATATGATTTTCCACATTTATTTCTGTTATAGAATTTCCATGACATCAAACACGAACAACTTCTCTCTGCGTTCTATCATTAAGAAGGACAAGCTCAACGGAACAAATTTCCTGGACTGGTACAGGAACCTGAGAATAGTTCTCACCCAAGAACGTAAACTGTACGTTCTGGAGCAGCCCATTCCAGAGGCTCCTCCTGCCACTGCCACGTGAGCAGACCGAGATGCTTACAAGAAGCATCAAGATGGCGCATTAGATGTGTCCTGTCTTATGCTCGCGACCATGAACTCTGAGCTTCAGAAGCAACATGAGTTGATGGGCGCTTACGATATGGTTGAACATCTTTGTCACCTATATCAAGGACAAGCAAGGCACTGGAAGAGGAACTCCAAAGAATACCTGGAAGATCTTAAGAAGAAGAGAAATAAGATTTCTACTTCAGGTATACATGTTATAGAAGTCAACCTCTCTATTTCTTCATCGTGGGTATTAGATACCGGATGTGCTTCGCACATTTGTACTAATGTACAAGCGCTGAGAAATAGCAGGGCATTGACAAAGGGCGAGATAGACCTACGAGTAGGCAATGGAGCACGGGTTGCTGCTGTTGCTGTAGGAACTTACCATCTATCTCTCTCCTCTGGGCTTGTACTAGAATTAGATGATTGTTGTTATGTGCCTGCCTTGACTAAGAACATAATTTCAGTTTCTTGTTTGGACAAGAAAGGATTTTCGTTTATAATAAAGAACAAATGTTGTTCCGTCTATTTAAACGATATGTTCTATTGTAGTGCACCTCTGATGAACGGACTCTATATTCTAGACCTTGAGAGCCCTATCTATAACATAAATACCAAGAGGTTCAAGTCAAATAACCTGAACCAAACCTATCTCTGGCACTGTCGCTTAGGTCATATAAATGACAAGCGCTTATCCCAGCTCCATAAGGATGGTTTGCTGGACTCATTTGATTTAGAATCATATGAGATATGCGAGTCATGCCTACGAGGCAAGATGACCAAAACTCCATTTAGTGGACACAGCTAAAGAGCGACTGATTTGTTAGGACTCATACATAGTGATGTATGTGACCCTTTCAATGTCGCTGCTAGAGGCGGTTATAGGTACTTCATCACATTTACTGATGACTTCAGTAAATATGGTTATGTGTACTTAATGACACATAAGTCTGAATCCTTTGAAAAGTTCAAAGAATTCAAGATTGAAGTACAGAACCAGCTTGACAAGAGTATTAAGATACTCCGATCAGATCGAGGTGGAGAATACCTTAGCCATGAGTTTCGTGACTACCTAGCTGAGTGTGGGATTCTATCCCAACTCACTCCTCCTGGAACACCACAGTGGAATGGTGTATCCGAAAGGAGGAATCGTACCCTATAAGATATGGTACGATCTATGATGAGTCACACAGATCTTCCGACATACCTTTGGGGCTATGCTCTAGACACAACAGCTTTTATACTCAACCGAGTTCCATCCAAGGCCATGATAAAGACACCATATAGGATATGGACTGGGAGAGATGCCCAGGTGTCTTTCATGAGGATTTGGGGTTGTGAGGCTTACGTTAGACATCAAGTCTTAAACAAATTAGGACCCAAATCCGACAAGTGCTATTTCATTGGATATCCCAAGGAAACTAAGGGATATTACTTCTACATTCCCAGTCAGCACAAGGTAGTTGTGGCAAAGACTGGGGTCTTTCTAGAAAGGGACTTTGTTTCTAGAAAGACTAGTGGGAGAACGTTCGATCTTGAAGAAGTTCAAGATGCAAACAATAGCACTAAAGCCTCGATGGAAGTTGAACTGGAACCACAAAATGTTGTGGATGATGTTGTTCCACAAGGAGCTGAGGAACAACAACCAGTTCAAGTAGACATACCTCTTTGCAGGTCTGATAGGGTACGTCGTCAGCCTGAGAGATACTCATTTCTCTTGTCTGACCATGATGACGTTGTGCTCATAGAGGATAAGCCTACCACCTATCAGGAAGCTGTGATGAGACTAGATTCCGAGAAATGGCTAGAGGCCATGAGATCCGAAATAGAATCCATGTACACCAACCAAGTATGGACTTTGGTTGATCCACCTGAAGGGGTAAAACCCATTAGGTGTAAGTGGGTCTTTAAGAGAAAGACTGACATGGATGGACTTATCTATAAGGGTCGCTTGGTAGCTAAAAGTTTCAAGCAGATTCATGGTATTGACTATGATGAAACCTTTTCTCCAGTAGCGATGTTTAAGTCTATTCGGATCATGCTTGCTATTGCAGCATACCATGACTATGAGATGTGGCAGATGGATGTCAAAACTGTGTTTCTGAATGGAAACCTGCTCGAGGATGTGTACATGACACAACCTGAGGGTTTTGTAGATCCACAGTATACTAGCAGAGTATGCAAGCTGCATAGGTCCATTTATGGACTAAAGCAAGCTTCTCGGAGCTGGAATCTTCGATTCGATGATGCAATCAAACAGTTTGGTTTCATCAAGAATGAAGATGAGCCTTGTGTCTACAAGAAGGTTGTAGGGGATATAGTTGTCTTCCTCATATTGTATGTGGATGACATACTACTCATTTGGAAGGACATCCCTATGCTTCAGTCTGTCAAGACCAAGCTAGGGAGTTGCTTCTCAATGAAGGACTTAGGTGAGACATCCCGCATTCTAGGGATACAGATCTATAGAGATAGATCTAAGAGATTGCTTGGCCTAAGTCAGAGTATATACATTGACAAGGTACTCCTTCGGTTTGCCATGAAGAACTCCAAGAAGGGATTTCTGTCGATGTCACATGGCGTGAGTCTTTCGAAGACTCAAGGTCCCTCTTCTAGAGAGGAGAGAGACTGCATGGATCAAATCCCTTATGCCTCAGCCATAGGACCTATCATGTACGCCTTGCTATGTACTCGACCTGATGTCTCATATGCTTTGAGCATGACGAGCAGATACCAGTCAGATCCAGGTGAAAGTCACTGGATAGCGGTCAAGAATATTCTTAAGTACTTAAGAAGGACTAAAGAATATTTCTTGATATATGGAGGCGATGATGAGCTAGCTGTAAAGAGTTACAGTGATGCTAGCTTCCAGACCGACCAGGATGATTATCGATCGCAGTCAGGGTTCGTGTTTTGAATAAATGGTGGTGCTGTGAGCTGGAAGAGTTCGAAGCAGGACACAGTAGCTGATTCTACGATAGAGGCCGAGTATATTGTTGCATCAGAGGTAGCAAAGGAGGCAGTTTGGATTCACAAGTTTGTCACTGAACTTGGGGTGGTTCCTAGCATTGCTGACCCTATTGAGCTCTATTGTGACAACAATGGAGCTATAGCACAGGCGAAGGAACCTCGCTCACACCAGCGGACCAAACACATACTACGGCCCTTCCATCTCATTCGAGAGATTATTGAGAGAGGAGATGTGAAGATTTACAGAGTACCTACAGAGGCTAACATCGCAGATCCCTTGACCAAGGCTTTGGCACAGAGGAAGCATGATGGTCACACTAGGTCATTGGGGCTTAGAACCTACACTCATTGGAACTAGTGCTAGTGGGACATTGTTAGCTAGAGCCCTAGAGCTAATCATTTGATGATTGTATTATGGACTTGTTGTATCATATTCTATATATAAATAAAGGCATTTGGTTTTTGGTTATTATACTTACTTGTATTGGTGCCAAATAAACTAAGTATAATAACGTCCTTGAGTAGAAGGTTCTTACCTATATCAATCGATTGGTTGAATCGATAGTGAGATGATATAGGAAACACTACTTTTAATCATTCCTAGTCGAGTATTAACATTCAGGGACAATGTTAATGCAATAAGACTAGCATGTAGGTCAACTCGATGACTTGATCTCACAAGTCATGGATATAGAGATATCAAGTTGACACATGGGTATGCATTAGAGAATGTATACTGAATGACCCGCCATGAGAGAGTATCATGGATCGTTATATGAGTGTCATATACTTTCTCATGTGGCTATTAGTATAACTACTAGTCCTTAGACCTGAAGTCACCATGGTTCCCTACATAAGGAGTTATGTACTTTAGTTTCGTCAAACGTCACCCGTAACTGGGTGGACTATAAAGGATGGGTATGTAACAAATTATGCGGAGGGATGTGAGTGATGTAGATGGGATCTATCCCTCCTATATGACGGGAGTGACATCGATATTCTTGATAGAGTGAGACCACGAAGTGCATGGTCATGCCCAAATGAGTCAATATGAGATATTGAGCTCATTTGATTGAGTGAGTCTACTTGGAGTTCAAGATTTAGATTGGTCAGAGGATGACACGGTCTATGCCTCACATTGATCAATCTAGATGTCTAGGATAGAAGGACACTTGTCATATATTGTGAGGAGTCACAATTAGTAGTCACAAGGTGATGTTGGATCTCAACATTCTTGTAACTTGGGTAGTAATGATGTATTGCTAGATACCGCTCATTACTTATGCTTCTAAATGAGTTTAGGGCCATTGCCAACGTTACAAGAACCTATTGGGTCACACACAAAGAACAAGTGGATGGAGATTAGGTTCATATGATGAACCAAGAGGATTAGATTTATGTGATGAATTAAATTGGATTAAGAGTAATCCTAATTGGGCTAATTGAGTTGGACTCAAGTTGATTCATGTGTTCAATGAGTCTAATTTAGATTATGACTCATTGAATCAATTTAATTAAATGAATTAGATTCATTATATTAAATTAGCTTGAATTAAATGGTTGGATTAGATCAACCATGAAAGAGATTAAGTCAAGTTTGACTTGACTTGAGAGGAAGAGGAAGAGTCAAGTTTGACTTGACTTTATGCCACATCATCACATGTGCCACCTCATGGAGGTTACAACTATTCTCTTTAATGGCCTCCACATTAATTGTGATTAATGTGAAGGGGGTTACACCACTTGTAGTGGTCGGCCACTTGATGGAAAAAAAGAGAAGTTTTCTTTTGGTGAGTAACTCTCATTCAAGTTATCTTCCTCCTCCTAAGCTCTCTTCTTACTCCTTCTCTTCTCTTGGTCGTGGGTTTCAAGCAAGGGAGAAGAAAGGAGAATGAGTTTAATCCAAGAAGAAAGGTTAGTGAAAGTCACATAGAGATTTTAGAGGAGTGTATTCTCTTCTTTTTCCTTTCTTCTTCTTCCAATCCCATCCGAGAGCACCAAGAAGTGCTAACACACTTGTGGTGTTCTCTTCTCCATCCTTGTGTGTTAGAGAACACATCTTGTTCGTGTGGATACTTCTAGAGAGTTGTCTACATTGACAACTTCGAGATCTGGCACCATTTGGACGAGCGGGAACGCGAAGGGCTTCGCTTCAAAGGTATAACCTTTTCCCTTGTAGATCTAAGTGTAGATCTAGGTAAACTCGTACTCATAGTTTTTTTGAAAAAATTTTCTTTGCACGGATCCATTGGCTAAGGAGTTTCGGGGTTTCCGCGACGCGAAAAAGTAGTTTTCGTGGCCCGAAAAACCCAACACAAGAAGGGGGCCGGACCATTGCTTGGTGACCAAGCAATGGCCGGCCACATCCTCTTATAGGGGCCAACCCCATTGCTCTGTGACCAAGCTTGTAGGGGCCGGCCAAGATTAATTCAAATAGGAGGGGTGTTTTGAATTTTTAAAATCTTCTCTTTGTAGAAAACTATAAGATTTAAAAGAGAGATTTTAATTTTTAAAACTTTCCTTATTTGAATTAGGCCACATGTTTTAATAGAGAGTTTTAAAAGTTTTAAAACTTTCCTTTTTTAACCATCCTCATGGTTTAAGAAAAAAGGGAGATAAGTTTTAAAATTAAAAAAGGAAATTTTATAAGAGAGTTTTTAAATTTAAAACATGGTTTTAATTTTTAGAAACTTTCCTTTTTTAACTCCTACTTTAGGAAAGAGAGCTTGTAAAATTTTATAAGAGTTTTTTCTCTTGTAAAATTTTATAAAAAAATTATTATTCCTTTCCTAAATATGGTGGTCGGCCACCTTGCTTGGTGCCCAAGCAAGGGGCTAGCCAAACTTAATCCTAAACCATATAGGATTGATCACAACCATTGATTGGTGATTGATTCAATCAAGAGGAAAGAAAAGGAAAAATAAAAAGGAAAAAGGAAAAACTCTTGGATGATTTTATTTTTTGTAAAAGGTTTTTCCTTATTTTCCTTGGGAAAGTAATATAAAAGAAGGGGTGAGGGGGCTTCATGAGACACAACTCTTATTCTCTTGCTTGGAGATCTCTTGGTGGCCGACCCTCTCCCTTCTTCCTTTCCCTTTGCTCTCTTCTCCTTGGTGGTGGTGGTGGCCGAATTCTAGAGGAAGAGGAAGAGGAAGGAGTCTTTTGGGTGGTGTTCATCTTGGAGGATCATCGCCCACACAACGTCCAAGGCGAGGCGAGGAATATGGCAGAAGATCTCGAGATTATTAGCTTACAAAGAGAAGGTATAACTAGTAGTTTTCTTCTGCATCATACTAGTTATTTTCTTTATAAGAATTCTAAATACAAGAGGTAATTAAATCTAGTTTTTCGAAATAGTTTTTTTGAGTTTGTGTTTTCTTCTTTTTCGAATTTGTGATTCGATTGTTCTTTTTGGTTAACCTAGAGTTATTTAAGGAAATAAATATTAACTTTCCTTAAAAGGCTTTGCCTAGGCAGTGGTGGTTGCTCCCATATCCAAGAAGGTCATGTGCCTCGCCATGCAGTCCTGGAAGCTAATTTTGGAAATTAATATTTATGGTATTAATAACTTAGGTAGATTTGAATCAATAGTGTTAAGTTCCGCTTGCGATTCAAATCTAAACCATTAAGAACAGATAAGTTAAATTTGGAATCAATGATGTTAAGTTCCGTCTGCGATTCCTAATTTAACTTCTAAAGAACACAATAGGTTATTTAAGGAAAGGTTCGACACTTGTACAAAAAATTTTGTACAGTGGAATCGGTATGTTTTCCTAGGACTAACGATCAACTTTAGTCCCACATTGATAATTTCAAGATATATTGGTTGATTTATATTGCTTCACATGCATATATAATGTGAATAAATACATGGAGAGAGGCTATCTCTCACGCATTACATTGAACCAAGTTGACTTGTGTGCGAGCATAACCTGTGCACACTGAATGCCCGACATGTCGGGATAAAATTTGCTTAAGTGGAACAATCAATATTTTACCACATGGATTCTTTTTACTTGCTGCTCAAGAAGGTAACGGAAGCATTAACCATTATTAATAGTGATTTCATAACCTCCCGGATAGTAACTGTCGATGGTGCTCCTATATAAAGAGAGACCATGATCTTGAGCAGATGGTACACAGAACATAGAAGTGAAAGAATCTCCATCCACCTTCCCCAAATTTTTCACCATGAACAACCAGTGCTTAGTTATGTCTATGGTTTTTCTATTATATCATGAGAAATGGACATCCATCATAACCTTGAAGCACAGTTGGAGGAGGATGAATCTGTTTTAAGGAAATTGCTAGAAAGAAGGCCTTGGCCTTTTTGCACTCGTCTGCTCGCCCGCTCGAGCTCTCGACCTCTCTGTCTGCTTAGCCTCTCTATGCTCAGCTGCTCAGCCACTCTATCCACTCAGCTACTCTACCACTCGGCCGCCCTGCTGTTGAGCCACTCAACTGCTCTATCCACTCAGCCACTCTGCCACTCTACCACACGGACGCTTTGTCACTCAATCGCTTTACTACTTTGTTTGCTCGGCCACTCTACACTCTATCACTCGACCACTTTGCGCTGTGCACTCTACACTTAACACTTGGCAAAAACTAGGCCCCACTGACAACCGAGATTATCTGCTAAGGTTATCTCGACAGATAAGTTAAATTTTATTTCGTGTAATTTAAAATTGGATAATTCTTAAAAATCTCCAATAGATTGTCCAACAGACTATATTTATTTTTTTATAACAATATTCATTTGTTTGATGAAGGAAATCATGTTTGTATGTTAAAAATATTTTGCAACATTTGTTAGATGTACACATTTCTCATGGAGTTGTAAGGTGTGAAGTCCAGGTGGATCATAAACGATCAGACATTTGACACATGAATGAAGTCCTGGCAAGTCAATATGATCATATGCTAAGCAATGATAAAGTCCCGATAGATCAAGATTGACTGAGTGTAGGGCAATGAAAAGTCCTAGTAAGTTAAGATCAATCAGATACTAGGAAAGGCGGGAGTTTTGCCATTAAAAGGGTAAAATAGATGTAGCAATCAATTGCTAACCCTAAATCCTGAATTTATGGTTTAAGGTGAGACAAAAGGCTTGCAACTCAAGTCTCTAGTTGAACTAGTTAGTTGAACTAGCTCAGTTCAACTACAGGCTACCATTCAATTTGTGGATTCTTGTCACGCCCCAGAGGAGTCCCTGTCCGAGAAAATTTCGGCAGCATCTCCCCTGTACGGTCGACAATCTGAAACTTTTCTACATCCTCACATACCTCAGCCACAGGCGGCTGGAATAATAACAATAAATAAAAACAATCACCACGCAGTTTATATAGATATTCAGCCTCTGGCTGTCACAACCACGCAGTTAATAATAGTAATCACAAACAATAGTACTCTGACTCGAAATCCACCTTACTCAACTACACTCGTAAAGCTCAAATCTGACGAAACTCACCTCTTCTGCCGTCCAGGCAGGCATGTAGTAAAAACATATCGAATAGAACATCCATCAATATCAAAAGAAAAACATACGATGTCCAAGTATCCAAATAACCAAGTACACACACAAGCAAATAAAAACCAAACCAAATGGTAAATAAATCCTCGAGGTCTGCAGGGATCTAGCACTACGTGCAGTGAGGACTAGCGACTGGAACTCCCTCCGGGCAGCATCAGCCTGAAAATAACAACAAGGGAGGCGGGGTGAGTCCAACACTCAGCAGGTACAATTGATATGCAAAGTAAAGAAATAACACCTAGCACTAATCATGCGTACAGTCTCTTGATAAAAATAAAGATAAATGCAAACCGAAGTAGACAGGAGAGAATCTGTACTAACCAGGACCCGGTATAAGGACAAACAGTCCGAAAGGTATAAAAGACCTGTATGCATGTCAAACATAGGTATCCAAACAATATGCAGCATATAAATGCAGCAAACACAATCATAAACAATAAATGCATCATGCACATGATGCCAATGTCATGGTCACCCCTGACGCAGTCAGCCAACTCACAACAAAAGTGGGACCGAGTGGGTAGGGCTGTGACGACCGTGCACTCTGCATCACTACTCCTGATGAGTGACCGAGTGGACGGGATGCTGTCGGAGTACACACGTACTCCTACCCCAAATCATAAATGGGGGAGCGCAATGCTCTCATCTCCCAGTACACTTTGACGGGGAGGGATCTCTAACGTGCTACACGCTGCGTCACACTACCCATGAGCGGACCAACGGAGCACCGGAAGAGTCAAACTGACGTGCTACCACGCTATGTCACGCTACCCATGAGCGTCACAACGGAGCACCGAACAGTGATGAAAACTGGCAAAGTGCTCGACAATAATGGAGTAATCTCTTACACAGCATGCAATCATGCGAATGGTGCATGTCACTAAGCATGGTAATATGGTAAATCAATCTCTGGACATATGATAATGTGCACCAAAGTAAATAAATCATATCAAGGTATACTGATCAATTAAGGTATCAAACCTAGGTCCTAACATGGTAAAACATGGTTATATCACTACCCATGAGCATGTGAAATCAGATAGGTATCAATACGAGATGCAAACAAACAATCAATCAAGCAGGCAACATGTATCGGCAGTGATTAACTGAACAAATAAGAAAACACAATTAATGCAAATTGTTAATTTCATTACTAAGCATATCAAAGACAATAAGTCAAAAGTACCCGCCTCCAATAAGAAAGGTCCAATTAGTCCAAATTCGGACGTCGAGAAACTCGTCTCCCGTCAAAGTCCTGTGTCAACCGATATACATACATTTATTTAACTAAATTCACATAAATAGCTAAATAAAACCTCTAACTCTAAATTAGGATAAATCCTAATCATGCATTAGATAAATTCCAAACTTAATCCATTTACTCATAACAACTTAAACTTAAATAGATTTCTGTGCCATTCATTTCTTGTCCTTTCCTACAAATTGGTGCACGCTACAACAAAAGAAACAATTTCACTACACCTTACCTAAATTCTCACAATACAGATGTTGATCCACAACTAGGGATAGTGCTGTCGGAAGGAATAGCTGCTGCTGGAAACCTGAAACACCACCAGCACAATGAATCTACAATTAGAAACCTCCATCCCTAGTTAACATAACCTCCACCCTATACAAGGGCTGCTCACGGTAGGACAAGAAGCATAACACAACTCGGAAATCAAACCCTAAGCCCTTACCTTCAATCACACAGCCTGATTACTACTGCTCGCTGTCACTTTCTCCAGCTCTCGGCCTCCGGCGATCTAGGGCACAACTCCAACAAGGGCAACGGCACACGAGGCAGAGGGTGAAGTGAAGACTCGGATGCTCAATCTCTTTTCCGACGAGTTCCAGTGTCTGCGAGGAGAGGGCAGTGGCCGTGAACCCAAAGCTAGGGCACAATTTCAATGAATCACGAAGAAGTTGCTGAATCGGAGCCCCTCATTTCCTCTCTGTCGACAACTGATGGACGAAAAGGAACCGGCGAGGGAGAGGTCTAAGTCACGGTGAAGACATCGACAGTGGTGCCTAGGTGTAGGCAAGAAGGAAACGCCGACTGGAGATTAGGGCATAGGTAAGACAGAGGAGAGGTGGCCGACGCTCGTGTGGTGTCGTCCGAAGAGAAGGGAGATCGACAGAGGGCAATCGGGGTAGAGATCGTGGCGGTCGGTCGTGCTGCCAAATCGTAGCAGAGGGGGTGGCCATCGCCGGCTAGGGCAGAGAAGAGAGGAAAAGGAAGGGAGCCGCCACGGCGCCGGTTAGGGCAGAGGGAAGTCGGGCGCGCGGGGAAGGTCACGGCGTCAAAAAAAAACGGGAGAAGAGAAAATAAAGAAAAGGAATAAAAGAAAAAGAAAAAGCAAACTTTTCCTCGCTTAAATGGATAGCCTAAACAGGCTTTCCCGGGTCCCGTTTTCATCCCCCTTAACTCGTCCGTACGAGCTCCGAAAAATTTCCAAAAATTCCGGAAAATTCCTTTATTATTATCCGACATTTTTTTTCAGTATTTTACATTCTCCCCCACTAATAAAAATTTGGTCCCCAAATTTCGTTATCTACCATCAGCAAATACTAAAACAGACAAACAGTATAAATGCTGAACGGAACCATAACTTATATACCTCAAGTGGAAAGATGGGGGTATCGAGCTCGAATGGTATCCTCGAGCTCCCAAGTAGCCTACTCGTCCGAAAGATACTGCCATCCGACCTTAACAAGCCGGATAGTCTTGTTCCACAACTGACTCTCCTTCCGGTCTAAAATCCGTACCGGAATCTCCTCATAAGTGACGCCAGGCTGTACTGAAACTGAGATATCTGTCAGCACATGTGTCGGTTCGGGTACATATCTCCTCAGCATAGATACGTGGAATACATCGTGCACTCCTGCCAAGGACGGTGGTAGTGCCAACCGGTAAGCTACCGCTCCAATCCTTTCCGAGATCTAGAAAGGTCCAATGTATCGTGGAGCTAGCTTACCTCTGAAGCCAAATCTCTTCACCCCTTTCGCGGGTGAAACTTGCAGAAATACATGGTCGCAAATAGAGAACTCTAAGAGTCTCCGACTCCGGTCAGCATAACTCTTCTGGCAGTCTTATCCTCTGACATCCTCTGTCTGATAGTACGGACCAACTCTGCCTCATGCTAAGCTCTATGAGGTCCCAACAACTGGGCCTCCCCAACCTCATCCCAGAGGGTGGGTGTCCGACAAGGCCTACCATACAACGCTTCAAACGGTGTCATCTGGATAGCCAAATGCAAACCGTTGTTGTAGGCGAACACTACCAATGGCAAATGGTCCTCCCAACTGCCTCTAAAAAATCCAACATACATGACCTCAGCAAATCCTCTAGAATCTGTATGGCCCGCACTGACTGTCTATCTGTCTGCGGATGGAAAGTTGTACTGAAACGGAGCTGCGTTCGCAAGGCCTGCTGCAGACTCTACGAGACATGAACCGGGGTCTCTATCCGAAATAATATTCAACGGGACACCACATGATCTGATGATCTCCCGGTAAAACAGATCTACAAATCGATCCAGGAAATCAGTCTTCCGGATCGCTAACGAGTGTGCGGATTTGGTTAATCGATCAACGATTACCCAAATCACGTCATGGCCTCGTCGTGTCCTCGGCAACCCTACCACAAGTCCATGATAATGTGATCCCACTTACACTCAGGAATAGGAATCCGCTGAAGTAGCCCTGTAGGTCTCTGGTGTTCAACCTTCACCTGCTGACAGACAAGACATCTAGCTACGAAATCCGCGACGTCTTTCCTCGTGCTATTCCACCAGTAGGAACGTCGCAAGTCTTGATACATACGGGTCCCGCCTGGATGGATCGCAAATCGAGAGCGATGAGCCTCCTGAAGTAGCTCCTGTAAGACCGGATGAGACTGAAGTACGCATAATCTGCCTCGGAAGTGAATAACACCCTCCTCGTCTCGTGTGAACTCGGTCTGCTGCCCGGAAGCTATCTGGCTGCAAATAAATTGCAAATACTGATTAGCAGCCTAGGGCTCTCGTATCCGCGTCCTGATCAACAACTGAGCACCCATGGTAACCAGAGTACCCTGCTCTGTCTGTCCTTACCCCTCAATGCCCAAATCGGAGAAACCTTAAATCAAGTCTGTGACCACAACTCGGTGGCAAGCTAAAGTCCCTCCGGACTTCCTGCTAAGCGCATCGACAACCACATTAGCTCTTCCCGGGTGATAGCTAAAGGTACAATCATAATCCTTCAGGAACTCCATCCATCTCCTCTGTCGGAGATTAAGTTCCTTCTAAGTAAACAGATCTTTGAGACTCTTATGGTAGAATCTCAAATGTAACGCCTTATAAATAATGTCGCCAAATCTTCATGGCAAAAATAATGACGACTTGCCCAGATCATTTACAGGGTAGATCTTCTCATGCTCCTTCAACCGATGAGAAGCATAGGAGACTACTATATCGTGTTGCATCAGAACAGCGCTCAAACCCTGAATAGATGCGTCGGTGTAGAGGACATATCCATCCTCTCCAGAAGGTAAACATTCAAAATCGGAGCCGACACTAGTCTCCGCTTCAGCTCCTAGAAGCTGGTCTTGTCATCCTCAGTCCAAGTGAACTTCACGCCTTTCCAGGTCAGGCGTGTCAGTGATATAGCTATCCGAGAGAAACCCTTAACGTATCTCCGGAAATATCGAGCCAAACAAAGAAAGTTGCGAGCCTCTTCTATAGACTCCGTCTACTTCCAACGGTAACAACCTCGATCTCCTGTGGAACCACGGTATACTCCTACTGGTGACCGTGTATCTCAAACATCTCACAGAAGACAACCAAAATACGCACTATTGATCTTCACATCTAGACGTTTCCACCGAAACATCTCTAGAACTATGCAAAGATGATGTGCGTGATACACCTCAGATCAGGAATAAAACACCACGTCCTCAATAACGATAACGAATTCTGATCCAATATCCTAGAGATACCCAAATCATCTAGTCCATGAAAACATCTAAGGCTCCGCAAGCCCTAATGGTAAAATCAATACACATAATGTCCGTATCACAGACATTCCCAATCTATAAGATCCTTGACAATAAGTTTGAAATATAATCACCAACAATACAAATCACCAAAGAATATATCCACCAGTGTGAGAGCAACGCTCCATCACAAGAAATACCACATACGTGGGAGCAACGCTCTACCACAAACAATCCGTAATATGTGAGAGCAACGCTCCACCACAACAATCCAAAATATGTAAGGGCAATGCTCTATCACAAACCAACAATAATATGTGGGAGCTCCGCTCCACCACAAACGATCCTTAAGTGTCCAAGGCACCTAACTATCCAACTAGAGGCTGCACGAGATCACCCAACCATATATCACTGTGGGCAACCAAAGGTATAACAATCCAGCAATCAAATCAAACTCATCGTCAAATCTATCAACATCGTAGTGAGTCACCCACTGATAAAAATATGGGTTAACAGGGTAATCCAACAAATGACATAATGTAAACACTCTACATCCTGCATTCAACATAAGTAGAATCATGCTGCTACCAACAATACACCTGGCACACTTGCTCACACAACATATGTATGATCAACATAATCCTCCAATTATTATACATCAAACTCACACACACAGGTATAAATCAGTGTGATACCTCCAACAATACCTACCGAACCCGTGTGCATATATCAACATGGGTATAATCGACAATACACCTCAAACAACCTCACATGGCATATATACACCTATGCCAAGAGTATAATCAATGTAATACTTCCAACAAAGCATACTAAACCCAGGTGCACTCAAAATCAAACATAATAAAAAAAAAAAACCTCAGATACCACATCAAACCCATATGTACATATCACAACACCGATGTAATCGACAAAATACTTCCAATTAAGACACTCAAACACATGCGCACATACTACGACACAGATTAAATCGACAAGATATATCCATCAAAACACCACAGATGTACTTATACCACAACTCAGATTTAATCGATAAGATATCTTCAATAATACATTCAGATACATACATCAAACTACATAACCATGAACCACAAGGAACCCACAACCATATGCGAACATGGATACATATACTACTCGCAAATGGGCAGTCTACCATAGGACTCCTACAACACATAACAATCATAATATACATGCAACATAGACATGCAAAATCAGCATACCAGCTCAATCAAAGAGACCAACCTTATGCTACCAACACTCATGGTTTACGGGTATATCTAAACAAAATTCATGCATATGTATCAAGCATGAATACATCAATCAAAAGCAACCCAAAATAAAGCAGCCTAATCATCCAGTAACAACCCTGCTCTAGGTTCAAAGGAACTAATATCGGACAAGGAAGATATACACACCATGGTATAACATTGCAAGTCAATGTCATACACTACCAAGACTATATCTAATGGGGAAAATTTTATCATCTTAAATCCAAATGTACTCTCCCAGTATACACTAGTAACGATTGTATCCCATAAGTGTTAAGCAATTAGCTCTACACTTCCTTACATCAGCGGGGTCACATATCCCAATGCACTTTCTGAGTCATCCAACCGGGTATATACAGTCCATGGTCAAAGTCTTCATGGAATAGGATACATCGATCCTCTATAAACTATCCAAGCCGACAATGATATATGGCTAAATCAGTCCTTTCCACCTGATCACCAACTATAATCATCAAACCTGTGAACATCAAACATGACACTCACTATGTCACCATCAACGACAACTCAAATAATAAATCATCAAAATAGTTATCCACTAATAGAGGAGTCCCAGAGGAGTCCCTGTCCGAGAAAATTTCGACAGCATCTCCCCTGTACGGTGGACAATCTGAAACTTTTCTACATCCTCACTAATAGATCATCAAACAACCACATGACATTTACTCTCATAAATCATTAGAAATCAACACATCACAATATCTGATCTCTCAATATCCCTCAACCTCAAATCATTCTCAACAATGATCAAACATGATAACTCTCCAATGACCAATTTTCATTGTATCGGATACCCTAATATCCCAAAAGATACGAGTATAAAAACTTTACTGGCTAAGTCCACAGGAATATATAGGTATCATCCATTACCCAGCTAACAATAGCAGAGGCTGATATATGCCTCCATCTCCTAATAGTAGTAACAGAAGCTAAAACTACTGATGGTATGATATGAAAAATCACCAGAGACTATAATCCTTGATCTCTATTAGGGTCAACCATGCTCAATGGCTAACTCATCACATGTAATATGTGTTACAACAACCAGACATGTACTAAATAAAGAATGTTAATACATGTCATAAACTATAAAATAAACATCATACCTATATGTCGTCTGGAGATGTTCCATCGTTGTCCAGTCCCCAATTTGACCTCAACATTCCGAACGAGAAAATCACTGGAAATCCATATAAATCCGAAACAGAAGTCCAAAATATATACATAATGAAAATTCTGTGCAATCCAAATAACTACCCAGTTTGCCTCGCAAACTTGGGCTAATCCAATAATCCAGAATATCAAAAGCAGGTATCATAACCCACTCTGATACCAATAAATTGGTATCAGCCAAATCTCAAAAATTCGTAACATGAAAATCAAACAAGTATCGCCAAACTTTGGCGCTCTGATACCAAGTAAATAAATTGGTATCAGGTTATCCCAAACAACAAAAATACGAAAACAAAAGATCGTATACCTGTGCTGTGATACCACTAAATTGTCACGCCCCAAAGGAGTCCCTGTCCGAGAAAATGTCGGCAGCATCTCCCCTGTACGGTGGACAATCTGAAACTTTTCTACATCCTCACATACCTCAGCCACAAGCGGCTGGAATAATAACAATAAATAAAAACAATCACCACGCAGTTTATATAGATATTCAGCCTCTGGCTGTCACAACCACGCAGTTAATAATAGTAATCACAAACAATAGTACTCTGACTCGAAATCCACCCTACTCAACTACACTCGTAAAGCTCAAATCCGACGAAACTCACCTCTTCTGCCGTCCAGGCAGGCATGTAGTAAAAACATATCGAATAGAACATCCATCAATATCAAAAGAAAAACATACGATGTCCAAGTATCCAAATAACCAAGTACACACACAAGCAAATAAAAACCAAACCAAATGGTAAATAAATCCTCGAGGTCTGTAGGGATCTAGCACTACGTGAAGTGAGGACTAGCGACTGGAACTCCCTCCGGACAGCATCAGCCTGAAAATAACAACAATGGAGGCGGGGTGAGTCCAACACTCAGCAGGTACAATTGATATGTAAAGTAAAGAAATAACACCTAGCACTAATCATGCGTACAGTCTCCTGATAAAAATAAAGATAAATGCAAACCGAAGTAGACAGGAGAGAATCTGTACTAACCAGGACCCGGTACAAGGACAAACAGTCCGAAAGGTATAGAAGACTTGTATGAATGTCAAACATAGGTATCCAAACAATATGCAGCATATAAATGCAGCAAACACAATCACAAACAATAAATGCATCATGCACATGATGCCAATGTCATGGTCACCCCTGACACCAGTCAGCCAACTCATAACAAAAGTGGGACCGAGTGGGTAGGGCTGTGACGACCGTGCACTCTGCATCACTACTCCTGATGAGTGACCGAGTGGACGGGATGCTGTCGGAGTACACACGTACTCCTACCCCAAATCATAAATGGGGGAGCGCAATGCTCTCATCTCCCGGTACACTGTGACGGGGAGGGATCTCTAACGTGCTACACGCTGCGTCACACTACCCATGAGCGGACCAACGGAGCACCGGAAGAGTCAAACTGACGTGCTACCACGCTGTGTCATGCTACCCATGAGCGTCACAATGGAGCACCGAACAGTGATGAAAACTGGCAAAGTGCTCGACAATAATGGAGCAATCTCTCACACAGCATGCAATCATGCGAATGGTGCATGTCACTAAACATGGTAATATGCTAAATCAATCTCTGGAAATATGATAATGTGCACCAAAGTAAATAAATCATATCAAGGTATACTGATCAATTAAGGTATCAAACCTAGGTCCTGACATGGTAAAACATGGTTATATCACTACCCATGAGCATGTGAAATCAAATAGGTATCAATACGAGATGCAAACAAACAATCAATCAAGCAGGCAACATGTATCGGCAGTGATTAACCGAACAAATAAGAAAACACAATTAATGCAAATTGTTAATTTCATTACTAAGCATATCAAAGACAATAAGTCAAAAGTACCCGTCTCCAATAAGAAAGGTCCAATCAGTCCAAATCCTGACGTCAAGAAACTCGTCTCGCGTCAAAGTCCTGTGTCAACCGATATACATACATTTATTTAACTAAATTCACATAAATAGCTAAATAAAACCTCTAACTCTAAATTAGGATAAATCCTAATCATACATTAGATAAATTCCAAACTTAATCCATTTACTCATAACAACTTAAACTTAAATAGATTTCTGTGCCATTCATTTCTTGTCCTTTCCTACAAATTAGTGCACGCTACAACAAAAGAAACAATTTCACTACACCTTACCTAAATTCTCATAGTACAGATGTTGATCCACAACTAGGGATAGTGCTGTCGGAAGGAATAGCTGCTGCTGGAAACCTGAAACACCACCAGCACAATGAATCTACAATTAGAAACCTCCATCCCTAGTTAACATAACCTCCACCCTATACAAGGGCTGCTCACGGTAGGACAAGAAACATAACACAACTCGGAAATCAAACCCTAAGCCCTTACCTTCAATCACATAGCCGGATTACTACTGCTCGCTGTCACTTTCTCCAGCTCTCGGCCTCTGGCGATCTAGGGCACAACTCCAACAAGGGCAACGACACACAGGGCAGAGGGTGAAGTGAAGACTCGGATGCTCAATCTCCTTTCCGACGAGTTCCAGTGTCTGCGAGGAGAGGGCAGTGGCCGTGAACCCAAAGCTAGGGCACAATTTCAATGAATCACGAAGAAGTTGCTGAATCGGAGCCCCTCATTTCCTCTCTGTCGACAACTGATGGATGAAAAGGAACTGGCGAGGGAGAGGTCTAAGTCACGGTGAAGACATCGACAGTGGTGCCTAGGTGTAGGCAAGAAGGAAACGCCGGCTGGAGATTAGGGCATAGGTAAGACAGAGGAGAGGTGGCCGGCGCTCGTGTGGTGTCGTCGGAAGAGAAGGGAGATCGGCAGAGGGCAATCGGGGTAGAGATCATGGCGGTCGGTCGTGCTGCCAAATCGTAGTAAAGGGGGTGGCCATCACCGGCTAGGGCAGAGAAGAGAGGAAAAGGAAGGGAGCTGCCACGGCGCCGGTTAGGGCAGAGGGAAGTCGGGCGTGCAGGGAAGGTCACGGCGTCAAAAAGAAACGGGAGAAGAGAAAATAAAGAAAAGGAATAAAAGAAAAAGAAAAAGCAAACTTTTCCTCACTTAAATGGATAGCCTAAACAGGCTTTCCCGGGTCCCGTTTTCATCCCCCTTAACTCGTCCGTACGAGCTCCGAAAAATTTCCGAAAAATTTCCAAAAATTCTGGAAAATTCCTTTATTATTATCCGACATTTTTTTTCAGTATTTTACAATTCTATCAATTGATTGGTGGCATTGTAGTAGTGAACAAAACTCTCCCAAATCGATCAGCCAGATCGATTGTCATTGGAAATCAATTGGTGACTCCTAGAAATCGATTGCTTGGGTAAAAATAGTTGTTCTATAGTGGTAAACGGTTAAACTATAGCAAGGTAATCAATTGGTGAAGGTAAGTAATCGATTGCTAGGTGAAAATTAGCTCGAATGCAACCTTGTCAAAGATAATTTTGGCTTCATTTGAAGGTGTTGGTTCTTGCAGATTTAGAGACGAAGTGCTTCTACATTTTCTACCATCAAGAGACAATTTAAAGCGATAAAAGAGCAAGTAAAGAATAGTTTCAATTGTAAAATTGTTTTTGTTTATTTGTGTTTTGTTTTGGGTTGTGGTGTTTTACAGTAACAAGTGTTGTAAGAGGCTTCTTCACCTCTAGAAGGTATCTGAGAAGGAGAATAATACTGGTGATAAATCGCTAGGACTAGACCTTGGAGTAGTTGCATTGTGAGGTGGCAAACCAAGTAAAATCTTGGTTTTATGCATGTAGCATTGGTTTTGATTCAAGATTCCGTTGTGCATTCAATCAACACAATAAAAACTATTCACTTCTCCTCTAACTAGCGTGGATCCTAACAATCTTGACCTATCAAAACTTTACCAGTACCAAACATTCAGTCCTCCTTAACATGTTTAGACTTCCCTTCTCATTCCTAATATCTGGTTCTTCAAGATCTATCAGGACTTCCACCATTGTCAAGTGTCTAATCAATCATGACCCATTTAGACTTCAATTTTGCCAACTCCTTGTTGGACATCTAATCTACCAAGTATCAGGTCAATCATAATTTACTTAGACTTTCTATTGTAAAATATCTGATCAACCGTGATCTACATGACTTTTCACTCAACCATCAAAATATCTTAGTCAACCTAACTCAAGTTTGATTGCATAAACAATCTCCTCCTCCAACAATCTCTTCTTTCACTTGACGTCTTGCTCAATTATCAAATACATTGATCAACTATCAAGTATTCGATCAATCTTGACCTACTTGATATATTAATCAACCTTAAGCATATTGATCAAACATCTAAACTTAACTTAAGCTAAATTGAGTCAATTTGAGTTTGGTCAACCTTGACCAGGTCAATTCCTCCAACATTGACCATGTCTCTAAGTCAAAGTTGAATCTTAATTGTGACTAATTATAACAACTATATAATTTAATTTGGTGAATTGGCATGCCCAATGCTTCAGTGAAGTGGTTAGACCTCTAAGTATAGATCCCAGGGAACTCCTGCTCAAGATTCAACTACAAAGAATTGTAGGAGATTTTTTCTCTAGTGGGTATCGAGCCTAAAAAAGTGAGCCATCTGGATATACTACCATGAGGACCTCCCGATTTATCCTGATGGCTACTAGTAAACTTCCATGAGGTCAGGTCGGTTATCTCTAGGATTAATTGGTTCGAAGAATTGGATAACTAGTTTCAAGTAAAAAAGATTGGGTGGATTGATGACTTAATTATTTTGTAGAGTCAAAATTATACTTAGATTTTAGTTATAACCAACCAACTTAATTAACTAGTGCGAACTATCTTATGCCTACAATGTCACATGACTTTAAAATTAATGTGTGATATTGTATTTTATAGTGATGGAATTATTAATGGGTACTAGATAGACAGACCAACACAATAATAAAGAAACAACTCATCGTCATGACCTACACCATTAGCGCAGCAGGGACCGGCAAGAGGGGGGGGTGAATTGCCTACAAATAAAAATTATACCCTCCTCAAAGCTTTCCAACTCTTAAAATAAAGCAACAATATAAAATCAACTACAGAAATAAAAGGAGACAAAAATTAACCTGGTTACAACCAAGTGGGTTGTTAATCCAGGGCAGTAAGAAAAGCGCAGTAAGAAAAACTCCTTCTCAGAAGGCGGAGAAGTCTTTTACACTTTAACAGCACAGTAGTTGCTTAAACAGAGATTACTAGAGTTGCTACTTCGTTCGTATTCGTTGTTTTTCAATAGCTACCCGAGACCCCCTTTATATAGGGGTTCTAGAGTTTATCTGTTAACCTGAACTTCGGGATCAGGTTTGACTCGAGAGGGATCGGTCGACCGATCCCCAGGTTCGGTCGACCGAACCTACTGTACCTGCCCATCTTTTCGTCCAGGTGCAGTCTCTGTGGATCGAGCTCAGGTTCGGTCGACCGATCATTGTGTTCGGTCGACCGATCGGCCAACGATCTTCCTCTGCGCTGGTCCGATCAAAACGCTCGACTAAGTCTCTGGATAAACGTTGGTTCGGTCGACCGATCAAGAGGTTCGGTCGACCGATCAATCCTCCAATGGCTGGCTTGCTGACGTGGCTTCTGACGTGTCACCAGCGGTTGATCTTCTGAGGATTGGGGTTCGGTCGACCGATCATGGGGTTCGGTCGACCGAACCGTTTACAAGTCAACTCCAGTTGACTTGCTCCGGTTCGGCTCCTTGGGTGATTGCGGCCATCCGGAATAGGGCTCACCCGAACCCAGTTCCCGGCCTTCTCCTCGAGCAGGCTTCCGTCCGGCTTCTCGTCCCTCGAACACCGTGCACGTTCTTCTCGCTCCACCGGAGTACTCTTCCGCAGCTCTCTCGTCCTTCGGACGCACCAAGCCCGTCAGCTCCCTTCCCGTGCCGTCCTTCTCGCTAGCTGCGTCTTCCGCTCGACTTCCTGCGCTCCTAAGTTCCTGCACACTCAGATACAAGGTTCAGACAAAACGCAGGACCTAACTAACTTGGTTGATCACATCAAAACTACCACGAGGTCCAACAATCTCCCCCTTTTTGATGTGCATCAACCCAAGTTCAAGTTAGGGTAAAACAGACACAAGAAGTAATTTTAAAGAAAAATTACTAAACTAGCATATTAAGCATAAGTTTTGCAATAAGTAAAATTGCAACAATATTTAGAAAAAATATTAAAAATTTAAACTTCATAACTCCTCCTAACTCCCCCTAAACTTGTACTTTTCTTTATTCTCCCCCTTTGATCACAACAAAAACAGGGGCAAACAAGTTACAGAAGTTGAATTAGGTTTTACTTGAAAAAAAAAATTCTAAGTGTTAAAAAAATTTCTAAGTTAAGATGAATTTTTCAGAATTTTCAAAGGAAAATTTCTAAGTTAAAATTTCAAGAAATAATTTTTCTAGAAAAAAAATTTAAAGAGTTCCTAAGGATATGTTTAAAAACTTTTTAAAGCATGGTTTAATTCTCATATTAATGCTTTTATCAGAAGGTTAATTAAACATTTTTATTTCTATATTTCGGCTTCCAGGTCGTGGCGAGGCACTAGGCCTTCTTGGTTATTGGAGCAACAACCACTTCCTTAGACAAAGCTTCCATAAAGAAACTCAAAGTTTAATTTTATCACTGTAAAATTAATCAAGTACAGATTTTGGAATCCAGTAAAGGTTCCTTCCTACGAGATTTTTTAAAAACATAGAGGGTATATAACTTTTAGGAATTTTCCTAAGTTGACCCTGATGTTGTTTAATGTACCAATTCAATTTTCCATAAATTCTAACTTTTGATTTTGGAAATCTATTTAAGCATGTATCAGTTTTTAATTTTTCAATTTCTAATTTTAAATTATCATTTTATGATTTTAGATGATCATACATTTCTAACGGGCATGCTCTTGCTAGGTTCAACTTTAGTTCAGCATTCTCTTTTTCTAATTGATCTAACTCTCTAGAAAGAGACTTGATAAATTTAAAAGATTGAGTTGGGGTTAGATTGCGTACCTTACTTACCTGGTCTGGTGACGCTCCCCCTTCACTGCTGCTTTCTTTTTTTGATGTTCCTCCCCCTTCATCAATGCTCATTTCTGAGCTAGATGTTTCTTCTAACTGATGGTTGGCCATCAGTGCTAGTCCCGAGAATTCTTCGACTTTTGACTCGGAGGATGAAGAGTCGTCCCATGTCGCCTTCAGATTTTTGTGCTTGGAGGAATTTAGTTTCTTGTACTTGGTATTTGTCTTCTCCTTTTGCTTGCACTTCAATTTGGGGCAGTCATCCTTGATGTGCCCCTCTTCATTGCAGTTGTAGCAACGAATCGTCCTTTTCTTTTGTTGATGCCTCTGCGATCTAAACTTATTAGTATTAAAAAATTTATTGAAGCGTCTTACCAAAAGTGCCACTTCTGATTCGTTGACCGAGGCTTCGGAGTCATAACTGTTCATTTTTGCCTTTAAGGCAATGTTCTGACTGGTCTTCTCTACTCCATTGGGCTCTGAAACTCGAGATTCGTGAAGTTCAAAAGTGGAAAATAATTGTTCTAAAGTACTTACCTCGAGGTCCTTAGAGATGTAGTATGCATCTACTAAGGAGGTCCACTCTAGAGTTCTGGGGAAGGCATTGAGCGCATACCGGATAGAGTCCCGGTTCGTTACCTCTTCTCCAAGATTGGTTAGTTGCGTGATCAGCTCTTTGATCCTTGCTTGGAGCTGCGCTACCTTTTCGCCTTGGTTAATCTGGAGGTTCGTTAACTGGTTCCGGAGGATGTCGCGCCTAGCTAGCTTCGCTTCGGAGGTGCCTTCGTGAAGCTCCTGGAATTTCTCCCAGAGATCTTTCGCGGAGTTGTAACTTCCGATCCGATTTACCTCCTGAGGTGGTAGTACATTGAGTAGATGGAACTCAGTCTTTCCGTTGGCGACGAAATCAGCTTGCTCCTTCTTGCTCCACGTGTTTTCTTCTTTATCTTTCGGCGCTGCAAAACCATATTTCATTGTAATTAGAATATCAAAATCTATCTTAAAGAATACCTCCATTTTTCGCTTTCATGTGGCGAAGTCTCCGTCGAACTTCGGGGGATGGATGTTCGCGTCGGCCATTGTCTTGATCTTAGTGCTTCAGACGGCGGTTAGTCCTTCTGAGGCTGTCAGGCTCTGATACCACTAGATGGCGCAGCGGGGACCGGCAAGAGGGGGTGAATTGCCTGCAAATAAAAATTATACCCTCCTTAAAGCTTTCCAACTCTTAAAATAAAGCAACAATATAAAATCAACTACAGAAATAAAAGGAGACAAAAATTAACCTGGTTACAACCAACTGGGTTGTTAATCCAGGGCAGTAAGAAAAGCACAGTAAGAAAAAATCTTTCTCAGAAGGCGGAGAAGCCTTTTACACTTTGACAGCACAGTAGTTGCTTAAACAGAGATTACTAGAGTTGCTACTTCGTTCGCATTCGTTGTTTTTCAATAGCTACCCGAGACCCCCTTTATATAGGGGTTCTAGAGTCTATCTGTTAACCTGATCTTCGGGATCAGGTTTGACTCGAGAGGGATCAGTCGACCGATCCGCAGGTTCGGTCGACCGAACCTGCTGTCCCTGCCCATCTTTTCGTCCAGGTGCAGTCTCTGTGGATCGAGCTCAGGTTCGGTCGATCGATCATTGTGTTCGGTCTACCGATCGGCCAACGATCTTCCTCTGCGCTGGCCCGATCAAAACGCTCGACTGAGTCTCTAGATAAACGTTGGTTCGGTCGACCGATCAAGAGGTTCGGTCGACCAATCAGTCCTCCAAACGACTGGCTTGCTGACGTGGCTTCGACGGGTCACCAGCGATTGATCTTCTGAGGATTGGGGTTCGATCGACCGATCATGGGGTTCGGTCGACCGAACCGTTGATAAGTCAACTCCAGTTGACTTGCTCCAGTTCGGCTCCTTGGGTGATTGCGGTCATCTGGAATAGGGCTCACCCGAACCCAGTTCCCGGCCTTCTCCTCGAGCAGGCTTCCGTACGACTTCTCGTTCCTCGAATGCCGCGCACGTTCTTCTCGCTCCACCGGAGTACTCTTCCTTAGCTCTCTCGTCCTTCGGACGCACCGAGCCCATCCGCTCCCTTCCCGTGCCGTCCTTCTCACTAGCTGCGTCTTCCGCTCGACTTCCTGCGCTCCTAAGTTACTGCACACTTAGACACAGGGTTCAGACAAAACGCAGGACCTAACTAACTTGGTTGATCACATCAAAACTACCACGGGGTCCAACACTACACTATTATTGATATTTTGTACGACATATAAAATGACTCATCCAAAGTATTTTTCAATATTTATATCGTTATGTGGGTAAGAGTAGTGTAGCTAGGGATGGAGGATCCTATAGGAAGTCCTCATGTTACATCTATTCTTTAAATATTAATTTTACTTTATATTTTTATAATTTTTACTTTCACATGTTGGCATAGGTGGTATACTCTGTGATTTATCTATCTGTATTTTATCATAAGACTGATGATATTAGATGGTTTAGAATGAGCGATATCATTATATCGTGATGTCTAAAAGGTACACATTAAAATTAATTTATTAATATAATCTTAGAGTGACATGCTAAAATTTAATATGATAATTGACATATTGGGACGAAACTAGGGGTGGACTCACAAACGGTCAAGGGGGTCATGCGTCCACCCCAAAAAAACTCTTTTTCCAAATCTTTTCAATCGACAGCCTCTTACCCTTTTCTAAAAAAAATTCTTCCTCCCCTTTTAGCTTGTGATTTGTTAAATTATCACATTTTCCCTTGTTGCCCTCCACTTTTGACCTTTCGATTTTGGCATTTTTGAAACATATATCATATATATTTGTTGTTCTTTATGTATTAATTATTAGATTATTAGTTTGATTCTTTGGAGTTTTCACATATTTTGATAATATGAATCTTAAATCTTTTATATTATTTTGGAGTGCTGGACATTGAATATTCTATGTATTTTTATTTTTTGACATATGGCTTGATTTTTTTTTTTTTTGTAGAACTATATAATATGTTAAGATATTTTTCAAGAAAATCAACTAATCAAGAATCACCATCTTTTGAAAAAAAAAAGTATTGATCAATCTATTAAAAAAAATAGTTATGAAACTTATGTTGAAAAAAAGTCTCAAGAGTCTTATAATAAACTTCATATTGGTTCAAATATAATTGATCTTCCATTGGATTCAAGACTAATACTTAGGATTAGTGATTATGAACATAATATCCATGAAAGAGTTTAAAGAAAGTATCATCTAAGAGACCCTATGCCAACCCCATAAGCATAAATTTAAAACTATATATTTCAATAACAAGCCATGAAGATTTAATCTGTCATGGTTTGACGAATTTGATTGGTTGGAATATAACATTACTAAGGATGCTGAGTTTTGTCTATATTTCTATGTTTTTAATTGTGGGGAGCAAGGGGGTGGTGATAAATTCGTTAGTGAATGTTTTACAAATTGAAAAATAAAAGAAAGTTACATGAGCATGCGTATGTGTGTTGGAGGGGGAGGAGTGGGGAGGGGGTCCCTAATAGTGCTCCTAGCTGAGCTTTTAGCAAATGTCAAGACTTGCTAAATCAAGAGTACATATTTAGAATAATGTTGTTAAAGTAACAAAGGAAGTAAAAATTGATTATAGGATTCAATTGCCGCCATGAATTAAGTGCAACAGATTTCTTATGAATCATGGCCTCCCATTTCATGGTCACAATGAATCTGAAGATTTAAGCAATCAAGGACTTTTGTTGAACAAATACAATTTCTTGCTAACAATAATGAAGAAGTTAAGAGAGTTGTACTTTAAAATGCCCTTGGGAATATGAAATTGACTTCACCTAAAATTCAAAAAGATATTGTGAGGGCTGCAACATTTGAAACAATTAATGCTATAATTAGAGAGCATAATTATTTCAAAAAGATATTAATTAATGCTCTAATTAATGCTATAATTAGAGAGCTTGGTGATAGAGTATTTTCAATTCTTATTGATGAATCTCAAGATATGTCTATAAAAGAGCAAATGAATGATTTTTTTGAGATTTGTGGATAAAAGTGGATGTGTGGTTGAGCGATTTTGGGTCTTAAACATGTTAGAAGTACTACTACAAATCACTAAAAGAAAAATTTTATCTATTTTCGGCACATGGTTTGAGCATTTCAATGTTGCAACATCAAGGTTATAATGAGGCTAGGCTAGCAATATGCAAGGTGTGTATAAATGGACTTAAAGCTCTCATCTTGAAAAAGAATGAGTTTACTCATTACATTCATTATTTTACTCATTAACTTCAATTAGTTGGTGGTAGTAGTGAGGAAACATGCATGTACTTGTTACTAGACTTTTCAATTTAATTTTTGATATTGTTAGTATGGTTGGAGCCTCATGTATCGGTAAGATACTTTGCAAGAGTCATAAGTTGCTAGAATAATTGCTCGTCTAGAAAAATGAAGAAATCCTTAGTGGGTTGGGATTGAATCAAGAGACATCTCTCGTTCATCTTGGTGATACACGTTAGAGATCACATTACAGAACTCTAAATAGTTTCATTACATTTTTTGCATCTATTGTTGATGTACTTGATGTAATTGTGGTAGACGGCTTATTTTTAGATAAAAAGTGTAAAGCATCTTGTTTGCTAGAGGCAATACAATATTTTGGGTTTATGATTACTCTTCATTTGATGTAATCATTATTGGGAATAACAAATGATTTGTCACAAACTTTGCAGATGAAAAAGATGATTGTTTCATATTTCTAGACAATGCATTCAATTGTAATAAAAAATGATTACGCTCATCCCAAGCACTCCTCACAGCCCATTTCTAGGTAATGTGAAGGGAACACGGGGTCATCTTATAATCGGCGGCTAAGTTAGCTAGGGGATGGGAGAAGTTTTTGTAACGACCCAACTCCTAGGTACTAAGCTGTGAGCCGGATCGCTACATTAACTACTGACGCTACTGGGGTGTACTGTGCGGAAACTGGGTAATAAAATTTTACTAAACTATTGTAGTTGCCTCCGTTAACTCTGTAGGAGTGAGATTTCATATCCAACTACCTTCTAGATATTCATAGCTATGCTGGGGAGGTGAAACTGGAGCTTTGGATCGGTCCGTGGAACGATCTACTGACACCCACGCGAACACTGGCTGGATCGGTCTGCCGACCGATCCAGCTGCTCACTGATCGGTCGGTGAGACCGATCAGTGACTGCAGATTTCGTCCCGAACTCTCTGTTCGTGGATGGAACGGTCGGCTGACCGATCCTGGGAGATACAGTAGCTACTGTATCCATCTGGATCGGTCGGCTGACCGATCCAGGAAGAGGCATGGCACTGGATCGGTCTGCTGACCGATCCAGGTTCTGAAAGTCTGAACCGAAATCAGAGTTTCTGATTTCCAGCACTGATTCGTGCCAAAAATCGCATACACAAGTTCTAGATACATGAAAACACTCTAGCATGCAAATACTAACATTCTAACATCATATATTTAACATTCTAAGCATAATCTAAAGCATGGTTCGTTAACTCATGTTAAACATGGAAATACTAAAGTTCATATGCTGAATTGAAATTACTAAACAGTTCAAATGCATAATTAATGCTTATTAGATCCCTAAGATCTTTCATTCCAGTTCCACACACACACATCTTGATCTGTATTGTCCTTCAGCCTCCTCTGCTAGTCCATCTTTCCTTTACCTTTATCTGCAGTATAAGGAAACATAGTATCTGTAAGCTTAAGGCTTAGTAAGAAACCATCTACCTCACTAAATCATGCATACGATGCAAATATGATTTTAAATCATGCTGTTTGAAAAACATACTGAATATGCAAGCATGGCATGGCATAGTATCATACAAAGCATGGCATAACATATAAACTGAACATGAAACTGAACTAGTCATGCATATATCTAAATCTGTACATGAACTCAAATCAGGTAAACTGAACCTGAACTGAACTGAAAGCTAAACTAGTGTTCTCATCACTGGTTTCAAATTTGAAAACTATACATATAATAGATGAAAATACTAAACATGCTGTTGGGCCCTGCTATACTGTCAGCGCATCCCTACGAGACCCGGGATTGTAAGTTCCGAATCCAGCAGGGTTACTAGGTTATCTGAACCTAGGGACGACTGTGGGAGTCCAGCCCATGGATATCTGATCCAAGTACAGTGCCAACTGAATAAAAAGTAAAATACTGAATACTGTTTTATTTTACTTTACTGTTCTAGGTTATCTGAACCTAGAGGCTACTGTGGGAGCCCACCCAATGGATATCTGATCCATATAACTGTAATAACTAATAATAAACTGAATAAAATGTTTCTAATACATTTTACATGCTGTTAGGACGCCTACTGGTGCATCCTTCTGAACTGGACATTCTACTGAATGCTTGGTGTGCACTAAAGGCACACCCTAAAATTGAAAACTGTAAAACTACTGAACTAACGCCAAAACTAATAAGCGAGAGCAATTATACTGCAGGTGAGGGGTTTCTTACCTCAATCGCAAGGTTTTCTTACGATTCTATCCGTTAGGTTTTCTGGAAACTGTTCCGTTCGACGAACCGCTTACGTCCTCGCGTTCCTCTCGCGGAGAAGAACCGACTTCGTGTTGGTGTTGTCGCCGGAAAGTGAACACACGATCCTAGGGAAGGAACCCTAGGTCCCCTTTGCTTTGTTTACTGCGCCGAGAGAAAGAAACGGGAGAGGGAGAGGAGGCTTCGGTGAGGAGAGAAAATGCCGAACCCAAAAATAAACCAAATCCCAACTTAAGTTAATATTTATATTAAGTGGGTAACTAGGCCCAACTCCAATATAAATTAAATTGTTCCCCTTTCCTTTCAGCACGGCCCTGCTGGGTTACTAAACTTATCCGTAAACCATAGGTCTCGGGTTCGATTCCCGCCTAAGCTATTTTACGGTTCCAATTATTTTTGCATTTTCCGCTACTCGGAAAATTCCGGAAAAATATCTAAAAACTCCAGAAAAATCATAGAATAATTCTAAACTAAATTCGGGAATTTTTCGGGCTTTACAATCCCCCATACCTTATAAAAAGTTTGTCCCCGAACTTAAAACAATTCTGGGTACTTCTGTCTCATGCTGGCCTCTGTCTCCCAAGTCGCCTCTGCTGCTGTGTGATTTTGCCAACTGACTTTGACTAATGGTACTTCCTTGTTCCGTAATTTCTTTACTGCTCGGTCTATTATCTGAATAGGCCGACTGTCATAGCTGAGATCATCACGGACCTGTACCAACTGGGGCTCAATCACCTGGGTGGCGTCTGGAATATGCTTCTTCAGCATGGAGACATGAAATACGTTGTGGACAGCTGACATCTCCTGTGGTAACTCTAGCTCATATGCTACCTTGCCCACTCTCTTCGTGATAAGGTATGGTCCCACATATCAGGGAGCTAGCTTGCCCTTCTTCCCAAAATGCATGACTCCCCTCATGGGAGCTACTCTGAGGAAAACATGTCCCAACTAAAAACTCTAGGGGTGCGTTGTGTATCGGCATAGCTCTTACGGCTCTGTCCGCCTCTATCCTCTGGCGAATCCTGCTGTATGGTGCTGTGGTATCTGCTACTAGATCTGCTCAGCTCTAGTTCCTTCTTCACCACTCTCATACCGCCAGATTGATGATCTGCACCTCCGCCCATAGAGTGCCTCATAAGGTGCCATGCCGATAGTGGCTCGATAGCTGTTGTTGTATGCAAATTACGCTAGACTCGGATATTTGCACCAACTTCCTTGAAATCTAGGGCAAGCCCGAGCATATCTTGAGCTGATTTACTCGCCGTCGACCATCGTCTGAGGATGGAAAGGCATCTGAATTTTAACTTGGGTGCCCATGGTCGTGTACACACTTCGTAAGTGTGATGTAAATCTCTTGTCTCTGCGATATAATGGTTCGTGGGACTCCATGCACTGACTATCCCTTGAGATACAATGAGCTAGCGCGCCCATGGAATAGGATATTCGATAGCTAAGAAGTGGGGTGATTTAGTCAACCGACTATTACCGGATAGCATCAAAACCATTCGTGGTTCGGGTAATCCCACTATAAAGTCCATAGAGATATCCTCCAACTTCCATTCGGGATCCGGATCGGTGCCGCAACTCCTCACAGTCGTGATGTTCTGCCTTAACCCTTTGACAGGTTAGACAGATGCTGACGTATCTGGCGATATCTCGCTTCATCCCAGGCCACCAAAATCATTTCTTCAAATCCTGACACATTTTGGTGGAGCCAGGATGCATCGCATAGGGAGTCCTGTGAGCCTCATCTAGAATCTGTTTTCGTAGTTCCTCCTGATCTGGAACACAAAGTCTGTCACCACAGTACACTACCCCACTGGCGGACACTCTGCACTGAGCTCCGTACAAATAATGTCTCCAAATCTTGAGAGCGAACACCACTGCTGCAAGCTCAAGGTCGTGAGTAGGATAGTTCCTCTCATAATGAGTTGTCTGGAGGCATAGGCGATCACCTTGCCCTGCTGCATCAGTACTGCTCCTAATCCTAATTTAGAGGCGTCACTGTAGATGTCGAAGCTGTCTGTGTTTTCTGGTATAGCTAAAATAGGAGCACTGGTTAATCTCCGTTTTAGTTCGCTGAAGCTATTCTCACAGTCCTCTGTCCACTGAAATTTCTTGTTCTTCCTGGTGAGAGCTGTCAGTGGGGAGGCTATCCTGGAGAAGTCCTCTACGAATTTCTTGTAGTAGCCTGCTAATCCCGAGCTTCGATTTCCATTGGCGTTCTGGGTCTCTTCGATTACTACGCTTCTATTTTTTGGGATCTACCATAACACCATCCTTGGAGATGATGTGACCTAGAAAGGCTACTGGTCTAGCCAAAATTCACATTTGTGAATTTGGCGTCTGGTTCAATTCAAGGATCTGCAAAACGTCCTTCGGATGCTCGCATGGTCCTCTGAGTGCTGAATAGATAAGAATGTCATCGATGAACACGATGACAAACTTGTCTAAGTATTCTCTGATTACTCTGTTCATGAGGTCCATGAAAGTAGTTGGAGCATTTGTCACGCCAAAAGGCATGACTACGAACTCATAATGTCCGTATCTGGTCCTGAAAGTTGTTTTAGGTATATCACCTTTCTTGACTCTAACTTGGTGATCTCGATCCGAGGTCAATTTTAGAGAACAACGTGGCTCCCTTTGGTGGTCAAACAGTCATCTATCCAGGGAGAGGGTACTGTTTTTAATTGTGACCGGTTCAAAGCACGGTAGTCTATGCATAGGCGCATGCTTCCATCCTTCTTCTTCACGAACAACACAGGTGCTCCCCATGGTGAGTGACTAGGCGTATGAAACCCTTGTCAAGAAGCTCCTGTAATTGCTCTGAAGTTCCTTGATTCTGCTGGAGCCATACGATGCAGTGCCTTGGAAATTGGATTTGTGCCGGAATGAGCTCTATCTCAAATTCAATCTCCCTGTCTGGTGCTAAGCCGGTAGCTCTTCAGGGAAGACTGCTGGGTAGTCACAAACGACTCGAACCTCAGATAGCTGTTGGTTCTTGTCCTGGCCGGTGTTGACCACATTTGCTAAAAATCCCATGCATCCCGAATCCAATAGCTGTTGTGCTTTCAATGAGAGAAACTTCGGCTTTTCTCTTTGGCTTTCCCGTGTACTTAAACTGCTTCTGCTTCCGGTTGGAATATGACCTTCCATTTACGACACTCTATAGAAGCGTCATACCGATCAGAAAATCCATTCCAAAGATGACATCGTAGTCGGTCATTTCTAGCACTATCGATCACCAAAAGTTCTCTGCCGCTATAATTGGTAGCCTGCTCGAGATGTGTAGATGCCATAATGTCTCGAGGGTAGCGTTGTCGAACTCGACTATTGAGTACCTCACGGGGTGTCGCTATTTTCTCGAAATGCCCGGATACATAAGAGTGGGTTGCCCCGATATCGAATAAGGCAGTTGCATTATCTGAAAAATACTGATCGACCTATGACAACCGTCGAGGCATTTGCTACGTCCTCTCGGTCGGTGAGAAAATCCGGCATTTGTGGTAGGTGGGGCTTCTAATGCCTCGATCATGTGGACCATCTAAGACCGCATACATCTGTGGCTACGGTGCCGAGCTCCATACTGTATCAGTCCGAGGTGAGGAAGAATCGTTTTGTTCGACCTTTGCTAGCCATGTGCCCTTCCCATCCACATTCAAAACAACCTCGCGTACCCTTGCGGCAAACTCCTAGATGATGTTTCCCACAAGTAGCACATTTGGGATGTTTGGAGTGCTTTCCAGCTGGTCCTCCTTTTGGGTCACTGCTTGCCTTGCGTTTCCCCTTCCAGTTGGAGCTATGTCCCTGTTGTTTCTGCTGAGTACCTGAGCTAGCTTGTCCCTTGGGCTCTATGGAAACCTGTTTCTGCTGGGTGATGCTGTGTCTTGATAGTGCTCGGTGATCGAGGCACTACTCACTAGCTCCTCGTGGTTTGTGGCCTATGAACGCCACCGACCACATTCATCGCGATCTCTGGTCTGAGCATCTTCAGCATCAACCGTACTCGTTCCTTCTCTGTGCTGACTAGTTCTGGACATAGACGGGCCAACCCGTTGAATTTCTTCACGGCTTCCTGAACTGATAGGTTACCCTGACGAAATTCTGTAAACTCGTCATAGTGTCGGTTCGTGACTTGCATGTGAAAGAATTCCTCGAAGAATTCTTTCTCGAAGTTGGCCCATGTCATCTGGTTTACTGGCCACTTCGATTTAATCCGCTCCCACCACATGCGTGCATCTCCTGTTAAACAGAAGGAGGTACACTTCACCTTTTCGTGCTCTGGCCAGTCTAGAAGCTCCATCGTGCTTTCCAGTGTTTTAAACCATGCCTGAGCATCCCATGGTTCGCTGGTGCCTGAGAAGTTCTCGGGCTTAATTCTCTGCCACTGGATAAGGTAAGCTTCTCTCTTAGCCCCTGCTACTGGGGCTACTGGGACTGGTACTGCAGGCTGAGCTGGTACAACCTCTGTGATTACTGGAGTCGTGAGGTTCGGTACTGGAGTGACTGGGGGAGTAGTCTGCTGGTTAGCCTTTAAGGAGGCTATCTCCTGCTGTTGTTCAGCTAACTGCTGCTGTAGCTGAGCCACTAGTGCTGTAAGGTCTGGGGGAGGCACTGAACTGCCTCACCTCATGCTTTCTTAGCTGGACGTCCTCGTACCATTTTCTAGACAGCAGAGAACATATGTATATAACTAGGCTATCATGTTATAGTTAACTACTGGTAACATGTTAAATACTATCACTGTAAACATGAATTAATTAACTACCAACATGAGAGCAAACATGAAAGCATATATAACTGATATGAAAGCTGAAAACAAAACTGAGTGAGAGATGTTCTTACTTGGAAGCAGTAGGCACAATGCTGATGTGTGTGAAGGAAGTAAGGAACACTGCTCGATACCACTGTAACGACCCAACTCCGGGTACTAAGCTGTGAGCCGGATCGCTACATTAACTACCGACGCTACTGGGGTGTATGTGCGGAAACCGGGTAAATAAAATTTTACTAAACTATTGTAGTTGCCTCCGTTAACTCTGTAGGAGTGAGATTTCATATCCAACTACCTTCTAGATATTCATAGATACTTTGGGGAGGTGGCGGAGCTTTGGATCGGTCCGTGGAGCGATCTCATCGACACCGAACCTTTGGGCCGGATCGGTTCGCCGACCGATCCATCAGCTCATCATCGGTCGGTGAGACCGATCAGTGGTCACCGATCGGTCGGCCGACCGATCGCTGATCGCAATCGTCTCGAACTCTCTGTCGTGGATGGAGCGGTCGGTGACCGATCTCGGGAGATCAAGGTTAACTCTTGATCCATACGGATCGATCGGTGACCGATCGAGAAGAGGCATCTGGATCGGTCTGTGACCGATCCAGTGCTGAAAGTCTGAACCGAAATCAGAGTTTCTGATTTCCAGCACTGATTCGTGCCAAAAATCGCATACACAAGTTCTAAATACATGAAAACACTCTAGCATGCAAATACTAACATTCTAACATCATATATTTAACATTCTAAGCATAATCTAAAGCATGGTTCGTTAACTCATGTTAAACATGGAAATACTAAAGTTCATATGCTGAATTGAAATTACTAAAGAGTTCAAATGCATAATTAAAGCTTATTAGATCCCTAAGATCTTTCATTCCAGTTCCACACACACACATCTTGATCTGCATTGTCCTTCAGCCTCCTCTGCTAGTCCATCTTTCCTTTACCTTTATCTGCAGTATAAGGAAACATAGTATGTGAGATCTCGGAAAAATTTAAATAAATAAGGTTATTTGGGAAATAGCCTTACAGAATTTTTTCGGAATTTTTAGAAATTTTCTAGGGATTTTTTTGAGCTCGTACGACGGGTTTTGAGGGGATCAATTTCGGGCGCGGATAAAGCCTGTTTGGGATACCCGTTTAATGGAGGAAATGTTTTATTTATAAAACATTTTCATTTTTCTTTTTATTTCCCCAAAAACGCCGATCCCAAACTCCTTCCCCGATTTCCCCTCTGCTCGAAGCTGACTCCTCCTTCCCCGATCCCCTCTGCTCACGCTGCCTCTCGCTCGCGGACGAATCGGCGCCGACAGGAAGGGAGCTTCGACCTCCGGCGATCTTCCTCTGCCGGCATCGACGCCTAGTAAGCCCAGATCCAGCCGAGACCCTTCTCCTTCTAGCTCTGATCTCTTCTCCTCGCCACTGGTTCTCTCACGGGGATGAGCCGACGCAATTGAATCGAGCCCGATCCACTCGATCGCCGGTGTGGAGGAGGCAGTTAGGGCTTCGGTGGTAAGTAACCGAACCTTCTTCTTCTATTCCTCCAACTCGTGCCCTAGCATAGTCGCCCATTTCTTTCTTTCCCTTTGATGCCGATCCTTCTCTGTTCTTGAGTCTCATGTTCTTCGCGGCTGGATTAGGTTACGAATTTGGAGACATTGGGGATCAGTGAGGTAAGATTTAGTTGTTAGATAAGCTGTTGTTTGATTCTTGGATTTCAATATTGATCTGATCAATGAATTCCTGCTGGATTCCTGTTGTAACTGTTGTAATGCGATTGATTCCAATCTTGATCTCACCTTGATCCGAATGGCAGGGAAGAAATCCAGCAGGGAAGCTGTGTTCTGGAGGTGATCGAAGGTGATCTTGGGTTCCAGCAGTGATGATCCTCGGTTGTGGATCAATTGATGAGGGCTGTGAGGTGAATTGAGTGTTGTGGATCAACAAGTGTGGCTGTGAAGTTTTGTTATGTGCTGTGGTGTTCTTTGATCCTTTCTTGGTTCCGGCAGCACACCAACCAGTAGCCTCCTAGTTCCAACATCAACAATAGCTGGGATTGAGGTAAGGTATAGATTTGTTGATACATGATGTGTAGATTGGAATTATGATTATGTTGATTGTGATTAGATTTAATTGCTTAGATTAAATTAATGGAATGATTAGGGTTAAGACAATTAACCCTAGTCAACTATTGGATTTAATCTAAGATTGGATTTCTAATCTAATTGGTGATTAGGGATTAGGTAACTAACCCTAATTGACCATTAGATTAATTAGGTAGGTTGTGATTGATGTGATTAGGGTTTTGCCCTAATTTAGTTTTAAGGATTTTATTTAGCTATTCATTTGATTTAGCTAAATAAAATATATATATATTGTTTGATGCAGGACTTTGATTCGAGACGGGCGTCTCGACCTTGGATTGTTTGATTGTACCTTCTATTTGAGGCGGGTACCCTTTGACTTATCTTTTGATAATGTCTTATGATATGTGTAGCTTATATATACTTACTAGTGGTAGATAGTAGATCATTCTTTCTCTTGGTCTTAGCTAGTTGATACCTATCACATGCTTCATCTGCTAGTTGCGTTACTTCAGGATTGGATATTTTATCTCTTGCCATGTGTATATATGTTCATAGAGATGCATATCTATAGTGCTCTACTCTACTGGATTAGTTGCTTTACATGTGTGATACATGCTCTTCGATTCATGATACTTACATCCTTGTTATATGTGATGGCTTTGGATTTATGCTGTTTATATCATGGTTATATATATGCGTTTACCTTTTGGGCACACACATATATGGAGGAGGCTATGTCAGGTATGTCATATTGTAGCCGCATGCACCATATCGCATGATTGCATGCTGGGCGATTGACGACTCCATTATTGTTGAGCTCGTCGGCCGGCTACATAGGCCTGCACACAACGTGTTTCACTGCATGGGTAGTGGCACAGCACCGAGGGTGTGTATGGCAGTAGCTCTGAGGCTCCGCTGGTCCGCTCATGGGTAGTGTGACTGCAGCGTGGTAGCGACAGGATCCCTCCCGTCATCACGTATCGAGAGTTGAGAGCATTGCGCTCCCTCACTATGTTTGAGGTAGGAGGATAGGTGTACTCTGACAGTCACTCTTGAGGCGGTGATGGCGAGTGCAGGTGTCACGCCCTACCCACTCGGTCTCACCACTGTGTGTGAGATGGCTGACTGGTTGACAGGGGTGACCATGTCATATTGCATCATATGCACGGATTGCATTCGTTATGATTGATGCATTTTGGTGATTGCATATGATTGACATTCATACAGGATACATGCTTTTGCTCTGACTATTTTTATCTCTGTATGTTGACAGTCAGTTGCCCAAGCCTCGCAGGTGAGTACAGTTTATTTCAGTTATGCATCTTCTTATTATCCTTGCTATAGACTGTACTTTATGCCTATTGTTGGTTATTACAGCTTATTTCAACTATGCATATCTGTTATACTGTTAGGAGACTGTACCTTAGGATATTACTGGTAGTTATATGTTGCTGTACATATCTATTGGATTACCTGCTGAGTTCTTTGAACTCACCCCGTTGTTACTATTTTTCAGGTTGAGGCCGTCAGGAGATATTCCAGTCGCTAGCCCCATTATCGCGAGGATTTTCTTTGTCGGATTATATTTTGCTTTTGCATCTTATATACTTGTATTGTGGGTTTGTATTGTGGACTTTACATTGAACATTCGGGTTTGCTACTTTTGTTTTCCGCTGCGGTTGTATTTTCATTACTTCGTGGATTTGTTTTCTTCGTTGTAGTGGAGTAGGCTGTGTACATATATCTTCGAGGTTCTATATCGTCTTTCCTTATTAAACTGCGTGGGTTGATCATATATTGTATCTGTGTGGAATGTGGATATAAACTGCGTGGTTTGTTTCTTAATTGTATTGTATTATTCCGGCCGTGTGTGGCCGAGGTATAGAGATATATGTATACTGAGCTTCATATTGTCCGCCGTACAGGGGAGATGCTGCCGAAATTTCTTCGGACAGGGACTACCTGGGGCGTGACAATTTTTGGTATCAGAGCAAAGTTTTGCGATACCTACTTGTCGGGTTTCGGATTTACGATGCTTACTTTCGTGAGCATTTCTCGGTATTTTGGATTTGTATGGATTTTCGTCGACTTACTTGTTTCGGAATTCCGAGGTATTTTGACGAGGTTTTATTGGTTCTATTTGGGGGCTAAGTAGCGACAAGATATCTCCAGACGGCAAAAAGGTAAATAAGGTAACTTTATAGTTTTTATACCTGTAGTGATATCTAGATAACATTTTTTTTTTTCATATATGATACGTGTTTTAGTACTTAAACGTGGTCGCACATGTACGAGGGCGATCGATTCTCTAGAGACAGAGTCTCCAGAGAGTTCTGTTAGGGTTGAGCCTGTTCGTCAGGGATAGACTCCTCAGGGTATTGTGACCACGTTAGACTGTCAGATCCTGACGGTTCCGACTTCAGAGGTACCTACCTCGCCTGTACCGCCAATAGTACCTACAGGGTACTCGGCACCTTCTCTAGCCGTGCCTACTGCGTACTCGGTACCACCACAGACATCTGTGTTGGTTACTACATACTCGGTACCTGCACCAGCAGTACCGGTTACATCTTACCCGGTACCGCCCATCGTACCTTTAGTCGTCCCTACTTATGCCTACTCTGTAGTTCCACTAGTGGTTCCTACCCTGTTTATGTGGCAGCACCAGTAGTACCTCCTCCGACTTATCCAGTAGTACCACCCATAGGATCAGCTCCAGTGGTTCTGTCCAGTCCCGTAGCGATATCTACGAATATGGTTGCGGCACTAGCACGGATCCCAGCCTTGGCGGAGTTGGTGAAAAGCCAATTCACGCTATTTCGCGGGGAGACTGATCCGAGCGTGGCTCAATCTTGGATAGAGTCTATGGAGCGGACATTCTTTTACATGGCCTGCTCCGAGTGGGAGAAGGCTGAGCTGGCTGCTTACCACTTACGAGACGGGGCAGAGATCTGGTGGGACACGCAGCGCTCGATTATAGGCGAGCAACATATTACATGGGCGAGATTTAGGGAGACATTCGAGAGTCAGTATTTTCCCCGGGCGTATCAGATGACACGTCGGCAGGATTTTCTGAGTTTTCGATAGAATAACCGCTCAGTGATGGAGTATAATGCCGAATTTAATCGGTTGGCCAGATTCTGTCCTGAGTTAGTTGTCGAGGATAGATCTCGTATGCTCCAGTTTATCCAGGGACTGGACAGGCATCTTCAGGTGAAGATTGCCGATTTTGGTAGTTCATCATACACAGAGGTACTGGATAGGGCTCTTACGATTGAGTTTGCTCATCAGAGAGTGAATGTAGACAAAAAGAGGAAGTAGACTGATCGGACTTCCAGACAGACCCAGCAGCCACAGACTACGGGACAGCAGCAGAGCAGTCGCACTCAGATGGGTCAGGGTACTTCTGGGTCATCGGGACGACCCTAGAGGTTAGGACAATCTTCATCTGGACGTTCCCGGTCTTCTAAGAAGAACCGGAAACAGTCCACCGGTGACACTGCACCCGATGCGGATCACGAGATCACATCACCTCTGCAGGCACCATGAGACAGTCAGTTTGCTATTATTGTAAACTGCTTGGGCACGTGAACCGAGACTGTTCACTGAAGGCTCAGCATGTAGCTTCCGGGATTTCTGTTCCGGGAGGACAGTTTGGGTCAGTCCGGGACTCAGCGAGGTGGGCCGAAAGCTCAATCTTCGCATCGTCAGCAGAGGACAGCTTCCTCTGTAGCAGCTACATATGGTATGCACAGTCAGGAACATTCCGATGTCCTTGGGGAGAACTCCACGGTATTCTGCCCTAGTGTTCTCCTGTACTATTCGTCAAGAAGAAGGATGGTACCCTGAGGTTGTGCATCGATTATAGGCAACTGAATGCAGTGACTATCAGAAATAAGTACCCCTTGCCACGGATTGAGGATTTATTCGATCAGCTTAGAGATACATCAGTGTATTCTAAGATTGATCTGCGGTCTGGATATCATCAGCTGAGAGTTAGAGATTCTGATATTCATAAGACAACATTTCGCACCAGATACGGACATTACGAGTTTCTGGTAATGCCATTTGGGCTTACCAATGCTCCAGCAGTATTTATGGATTTGATGAATCGTATCTTTTTAGAGTATCTGGATCAGTTTGTGATTGTATTTATCGATGACATATTGATCTATTCACGTTCCGAGAAGGAACATGCGCAGCACCTTCGCATAGTCTTGGAGACTCTTCGACGACATCATCTGTATGCGAAGTTCAGCAAGTGTGCATTTTGGCTTCCCTCAGTTGGTTTTCTAGGACATGTGGTTTCTAGCCAAGGTATTTCAGTTGATCCTCAGAAGATCGAGACTATCACTAGCTGGGAGCAGCCGAAGTCAGTCCAGGAGATCCGTAGTTTCTTGGGCTTGGCTGGATATTACCAACGATTCGTTGAGGGTTTCTCCAGCATTGCTATGCCATTGACACGTCTGACTAGGAAAGGCGTGAAGTTCACGTGGTCAGAGGCTTGCGAGACCAGCTTCCAGGAGTTGAAGCGGAGATTAGTATCAGCACCAGTTTTGGTTTTACCTTCTGGTGATGACGGATTCGTACTTTACACAGACACATCTCTTCAGGGCTTGGGCGCTGTTTTGATGCAGCACGGTAGGGTAGTCTCCTATGCTTCTCGTCAGTTGAAGGAGCATGAGAAGAACTACCCAGTACATGATTTAGAGCTAGCCGCTATTATCTTTGCTTTGAAGATTTAGCGACATCATCTTTATGGTATTACTTTTGAGATTCTTACTGATCATAAGAGTCTTAAATATATTTTCACCCAGAAGGAACTCAATCTCCGACAGAGGAGATGGATGGAGTTCTGATGTGTGTACTATTAGTACCATCCGTAAAGCTAATGTGGTTGCCGATGCACTTAGCGAAGTCCAGAGGACTTTAGCTTGTCACCGAGTTTTAGTCACGGACTTGATTCAGGGATTCGCCGAGTTGGGCCTTGAGGAGCGGGACGAGAGCAGGGTATTCTTCTATGGTTGCTCAGTCGTCGATCAGGATGAGGATTCGAGAGGCCCAGGCCGGAGATCAGCATTTATAGTTCATTAGCAGCCAGATAGCTTCTGGACAGCAGACCGAGTTTACACGAGATGACGAGGGTATTGTTTATTTCTGAGGCAGATTGTGTGTGCCTCAGTCTCACCCGGTCATGGAGGAGTTACTTCATGAGGCTCATCATTCTAGATTTGCTATCCACCCAGGTGGGACTCGTATGTATCGCGATTTGAGACGTTCCTATTGGTGGAACGACATGAAGAAAGACATCGCAAATTTTGTAGCTAGATGTCTTGTCTGTCAGCAGGTGAAGGCTGAGCACCAGAGACCTGCTGGTTTACTTCAGAGGATCCCTATTCCAGAGTGGAAGTGAGAGCATATTACTATAGATTTTGTGGTAGGACTGCCTAGGACTCGACAAGGCCATGATACGATTTGGGTAATCGTTGATCGATTAACCAAATCTACACACTTTTTAGCGATTCGGAAGACTGATTCTCTGGATCGATTAGCAGAGTTATACTGTCGTGAGATTATTAGATTACATGGTGTTCCTTTGAGCATCATATCAGATAGAGACCCACGGTTCACGTCCCGATTCTGGCAGAGTCTGCAGCAGGCCTTGGGCACATAGTTTCGTTTCAGTACGGCATTCCATCTGCAGACAGATGGGCAGTCAGAGCGGACCATTCAGACTTTGGAGGACTTGCTGAGGTCTTGCGTTATGGATTTCGGAGGCAGTTGGGAGGACCACCTGCCATTAGTGGAGTTCGCCTACAACAACAGCGATCATTCGACTATCCAGATGGCACCGTTTGAGGCGTTGTATGGTAGGCCTTGTCGGACACCCACCCTCTGGGAAGAGGTTGGGGAAGTCCAGTTGGTAGGACCTTAGAGAGCTCAGCAGGAGGCAGAGTTAGTTGTACTATTAGACGGAGGATGTCTGAGGCACAGGACCGTCAGAAGAGTTATGCTGATCAACGACGGAGACCCCTGGAGTTCTCTACTGGTGATCATGTGTTTTTGAGAGTTTCACCCACGAAAGGGGTGAAGAGATTTGGTCTTCGCGGTAAGTTAGCTCCGCGATATATCGGGTCATTCCAGATCTTGGAGAGGATTGGAGCAGTAGCTTACCGTTTGGCGCTACCACCATCACTAGCCGGCATCCACGATGTATTCCATGTATCTATGCTGAGGAGATACGTATCCGATCCGGCACATGTTCTGTCAGATATATCAGTTCCCATTCAGCCTGACGTTGCTTACGAGGAGGTTCCGGTACGGATTCTGGACCATAGAGAGCGTCAGTTGCGGAACAAGACTGTCCGACTTGTTAAAGTCGGATGGCAGCATCATTCTAACGAGGAGGCTACGTGGGAGTTGGAGGATACGATCCGAGCTCGATACCCTCATCTTTTTACTTGAGGTATGTGAGTTAGAATTTCTTTCAGCATTTATACTGCTTGGTTATATTCTAGTGTTTGCTGTTGGTTATAGCGAAATTTGGAGACCAAATTTTTATTAGTAGGGGAGGATGTGAGATCTCGGAAATATTTAAATAAATAAGGTTATTTGGGAAATAGCCTTACAGAATTTTTCCGGAATTTTTAGAAATTTTCTAGGGATTTTTTTGAGCTCGTACGACGGGTTTTGAGGGGATCAATTTCGGGCGCGGATAAAGCCTGTTTGGGATACCCGTTTAATGGAGGAAATGTTTTATTTATAAAACATTTTCATTTTTCTTTTTATTTCCCCAAAAACGCCGATCCCAAACTCCTTCCCCGATTTCCCCTCTGCTCGAAGCTAACTCCGCCTTCCCCGATCCCCTCTGCTCACGCTGCCTCTCGCTCGCGGACGAATCGGCGCCGACAGGAAGGGAGCTTCGACCTCCAGCGATCTTCCTCTGCCGGCATCGACGCCTAGTAAGCCCAGATCCAGCCGAGACCCTTCTCCTTCTAGCTCTGATCTCTTCTCCTCGCCACTGGTTCTCTCACGGGGATGAGCTGACGCTATTGAATCGAGCCCGATCCACTCGATCGCTGGTGTGGAGGAGGCAGTTAGGGCTTCGGTGGTAAGTAACCGAACCTTCTTCTTCTATTCCTCCAACTCGTGCCCTAGCACAGTCGCCCATTTCTTTCTTTCCCTTTGATGCCGATCCTTCTCTGTTCTTGAGTCTCATGTTCTTCGCGGCTGGATTAGGTTACGAATTTGGAGACATTGGGGATCAGTGAGGTAAGATTTAGTTGTTAGATAAGCTGTTGTTTGATTCTTGGATTTCAATATTGATCTGATCAATGAATTCCTGCTGGATTCCTGTTGTAACTGTTGTAATGCGATTGATTCCAATCTTGATCTCACCTTGATCCGAATGGCAGGGAAGAAATCCAGCAGGGAAGCTGTGTTTTAGAGGTGATCGAAGGTGATCTTGGGTTCCAGCAGTGATGATCCTCGGTTGTGGATCAATTGATGAGGGCTGTGAGGTGAATTGAGTGTTGTGGATCAACAAGTGTGGCTGTGAAGTTTTGTTATGTGCTGTGGTGTTCTTTGATCCTTTCTTGGTTCCGGCAGCACACCAACCAGTAGCCTCCTAGTTCCAACATCAACAATAGCTGGGATTGAGGTAAGGTATAGATTTGTTGATACATGATGTGTAGATTGGAATTATGATTATGTTGATTGTGATTAGATTTAATTGCTTAGATTAAATTAATGGAATGATTAGGGTTAAGACAATTAACCCTAGTCAACTATTGGATTTAATCTAAGATTGGATTTCTAATCTAATTGGTGATTAGGGATTAGGTAACTAACCCTAATTGATCATTAGATTAATTAGGTAGGTTGTGATTGATGTGATTAGGGTTTTGCCCTAATTTAGTTTTAAGGATTTTATTTAGCTATTCATTTGATTTAGCTAAATAAAATATATATATATATTGTTTGATGCAGGACTTTGATTCGAGACGGGCGTCTCGACCTTGGATTGTTTGATTGTACCTTCTATTTGAGGCGGGTACCCTTTGACTTATCTTTTGATAATGTCTTATGATATGTGTAGCTTATATATACTTACTAGTGGTAGATAGTAGATCATTCTTTCTCTTGGTCTTAGCTAGTTGATACCTATCACATGCTTCATCTGCTAGTTGCGTTACTTCAGGATTGGATATTTTATCTCTTGCCATGTGTATATATGTTCATAGAGATGCATATCTATAGTGCTCTACTCTACTGGATTAGTTGCTTTACATGTGTGATACATGCTCTTCGATTCATGATACTTACATCCTTGTTATATGTGATGTCTTTGGATTTATGCTGTTTATATCATGGTTATATATATGCGTTTACCTTTTGGGCACACACATATGGAGGAGGCTATGTTCGGTATGTCATATTGTAGCCGCATGCACCATATCGCATGATTGCATGTCGGGCGATTGACGACTCCATTATTGTTGAGCTCGTCGGTCGGCTACATAGCCTGCACACAACGTGTTTCACTGCATGGGTAGTGGCACAGCACACAAGGTGTGTAGGTTGCTCGGTGGTTGGTGCTCATGGGTAGTGTGATGCAGCGTGGTAGCAGCCGGGATCCCTCCCCGTCATCGCGTACCGGGAGTTGAGAGCATTGCGCTCCCTCACTATGTTTGAGGTAGGAGGATAGGTGTACTCCGACAGCATCCCGTCCACTCGGTCACTCTTCAGGGGCAGTGATGGCAGAGTGCACGGTGTCACAGCCCTACCCACTCGGTCTCACCACTGTGTGTGAGATGGCTGACTGGTTGACAGGGGTGACCATGTCATATTGCATCATATGCACGGATTGCATTCGTTATGATTGATGCATTTTGGTGATTGCATATGATTGACATTCATACAGGATACATGCTTTTGCTCTGACTATTTTTATCTCTGTATGTTGACAGTCAGTTGCCCAAGCCTCGCAGGTGAGTACAGTTTATTTCAGTTATGCATCTTCTTATTATCCTTGCTATAGACTGTACTTTATGCCTATTGTTGGTTATTACCGCTTATTTCAGCTATGCATATCTGTTATACTGTTAGGAGACTGTACCTTAGGATATTACTGGTAGTTATATGTTGCTGTACATATCTATTGGATTACCTGCTGAGTTCTTTGAACTCACCCCGTTGTTACTATTTTTCAGGTTGCGGCCGTCAGGAGATATTCCAGTCGCTAGCCCCATTATCGCGAGGATTTTCTTTGTCGGATTATATTTTGCTTTTGCATCTTATATACTTGTATTGTGGGTTTGTATTGTGGACTTTACATTGAACATTCGGGTTTGCTACTTTTGTTTTCTGCTGCGGTTGTATTTTCATTACTTCGTGGATTTGTTTTCTTCGTTGTAGTGGAGTAGGCTGTGTACATATATCTTCGAGGTTCTATATCGTCTTTCCTTATTAAACTGCGTGGGTTGATCATATATTGTATCTGTGTGGAATGTGGATATAAACTGCGTGGTTTGTTTCTTAATTGTATTGTATTATTCCGGCCGTGTGTGGCCGAGGTATAGAGATATATGTATACTGAGCTTCATATTGTCCGCCATACAGGGGAGATGCTGCCGAAATTTCTTCGGACAGGGACTACCTGGGGCGTGACATAGTATCTGTAAGCTTAAGGCTTAGTAAGAAACCATCTACCTCACTAAATCATGCATACGATGCAAATATGATTTTAAATCATGCTGTTTGAAAAACATACTGAATATGCAAGCATGGCATGGCATAGTATCATACAAAGCATGGCATAACATATAAACTGAACATGAAACTGAACTAGTCATGCATATATCTAAATATGTACATGAACTCAAATCAGGTAAACTGAACCTGAACTGAACTGAAAGCTAAACTAGTGTTCTCATCACTGGTTTCAAATTTGAAAACTATACATATAATAGATGAAAATACTAAACAAGCTGCTGATAACTATACTTGCTATGCGCGCATCCCTACGAGACCCGGATTGCAAGTTCGAATCCAGCAGGTTACTAGGTTATCTCGAACCTAGGGACGGTGTGGAGTCCAAACCATGGATATCTGATCAAGTCGTGCAACTGAATAAAAAGTAAAATACTGAATACTGTTTTATTTTACTTTGCTGTTCTAAGTTATCTGAACCTAGAGGCTACTGTGGGAGCCCACCCAATGGATATCTGATCCATATAACTGTAATAACTAATAATAAACTGAATAAAATGTTTTTAATACATTTTACATGCTGTTAGGACGCCTACTGGTGCATCCTTCTGAACTGGGCATTCTACTGAATGCTTGGTGTGCACTAAAGGCACACCCTAAAACTGAAAACTGTAAAACTACTGAACTAACGCCAAAACTAACAAGCGAGAGCAATTATACTGCAGGTGAGGGGTTTCTTACCTCAATCGTAAGGTTTTCTTACGATTCTATCCGTTAGGTTTTCTGGAAACTGTTCCGTTCGACGAACCGCTTACGTCCTCGCGTTCCTCTCGCGGAGAAGAACCGACTTCGTGTTGGTGTTGTCGCCGGAAAGTGAACACACGATCCTAGGGAAGGAACCCTAGGTCCCCTTTGCTTTGTTTGTTGCACCAAGAGAAAGAAACGGGAGAGGGAGAGGAGGCTTCGGTGAGGAGAGAAAATGCCGAACCCAAAAATAAACCAAATCCCAACTTAAGTTAATATTTATATTAAGTGGGTAACTAGGCCCAACTCCAATATAAATTAAATTGTTCCCCTTTCCTTTCAGCACGGCCCTGCTGGGTTCACCGGTTACTAAACTTATCCGTAAACCATAGGTCTCGGGTTCGATTCCCGCCTAAGCTATTTTACGGTTCCAATTATTTTTGCATTTTCCGCTACTCGGAAAATTCCGGAAAAATATCTAAAAACTCCAGAAAAATCATAGAATAATTCTAAACTAAATTCGGGAATTTTTCGGGCTTTACAGTTTTTCCCCCGAGTGCGTGCATCCACAAGGAATTGATCTCTTGTCCTATTGTCACAAGTCTGTCACCTTCTAGCCAACTCAACATCCCGTGGGACAATGGCACCTTCAATCAATAAGGGATGATGGAGTTCTTTGTTGGATGTGGCTTTCAATTTTTGTGGGAAACATTTTATTTATGTTCCCAATATAGCTGATACATTTGTAGCTCGAGGAAGATCACGGTGCAAAACTAAAAAGAAGATAATTTCCATCACTGCCATGTATTGATATGCAATTACAAAAGCTAAATAGTCGATTTAATTAATGAGACCAACATTGAATTGTTGCTTTGTGTTGCATGCTTAAATCCATTTAATTCTTTTGCATCGTTCGACAATCAAAAGCTATTCATTAGCCAAATTATATCCAAGAGATTTTTCTGATATTAATCTTTTAGAACTCTCAAATCAGGTTTAGCATTTTATATGTTCAATTAGATATTAAGTTTTCAAATTTGAAGGGGTTGAGTGATATTACTCGATTGGTGGTGGAAAATAGAAAAGACAGCATATCCATTGGTTTACAAGCTTTTAACATTGGCTTTGATTTTGCCGTTTGCAACTTCCATAGTAGATAGAGCATTTTCAGTTATGAAGATTGTGAAGAATCGACTTTGCAGTAGAATGTATGATCAATGGTTAAATGACTCTATGATGACATTTATTGAAAAAGATATATTTAGTAAATTATCAAATAATTATATCATGAATTATTATCAAAAAATGAGAGACTGTATAAGTCAATTGTAAATCACATTTGAAATTTCTGGGTCCACCACTAGACCAAACAAAACAATCAATTAAAACAAGTGAAAGGGAGGATTCATTCAACACATCATGAATTTTTAATAGCATTAACTACTAACCTCTAACATTTTAAATATATGAGAGGTGTTTAAATTTGTTTAAACAACAATAAGTTTATATACTCCTTAAGCATGGGGAGGTTATGCTCCTCGTTGTAGTTGTACATCACCCTCACCATCCTAGCACTATTCAAGCAAGCCGTCACAAAATCTTGAGAGAATGTTGAGGTCGATGAACTGATGCATTCCTTGTTGAGCTCCTCCCACTCTTCATCTATCATTTGCATCACTTTTTCCTTTGCAACTTCTAATGACCAATGTGGGTTCTCCTTCATCATGCAAATCAACAACGAGCCATCCCTCCCAATTTGTTTTTCGTCCTAATTATCATACACGATAAATTCATTATCCTTTTGCTAGTATAGAATCATAAAAATTAAAAAAAATATATCTACCTTTGCACTTCCCAAGTCATCCCAAAGTCGAAGAATTCTCGAAGGACAAGATATAAGACTCGGCAGATCTTCACAGAGATCATTCGTCGTGCGATGTCCTAATAGAAAATACATGTGCATTAAGGTTGCAGGAACACCACAAGTAATTGTGGCAATCTTCATGTAGTCATCCATTGTCGGGACTTGGTCTTTCGACAACAATTTTGCTTCCACTAAAAATGCATTACTTAATTGTATCCACTACAAAACAAAGTCAATTTTTAACCAAATTTCAATGATAATAAAAACACTAAAACATATTTTACAAAAAGAACAACAATTCATACTGATTTCTTTAGATATTCGATTGGATTCCATCCATGTTCCTTGAGCACAATTTCGGTAATCTCATTGATAGTGCTATTTAATTCCTTGAAGCATACCCTCATGTAGTTGGGAAGTGAATCCATTGAAGAGTGATCCCATCTGCAATGGTCATAAAAGTCATTAACAATTAACTGATCACTCTAAAAAAAAATTTGATCCTATGAGTTGGTGAAATAAACGTGACTAAATACCTTTCAATGGCCTGTACAAAGAGATGGAGATCGTCGATCGATCCTTCCACGTCAAAAATATCGTCAAGAAGATAAACAAATGCGATGATCTTCGAGAGAACAACCCTATAACTTGAAAATTTAGGGTTTGGTAGACATGTCATTGTCCAAGTGAACCACTTCAAGGATTGATCCCGAGCAAACCCTAGCTCTTGGCCCAATCCTGACTTCTTCCACCATCTATATACATATACAAATATAATCAATCAACAATAAATCAATCAAATAATAATTAGGATTTTAAAAAGAAACCAAATCAAGGTTGAACAACTTTTTCATCTACTAATTAGTTCAATTAACAAGTTTGAACATCACAAATAATTAAACTTAGCTTGGCTCATTTGTAGCCCTAATTAACAAAAATTAGGCAAAACTAAAACTATACCTTGTGACTTGTTTTAGTTCCTTTTGATGCAGTGACTGGAGCATGGTGAAATCCATCTCCCCCAATTCACGAACATGCAAATTGTGATAGAAGTTGTCACTATCAAGATATTTCCTGGCTTGGAATCTCTGCAAGGTCATATGAGATGGAGTCTCCAGCACATGTTCAATAGTTACTGCAAACTCTGGCCCCAAAGATGCCATGTAGGACCTGAGGTGATGGCTACTGAATTCATTGGCCCTGTAGAGTATTAATTCCCCACCAGTATTCAAATTCGACGCTTCAAATAGATTCATCAGCCCATCCATCTCCTTGCTGAGAGACGCCATGAACTCTCCTCTACCATCATGGAACCTGCGCAGCACATCTAAAGAGATAGAAGGAATTGGTTTAATTAAACCCATTTCATTTCATTTCATCATGCAATACAACGTCGACAACTACAAGCATAAACCTCAGTTACCTGTCGAAACAGGGTATCGAGCTTGTCTCAGTAACCGGAACAAAAGGGCCACTTCCGCAATGCTGCTGGCTTCGCCATTGGAGATGGGGAGTCGCTGGTCGTATAAAGAATGCATCTCGGCTTGAATCTCTTCTTCGAAATGGTAGTCGATGGCGAGCTTTTGAAGGGAGTCTATGAACAGCAAGGTCTCCTTGGCTCCTCTTGTCTGGTCGTCAAACATCCTCCTCACTTGGCTCAACCGGTCGCTGTGTCTCAGGCACAAACTCTCCTGCATGCATGCATGCACAGAATTAAACAAGCAGGCCATGAACCAACTAATTAATATGAGAATAGCTAAGAGTAGTGGCCACTCACTTGATCTTCAAAGATGTCGGACTTCATGATTCGTTGTTTCTGCAACTGATGAAGCCGCGGCGGCATGGCAATGTGAGTACTGCTAGGGCTATTGGTGGTGTTGGTGTGGAGAGAAGCCATAAACTTGGGGTAGAAGGAAGAGGAGCACTGCGCCAGCATCTTGCTCTGTCGGACTGGATTACTAATCGTATAAAATCTGTGTGTTTGATAAGCAGAGGCGGACCCTATTTATAGAGTGCAGTACTGGAACCCTGGCCAGTTTCTCGACGTGATTGTGCATCTGTACCAATGTAGCCGAGTTGATACATCATACATAGTTATCTCATTTTACCTCGCTGTGGGACCGATGTTCCGGGCGAGCAAAATCATTTTTTACTTCCTGCACCGATGGAGATGGCGACCTGCGGACACTGCCAGCTTGAGAATGGACTAGTTAACCTGCACAGTTTAAGTATGCCAATAAATTTTGATGACTGGATTGGTCCAATTATAATGGTCAATTTGGTAAGCCAATTTGGTTGGATGATCCGGTCAAACTAATTGATCAATAATGTTGCGGCAATTTGATTGATTTAAACGAGTATGTTAATTTGAATACTTGAATTCGGATGAATCCGCGTGTGCCTTTGGATCACGTGAAATCTGCATTTAAATTTCGACAAATTCACTAAAAAGTGCATACTATTTTAGTATTTTTCAAAGTACGTATCATTTTAAATCCATTTTCTATTCTATACCAATTTAAATTTCTCTATCATTTTTTTTCTCTATTCTCTTTTCCCTCACCTCTCTCTTCTATGCAAGCAGTGCCTTCATACATGCATAACATAGGTTTGATATGCAAATCATATCAGACCCACGACATTAAAGGTTTATTTAATTTTTTGATAACATTTTAATACATTTAGAGAAGTCAAAATAAACTATGAATAACATATTCAAATTTCTTATAATCTTAGAAATCCACATGAACTGAAATAGGTGCAATCAAAGATATCTAAGTTCAACATTAGATTTCAATTAAAACTCACTAATGGACCTATAAATCTCATATTGTATCAATTTCTATATCTATGGATTTCTGATATTGTAAGGAGTTCAAATATACTATCCATTATTTATTTTGCCTTCTCTGAGGTGTTGAAATGTAATAAAAAAGAATTGATAAAAATCTCCACGTTGGTCCTAATATGTATCGAATCAAGCCCAACATGAAGATTTTTAGCAATTCTTCCTTAATACATTTTAACACCTCAGAGAAGTCAAAATAAATAATGGATAATATATTTGAACTACTTGCAATCTTAAAATCCATAGGAACTAAAATGAGTGCAATCAGAGCTTTTTAAGTTCATCAGTAGATTTCGGTTAAAACTTACTGATAAACGTAAAGACCTCAGATTGTACCCATTTCAATTCATGTGAATTTCTGAGATTGCAAGGAATTTAAATATTCTATCCATTGTATATTTCGACTTCTCAAAGGTATTAAAATATAATAAAGAAGAATTAACAAAAATCTCCACATTGGGCATGATATGATACATATCATGCCTAACAACTTAATAAAATATGATATCTTAGCTTAATCATGTTAATTATTATGTGAAAATATGAACTCTGCACTATAAACTTGAATGAATTCTCTTGTGCTACCATGCATTTACGATCATAGTTAGTCTTCATGACAATGATATAGTATTGGTGGACCATCGACGACTTGTCTTCTTCCTAATTTGAGAGGTCAGTTATAAAAAATTTAGCTTTGGAACTCATTAGTATTGAGCCGACCTCACCTACTATGAATTATTTAGAGATGGAGGTGAGGAGCCCATTTATAAAGTACAGTAGAACTATGGTAGGTTTCTTCACAAGGATCAATTTTTCTTATGTAGTTCATTTCCTTGAAGTTTAAATAGCTTTTTATCGAATCCAGTAGATAAGTTTTTAAAATATCCAAATCACGTATCATAATTTTAAATTTACCAAATTACGTGCCTATTTCCCATTTTACCCTCATCCTTAAATCAATTCGACTGAAAAATAAATCAGTTGAATCGATTTCATTAATTTTATTTGAAAAATCCATCACTCGATTTCGATCAAAATTGGCTGATGGAACTAGAGACCTCGGAATGATATGAAATCAATTTCTATGTGTTTGTCTAGATCTCCTAATTGTCAAAAAAGTTATCAAACATTAATTTAAACCAATATATTGAGAGCAGTGATTTTTTGAACATAAATTAGTTTTTCGGATACATTCATGTTAAAAAAATCACTACTCTAAATATATTATGTCAAATTGATATTTGATAGTATTTTTACAATCAGGAGAACTAGACGAACAAATAGAAACTGGTTTTATGTCGTTTCAAGGTCTTAGTTCCATTAGCCAATTTCGACCGAAATCGGTTGATGGACCTAGAGACCTTGAAATGACATAAAACCAGTCTTTATGTGTTCATTTAGTTCTCATGATTATAAAAAAACTCTCAAATATCAATTTGACACAATATATTGAGAGTCATGTTTTTTTTTTGAAACTATGGCCAATGAACTTAAATAAAATCAATGTAGGTTCATTCGATCAAAATCGATTGATGTACCTAGAGAACTCGGAATGAAGTAAAACCATATACTATGAGTTCTTCTAGTTTTTATGATTATATCAATTCTCTTAAACATCTATTTGACCCAATATATTAAGAGCAGTGATTTTTTGAACATGAATTAATTTTTTAAATATATTTATATTTAAAAAATCACTGCTCTTAATATATTGGGTCAAATTAATGTTTGATAGTATTTTTATAATCAGGAGAACTAGACAAACAGATAGAAATTGGTTTCATATCATTTCGAGGTCTCTAAGTCCATCAGCCGATTTCGGCCAAAATTGATTGATGGACATAGAGATCTCGAAATGATATGAAACCAGTTTCTATGTGTTTGTCTAGTTCTCCTGATTAACAAAATACTATCAAATATTAATTTAACTGAATATATTGAGAGCAGTAATTTTATAAATATTAATTAATTTTTTGAATACATTCATATTTAAAAAAATCACTGCTCTCAATATATTGGGTCAAATTAATATTTGATAATATTTTTATAATTAGGAGAATTAGATGAATACATAGAAACTAATTTCATATCATTCTGAGGTCTCTAGCTCCATTAGCCAATTTTGATCGAAACTGGTTGATGGATTTTTCAATTGATTCAACTGATTTATTTTTCTAGTCGAATTGATTTGAGGATGAGGATAAAACAAAAAATAGATACATGATTTGATAATTTTAAAATTGTGATATATAATTCAAGTATTTTAAAAATTCATCTACTGGATTGATGAAAAATTGAAATTTAAATGCCCCCCACTTAGAAGATCATTACTTAAAGACATGCCAATATGAGTAAAAGGGGATCATCATTTATATGCTCCATCAACTATCTATAAAACTTTGTTAATTTTGGTCGAAAGGAACTCCCCATTGACTATATAAGTTTTGTTTGTGTTTTGCCTACATGTGAATAGAATGTCTTATTTCATTATTGGCATGCCTAATTTTAGTTTGCATGTGCAAGTTTCTCTAGCTCATGTGATAAGCTAGAGACATACATGGTTTTATTCTACTTATAATATTTGCCCATGCATGTTTTTATTCTACTTATATTAAAATCAGATAATGCAAGCTTTAAATTTAATGGAATTGTCTCATTAAATAACACATCAAGGATGCGTATCTTCAGCATAATTATCTAACTTATTTAGTATTAATATGAAAAAGTAGGAGCTTAAAACTCTAACACTAGAAATACCAATATCCCAAATAACTTCTATTACATTAATAAACAATAAGAGAATTATTTTCCCCTAGTTGTTTACAAATTTAAGCATACTTTTAAATAAATAAAAAACCTACGCAAATCCTTTCTATATTTTCCATTATCAAATAAATAGTAATTATAGTTGATCTGCATTGTAATCTGACAAAGTTTTGCCATGGTGAATGACCTACTTAATTATGCTTTTGCTCACCTCAGTTAATGAAACTATGTTTATTTTTATATTTTATGTTTCTTTTTTGTATCTTTTTTTAATTAATTAATTTAATTTGGTAATCTATGCACAACGCTTAAGCTATGTTTGCTCCCCTTGTTGTGAGACAGAGACCACTTTCTTTCATCCGAAGCTTAGATCATTTACCAAATAGATAAGGAATGGATGTGTCTGCCTTCATGGCTTGTACCCGAGTATGAAGAAGGGTTCAAAAATTTCTTGCACAAGCTAGGAACTATGCCAAAACACGTGAAATAATCTTATGTCCTTGCAAGTGTTGTAAAAATAAGAAGTATATGAAATTTGACCAAGTGTACGAGTATTTAATTATTAAGGGAATAGATCCTTCTTACACTAGTTGGGTCTTCCATGGTGAAAGTTATACCTCACAATTTCAAGACAAAGGTAGTTCCGGAGGAGTTCAAGTAGAGGATGATAAAAGTAGAGAGGAACATTACTTATATAGGAATGTCTTTGTTACAGAAGAAGAGGTTGGACACACTATATCTGAGGCAAAAGATTATGAAATGGCTGATTTATTAGAAGATGCAAAAACTCCTCTCTTACCTGGTTGTACAACTTACACAAAGTTGTCAGCAACCATCACATTACACAATTACAAGTCTACTAATGGTCACACTTATAATAGTTTCAATGAGAGTCTTAAGATCTTAGGTGGTATGCTTCCAGAAAAAAACACACTTCTAGAAACTGTTTATTCAATGAGAAAGATATTAAAACAATTTGATTTAGGATATGAAAAGATTAATGCTTGCACAAATGATTGTTGTCTATTTAGAAAGGAGTTTAAAAATTTGGACTCATGTCCAAAGTGTGGTTCCTCAAGATGGAAGGTGGACAAAATAACCACCAAAGTTCGTAAAGGAGTTCCTGAAAAGGTACTATGGTCTATGGTATTTTCCCGTGATACCAAGATTAAAATGGATGTTTACAATAGAAAAAAAGGCTGAAGACTTATTTGGCACTCCAACCACAAAAGTCAAGATCATTTGATGCGTCATCCAGTTGATTCAGTAGCTTGGGATACAAAAAATCATACATGGCCGACTTTGGCATTAGATCCTAGAAATCTCTGACTTGGTCTTGCTACAGATGGATTCAACCCTTTTGGTGACCTTAGTTCTAAATATAGTTGTTGGCCGGTTATTTTGGTAAATTACAACCTTTCTCCATTGATGTGTATGGTGAAGAAAAATCTTATGCTAACATTACTGATTCCAGGCCCAAAACAACCTAGAAATGATATAGATGTCTACTTGGAACCCTTTGTGGAGGATTTGAAAGAGCTGTGGGACACAGGTGTAGAGGCTTATGATGCATTTAGCAAGTCAATGTTCAATCTGAAGGCCATTTTGATGTGGACAATCAATGATTTTCCTGCTCATGGAAATCTAGCTGGATGTGGCACAAAAGGAAAAGTTGATTGCCCAATATGTGGTGAAGACATATGTTCAATGTGGCTTAAGTACAGTGGCAAGTTTGCATACTTGGGTCACAGGAGATTTCTTGCTCCTAATCATCCATTTCGTTAAAAAAAGAAGTGATTTAATGTGAAAAAAGAGACAAAAGGGAAACCTATACCTTTGACTGGGTTACAAATTCTCAATGTAGTGAAAGATATTGAAAATGATTGGGGCAAAAAATAAAGGGTGAGACTATCAATACTTGTGAGAAAAAGAGAAAGATGCTGGAGAGTTCAAAAAGAGTATAAATATCAGTTCAAATGTGGAAGAAAAAGTCAATTTTTTTCGATTTGTCATACTGGAGTGTAAGTTATTTAACTCTCTATTTAATAGTTTTTAATAATTTTTTATATTCCTGAACTAATACTATGAAATGTATTGATGATTACTTACAGGGGCTTCTGTTACGTCATAATTTAGATGTGATGCATGTTGAAAAGAATTTTTGTGAGAATATCATACCTACATTGAAACATGAAGAAAAAAAATATCCAAAGATGTTGTTAATGCTCGCAAAGATTTGATGCACTTAAAAATTAGAGAAAAATTACATCCTCAACAAAAAGGGGAAAACATGTATCACTTACCTACTTCACCTTACAGATTACCTAAAAAAGAAATGGATGTATTTTGCTCTAAGTTGAAGAAAATAAAGTTACCTGATGGCTATAGCTCAAATATTGGTAATTATGTTTCTTCAGAAGAGTGTAAACTTATTGGGCTGAAATCTCATGATTGTCATGTTCTAATGTAACAATTGCTATCAGTTGCATTGAGAAATCTTTTACTGAAAGGTCCACACAATACTATATTTCTGTTGTGTGCATTTTACAATGAATTATGTCAAAGAGTGTTAGACAGAAACCGTTTAGAACAACTCGAGGAGAATATTGTTGAAACTCTATGTATGTTGGAAAGATATTTTCCACCGGCTTTTTTTACCATTTCGGTTCATTTGACAATTCATTTAGCTAGAGAAGCTCGCTTGTGTGGACCAATCCAATTCTGCTGGATGTATCCATTTGAAAGGTAATAAATATTATACAACAAATTGGATTTTGTTATCAACACTTCTTTTATCTAATTTATTTTTTATTTAGATTTATGAAAATGGTAAAAGGTTATGTGAAGAATCGAGCAAGGCCAGAGGGTTGCATAGCAGAGTGTTACCTCACAGAAGAAAGAATGCAATTCTGTAGTGCTTTTATTAATAAAGCTGCTAGTATTAGTGTCCATTCTAATCAGAATGCAGATTTGGAGAATGGATTAGTGGAAGGTCGCCCAATTTCCCAAGGAAAAGTCAAGATTTTAGAAGAACTCTGCACTATAAACTTGAATGAATTCTCTTGTGCTACCATGCATTTACAATCATCGATGAATTGTTGATACTGTCAAAAGTAAAGTTTAGTCTTCATGACAATGATATAGTATTGGTGTACCATCGACGACTTGTCTTCTTCATAATTTGAGAGGTCGGTTATAAAAAATTTGAATTTGGAACTCATTAGCATTAAGCCGACCTCACCTACTATGAATTTGTTGGTTGCTACTCGGAAAACCTAATGGTTCCACTGGACAAAAATTTTGTACAAAGGTCTAAACCTTTTCCTAGCTACCATGTGTTCTTTTAAATTAAACTTGGATCGCCTGCGGAACTTAACACGTTTGATCCTAAGTTTAATTTATTTGTTCTTTTAGGTTTAGACTTGGATCTCCTGCGGAATTTAACACGTTTGATCCAAATCACCTAGGTTATTAATTCCATTAAATATAAATTTCCAAAATTGGCTTCCAGGACTGCATGGCGAGGCACATGGCCTTCTTGGATATGGGAACAATCACCACCGCCTAGACAAAGCCTTTTAAGGAAAGCTAATATTTAATTTCCTTAAATAACTTTAGGTCAACCAAAAAGAACAATCAAATCACAAGGAAAAGAAAACAAAAGAACACAACATCGAAAACTAATTCGAAATACTAGAATTACATGCCTCTTGTATTTGGTATTTTTACATGGAGATATAACTAACATGATGCGGAAAACAATATTAGTTATACCTTACTTAGTAGATAATGACCTCTTGATCTTCTACCGTATTCCTCTTCTAATCTCGGACGTTGTGTGGGCAACGATCTTCCGAGACGAGGACCACCTAGCACCTTCTTCTCCTTCCTTCAAGTTTCGGCCAAGCACAAAGCTTCCAAAGGATGAAGATCTTTTTCCACCAACCAAGCTCCAAGGGATGCAAGCTTTCTCTCCTTCTTCTCCAAGCTAAAATCCGACCACCACTTGATCTCCAAGGAGGATGCGAGGTTCGGCCACAAAGATGGAGAGAAGAGAAAGGGAAGAGGCCGGCCACACCAAGGAAGAAAAGAGGGAAAAAATAATAGAGGTTGTTCACCTTAATATCCTAGTCCGGGCATCTAGAACCTTTATGGGTGCCTAGACCCGCTCGGGGCACTTGGTTCCAATAGGGCCCCCCGGATCAAATAAGAGTGTCCAGTTCCAATATGGGCGCCAGGATCTGTCACGTTTGGGTGGCTGCCTTTGACTTGTGTCTATCATTCTGTAGTCTTACTTCCAACTCTAGGTTCCTACAAGACAAGCATTCATATACAAACTAGCAACCTAGCATAATCCTATAAGTTTACCTGATGTACTAGACTTACCTTTTTCTTGGAGGTCACTCCTACAAGACTTTACCAGCTAAGAGTCACTCTCTTTGGATTAAGTTGCATTCCTGTAAGTCTATCCGACCTACTAGGATTCATTCTTGGACTTCCTCCAAGACTTTACCACCTATGTCTCACCACTTAGGATTTCCCTTTGTCAAGTATCTAGTCACCTTGACGTTCTTGGACTTACTAGTCACTTGGAAGACTACTCATGCCTGCCAAACATCTAGTCATCTTGACCTACTTGGACTTTTGCCTAACATCTAGTTCTCACTAACCTGCTAGGGCTTTTCTTTACCTAACCTCTAGTTAAGAATTTCCCTTTTCTAACCTCTAGTTAGGATTTTCCATTTCTAGTCATCCTGTCAACCTTTGACCTAACTGGATTTCACTTTGCTAGTCATCTGATCAACCATTGACCTAATTAGACTTTTTTTTGCTAGTCATCTAGTCATCCCTAACATGACTAGACTTCTCGCTTCCAAGCATTAAGTCTTGTTTGGATTAACTCTTGGCTAAATTGACTAGACATTGGTATATTGTCAAACATTAAAACTCTGGAAGCTGATTGCACCAACAATCTCCCTCTTTTTGATATTTGACAATTTTCTTAAGAGTCAATTTAGTTCTCACAATCTCCATCTAGTTCTCACTAACCTGCTTGGGCTTGGATCTTAAGGGGTTTTTTGCCAAATTGAGAGTTACTAGATTTTTCTAACTTAAGGTTCACTCTCTCCCTTTGAGATTCAACAAAAATCATAGAAAATTTCCTAAGGATCACCTTAGGCACTGCACTAATAATAATTTACAAAAAGTTTTCAAAAATATTTCCAAATATCTCGAATTAGGTTTATGGAAATTTTTGAAAGACACATATGTAAGTATCTCGGGATAGTTTTGATGTGATCAACCAAGTTAAGTTAGGTCCTACGAATTTGATATCTTATGTCTAAGTGTATAAAGACTTAGTAACACAAGAAGTCGAGTGGAAGACGTAGCGAGAGAGAAGGATAATATGAGAAAAGAGTCGATAGGCTTAGTGCATTTGAGGGATGAGGAGCTGTAAAAGAGTACACTGGTGGATGAGAAGAACGTGCAGGAGCATCTGAGAGACAAGAAGCCTAGGAGGAAGCCTGCTTAAGGAAAAAGTCAGAGTTGAGTTCAGGTGAGCTCAGCTCTGGATGACTGGAGCATCACCAAAGTTGGCAGAGCGAAGAATGGTTAACAATGGAATTCAACTATTTTTCGATGAATAGTGCTTGAGACACCTCGGATTGGACTAGAGTCGCCTCTAATGAAAAGTGCAGAAGGCGCTCCAATGGACTGGAGGCACCTCATATGAGCAGTAGCTGAGGCACCTTCAGCTTGTTGGTTGCTACTCGGAATACCGTCCTAGTTCCCTTGTACAAAAATTTATGCAAGTATAGAACTATCCTAGCTACCCATATGCTCTACTGAAGTTAAATTTGGATTGCAAATGATGCTTAATATTATTAATCCAAATTGTCCTTCAAAATTTAAACTTGGATTGGAAATGATACTTAACATTTTTACTCCAAGTTTAACCGATGTGATCTGTTAGGACCAAAAGTAGCTAGAGGGGGGGGGGGGGTGAATAGCTCGTCGCGTGCTCGTTGCTCGGTGTTGCTTGTTTCTTCAAGAATGCGCAGCGGAAAATACATAAACAAACACAAACACGCTAACACTAGGAGTTTACTTGGTATCCACCTCCAACGGAGATGACTAATCCAAGGATCCACACCACGCACGCACCCTCCACTATGAAAACACTCCTTTTCGGTAACTACCGAGGGCGGAGAAGCCCTACAAGACTCTCAGTACAAGAAGAAGAAAGGGTAGTAAAGAATAAGCAAAAGCTTACAAGAAATGCAGTAAAAACCCTAGCTTCTTCTTCTTCTCGTTGCAACTTGCCTCTTGACTTGGATGAACCTCCAAGAACCTTCAAGAACTGGCGGTGAGGAGCTTAGAGAGTGCTGGGGAGGAGCTGTGTTGAATCTGGAATGAATCGGTGAAGTTCTGCTGAAGAAATCGCACGCCAACAGCTATAAACGACGCCAACGGTCGAATCCCAATCGATTGGATTGCTCCCAATCGATTGGGGAGGCTTTGGATCGATCCACGGATCGATCCAGAGCGCCTCTGTGCTCTGGAAAAACTTCTGGATCGATCCACGGATCGATCCAGCACTTATCGCGCGAAGCAGCAGCGTCCCAATCGATCCACTGATCGATTGGGACCTCTGGATCGATCCACGGATCGATCCAGAGAGGTTCTGTTCGTGGGGACTCACCGGATCGATCGGTGGATCGATCCAGATCTTCTGGATCGATCCACTGATCGATCCAAACCTGCTGGATCAATCCACGGATCAATCCAAACCTGCTGGATCAATCCACGGATCAATCCAAACCTGCTGGATCAATCCACGGATCAATCCAAACCTTGGTTTTTGCCCAAAACCAAGCCCAAAGCCCCCTAAACCAACATCTAGTCAACCATGACTTGTTGGTACATAAGACCTAGCATCCGGTCACCCTTGGCCAGCTAGGACTCTCTCACCAAGTGTCTGGTCAATCCCTTTGACCCACTTGGACTTTTCTCTTCTTGCCAAGTATCCGGTCACTCCCTAAGACCTACTTGGACTTTTCTTCCTCGTGCCAAGTATCCGGTCAATCCCTTTGACCTACTTGGACTCTCACCAGATGTCTGGTCAACCTTGACCCATCTGGATTTCTCTTGCCTGGCTTCACTCACCAGGACTTTCCCAATTGCCTAGATTCACTCACTAGGTCTTTCACCTGGCTTCACTCACCAGGATTTTTTTCCTGCCTAGCTTCACTCACTAGGACTTCCCAATTGCCTAGCTTCACTCACTAGGTCTTTCACCTGGCTTCACTCACCAGGATTTTCCTCTTGCCTAACATCCCAGTTAGGACTTCCCAGTCAAGTATCCGGTCATCTTTGACCTACTTGACTCTTCTTCAATCAATATCTTATTGTCAAACATCTAAACCCAAACCAAGACTCAGCTTGGTCAACCAGGTCAACCTTGACCTGAGGGATGTTGCACCAACAATCTCCCCCTTTTTGATGTTTGACAATACCACAATAACACTTACAATGCCATATGTAAGTTAGGCTAATCTCATAGCCTCATTCTTCATGCCACTAGGTAATGAAAGCATAAGTTAAGCTTTTCATTCTCCCCCTAAGAGGGAAAACTCCCTCTTAGATAATGAAAGCCTAACTTACTCCCTTTCACACGTCCTTTCATTCTCCCCCTATTGGCACACATCAACCTATGCCCCCTCTTTGGGCACACTTCAACAAATCCATTTGTTGAAAACTCTCCCCCTGAAGAGTTGCTCATCATTGGTTACAACTTCACTCGTTGAACCAACATGATAATGAAGGTCTCATACCCTTCATTTATCCTTAACTTCTTCCTCAATGTAGACAAATACCCAACCTTGAGCATTTTCTAACATCTTGAGTTCCCACTTGAAATAATGAGGATATCCACTCCCCATTTCAAGTTCAAAAGCTCGTCCATGAGCATTTTCTTTAAAGAAGGTTAACCACCTTCCAAGGTTCATGAAAAATAATTTTCATGTCTTTAAAGAGTCCCTCCCCCTAAAGACATGGTGGTAACTTCTGTCATTGCACCAACAATGACTTGGAATCCCTAAACCTTTAGGAAACCCAGATTTAGAAGTTTTGAGGTTCAAATGTTCAAAATTTGAAACAAACCTCAACCTAAACTTCAATGAAGTCTTCCTTAACCATTCCATCCTTGTTTTCAACACGAAAATACCCTTTTTATGTATACAAATGTATTTTAAGGGTTTGGAATGGTTACATAGACTAACCATGGTTCAAAGATGCTGAAGTCAGGCCTTCCCAGCCAAAATCAGCAACTTGGATCGATTGGAGTTGGGATCCAATCGATTGAACCAACGAATCGATCCAGCGATCGATTCGGTATGTGGATCGATCCACTGATCGATCCAGCGAGCTTCTGCTCGCGAGATTTACCCGAATCGATCCACGGATCGATTCAGAACTCAATCGATCCATGGATCGATCGGAGTTCGATAGTTGCTGAAATTCCATTTCGGTCAACGAAACCCTAGAAAATTCTACAAAATCCAAAAATCATGAAATTTCGTGTAGACATTATTTAGGGCATACTTAATCATGGAAAAATAGCTTTCTATGAAAATACCTTATATTTTCAAAGATTGACACAAACTTGAAAACTTGCAAAAATTTAGCGTTTTCTTCAAGTTTGTGTCTAACTATTCAATGGTGATTACTATCAAAAGATAGCCTTCACCAAGGTTTTCCAAAAACATTTTAAAAACATTTTCAAAACCAATATCCCATCATGTTCCTTGGGCATAATGCACATGACTTGTACATTAGCTTTCCCAATGATGGGAAAACACATAACTATGTGTTTTGATGAACTTAAAACTCAAAAGAATGCACTAAATCAACATCTTGAGTTTTGTTCATCATCCTAACATCTCACTTGTATCTAATGTGCACTGAAACACATACAAGTCATCTTATAGGTCTTTGTGAGATGTAAGATTTTGGTTTTGCCCTATTCTAGGGATCATGCATATCTATCTAGGCATTTTGAGAGGTAGACATCCACAAAGGATGTTAATTGTTAATTCACATGTTAAACAAATGTCACTTGTTTATTCCACTTGTTGTAAACAAATGCCACTTGTTTAACTAATGCCATATGTCCTTAATTTTTAAGGAAATAAACATAATGCATGATAATGTTATGGCATACATCAAAATAAAATAGCTTTCAAAAGAAAGATTCCTATAACTACATGATGTATGTATGGCATGACATGGTATTTTTGTATTTTTCATGATAAGTCATGAATGCAAAATACAAATAAGATAAAATATGATATCATGGCATATTATGAGCAAACAATCATGGCAAGGTTTAGCATAAATAAAATATACCTAGATTACCTATCTAAGTATCGTTAATCTTAGCTAATCCTAAAACTTAAACCCTAGATTGCCCAAAGTGCTTCAAGAGAGTGCCAAAACCTAAATGGGCATTTCTAATTCTCTTGATTAATTTATGCCAATTGAAATTAAGCTTATCCTCAAATGTTGGCATATTCCATTTTTCCTCAAGAGTAATCACATAAATCAAGGCCCGGAGTGCCTTAAAATTTATAAGAGAATACCAAAATCCCAACTTGGGATTTCTAGTTTTCCCAATTTATGCCTTTTAAGATAAAATCAATTTTCCACCATTAGGCACATTTTACTCTTTCAAGGAGTAAATAATAATTCCATTTCATTTTCAAAGGTTAACAAAAACCTTGAAAATGCTCCTTGAGTGTCAATTTCCTCAAAGTTGGGTTAACTACCCTTCTAATCAGAGTTGACACTCTCTAACCCATCTATGGGGTAGAGAAGATGCTCCTAGGAACCCAACACCTATTGGTGCTCCTTGGATGCTCTAGGTACTCACTAGGGATAACTTCCCTAGATACCTTCCTAGTAACCTTGTTGAGCTTCTTAGAAGCCTTGGTCACATTTTCTAGGTCAACTCTAGGGATAGCCTCTCTTGTGACCTTGTTAGTGACTTTCTTAGACTTCTTAGAAGTCTTAGTCACTTTGGTTGCAAAGATACTTCTAGGGATATTGTAACGCCCGCCCTTCTTACCCAACCCAAAGGCGGCGCTACGTTCTTATACTACTTACGTACATGTTTTAGTTATAACAGCGGAAGAATAAAAAAAATTTAAACCATTCATTTTATTTAAATAAGCATGATATCACAGATTAAATATGCATATATTGATTCTATAACTAATCATATTAATCCGTCCGGATCGTTCTTGCCGAGCCACCACCACACACATCACTATTTGCTCCTCCTGTTGCTCCTCTAGCTCATCCAGCTTCTTTATCTGCGGTACAAGGAAAGTAAGCTGTGAGCACTCATGGCTCAGTAAGTTCCTTTCCTACTCACTAAAACCGAAAATCATCGTATATTAACATCATGCGTAATATCATAAGCATACAACATACAAAGGTATCATATTCATATCATCATGGCATCATATCAAATCATTAGCTAATTCAAGCACATATGCAGGCAATGCATCATGAATTTGAAAACTTATACTTGTAAATACTTGAAAGTAATATCATCATCATTGGGGATCCCGGTTTGTACCACATACATCATACGTAGGTCCAAGGTAGCAAGTCTTGAACCCTACCATACATACATACTAGGCCCGAGTCTTACTCCATCGACCTAGGGCATCAGAAGCCCATTACTGACGAGGCCCGAGTCTTATTCCATCGACCCCGGGGCGTTTACAGAGCCCACCCTTGGTACAAACCATACAAAGTAATTTATCATGCATAACTATCATATCATATCCCTAACAATCTTTCATGCATTTCATTTTTCATTCTTCTCATTATGTATAGCATTTCATACGCTATCACATATCATGGCATTCACATAATTTCATTCTTCTCATTATGTATAGCATTTCATATGCTATCACATATCATGGCATTTACATATATTTCATTCTTCTCATTATGTATAGCATTTCATATGCTATCACATATCATGGCATTCACATAATTTCATTCTTCTCATTATGTATAGCATTTCATATGCTATCACATATCATGGCATTTACATATATTTCATTCTTCTCATTATGTATAGCATTTCATATGCTATCACATATCATGGCATTTACATAAATTTCATTCTTCTTATTATGTATAGCATTTCATATGCTATCACATATCATGGCATTTACATAAATTTCATTGCATAACATTTCCTAGGTCTCTTTCTTTCCCTTTTTTTTTTTCTTTTATTTCTTTCACATGGCCGAAACCTACCATTCTTTAGCTAGGTTCTTAAGTAGTCTAAAGCATGAAAACCTAAGTGAGTTTCATGGTAAAATTTACTAAGAAACAAACATATAAATTTAATTCATGAACAACTTGGCCGAAACATACAAATCTTTTAACATCTTTATATTCTACCTCATGAGCATGTTTATTTAAATTTAAGGGTATTCCTAACCCTAAACCCCTTCTTGGCCGAAACATATGGGTGGGTTTCCTTTTAGTTCAAACATCTTCTAAGCAAGACAACTAATTACATGGTCCCTAACATTTCATAGGAAGAACCTTGTACTAGTTGAGTAAAACAATGAATTTCTCTAGCCTCTTAAAAATATTTTTGGCCAAAATTCTAGGGTTAAGTGCTCCTCTTATCAAGCATCATATAGGTATGAAAACATGAAGAAGAATCCTTTTCCATGGCATAGAAAATCTATCATTTAGTGAAGACTAGTTAAACATCACTAGATTTCGAAAGCTCTTCTTAACCGAATTTTCTCATACTTGTTTCTAGGTTTTAAAATCCTCATAAAATCATAAAAACATGTAAAAAGCCTTGTACCACAGGTGAGGGGAAGCTTACCTTCTTCGCTTAAGTTTCCTAGAATTGAGAACTTGCTTGGACCTTTCTTCTTGCTTGTTAGGTTCGGCACCAATGGAGGGAAAGGAGTGGCTAGGTCTTTTGGTGGAGAGGGGAGGAAGAAGAAGCTTCTTCCTCTTGTGTTGCTCGGCAACAACAAGGAAGAAAGAAGAGGGAGGGAGTGAGGAGGAAGAGGAGCTTCCTTCCTCTTGTGTTGCTTGGCAACAAGAAGAAGAAGAGAGGGGGATCTCGGCACAAGAGGGAGGAGGAGAGGGAGAGGAGTGGAGGATGAATTTGAAGTCACCCCTCCATGCCTATTTATACTAAAATGAGGGGAGGAAATTTGACTTGATTCATCCTCCCCATTTATTCCTCTTCTTTATGATAGGAATATTCTAGAGATATGCCTTGTGAGTTCTCTCTTAATCTCTCTCTTTTCTCTCCTTTAATAAAATTTCCTATCTCTCCTCTTACAATATCCTCTCTTATCCCACTTGGTTAATACATGCATGCATCCACAAGAGAACCAAGGTTCAAAACTTGGTTATGTATATTTTTATTTCTTTTTACTTCCTTTTTCTTTTAAGTAAAAAGAATCCTTTCTTATTCTTAACTACTTAATCCTTTCTCTCCTTATCAATAATTCTCCTATCCCCTTTGGTATCCTATACATGTTCCTTACAAGAGATCCAAGGTTCAATCTCTCTTCTAACATTTTATTTTCTTTTACATAATAATTCATATATATTATGCATTATGCATAAATATTTCATACATGTACATATTATCTCTTATTTCTTTCTTTTGTCCACATTAATTCCATACATTTTAAATCATGCTTAGATGATTATATTCTCAACTTTATTTTTCTTTCATAAAGTTTTAATCATCTAAATCCATCTTAATATTTAACATAGAGTATTTACATCCTCTTTTCATTCGTACTCCCATTACCCTTCTAGGCTTTCTAGGGGTGTTACAATCTCCCCTACTTATTGAAAGTTCGTCCCCGAACTTAGAATGACAATTTCTGCTCAGATTCCCCTAGATGTTGGTGGAGCTTCTAATCTCCCTTGGCTTATTGAGGGTCCCTCAATGGAAGTCTGCAGTTGGTGTAACCTTGCGGGACCGCCTTGATTCGAAACATACTGTGGTGCTTTAGTAGGGCAGTCTCTAGATAGATGTCCTTCTAGTCCACAGTCGTAGCATTTAATTTTGCCCTTACGACAGTCTTTTGCTTTATGACCCTCTATCCCACAGTTGTAGCACCTATTAGTGCCCGTACGACATGTCCCTGGATGTTTCTTCCCACATGTATTGCACAGAGAAAACTTGAGCTGCTTGTTGGACGGACCAATCTCAGTGTCATTCCGTCGTTTTCCCTTTTCGCCGTGGTTCCCTTTCCAGTTGGCTTTAACATTTTCCAGTTCTTCCTTCTGAGCTTGCTTCTTGTCCTTGTCTAGTGCCTTCAGGTAGTGTTCAGTATTCAGGGCACTGCTAACTAACTCTTCTGTGGTCCGTGGTCTGTTAACTCCGCCGGCCACATTAAGTGCTATCTCGGGTCTGAGCATCTTTAGCATAAGCCTGACCCTTTCTCCTTCCGTCCTAACTAATTCCGGGCATAGTCGCGCCGGTGGTTGAATCTTTTATCGCTTCTTCCACCGTTAGGTCACCTTGCCGAAATTCAGTGAATTCATCATAGTGCCTACTTGTCACCCGAGTGTGGAAGAATTCTTCGAAGAATTCCGTCTCAAAATCTGCCCAACTCATTTGATTCACTGGCCTTTTCACTTTTACTCTGTCCCACCACATTCGGGCGTCTCCTGTGAGACAGAAGGATACGCATTTGACCTTTTCATGCTCAGGCCAGTCCAATAGTTCTACCATGCTCTCCATCGTCTTAAACCAAGCTTGTGCGTCCCATGCTTCACAATTTCCAGAGAATTTCTCCGGCCTCAGTCTTTGCCACTGGATTATATACGCTTCCGGACGAACTACCGGTGCCAGATTCACTGGTGGTACCGGTGCTGCCACTGGCTCCGGTTCCACTACTGGTATGTTTGGCGTATTATTCTGATTTGGGGTAGCGGGATTCCCTTGTTGATTTATCATGGCAGCAATCATTTGTTGCTGTTCCGTAAGCTGTCGTTGTAGCTCAGTAACTACTTGTGCCCAATCAGGTGGAGGTACTGTCTCCTCCGTTCTGGCATTTCGTCTTCTAGCCATACCTGATTTCCTAAATGATAACAAGATTAGCCTAAGTTATCATTCATGCATGAATATCTTAACACATCATGTCTAGGTTTCATGCCATTTTGGGTCATCATTGAGGTATTCTTTCTTAGGTTGTCATATCACCTTTAGATTACCTTATCTTTCTTACACGTCAAGATCTAGCCGATGGTATTATCATTCTTATACTTAGATTGATACCATTTCTACTCTTTGTATTCATCAAAAAGCTTTTATTACATAACTTCTTCTCTTAAAAAGCCAGGTAGATTGCGACTACTCCTGCCATAAAGGACATGAGAGCAGTAGTCATTATCAACCCAACCTGTATCGACTTGCCCAGACCATCCTGGGGTGGATCAGGCATTATCGGAGGTTGAATCTCCGGTGCCTCTTCCGGGTCGATTATTGTCTCTTCATCCATTCCCTCGTCTTCTTCAACAGGTTCGTCCAGTTCCATCGGGTCTTCGTCTAGTTCCTCCTCGAGGTTGTTCAGTCCCCACTCGAAGTCTATTATATCGTTGGGGTTGAAACCCATTTCCATGTATTCAGCAAGGTTAAATTCATCCTCGACCATCTCAGGAAACTCGTTCTCTTCTTCATAGTATTCCATAATTTCTTCATTTTCATCTTCATAATCGTTCAAATTTCCTTCCTCGATTTCCTCGAGATCTTCCTCTCCGAACTCGCCGTGTTCCGAAGATCCCGCGGCTAAGTATTCCAGCATCTCAGGTTCATTCGCGAACTCGAGGTATTCGCCAGAATATTCCACATCCTCGGAATCATATTCGAACGGGATATAGTCCATTTCTACGAGATTTTAAAGATTCATTATTCCTCTTATGTTATAGCCTAAGGTTCTTGTATCTAGGCTACCATTCATGCATCTTAGCATATCACCTACTTATCATTATGCACCATTCTCTAGGGTATAGTTTAAGGTATCCTTCCTAGGCTACCATTCATGCATCCTAGAGTATCATACAAATATTTGCATATAAATAAATTAAGCAACTGTACTTACTTGGAGCGGCAGGAAGGAGCTTGATGTGTGTGTAGTGAGCTGGCAAAACTTCGCTCTGATACCACGCGGAAGAATAAAAAATTTAAACCATTCATTTATTTAAATAAGCATGATATCACAGATTAAATATGCATATATTGATTCTATAACTAATCATATCAATCTATCCGAATCGTTCTTTGCGAGCCACCACCACACATCATTATCCGCTCCTCCTGTTGCTCCTCTAGTTCATCCAGTTCTTTTATCTGCGGTACAAGGAAAGTAAGCTATGAGCATCATATCAAATCATTAGCTAATTCAAGCACATATGTCAGGCAATGCATCATGAATTTGAAAACTTATACTTATAAGTACTTGAAATTAATATCATCATCATTGGGGATCGGTTTGTACCACATACATCATACGTGAGGTAGCAAGTCTTGAACCCTACCATACATACATACTAGTCTTACTCCATCGACCTGGGGCATCAGAGGCATTCTGTGAGGCCCGAGTCTTATTCCATCGACCTAGGGCAACCATACAAAGTAATTTATCATGCATAACTATCATATCATATCCCTAACAATCTTTCATGCATTTCATTTTTCATTCTTCTCATTATGTATAGCATTTCATATGCTATCACATATCATGGCATTCACATAATTTCATTCTTCTCATTATGTATAGCATTTCATATGCTATCACATATCATGGCATTTACATACATTTCATTCTTCTCATTATGTATAGCATTTCATATGCTATCACATATCATGGCATTTACATAAATTTCATTCTTCTCATTATGTATAGCATAAGATATGCTATACATAATGAGAAGAATGAAATTTATGTAAATGCCATGATATGTGATAGCATATGAAATGCTATACATAATGAGAAGAATGAAATGTATGTAAATGCCATGATATGTGATAGCATATGAAATGCTATACATAATGAGAAGAATGAAATTATGTGAATGCCATGATATGTGATAATAAGACTCGGGCCTAGTATGTATGTATGGTAGGGTTCAAGACCTACCTTGAACCTGCGCATGATGTATGTGGTACAAACCGGATCCCCTATGATGATGATATTAATTTTAAGTACTTATAAGTATAAGTTTTCAAATTCATGATGCATTGCCTACATATGTGCTTGAATTATATGATGCCATGAGCCATGAGTGCTCACAGCTTACTTTCCTTGTACCGCAGATAAAAGAACTGGATGAACTAGAGGAGCAACAGGAGGAGCGGATAATGATGTGTGTGGTGGTGGCTCGGCAAAGAACGATTCGGATAGATTGATATGATTAGTTATAGAATCAATATATGCATATTTAATCTGTGATATCATGCTTATTTAAATAAAATGAATGGTTTAAATTTTTTATTCTTCCGCTGTTATAACTAAAGCATGTACGTAAGTAGTATAAAGAACGTAGCGCCGCCTTTGGGTTGGGTAAGAAGGGCGGGCGTTACAGATATCTTCCCTTGTATCTTGGACTTGACCTCTAGACTTAGGGTTTGTTCCATAGCTATATGGAACCCTATGATAACTAGGCACATCCTTTTTAGCTTTGGGTTTGTATCCCAAACCTCTATGACCATTGGATGACCTTTGTGCTCCTAGACCTAGGCTATGCTCATTTTGGCCTAATAAGATATTTTCCATCCTTCTTAGGGTCTTTTCCATTTTATCAAGTCTTGACCTCAAGACTTGATTTTCCATCACTAAGTCCTTAGTTTTTGGTTTTCCATTAAGTCCATGAGCATTTTTGTTTCTAGGCTTGTAGCTACAATCCTTAGAGTTCTTGCCTAGACTTTTACCTACATTCCTAGCCTTAGGTGTAGTAGTTTTGGCATGTAGGGCCACATGCTTTTCCTTAAAGCCCTCATGCTTCCTATTCTTATGGTAAATCGCATTAAAATGATAAAAATTAGAACTATCATGCTTTTTACCATAATGTAAAGGAATAGGCTCAATAAATGTTACCTTCTTCTTTACCTTGGAGGCTCCCCCTTGACTAATGCCTCCTTGAGCCTTGACAATCTTCTTCCCCTTGAGGCATTGACTCGGTAATGCCCTTTGATTGCAAGAGAAGCATATGATATGCTCCTTGCTCTTCTTTGTTCGGGAATGGTCTCCTCGGGCTTCTCCTTGCCCTTTTGCGCTCCTTGACCCTTCTTCTTGGCCAAGTTGGGACACTTGCTCTTGTAGTGCCCACTTTCCCTACACTCAAAACATATTATATGATTTTTATTTTTAATTGAAACATTTATACCTTCTTGTGTAGGGATGGCACTTGCTCCTCCATTTGCTATTTCTTGAATTTCGGAGGTGGCACCATCTTCTTCTTCTTCACTTGACCCGGATGTAGAAGCTTCTCCTTCTTCTTGATCCGGCGTCACCAAGGATTGCTCCCCCTCAATCCTAGAGGTGGAGGCTTCATCATCTTGAACATGAAACAAGGAGTATGCTCCCTCCTTGTTCCCTTCGTTGCATTCCCTTGAGGATGAAGCTTCTTGGATTTCCTCTTCTTCGGAGGTTGAGCATCTCTCAACTTCGGAGTCCTCCTCTTGGTCTTGCTCCAAAGAGTCACCCTCTCTGGATTCTTCATGATCTTGTACAGTGGAGGGGATCTCTTCATGAAGCTTGGCCAATTTGCTCCATAGCTCCTTTGCATCTTCAAACTCTCCAATTTTGCAAAGGATGGTGCTTGACAATAAATTGACCAAAAGCTTGGTCACTTTGTCATTGGCCTCGCACCTTTGGACTTGCTCCGGGCTCCATTTGCTTTTCTTTAGAACTTTGCCCTTTGAATTTCTTGGAGCCTTGAAGCCTTCCATTAGAGCAAACCATTGCTCTATCTCCATCATAAGAAAATTTTTGATTCTTGATTTCCAAGAATCGAAACTCGTAGAAGTGTATGGTGGAGCCACCCTTGTGTCAAATCCAAGCCCATCTTGGAATTGCATCTTGAAGTTGAGCTTGATAAAGTCTTGAACTTGAAAATTTTGCTCCAACTTCTTCACCCTCTAGCTTTTCTTGATATGCTTGACCCTTCCGGCGATGATTCCGGTGAAGAGCGGCCTCGCTCTGATACCACTTGTTAGGACCAAAAGTAGCTAGAGGGGGGGGGGTGAATAGCTCGTCGCGTGCTCGTTGCTCGGTGTTGCTTGTTTCTTCAAGAATGCGCAGCGGAAAATACATAAACAAACACAAACACGCTAACACTAGGAGTTTACTTGGTATCCACCTCCAACGGAGATGACTAATCCAAGGATCCACACCACGCACGCACCCTCCACTATGAAAACACTCCTTTTCGGTAACTACCGAGGGCGGAGAAGCCCTACAAGACTCTCAGTACAAGAAGAAAGGAAAGGGAAACAAAATATAAGCGAAAAGCTTACAAGAAATGCAGTAAAAACCCTAGCTTCTTCTTCTTCTCGTTGCAACTCACCTCTTGACTTGGATGAACCTCCAAGAACCTTCAAGAACTGGCGGTGAGGAGCTTAGAGAGGGCTGGGGAGGAGCTGTGATGAATCTGGAGAAGAAATCGCACGCCAACAGCTATAAACGACGCTAACGGTCGAATCCCAATCGATTGGATTGCTCCCAATCGATTGGGAGGCTGGATCGATCCACGGATCGATCCGGGCGCTCCGCTGGGAAAAACTTGGATCGATCCACGGATCGATCCGGCCACTCACGACGGCGTCCCAATCGATCCAGCGATCGATTGGGACCTCTGAATCGATCACGGATCGATCCAAAGAGGTTCTGTGGGGACTCACCGGATCGATCGGTGGATCGATCCGGATCTTCTGGATCGATCCACCGATCGATCAACCTCTTGGATCAATCCACGGATCAATCCAAACTGCGATCAATCCACGGATCAATCCAAACCTTGGTTTTTGCCCAAAACCAAGCCCAAAGCCCCCTAAACCAACATCTAGTCAACCATGACTTGTTGGTACATAAGACCTAGCATCCGGTCACCCTTGGCCAGCTAGGACTCTCTCACCAAGTGTCTGGTCAATCCCTTTGACCCACTTGGACTTTTCTCTTCTTGCCAAGTATCCGGTCACTCCCTAAGACCTACTTGGACTTTTCTTCCTCGTGCCAAGTATCCGGTCAATCCCTTTGACCTACTTGGACTCTCACCAGATGTCTGGTCAACCTTGACCCATCTGGATTTCTCTTGCCTGGCTTCACTCACCAGGACTTTCCCAATTGCCTAGATTCACTCACTAGGTCTTTCACCTGGCTTCACTCACCAGGATTTTTTTTCCTGCCTAGCTTCACTCACTAGGACTTCCCAATTGTCTAGCTTCACTCACTAGGTCTTTCACCTGGCTTCACTCACCAGGATTTTCCTCCTGCCTAACATCCCAGTTAGGACTTCCCAGTCAAGTATCCGGTCATCCTTGACCTACTTGACTCTTCTTCAATCAATATCTTATTGTCAAACATCTAAACCCAAACCAAGACTCAGCTTGGTCAACCAGGTCAACCTTTACCTGAGGGATGTTGCACCAACATGATCTTCCTAAGTTAAACCATATTACAGAAGTTAATCAAATATCTATTTCTATGATCGGCTTCCAGATTAAACATGGCGAGGCACTAGGCCTTCTTGGGTATGATATCATTCACCACTTCCTAGACAAAGCCTCACAAAGAAATCAGATATGGTTTAACTATAGAGACCTCAATAAAAATATAATATCGAAACATGAAATTGAACAATAAAATCGATAACAAAAATAATAACCTAGAACTGTTAACCTCTTGTGTTTGGTTTTTCAAGATCTATACAAAAGGATGAACTAGTCATGATGCGGAAACTAATAATTAGTTATACATTTTGTAGCTTATAAACCTCTTGATCTTCTATTGTATTCCTCTCATTCTCTTGGACGTCGTGTGGGCGACGGTCTTCCAAGATGAAATCCACCCAAGCTTCTTCCAAGGCTTCTAAGATCCGGCCACCAACCAACCTCCAAGGGATGCTAGACAAGAGAGCTTCCTTCTCTTCTTCTTCTCCTTCAAGCAACCGGCCACCAAGAGATCTCCACACAAGATGCCACCGGCCACCAAGAGAGAAAACAAAAGGAGAAGAGAGAAGGACAAAGGGTCGGCCACCAACATGTTAGTTAGAGCCCTAGAGCCAATCATATGATGTTTGTTGTATAGACTCATTGTATCATATTTCTATGTATATAAAGGCATTTGTTATGGTTATTATACTTACTTGTATTGGTGCCAAATAACTAAGTATAATAATATCCTTGAGTAGAAGGTTCTTATCTATATTAATCGATTGGTTGAATCGATAGTGAGATGATATAGAGAACACTACTCTTAATCATTCCTAGTTAAGTATTAACATTCAGGGACAATGTTAATGCGATGAGACTAACATGTAGGTCAACTCGATGACTTGATCTCACAAGTCATGGATATAGAGATATCAAGTTGACACATGGGTATGCATTGGAGAATGTATACTGAATGACCCGCCATGAGAAAGTATCATGGATCGTTATATGAGTGTCATATACTTTCTCATGTGGCTATTAGTATGACTATTAGACCTTGGACCTGAAGTCACCATGGTTCCCTACATAAGGAGTTGCATGCTTTGATTTCGTCAAACGTCACCCGTAACTGGGTGGACTATAAAGGCGATTACTGGGTATGTAATAAATTATGCGGAGGGATGTGAGTGATGTAGATGGGATCTATCCCTCCTATATAATGGAAGTGACATCGTTATTCTTGATAGAGTGAGACCACTAAGTGCATGGTCATGCCCAAATGAGTCAATATGAGATATTGAGCTCATTTGATTAAAGTGAGTCTACTTGGAGTTCAAGATTTAGATTGATTAGAGGATGACACGGTCTATGCCTCACATTGATTAATCTAGATGTCAAGGATAGAAGGACATTGTCATATATTGTGAAGGGTCACAATTAGTAGTCACAAGGTGATGTTGGATCTCAACATTCTTGTAACTTGGGTAGTAATGATGTGTTTCTAGATACCGCTCATTACTTGTGCTTCTAAATGGGTTTAGGAGCATTGTCAACGTTACAAGAACCTATAGGGTCACACACAAAGGGTAATTAGATCGAGATTAGGTTCATATAATGAACCAAAGAGGATTAGGTTCATGTGATGAATCAAATTGGATTAAGAGTAATCCAAACTAGACTAATTGAGTTGGACTCAATTTGATTCATGTGTCCAATGAGTCTAATTTAGATTATGACTCATTGAATTAATTTAATTTAATGGATAGAGATTCAATAAATTAAATTGACTTGAATCAAAGGTTTGATTTGATCAACCATGGGAGAATTTAAGTCAAGTTTGACTTGACTTGAGTGGGAAGATGAAGAGTCAAGTTTGACTTGACCTTGACTTGACCAAATGCCATGTCATTGTGACTTGGCATAGGGCCGACCAATGATGATGTGCCACATCATCAAAGGTTACATGAGTGTGTGCCACCTCATGAGGAAGACCAAGAGTTGTGACCCTTGGTATACCATGGAGATAAAAACTCCTCCATTAAGTGGCTGACCACTTAAGTGTGCATTTGGTGTGCTTATGTAACTCCATCTTCTTCCTCCTCTCTTCTCTTCTCTCCCTCTCCTCCTCCTTGGCCGAACACCTTTAGAGTGCTAGCACACTCTAAGTGTTTTCTCTATCTCTATTGTTCGTGTCGATACATATAGAGGTGTGCCCACTTGAACACACTTGAGATCCGGTAAATTTTGGACGAGTGGAATTCGCGAAGGGCTTCGCTACAAGGGTAATCTCTTAACCATGTAGATCTAATATAAATCTAGGATAGAAAACAAGTACATGAAAATTTTATCTTCGCACGGATCCGGTGGCATGGGACTTCGGGGTTTCCGCAACGTAAAAAGCGGTTTTTGCGGCTCAAAAGTCCCAACAGTGATATCAGAGCCACGTGCGAAGCGTGTACATGTTTCGTTTGTATTTTTATGAGAAATATCAGATCTGTAAGTTTTTGTAAATTTATGTTTTTTATAGTTTTTATGAGTATTTTTTTTAGAGATGGGAAGCAACAAGTGCTTGGTCACTTGTAGGCTTCGTATACTGAGAAAAACCTTCTGAAATGGCAAGGTTTCGCCCAAATAGTTTTGGGACAGCGACTTAAGGCGCTATAAGATTGTAGTAGGACACTCGTGAGACTCATTTCACGAGTAGGGGCACTTTCCCTAACCTCGCAAGGGGCATTGTCCCGCGATCGCGCCCGAAAATTGCTAAACGGAACTGCCGGGAAATTGTAACTCATAAAATTGTAAAAATAGTAGTAAAATTGCAGAAATTTATATAAAATACAAAATTTAGAATTATGTATGCATTTTTGATGGTCATGTCCCAAAAAACCCCCCCAATTGGATTGGATACATGTGTTGTAATTCATAATATGGCCTGCGCGCCATTTTTTTGTGTGATTGTGCGTGTTGTATATTTGATACGCAACCTGTGAGTCGTGCCTTTCTATTTTATTTCTTGTTGTAAAATAGTTTAGACTCGAATGTAACTCAAGTTTCATCTTTGTAATGTACAAAATGGAGCTGTGGAAGGTCCACTTGAGGAGGAGTTACGAGGAGGGTACGAGCAACACATGGCGGTCAAGGGGAGGAGCTTGGAGAAGCTGTTGACCCTAGGTTGACCATCCGATCTTCTCATTGGCTTGAGAAGATCGTAGTAGGGCCATGACTAATCACAATTTAATTAATTACTTGTGTGTGTGTATGTGATGCATGCTAGAGTAGAGTAATTAATTAGTGCCTTAACGATTAGATTAGATCTAAATCGTGTTTATGATACACATCAACGATTAGATTAGATCTTAATCGCGTCAACTCAAAATGCCTACCATGCCGTGATACCCATCACTACCTCGATCACATGTTGTTGTTGAATTTACCAAAGCAGAGCAATGCATATTATCTTGGTAGGGTGCGGAGGGACAATCTTGGTCCCTCCTATCAACGCCTGGGTGAGTGCAAACTCAATCAGATTGAGTAAAACTAGTTAAACTCAATTAGATCAGGTTTAACTATAGGCATTTTTCAATGGTTGGTAGATAGGTCAAAATCACATTTATATTAACTCTTGGGCGATTTAGCCAAAGCTAACTCAAGTTTTAATATACATGCGGATCTTAATCCTATAAACAAGAGTTGTATAGAGATGTAATTGGTAATTAGTTACCTACCGATCATACTAAGTCTTGGGCGATTTAGCCAAAGCTAACTCAAGGCATAGTATGATGTGGATCTTGTCCCACAAGAATTATAGCTAGTTGGTTAGAATCTAGTGAGTGTGGTTTGATCACATCCATGACTTGATTCTACAAAAGTTCTATAATTCAGTGGGAGCATCGTTTAATTAAAGGCCTATTTAAATGATTAGTGGAATATGATATTTATTTTCTACATTTTCTGTTGTAGATTGCCATGTCGTTGCTACTCGGAAAACCTAATGGCTCCACTGTCCAAAAATTTTGTACAAAGGTCTGAACCTTTTCCTAGCTACCATGTGTTCTTTTAAATTAAACTTGGATCGCCTGCGGAACTTAACACGTTTGATCCAAAGTTTAATCTATTTGTTCTTTTAGGTTTAGACTTGGATCTCCTGCGGAACTTAACACGTTCGATCCAAATCACCTAGGTTATTAATTCCATTAAATATTAATTTCCAAAATTGGCTTCCACGACTTCATGGCGAGGCACATGGCCTTCTTGGATATGAGAACAACCACCACCGCCTAGACAAAGCCTTTTAAGGAAAGCTAATATTTAATTTCCTTAAATAACTTTAGGTCAACTGAAAAGAACAATCAAATCACAAGGAAAAGAAAAAAAACTAAAAGAATACAACATCGAAAACAAATTCGAAATACTAGAATCACATGCCTCTTGTATTTGGTATTTTTACAAAGAAGTAAAACTAGTATGATGCGGAAATTAAATACTAGTATACCTTTTCTTTTGCAAGCAAAAACCTCTAGGTCTTCTACCGTATTCCTCTTCTAACCTCGGACGTTGTGTGGGCAACGATTCCGAGATGAGAAACCACCAAAGCACCTTCTTCTCCTTTCTTCAAGTTTCGGCCAAGCACAATGCTTCCAAAAGATGAAGATCTTTTTCCACCAACTAAGCTCCAAGGGATGTAAGCTTTCTCTCCTTCCTCTCCAAGCTAAAATCCGGCCACCACAAGATCTCCAAGTAAGAAGAAAGGTTCGGCCACAAGGATGGAGAGAAGAGAAAGAGAAGTGCCGGCCACACCAAGGAAGAAAAGAGGGAAAAAATAATAGAGGTTGTTCACATTGAAGGCTCCCAAAACCCCCTCTTTTATAATCCTTAGCTTTGGCAAATAAGGAAATTTAATTACAATAAAATTTCCTTAACTTTCCTTGACATGAATTAATTAATAAAAATTAAACAAAATTTCCTAATCCCTCATGTCATGGCCGGCCACCTCATGAAATTTTAAAAAATAAAATTTCCCTTTAAAATCCCTTTATGGTTGATATAAAGAAATTTTTATAATTTTAATTTTTCAACATGTGAATAATTTATAAAGAAGAAAAATAAAATATCTTTCCAATCTACAAATAAGGAAAGAGATTTAATCTCTTTCTTTAATCTTTTATAGAACCTTATAAAAGAGATATTTTAATTTTTAATCTCTCAAATAAATTATATCTTTCACATAAGAAAATTTTAAAATTAAAATTCTTTTTTAATTAAATAGGGCCGGCCACCTAAGCTTGGGTTCAAGCTAGGGCCGGCCACCCATGAACCAATGGTTTGGTCGGCCCTAGCTTGATCCACAAGCTAGCTTGGCCGGCCCCTACACCATGGGTATGAAGGTGGGTATAGGTGGGTATAGTACTCTATAAATAAGAGGCTACGATAGGGACCGAGAGGAGGAATTGGTTTTGGTCTCCCGATAAAATTAAGCATCCCATGTTCGCCCCGAACACACAACTTAATTTTATCAATAATAATTCACTTCACTAGAGAACTATTATTGAACTACCGCACCAATCCCAAATTACATTTTTGGGCTCTTCTTATTATGAGTGTGTTAGTCTCCCTGTGTTTAAGATGTCGAATGTCCACTAATTAAGTGAGTTACTGACAACTCATTTAATTAATATCTTAGTCCAAGAATAGTACCACTCAACCTTATCGTCTTGTCGGACTAAGTCCACCTGCAGGGTTTAACATGACAATCCTTATGAGCTCTTCTTGGGGACATTATCAACCTAGATCACTAGGACACAGTTTCCTTCTATAATCAACAACACACACTATAAGTGATATCATTTCCCAACTTATCGGGCTTATTGATTTATCGAACTAAATCTCACCCATTGATAAATTAAAGAAATAAATATCAAATATATGTGCTTATTATTATATTAGGATTAAGAGCACACACTTCCATAATAACTGAGGCCTTTGTTCCTTTATAAAGTCAGTATAAAAGAAACGACCTCTAATGGTCCTACTCAATACACTCTAAGTGTACTAGTGTAATTATATAGTTAAGATAAACTAATTCCTAATTACGCTACGACCTTCCAATGGTTTGTTCCTTTCCATTTTGGTCGTGAGCTACTGTTTATAATTTACAAGGTACTGATAACATCATCTTCTGTATGTGACACCACATACTATGTTATCTACAATATAAATTAATTGAACAACTACAAACAAATGTAGATATTTGACCAAATGTGATTCTTTATTCATAATAAATGTTTACAAAAGCTTAGGCTTTCAGTATGCACTCTAACAATCTCCCACTTATACTAATGACTAAGCTGCCATATCTTCTGCCATACATCTGATTCTCATTCCCTCCACATGCCGATCAAAAGCTTTTGCCGGAAGGGCCTTAGTGAAAGGATCTGCCAAGTTATCTGCTGATGCAATCTTGGCGATGACAACTTCTCCTCGCTTCACGATATCTCGTATCAGGTGGTACTTGCGCTCTATTTGTTTACTTGCCTTATGAGCTCGTGGTTCCTTCGAGTTTGCAACTGCACCGCTATTATCACAATAAATTGTGATGATTTTGGGCAAACCAGGAATCACATCTAAGTCCATTAGAAAGTTCCTGAGCCATACTGCTTCTTTAGCTGCCTCAGAGGCTGCTACATACTCAGCTTCCATGGTTGAGTCTGAATCGCATTTCTGCTTAACACTCCTCCATGCAATAGCTCCACCTCCTACAGTAAACACACAGCCTGATGTAGACTTGTTGTTGTCCCTATCTGATTGAAAATCTGAATCTGTGAAACCCACATGGAGCAAATTGTCTGTCTGGTAAACTAGCATATAATCTCTAGTCCTTCTCAGGTACTTTAATATATGCTTTACTGCAGTACAATGTCCTTGTCCAGGGTTACTCTGATATCTGCTAACCATGCCCACGGCAAAATAGATATCAGGTCTCGTACACAGCATTGCATACATAAGGCTTCCTACAGCCGAGGCATAAGGAACTACTTTCATGTCCTCTATCTCTTTTGATGTCTTCGGAGACATCTCTTTAGATAGAGCTACTCCATGCCTAAAAGGTAAGAAACCTTTCTTGGAATCTTGCATGCTAAAACAAGCAAGGATTGTATCTATATATGAAGCTTGGGACAGACACAACATTCTTTTCTTGTGATCCCTTATAACTTTGATCCCAAGAATGTGTGCACAATCTCCTAAGTCCTTCATATCAAATTGTTTGGACAACCATACCCTTACGTCCGATAATACCTTGACATTGTTGCCAATTAACAAAATATCATCTACGTATAGTACAAGAAATACCACCACGTTTCCGGTACACTTCTTGTATACACAAGACTCATCCGGGCACTGAATAAATCCATATGACTGGATTACTTCATTAAACCGGATGTTCCAAGACCTTGAAGCTTGTTTCAGGCCATAAATGGACCGATTGAGCTTGCACACTAGATGCTCTTTGCCTTTTTCAATGAACCCTTCTGGTTGCTTCATATGGATGTTCTCTTCAAGACTTCCATTAAGGAAAGCTGTCTTGACATCCATTTGCCAAATCTCATAATTCATATGAGCAGCAATGGATAAGAGTATCCGGATAGACTTAAGCATGGCTACCGGTGAAAAGGTCTCCTCATAATCGATTCCCTCTTTCTAAGTGTACCCTTTCGCAACAAGCCTAGCTTTGAAGTTTTCTACCTTCCTGTTTGTCCCTCTTTTCCTTTTTTAGATCCACTTACATCCAATGACTTTTACACCATCGGGTGGTTCTACAAGCTCCCAAACCTTATTAGAGTACATAAACTCTATTTCAGAATTCATTGCCTTTTGCCAAGATGCTGCATCTATATGTTGGAGTGCTTCGTCATATGTTCGGGGATCAGGTTCATGTTTATCCGGGATCAAGTCCGAAGACTCTCCCAAAAACATGAATCTTTCAGGTTCCCTCACAACTCTCCCACTACGACGAGGAACCGTCTGTGGTTGTGTATCATGTATGACACGTGTTGCAGTCTCTTGTGGTACTTCATCTTGTATTGTTGGTACTAAAGTAGACGTGTCCTCTCTAAGTTCTTCTAAAACAACTTTGCTACTGGGCTTGTGATCCATTATATAGTCTTCTTCTAAAAACTGGGCATTGGTGTTAACAATGACCTTCTGGTCTTTAGGACTATAAAATAAACCACCTTTCATTCCTCTGGGATAACCCACAAACACGCGAACTTATGTACGAGATTTTAACTTATCAACATCTGGTTTCAGCACATGTGCTGGACTATCCCAAATCCGAATATGTCTTAGACTGGGTTTTCGCCCATTCCACAATTCTGTGGGAGTAGAAGATACTGATTTAGAAGGTACTAAGTTCAGAATGTGCGCTGTCGTTTCCAGAGCGTATCCCCAAAACGAATTTGGTAATTCTAAATAACTCATCATCGATCTAACCATCTCCATAAGAGTCATATTCCTTCGTTCTGCCACACCATTCTGTTGGGGTGTACCAGGTGCAGACAATTGGGATTGAATCCCGGCCTCTGATAAGTAATTCCTAAACTCTCCTAAGAGGTATTCGCCACCACGATCAGACCGTAGTGTCTTGATAATTTTACCTAGTCGTTTCTCCACACCAGCCTTGTACTCTTTGAACTTATCAAAGCACTCGGACTTGCGGCGCATTAGGTAAATGTATCCGTATCATGAATAATCGTCTATAAAAGAGACAAAATATTCAAAATCACCTCTCGCCTGGATAGACATAGGACCACACAAATCAGAATGAACCAATTCTAACACTTCTTTGGCTCTATACCCCTTGGTCTTAAAAGGCCTCTTGGTCATTTTACCTTCCAAGCAAGATTCACAGGTTGGAAAATTTTCCAACTCTAATAAACCCAAGAGTCCATCAGCTATAAGCCTTTGAATCCTACTTAAGTTAATATGACCAAGCCTTAGATGCCAAAGATATGCTTGGTTCATTTCCGAAGGTTCTTTTCTCTTATTTGAGTTAGAAGATGTGTTATTAATTTTTCATATTTTGCTTTGTGGGAGAAATTGGATTTAAAGTATACAAATTGTCAACTAATGTACCAGAATAGATAATCACTTTATTTCTCTTAATAACTACATCGTTACTAAAGGAAACTGAATATCCATCCAAAAATAGTTTAGAAACTGAAATTAAATTCTTTCTAAAACTGGGTACATAAAGACAATTTCTTAAAACCAAATTTCTATTCCTATTAAAAGATAAGTAGACGTCTCCCACTACAACAGCCGCCACCTTAGTAGCATTGCCTATGTAGATGGTAATCTCTCCTTCAATTAGTCGTCGGGTTTCCTGGAACCCCTGCAAGGAATTGCAGACATGATCAGTGACTCCCGTATCTACACACCAGGTGCTGGTAGATAACACCGCTAAACATGTTTCAACAACTAGAGCATGAGATATACCTTTGTTATTTTGATTCCTACGAGGACAATCCGCCTTCCAATGCCCTTACTTCTTGCAGATGAAGCACTTGCCCTTCGGCTTCTTCATTCCAGCTTTAGGTCCTGTACTCTGAGATTTATTCACTTTCTTTGCAGAGCTAACTTGTTTCTTCTTCTTCTTTCCTTTCGGTTTAGAAGTAGAACCATTTTCAGCATAGTGAATATGAGAATTATGACGGAACAAACCTTCTGCTGCCTGAAGTTCTATCAGTAGTTCCGCCAATGAATATACCCTTTTATTCATGTTGTAATTCAGGCGGAATTGCTCAAAACTTCTAGGTAGTGTTTGGAGGATCATATCAATCTGGGTTTCCCCATCAATTTCTCCTCCAAGAATTTGTATTTCATTTAGATAAGCCATCATCTTTAGGATATGATCCCTCACGGGAGTACCCTCTTGCATGGTGGCCATCATTATCTTTCTCATGGCTTCTTGCCTAGAAGCCCGATCCTGGTGACCAAAGAGTTCCTTGAGATTGTTCATAATATCATAGGTTGTTGGTAAATCTTGATGCTGATGTTGCAATACATTTGACATTGAAGCCAAAATGTAACACCGCGCCATCTCATCTGCTTTTACCCATTTCCTATGATACTCAATTTCCTCTTGGGTAGATTCACCATTGGGTGTATCAGGGCAAGGTTCAGTCAGTACAAACTTATAGCTTTCAGCAGTAAGAACAATGTCCAGGTTCCTTTTCCAATCTATGTAGTTAGGACCAATAAGTCTGTTCTCTTTTAGTATGATGGCCAGTGGGTTGAAAATCATCCTAAGAATCATAAATAACTTTTGGTAAGAACTCTAAATTTAGAATAATATTGATTTCTCAAACAATACTATTTTAAATTAACCAACACCTTAAAACACCGTGAATTTTGTATGCCACGATAGTGTGGACGTATACAAATTCAACATTTGTAAAAGGAGGGTTTAACCCATTAATTTTATTATCTTGTCAACCTAACTTTTTGACAAATAAAATTAATAGTTGGTTTCCTTTGGTCACACGAATAATAGCAGTACTCCGATGGGGAGGATACTATTAGACGTGCCTAAGTGTATACCATTACTTGACACTAAGTCCATTAATAAGATTGTGCCCCTTCCGATGGGGAAGATCACACGCTCTTAATTAATTTCCTATAGTCATCCAAAATGGAAGTTTGTTCTAGTGATCCACAAACAAGCTCATCCGATATGGAGGAAGGCACTCAGAGCCAACGCGCAAGCTTGTTTGCATCACTTACAAATCAGTAATGGAGACCGTGGAATTTATTTAAAATCCCTCTCCCACTTAGTTATTTAAAGTGAGGAATTTTCACTATGCTAGTCTACTAAACATGTATACTAACATGCACACACAGCACAATATAAAAGCAATAAATAGAAAAACTAATTTTCAACTATTATGATTTTTATCTATTGTTGTCCTCCGTGTGTCGTCATCCCTAGCTGCTACCATCTTTGGACACTGCCACCGGTCTAGTTGTCGCATTCATCTTGCTCCTTGTTCCGCTGCGCCTCTGGTCCTCAAAAGGTTCCACGCCTTGCAAGATTCGATCCATGACATAAATAGAATTTTATATTTTTGATCCTATATTCCTCGAAGGAATGTAAATGTAAACTAGATCGAACATAAAATAAAATTTACATCCATCGATCCTATATTCCATAAAAGGAATGTACATGTAACTAGATCAAAAATAAAATCCTAATAAAACTAAATACAGCTCCTGCTGTATTTTGTAATACAATCATGCACACACAATAAATGCCCTTGACATGTCCAAGGGTCCAATCACACACATAATAACTAAAAGTCATAATAATTGGATCCTGCATCCACAAAGTTAGCACATCCTACTATTAACCTGCCTAAATTATGCATGACATGTGCATAATTAAACTAATACCAAATACACAGAGGCAAAACCCTAGTTCTGATACCAATTGTTGGTTGCTACTCGGAAAACCTAATGGTTCCACTGTACAAAAATTTTGTACAAAGGTCTGAACCTTTTCCTAGCTATCATGTGTTCTTTTAAATTAAACTTGGATCGCCTGCGGAACTTAACACGTTTGATCCAAAGTTTAATCTATTTGTTCTTTTAGGTTTAGATTTGGATCTCTTGCGGAACTTAACACGTTCGATCCAAATCACCTAGGTTATTAATTCCATTAAATATTAATTTCCAAAATTGGATTCCAGGACTGCATGGCGAGGCACATGGCCTTCTTAGATATGGGAACAACCACCACCGCCTAGACAAAGCCTTTTAAGGAAAGCTAATATTTAATTTCCTTAAATAACTTTAGGTCAACCGAAAAGAACAATCAAATAACAAGGAAAAGAAAAAAAACAAAAGAACACAACATCGAAAATAAATTCAAAATACTAGAATCGCATGCCTCTTGTATTTGGTATTTTTACAAAGAAGTAAAACTAGTATGATGCGGAAATTAAATACTAGTATACCTTTTCTTTTGCAAGCAAAAACCTCTAGGTCTTCTACCGTATTCCTCTTCTAACCTCGGACGTTATGTGGGCAACGATCTTCCGAGATGAGAAACCACCAAAGCACCTTCTTCTCCTTTCTTCAAGTTTCGGCCAAGCACAATGCTTCCAAAAGATGAAGATCTTTTTCCACCAACCAAGCTCCAAGGGATGTAAGCTTTCTCTCCTTCTTCTCCAAGCTAAAATCCGGCCACCACAATATCTCCAAGGAAGAAGAAAGGTTCGACCACAAGGATGGAGAGAAGAGAAAGAGAAGTGCCGGCCACACCAAGGAAGAAAAGAGGGAGAAAATAATAGAGGTTGTTCACCTTGAAGGCTCCCAAAATCCCCTCTTTTATAATCCTTAGCTTTGGAAAATAAGGAAATTTAATTACAATAAAATTTCCTTAACTTTCCTTGACATGAATTAATTAATAAAAATTGAACAAAATTTCCTAATCCCTCATGTCATGGTCGGCCACCTCATGGAGAGCAAACAAGACAATTTTCAATCAACAATTAAAAATTCCTTATTTGTCTTCGGAAATTTTAAAAAATAAAATTTCCCTTTAAAATCCCTTCATGGTTGATAAAAAGAAATTTCTATAATTTTAATTTTTCAACATGTGAATAATTTATAAAGAAGAAAAATAAAATATCTTTCCAATCTATAAATAAGGAAAGAGATTTAATCTCTTTCTTTAATCTTTTGTAGAACCTTATAAAAGAGATATTTTAATTTTTAATCTCTCAAATAAATTATATCTTTCACATAAAAAAAATTTAAAATTAAAATTCTTTTTTAATTAAATAGGGCCAGCCACCTAAGCTTGGGTTCAAGCTAGGGTCGGCCACCCATGAACCAATGGTTTGGCCGGCCCTAGCTTAATCCACAAGCTAGCTTGGCCAGCCCCTACACCATGGGTATGAAGGTGGGTATAGGTGGGTATAGTACTCTATAAATAAGAGGCTACGATAAGGACCGAGAGGAGGAATTAGTTTTGGTCTCCCGGTAAAATTAAGCATCCCGTGTTCGCCCCGAACACACAACTTAATTTTATCAATAATAATTCATTCCACTAGAGAACTATTATTGAACTACCGCACCAATCCCAAATTACATTTTTGGGCTCCTTCTTATTATGAGTGTGTTAGTCTCCCTGTGTTTAAGATGTCGAATGTCCACTAATTAAGTGAGTTACTGACAACTCATTTAATTAATATCTTAGTCCAAGAATAGTACCACTCAACCTTATCGTCATGTCGGACTAAGTCCACCTGCAGGGTTTAACATGACAATCCTTATGAGCTCTTCTTGGGGACATTATCAACCTAGATCACTAGGACACAGTTTCCTTCTATAATCAACAACACACACTATAAGTGATATCATTTCCCAACTTATCGGGCTTATTGATTTATCGAACTAAATCTCACCCATTGATAAATTAAAGAAATAAATATCAAATATATGTGCTTGTTATTATATTAGGATTAAGAGCACACACTTCCATAATAACTGAGGTCTTTGTTCCTTTATAAAGTCAGTATAAAAGAAACGACCTCTAATGGTCCTACTCAATACACTCTAAGTGTACTAGTGTAGTTATATAGTTAAGATAAACTAATTCCTAATTACACTACGACCTTTCAATGGTTTGTTCCTTTCCATTTTGGTCGTGAGCTACTGTTTATAATTTACAAGGTACTGATAACATCATCTTCTGTATGTGACACCACATACTATTTTATCTACAATATAAATTAATTGAACAACTACAAACAAATGTAGATAATTTGACCAAATGTGATTTTTTATTCATAATAAATATTTACAAAAGCTTAGGCTTTCAGTATACACTCTAACACTCGTCAAACACGAACACCTTCTCCCTGCGTTCTGTCCTTGATAAGGACAAGCTCAATGGAGCTAACTTCCTGGACTGGTACAAGAACCTGAGAATTGTTCTCACACAGGAATGAAAACTGTATGTCCTAGAGCTGCCCATTCCTGAGGCACCTCCTGCCACTGCCACGCGAGCTGACCGAGATGCTTACAAGAAGCATCAAGATGGCGCATTAGATGTGTCCTGTCTCATGCTCGCGACCATGAACTCTGAGCTTCAGAAGCAACACGAGTTGATGGGTGCTTATGATATGGTTGAACATCTTCATCAACTATATCAGGGATATGCTAGGCACGAGAGATTCGATATCTCTAAGGCACTGTTTCAGTGCAAGATGCAAGATGGGACTCCCGTAGGTCCATATGTACTCAAGATGATTGGGTACATAGAAAACCTATAGAGGTTGGGATTTCCCCTTGGCTAAGAGCTGGCTACTGACTTGATCTTGCAATCCTTGCCGGAGAGCTACAGTCAATTCGTCATGAACTACAACATGAACGAAATTGACAAGCCACTGCCTGAGCTGCTAAGCATGTTAAGAACTGCTGAGCTCAACCTTAAGAAGGTTAAGCCCAACTCCATTTTGATGGTGCAAAAGGGCAAAGGCAAGGGCAAGCCTAAAGGTAAGGGAAAGTCCCAAACCAAGGGCAAAGGCAAGGCACTGAAACCCAAAGGAGGGGTCGCCAAGGATGCTACCTGCTTCCACTGCGCTCAGACCGGGCACTGGAAGAGGAATTGCAAAGTCTACCTGGAAGATCTTAAGAAGAAGAGAAGTGAAACTTCTACTTTAGGTATATATGTTATAGAAGTTAATCTCTCTATTTCTTCATCATGGGTATTAGATACCAGATGTGCTTCTCACATTTGTACTAATGTGCAGGCATTGAGAAATAGCAGGGCATTAACGAAGGGCGAGGTGGACCTACGAGTAGGCAATGGAGCACGGGTTACTGTTGTTGCTGTAGGGACTTACTATCTATCTCTACCCTTTGGGCTTGTATTAGAACTAGATGAATGTTGTTATGTGCCTGCTTTTACTAAGAACATAATTTCAGTTTCTTGTTTGGACAAGAAATGTTTTTCATTTATAATAAAGAACAAATGTTGTTCAGTTTATTTAAATGATATGTTCTATTGTAGTGCACCTCTAATGAACAGACTCTACATTCTAGACTTAGAGAACCCCATCTATAACATAAATACCAAGAGGTTCAAATCAAATGAAATGAACCAAACCTATCTCTGGCATTGTCGCTTAGGTCATATAAATGACAAACGTTTATCCCAGTTCCATAAAGATGGTTTGCTGGACTCATTTGATTTTGAATCATATGAGACATGCGAGTCATGCCCACTGGGAAAGATGACCAAGACTCCCTTTAGTGGACACAATGAGAGAGCGACTGACTTGTTAGGACTTATACATAGTGATGTATGTGACCCTCTCAATGTCGCTGCCAGAGGTGGTTATAGGTACTTCATTACCTTTACTGATGACTTCAGTAGATATGGTTATATGTATTTAATGACACATAAGTCAGAATCCTTTGAAAAGTTTAAAGAATTCAAGAATGAAGTACAAAACCAGCTTGACAAGAGTATTAAGATACTTCGATCAGATCGAGGTGGTGAATACCTTAGCCATGAGTTTCGTGACTATCTAGCAAAGTGTGGGATTATCCCAACTCACTCCTCTTGGAACACCACAGTGGAATGGTGTATCCGAAAGGAGGAATCGTACCCTATTAGATATGATACTGTCATGCCCCAGAGGAGTCCCTGTCTGAGAAAATTTCGGCAGCATCTCCCCTGTACGGTGGACAATCTGAAACTTTTCTACATCCTCACATACCTCAGCCATAGGCGGCTGGAATAATAAAAAATAATAAAAATACAACCACACATTCCACGCAGTTTATATAACAAGTAAACAGAAAGATAATACCCTAACTCGAAATCAACCCTACTCCACTACACTCGTAAAGCTCAAATCTGATGAACTCACCTCTTCTACCATCCAGGCAGGCATGTAGTAGAATAAATCCAAATCCAAATCCATCGACATAAAAAAATCCATACAATGTCCATAAGTAAAATACTCCAAAACATAACAAGTTCAAAACAGTCTAGAACAGAAAAGAAACCAAAAGAAAACCAATCATATCCTCGAGGTCTGCAGGGACCAGCAACTGGAACTCTCTCCTGACAGCATCAACCTGAAAATATCAACAATAGAGGCGGGGTGAGTCCAACACTCAGCAGGTACAACTGATATACAAAGTAAGGAAATAACACCTAGCACTAATCATGCGTACAGTCTCCTGATGTAATAAAGGTAAATGCAAACTGAAGTAAACAGCAGAATACTGTACTAACCAGGACCTGGGTATAAAGACAAGCAGTCCGAGAGATATGGAAATCCTGTATGCATGTCAAACATAGGTATCCAACAATATGCAGCATATAAATGCAGCAAGCACGAACACAAGTAATAAATACATCATGCATATGATGCCAATGATGCGTCCTGGTCACCCCTGACACCAGTCGATCATCCCACACACAATAGTGAGGCCGAGTGGGTAGGGCTGTGACAACCGTGCACTCTGTCGTCACTACTCCTGATGAGTGACCGAGTGGACGGGATGCTGTCGGAGTACACCTATCCTCCTACCCCAAATCATAAATGGGGGAGCGCAATGCTCTCATCTCCCGGTACACAATGACGGGGAGGAATCCCTGTCGGATAACACGTTGTGTCACACTACCCATAAGCGGACCAACGGTGCCTAACAGAGTCCCTGCTGCAACACACTCTGCCTGAATCGACCACTAACCCATGAGTGGTGGTGTGTGCAGATCCATGTAACTAGCGATGTGCTCAATAATAATGGAGCGGACTATCGCACAGTATGCAATCATGCAAATGGTGCATGGCACTAACCATAAAATATCCTGACCTAATCCATATATATATAAAAGTGCATCATAGGCCAACGAATCAAATCAAATCAAAGGTACACAGAATGTATAAAACCTAGGTCCTGAACATGGTGAAGCATGGTATATCACTACCCCTACAAGCATGTATAAACAGGTAAAGTATACATGAGATGCAAATCAATCAATCAATCAAGCATATATCAAGTCTTGGGTAGTGATTAACCGAAACAGAATGAGAAACATAATTAATGCAATTTGTTAAATTCACTACTATGTATATCAAATGACATAAGTCAAAAGTACCCACCTCTGATAAAAGAAAGGTCCAATCCGGTAATCAAGATACTCGTCGAGATACCGTCCCGAATCAAAGTCCTGTGTCGAACATATAGATATATTTTATTTAGCTACAATTCAAATGAATTTAAATAGCTTAATAAAATCCACAAACTAAATCAGGGAAAACCCTAATTAACATAACCAATTGCCTACCCAAAATTAAATCTAACCATTGACTAAGGTTAATGGTCTTAACCCTAATTGTTCCATTAGATTCATTTAAAACCAACTCAATCTACAACAAGGATCCGCCATCAATGTATCATCCTATAACCAAATTAGGTACGTATCAATTCATACATAAAACACATTTTCACCTCAAATCACAGCTAGAGAAGATTCGCTGTTGCAGCACAGTAGACGAAGTTGCTGCCAATAATCCTATCCGGAGCGAGGTGGAACCGTTGCCTAGCAAGTCAGCCCTTTCAAATCAGCACCTAGACAAATCAGACGTCTAATTCACAGTGTGTACATGCTCAACCATGCAAGACCAAATCAAGGCTCACCTTGGGGGTCTGATCACCTTACTCACTGTCTGCACTTCACAGCAACCCGAGGCTGAGATCCAGCGCTGGAAGGGCAGTGTAGCACAAAGGGAAACAGGGCACAGAGAAGAAGAAGTCGACGTCGGCACCACTTCAAGAAGTAGGCAGTGGCTAGGGCTGAGGAATGCAAAGCTGTGGCCACCGGAGAGAGATGGTGGCCATGGGTTTCCGGCTAGGGCACGCGGCTAGACGAGGGGCAGAGGGTGTCGGAGGAGAGGAAATCAGCGTCAAGGCTCGCTACACTGTGGTGGTCGATGCTGGGGCACCAGAGGTGAGGCGCTGCTCCGTGCGTCGCCGGCGACAGTGGCGTCGGGTCGGAGTGGCGGCGACGCTGCTGGGGATTGGCTCCGGTGCTCGAAAGAGGAAGAAGAAAGGTCTCGGTGGCTGGCGGCTAGGGCACAGGGAAAAGGTGGCGCCGTGAGGAGATCGGAGAGGGCGCCGGTGCGGGCAGTGGAGAAAAAAAGATTGTCGGCACCGGTTAGGGCTAAGAGTCGGCGACAGGGAAGAAGAAGGGAAGAGGGCGCGTGGAGAAAAGAATTGGGCACACACAGTATGGGGAGGAAAAGAAAATAAATAAGAAAAAGAGAAAAGAAATAAATAAATAAATCTTTTCCTCACTTAAATGGGTAGCCTAAACAGGCTTTCCCGGAACCCAAATTTTATCCCCGTTAACTCGTCCATACGAGCTCCGAAAAATTTCCAAAAATTTTAAAAAATTCTCTTATTAATATTTGCCTATTTTCAGTATTTTACAGATACGATCTATGATGAGTCACACAGATCTTCCTATATCTCTTTGGGGCTATGCTCTGGACACAGCAGCCTTCATACTCAACCGTGTTCCATCCAAGGCTACGATAAAGACACCATATAAGATATGAACTGGGAGAGATGCCCAGGTGTCTTTTATGAGGATTTGGGCTTGTGAGGCTTACGTTCGATGTCAAGTCTCAGACAAACTTGGACCCCAATCCGATAAGTGCTATTTTATAGGATATCCCAAGGGAACGAAGGGATATTACTTCTACATTACCAGTCAACACAAAGTAGTTGTGCCTAAGACTGGGTTTTTCTAGAAAGGGACTTTGTTTCTAGAAAAACTAGTGGGAGTACGTTCAATCTTGAAGAAGTTCAGGACATGGACCATAGCACTGAAGCCTTGATAGAAGTTGAACTGGAACCACAAAGTGTTGTGGATGATGAGATTATTCCACAAGGAGTTGAGGAACAACAACCAGTTCAAGTAGACATACCTCTTCGCATGTCTGATAGGGTACGTCGTTAGCTTGAGAGATACTCGTTTCTCTTGTCTGACCATGATGACATTATGCTCATTAAGAATGAGCATACCTCTTATCAGGAAGTTGTGATAAGACCAGATTCTGAGAAATGGCTAGAGGCCATGAGATCCGAAATAGAATCCATGTACACCAACTAAGTATGGACTTTGGTTGATCCACCTGAAGGCATAAAACCCATTGGGTGTAAGTGGGTCTTTAAGAGAAAGACTGACATGGATGGACTGATATATAAGGGTTGTCTGGTAGCTAAATGTTTCAAACAAATTCATGGTATTGACTATGATGAAACCTTTTCTCCAGTAGCGATGTTTAAGTCCATTCGGATCATGCTTGCTATTGCAGCATACCACGATTATAAGATCTGGCAGATGGATGTCAAAACCGCGTTTCTGAATGGAAACTTGTTCGAGGATGTGTACATGAGACAACTTGAGGGTTTTTTAGACCCACAGCATACTAACAGAGTATGCAAGCTGCATAAGTCCATTTATGGACTAAAGCAAGCTTCTCGGAGTTGGAATCTTTGATTCGATGATGCGATCAAATAGTTTGGTTTCATCAAGAATGAAGATGAACCTTGTGTCTATAAGAAGGTTGTAGGGAACACAGTTGTCTTCCTTGTGTTGTATGTGGATGACATACTACTCATTGGGAACGACATCCCTTTGTTGCAGTATGTAAAGACTTGGCTAGGGAATTGTTTCTCAATGAAAGACTTAGGTGAAGCAACCCGTATTCTAGGCATACAGATCTATAGAGATAGATCTAAGAGATTGCTTGGCCTAAGTCAGAATACATATATTGACAAGGTATTACTACGGTTTGCCATGCAGAACTCCAAGAAGGGATTTCTGTCGATGTCACATGGTGTGAGTCTTTCGAAGACTCAAAGTCCCTCTTCTAGAGAGAAGAGAGACTGCATGGATACGATCACTTATGCCTCAGCCATAGGATCTATCATGTACGCCATGATATGTACTCGTCCTGACGTTTCGTATGCTTTGAGCATGACGAGCAGATACCAGTCAGATCCAGGTGAAAGTCACTGGATAGCAGTCAAGAATATTCTTAAGTACTTGAGAAGAACTAAAGAATATTTCTTGATATATGGAGGCGATGATGAGCTAGCTGTAAAGGGTTATAGTGATGTCAGCTTCCAAACTGACTAGGATGATTATAGATCACAGTCTGGGTTCGTGTTTTGCTTAAATGGTGGTGCTGTGAGTTGGAAGAGTTCGAAGTAGGACACAGTTGTTGATTCTACAACAGAGGCCGAGTATATTGCTGCATCAGAAGCAGCAAAGGAGGTAGTTTGGATCCACAAGTTCATTACTGAGCTTGGGGTGGTTTCTAGCATAGCTGATCCGATAGAGCTCTATTGTGACAACAATGAGCAATTGCACAGGCGAAGGAACCTCGCTCACACCAGCGAACCAAACACATACTACAACGCTTCCATCTCATTCGAGAGATCATCGATAGAGGAGATGTGAATATTTGCAGAGTACCCACAGAGGCTAACATCGTTGATCCCTTGACCAAGGCTTTGGCACAGAGAAAGTATGATGATCACACTAGGTCATTGGGCCTTAGAGCTTACACTGATTGACACTAGTGCTAGTGGGAGATTGTTAGTTAGAGTCCTAGAGCCAATCATATGATGATTGTTGTATAGACTCATTGTATCATATTCCTATGTATATAAAGGCATTTGTTTTGGTTATTATACTTACTTGTATTAGTGCTAAATAACTAAGTATAATGAATCGATAGTGAGATGATATAGAGAACACTACTCTTAATCATTCCTAGTCAAGTATTAACATTCAGGGACAATGTTAATGCGACGAGACTAGCATGTAGGTCAACTCGAAGACTTGATCTCACAAGTCATGGATATAGAGATATCAAGTTGACACATGGGTATGCATTGGAGAATGTATACTGAATGACGCGCTATGAGAAAGTATCATGGATCGTTATATGAGTGTCATATACTTTCTCATGTGGCTATTAGTATGACTATTAGTCCCTGGACCTGAAGTCACCATGGTTCCCTACATAAGGAGTTGCATACTTTGGCTTCGTCAAACGTCACCCGTAACTGGGTGGACTATAAAGGCGATTACTGGGTATGTAACAAATTATGCGGAGGGATGTGAGTGATGTAGATGGGATCTATCCCTCCTATATAACGGGAGTGACATCGTTATTTTTGATAGAGTGAGACCACTAAGTGCATGGTCATGCCCAAATGAGTCAATATGAGATATTGAGCTCATTTGATTAGAGTGAGTCTACTTGGAGTTCAAGATTTAGATTGATTAGAGGATGGCACGGTCTATGCCTCACATTGATTAATCTTAATGTCAAGGATAGAAGGACATTATCATATATTGTGAAGGGTCACAATTAGTAGTCACAAGGTGATGTTGGATCTCAACATTCTTGTAACTTGGGTAGTAATGATGTGTTGCTAGATACCGCTCATTACTTATACTTCTAAATGGGTTTAGGAGCATTGCCAACGTTACAAGAACCTATAGGGTCACACACAAAGGACAATTAGATGGAGATTAGGTTCATATGATGAACTAAAGAGGATTAGGTTCATGTGATGAACCAAATTAGATTAAGAGTAATCCAAACTAGACTAATTGAGTTGGACTCAATTTGATTCATGTGTCCAATGAGTCTAATTTAGATTATGACTCATTGAATCAATTTAATTTAATGGATAGAGATTCAATAAATTAAATTGACTTGAATCAAAGGTTGGATTTGATCAACCATGGGAGAATTTAAGTCAAGTTTGACTTGACTTGAGAGGGAAGATGAAGAGTCAAGTTTGACTTGACCTTGACTTGACCAAATGTCATGTCATTGTGACATGGCATAGGGCCGCCCAATGATGATGTGCCACATCATCAAAGGTTACATGAGTGTGTGCCATCTCATGAGGGAGACCAAGAGTTGTGACCCTTGGTATACCATGGAGACAAAAGCTCCTCCATTAAGTGGTCGGCCACTTAAGTGTGCATTTGGTGTGCTTGTGTAACTCCATCTTCTTCCTCCTCTCTTCTCTTCTCTCCCTCTCCTCCTCCTTGGCCGAACACCTTTAGAGTGCTACCACACTCTAAGTGTTTTCTCCATCTCTATTGTTCATGTGGATACATATAGAGGTGTGTCCACTTGAACATGCTTGAGATCCGGTAAATTTTGGACGAGCGGGATTCGCGATGGGCTTCGCTACAAGGGTAATCTCTTAACCATGTAAATCTAATGTAGATCTAGGATAGAAAACAAGTACATGAAAATTTTATCTTCGCACGGATCCTGTGGCATGGGACTTCTGGGTTTCCACAACGCAAAAAGCAGTTTTTGTGGCTCGAAAGTCCCAACACAAGGATTGGAAGAGAGGAATAGAAGATGTATTGTAAGGTGAGGCACCCCCTCCTTCTCTTTTATAATCCTTGGTCTTGGCAAAAAAGGAAAGTTTTAAACATAATTAAAACTTCCTTATATTCCTTGCCAATGACTAAATGGGAAAGTTTTAAAACAAAAAAAAATTTAAACTTCCTCTACTTCTTGTCATGGCCGGCCACCCCTATTGATCCAAAAAAAGGAATGTTTTAAACATGAAATTAAAACTTCCTTATTTGTTTCCGATAAGAAAAATTTTAAAATAAAAATTTCTCTTTTAAATCCCTTGTTGGTTATAAAAGGAAAGTTTTATAAATTAAAATCTCTCTTTTAAAACATTTGGATGGTTACAAAAAGGGAAAGTTTTATCAAAAATTAAAATCTTTCTTTTGACTACAAATAAGGAAAGATATCAAACTTTTCTCTTAATCTTTTGTAGAAAGCTATAAAAGGAGAGATTTTAAATTTTTAAAACTCTCTTTTAAAATCATGGCTTCTACAAAAGGAAAGATTTTAAAAATTAAAACACCCTTTTAATAAGATGTGGCCAGCGACCTTGCTTGTGCTCCAAGCTTGGTCAGCCATTAATCTTAGCTCCATCCTTTGGCTTGGCCGGCCGTAGCTTGGGCTCCAAGCTTGGCTTGGCCGACCACAAAGAGATGGGTAAGAAGCTTGGCTCTAAGTGGATATAAGGTTTTATAAATAAGAGGCTACAATAGGGGCTGAGAGGAGGAATTGGTTTTGGTCTTTCGATGAGCTTGAGCTTCCCATGTTTGCCCCGAACACCCAACTCAAGTTCACCAATAATATCTCATTCCACTAAAGAGTGATTATTGCACTACTACACCAATCCTATATTACAATATGGGCTCCTTCTTATCATGAGTGTGTTAATCTCCCTGTGTTTAAGATATTGAATGCCCACTAATTAAATGAGTTACCGACAACTCACTTAATTAATATCTAGCTCCAACAGTAGTACCACTCAACCTTATTGTCATGTCAGACTAAGTCCACCTGTAGGGTTTCCATGACAATCCTTATGAGCTCCTCAAGGGGATATCATCAACCTAGATTACTAGGATACAGTTTCATTCTATAATCAACAACACACCATATAAATAATATCATTTCCCAACTTATCGGGCCTATTGATTTATCGAACTAAATCTCACCCTTTGATAAATTAAAGAAATAAATATTAAGTATATGTGTTTGTTATTATATTATGATTAAGAGTACGCACTTCCATAATAACAGAGGTTTTGTTCTTTTATATAGTCTGTATAAAAAGAAACTACTTCAAATGGTCCTGCTCAATACACTCAGAGTGTACTAGTATAATTTTATAGTCAAGATAAACTAATATCAAATTACACCATAACTTTTCCAATGGTTTGCCCCATTCCATATTGAGACATACTCAACTTCCATGGTTGAGTCTGAGACGCATTTCTGCTTAACACTCCTCCATGCTATGGCTCCACCACTTAAAGTAAACACATAGCCTGATGTAGACTTACTATTGTCGCTATCTGATTGGAAGTCAGAATCCGTGTAACCCACAGGGAGCAAATCATCTGCTTGGTAAATCAGCATATAATCTCTAGTCCTTCTCAGGTACTTTAATATATGCTTTATGGCAGTCCAATGTCCCTATCGTGGATTACTTTGATATCTGCTAACCATACCCACAGCAAAACAGATACCCGGTCTCGTGCATAACATAACATACATTAGGCTTCCTACAGCTGAAGCATAAAGAACTGCCTACATTTCTTGTATCTCTTTTGATGTCTTCGGAGACATCTCTTTAGATAAAGATACTCCATGCCGAAAAGGTAGAAAACCTTTCTTAGAGTCTTGCATGCTAAAACGAGCTAGGATAGTATCGATATATGAAGCTTGGGATAAACACAACATTCTTTTCTTGCGATCCCTTATTAATTTGATCCCAAGAATATGTGCACGTTCTCCCAAGTCCTTCATATCGAATTGCTTGGACAACCATAACCTTACTTTCGACAACACTTTGATATTGTTGCCAACTAACAAAATGTCATCTACATATAGTACAAGAAATACCACCACGTTTCCATCACACTTCTTGTATACACAAGACTCATCCGGACTTTGAATAATCCATAAGACTAAATTACTTCATTAAACCAGATGTTCCAAGATCTTGAAGCTTGCTTCAATCCATAAATAGAATGATTGAGCTTACATACAAGATGCTCTTTGCCCTTTGCAATAAACCCCTCTGGTTGCTTAATATGGATGTTTTCTTCAAGACTTCCGTTAAGGAAATCTATCTTGACATCCATTTGCCAAACCTCATAGTCCATATGAGCAGCAATAGATAAGAGTATTTGGATAGACTTAAGCATAGCTACTGGCGAAAATGTTTCCTCATAATCGATTCCCTCTTTCTAAGTATACCCCTTCGCAACAAGCCTTGCTTTGAAGGTTTCCACCTTCCCGTCTGTCCCTCTTTTTCTTTTATAGATCCATTTACATCTAATAGCTTTTGCACCGTTTGATGGTTCTACTAGCTCTCAGACTTTGTTAGAATACATAGATTCTATTTCTGAATTCATTGCTCTTTGCCAAGATGTCACATCTTTATCTTGGAATGCTTTGTCATATGTTCGGGGATCATGTTCATGTTTACCTAGGATCAAGTCCGAAGACTCTCCCAAAAACATGAACCTTTCAGGTTGCCTCACAACCCTCCCACTACGACGAAGTACTGTTTGTAGTTGTGTATCATTTGTGATATGTGTTGTAGTTTCTTGTGATATTTCATCTTGCACTCTTGGTACTAAAGTAGATGTGTCCTCTCTCATTTCTTCTAGAACAATTTCACTCATGGGCCTATGGTTTATTTTATATTTCTCTTCTAAAAATCGAGCATTCGTGCTAACAATGACCTTCTGATCTTTAGGACTATAAAACAAACCACCTTTTGTTCCTTTAGGATAACCTATAAATAGGTGAACTTCTGTACGAGATTCCAACTTATCAGCATCTCCCTTTAGTACATGTGTTGGACTACCCCAAATCCAAATATGACTCAAACTAGGCTTTTGCTTGTTCCACAATTCTGTGGGAGTAGAGGGTACTAATTTAGAAGGTACCAAATTCAAAATGTACACTACCGTTTCTAAAGCATATCCCCAGACTGAATTTGGTAATTCTGAATAACTCATCATCGATCTAACCATTTCTATAACAGTCATATTCCTTGGTTCTACCACACCATTCTGTTGGGGTGTACCATGTGCAGACAATTGGGATTGAATCCCAACCTCTGATAAGTAATTCCTAAACTCTCCTGAGAGGTACTCGCCACCACGATCCGACCGTAGTGTCTTGATACTTTTACCATGACGTTTCTCCACATCAGCCTTGTACTCTTTGAACTTATTAAAGCACTCAGACTTGCGGCGCATCAAGTAAATATATCCATATCTCGAATAGTCATCTATAAAAGAGACAAAATATTCGAAACCACCTCTCGCTTGGATAGTCATAAGTCCACACAAATCAGAATGAACAAATTCCAACACATCTTTTGCTCTATACCCCTTGGTCTTAAAAGGTCTCTTGGTTATTTTTCCTTCCAAGCAAGATTCGTAGGTTGGAAAGTTTTCAAACACTAATGAACCCAAAAGTCCATCGGCTATTTGCCTTTGAATCATACTCAAGTTAATATGACCAAGTCTTAGATACCAAAGATATGTTTGGTTCAATTTTGAAGGTTCCTTTCTCTTATTAGAATTAGAGGATGTGTTATTAATTTTCATTTGTTGTTTTACAGGAGTTATTGGATTTAGAGTACACAAATTGCCAACTAATGTACCAGAATAGATAATAACCCTATTTTTCTTGATAACCACTTTGTCATTAAAAGAAACAGCATATCCATCTAAAAATAGTTTAGAAACTGAAATTAAATTTTTTCTAAAACTTGGTACATAAAGATAATTTCTCAAAATCAAAGTTCTATTCCTATCAAATGATAAGTAGACATCTCCCACTGCAATAGCAGTCACTTTCTTAGCATTGAACATGTAGACGGTTATCTCTCCCTCATATAGTCGTCGGGTTTCCTGGAACCCCTGCAATGAATTGCATACATGATCAGTAGCTCCTGTATCTGCACACCAGGTACTGGTAGATAACACCGCTAAACATGTTTCAACTACTAGAGAATAAGATATACCTTTATTGTTCTCTTTCCTATGAGGGCAGCCCTCCTTCCAATGTCCAGACTGCTTGCAAATAAAGCACTTGCCCTTCGACTTCTTTACTCCTGCTTTTAGTCCAGTACTTAGAGATCGATTCACTTTCTTTGCTGAACCAGCTTATTTCTTCTTCTTCTTCTTGCCTTTCGTCTTAGAAGTAGAAATATTTTTAGCAAAGTAAATTTGAGAATTATGGCGAAATAGCCCTTCTGCTACCTGAAGTTCTGTCAGTAGTTTCGCCAATGAATAAATCTTTTTATTCATATTGTAGTTCAGGAGGAACTACTCAAAACATTTGGGTAGCAATTGGAGAATAATATCGACCTGGGTTTCCCCATCGATTTCAGCTCCAAGGATTTGTATCTCGTTCAAGTAAGTCATCATTTTGAGGATATGATCCCTTACGGGTGTCCCCTCTGACATGGTGGCTATCATTAAGTTTCTCATAGCGTCTTGCCTAGCAGCCCTATTCTGGTGTCCGAAGAGTTCCTTGAGATTGTACATCATGTTATAGGCAATAGGCATATTCTGATGCTGATATTGTAGTACATTTGACGTAGAAGCCAGAATGTAACACCGTGCCATCTCATCTGCCTTGACCCATTTCTTATGATACTCAATCTCTTCTTCACTAGAATCACTATTAGGCTCATTAGGGCAGACCTCTAACAGTATAAACTTATAGCTTTCAGCAGTTAGGGCAATGCCCAGGTTTCTTTTCCAATCTATGTAATTGGGACTAGTAAGTTTGTTCTCTTTCAGAATAATAGTCAGTGGGTTGAAAGTCATCCTAAGAATCACAAAATAAGTATTGGTCAAAACTTTAGAATTTAGAATAATATTGAGTCCTTAAATAATATTATTTAAATTGACCAACACCTCAAAACACCATGAATTTTGTATGCCACGATAGTGTGGACGTATACAAATTCAAACATTTGTAAGAGAAGGTTTTACCCATTAATTTTATTCTTGTCAACCTAACTTTATGACAAATAAAATTAATAGTTGGTATTCCTTTGGTCACACAAATAATAGCAGTGACTCCAATGGGGATGATACTATTAAATGTGCCTAAGTGTATACCATTATTTGATACTAAGTCCACTAAATAGGATTGTGCCCCTTCAGATGAAGAAGATCACACGCATCCTAAATAATTTCCTATAATTATCCATTTAGGAAGTTTAATCTAGTGATCCGCAAACAAACTCATCCGATATGGAGGAAGGCACTCAAAGCCAACGTGCAAGTTTATTTGCATCACTTACAAACCAGTAATGGAGACCGTGGAATTTATTTATAAATCCCTCTCCCACTTAGTTATTTAAGATGAGGATTTTAACATGCACACACACATCACAGCAATTAAAAGCAATAAATATGGAAAAATAATTTTCTAATTATTATGGCCTCTTCCATCATTGTCCTCCGTGTGCTGCCAAACCTAGTTGCTGCCATCTTTAGCCACCGCAATCGGGTCTAGTCGTCGCATCTATCTTACTTCTTTTTTCGCTGCGCCTCTGGTCCTCAAATAGCACCACGCCTCGCAAGGATACGATCCGCGATAAAAATAAAATTTTACATATATCTGTAACGCCCGCCCCTTCCGGGGGCGCTAAGGCTACCCTAAGGGACAGGGTTACTTACACCTACTTAACATACATGTGCATATGATCTCATGGCAGCGGAAGATACTTATCAAATTTTCATTCTATTTAATCATATGCATCCTTTCTTTTTAACATGGCATGTGAACCGTAAATCATACTAATACTCATGCATAATTTAATCTATATTTACTACTTGAACATGAATCATGATCTTATAAATCTACTTACATGAAATAAAACATCATAAATGCATAACATACTAGTTCAAGTTATCAGCATAAACATAAGGTCCAAACTTAGTTCACATGCACAATTCAACCAAATAAAGTTTTTAAACTAAATTAGATCTATCCACCATGCCACTTCCACACACACTTCCTGTCTTTCCTGCTGCTCCCCTTAGTTCATCCATTCCTTGTCTTTCTCTACAGTACAAGGAAACATAAAAACTATAAGCCCTAAGGCTTAGTAAGTTCCTTTCCTACTCATAAAATCATAAATCATACGTACACATAAAGCATATCATAGCATGTGAAAACATAACATAACCATATCATAGCATGTGAGGACATAACATAAAACATATCATAGCATGTGAGGACATATCATGAAACATATCATAGCATGTGAGGTCATAACATGAAGCATATCATAACATGTGAATACATAACATGAACTAATAACATGATCATCCAACATCATAAACATGATTCCAAAAGTAAATAAGTGTGAAGGAAATCATATAACATGTACATGTAGATGCAAGATGTTCCTTTGAAAACATGCATAATGAAATGAACATATGCAACATGTGTTTTTTTTTTCATATCATATACATACTTGAACATAATATCAACATAAGGGCCCGGCTTGTACCACATACATACATAATGCGTGCAATCCCTAGGACAGGGTAGCTAGCCCCAAACTTACTAGGGATCTAGGTCCGTTCATAGTCCGTCGAACTAGGGTCGTACTAAGGAGCCCATCCCTTTTTACGAGGCCCGTTTCATAGACCATCGACCTCGGGGCACTTATGGAGCCCACCCTTGGTACAAGCCATACAAAAAGTAAAATAGCATGTCATACATATCATGTATCATATTTCTTATCATGTCATCATACATATCATGTTCTTGTCTTTTCATACATGTCATATCATGAAGAGAGCTCTTGATCCCAACTTAAGGGAAGCATCTCTTTATCGTATCATAAAGAGTGCTCTTTATCCCAACTTAAGGGAAGCATCTCTTAGGCTTTTCTTCTTACATAAGCCTTTCATAACATATCTCATAAACCATAACATGTTCTTATCATAACATAAAGCATAACATATTACATGGAACATAGCATTTATCATATCATGAAGCATAGCATATCATTTCATGAAACTTAGCATATATAATATCATGAAGCATAGCATATCATATCATGAAACTTAGCATATATCATATCATGAAGCATAGCACATATCATATCATGAAGCATAGCCTATATCATAACATATCATCTCATATCATGGAGCATAACATATCTTGTCATATCATGAAGCATATATATCAAGAATCATACAACATGAGGAAACATAAGCATGCATAGTTAAGTTCAAAAACTTTTCTTAAACCCATTCTTTCATTCTTGGCCGAAACCTTACTAGCATCAATTCTAGAATTTGGCCACCATAAAGAGCATGAAACTTCAACCAACTATAGATAAATAATCATACAACATAAAGAAGCATAAACAAGCATAGTTAAAGTTCAAGACCATGTTCTTAGCTCATGTACTTGTTTGGCCGAACCCTAGAGTGAGGTTCTATGATTCATTTGTACAACATGTAGCATGGAGACTTATCTATTCTCATACACAAGATCATACAACATGTAGAAACATAACTAAGCATAATTAGGTTAGAAAAACTTAACTCTAAGCTTACACTCTACCTTGGCCGAAACCTACAAGTAGGGTTTCAATTCTTCTAGTGCATAAAGCCTTAACCTAATTTCATACAAGGTATCATACTTCATGAATGAACATAAACAAGCATGTTTAGGTTTTAAATTCTAACCCTAAGCCTCATATCTTACCTTGGCCGAAACTTCACTAGGGTTTTCATTTTTTTTTTTTTATACAACATGAAACATAAACCCAAACTATCATCACATAATAGTTCATTCATCAAAGCATGTTATCATAAAAGAAATCTTGTTCTAACTTCATTTCTATTCTTGGCTGAGACTTACAAATGTGATTCCATTTCTTCTAGTGAAACATGTAATATAAAGACTTCACTTAACCACATACAAGATACCATACCTCATGAATAAGCATAAACAAGCATGATTAGGTTTAAAATCTTGTCCCTAAGCTTCATATCTTGTCTTGGCCGAAACTTCTACTAGGGTTTTCATATATTTTTTTTTATACAACATGAAGCATAACACTTAAAACTATCATCACATAAAGTTCATTCATCAAAGCATGTTATCATAAAAAAAAAGAACCTTATTCTAAACTTCATTTCTATCCTTGGACGAGACTTGAAGATAGATTTCTCCAATTTTATCCAACATGGAGCATGGAAAAAAACTAAACTATAAACCTATGAAAAACATGCATCATGAAGGAGCATAAAAAATATGTTTTCTTTTCAAAACTTTGCCCTAAACCCTATGATCCATCTTGGCCGAAACATTAGGTTAGGGTTCCAAATCTTTCAATAACATATAAAGCCTTAAAACTTAAACTAACAACATATGAAAGATCCTACATCATATAAGAGCATAAGCAAGCATGTTACCAAAAGAAACTTTGCCCTAGACCTCTTTTTGTCTTGGCCGAAACTTCAAGGTGAGGTTCTAAACTCTTTTTTTTTTTTTTTGTACAACATAAATCATAATTTGTAAACTTGTTAATCCTAGGTGATCACCAATCTATCTTGGCCATAGCTTACAAGAAAACTATAAGATTTCAAAAAAACATTTTCATACAAAAACAAACCGACAACTACTTGTACTGCAGTGAGGGGATACTCACATCCTTGCTTGATTTACTTAGGGAAGAAACCTTGCTTGTGGAGCCTTCCTAGAGAGGAGCTTTCTTCTTGGCTTGGTTTGGCAATGGTGAGGGAGAGGAGAGGTTTCGGTGGAGAGGAGGAGGGAGGAGGAAGAGAAGCAAAATGAATGTTTTCTCTTTCTTTTCTCCTTTTATTCCTCATGAAAAGAAGAAGGGAAAATGAATTTTTCCTTCTCTTTTCTTTTACTCAACCCTTAATGAAAAGAGAGAGTAAGAATCATCTTTTCCTTTGAGAGAGAGAAGGCAATTCCAACTTCTCTTCCTAAATGAAAGAAACCTTCTCTTACTCTTAACTATATTGTCCCTTCTTTTCCTAACAATACATTCTCTTGATTCATTGGTTATCACATACATGTATCTAGTAAGAGGTCCAAGGTTCAAACCTTGGTCATCTCTTTTTGGTTCTATTTTATTATTTTTACTAATTTCCACCTAAGGCCTATTTTAAACCATGGTAAAAATATGCAAACTTGCTAGATATCCTATGGGTGTTACAATATCGATCCTATATTCCACAAAGGAATGTACATAAAGTCTAGATTGAACAAAATGTAAAATCATAAAACTAATACAACACCTGCTGTATTTAATATATACAATCATGCACACACATAAAATGACCTCGACATGTCCGAGGGTCCAATCACACATAATCACAATAGGCCATAATAGTTGGAGCCTGCAATCACAGAGTTAATCTATTTGTACATCCTACTATTATCCTGCCTAAAATATATATGACATGTGCATAATTAAACTAAAAACCAAACACATAGAGGTATAACCTAGCTTTGATACTAATTGTTGGTTGCTACTCAGAATACCGTCCTAGTTCCCCTGTACAAAAATTTGTACAAGCATAGAACTATCCTAGCTACCCATGTGCTCTACTAAAGTTAAATTTGGATTGCAACCGATGCTTAACATTATTAATCCAAATTATCCTTCAGAAGTTAAACTTGGATTGAAAACGATACTTAACATTTTTACTCCAAGTTTAACTGATGTGATCTTCCTAAGTTAAACCATATTACAGAAGTTAATCAAATATCTATTTCTATGATCAGCTTCCAGGTTAAACATGGTGAGGTACTAGGACTTCTTGGGTATGGGATCATCCACCACTTCCTAGACAAAGCCTCATAAAGAAATCAGATATTTAACTTCTTATAGTAAACTAGGTTTAACTTTAGAGACCTCAATAGAAACACAATATCAAAACATGAAATCGAACAATAAAATCGATAACAAAAATGATAACCTAAAACCGTTAACCTCTTGTGTTTGGTTTTTTAAGATCTATACAAAAGGATGAACTAGTCATGATGTGAAAACTAATAACTAGTTATACCTTTTGTAGCTTATAGACCTCTTGATCTTCAATTGTATTCCTCTCCTTCTCTTAGACGTTGTGTGGGCAACGGTCTTCCAAGATGAAATCCACCCAAGTTTCTTCCAAGGCTCCCAAGATTCGGCCACCAACCAACCTCCAAGGGATGCTAGACAAGACAGCTTCCTTCTCTTCTTCTTCTCCTTCAAGCAACCTGCCACCAAGAGATCCCCACACAAGATGCCGCCAGCCACCAAGAGAGAAAACAAAAGGAGAAGAGAGAAGGACAAAGGGTCGGCCACCAAGGATTGGAAGAGAGGAATAGAAGATGTATTTTAAGGTGAGGCACCCCCTCCTCTTTTATAATCCTTGGTCTTGGCAAAAAAGGAAAGTTTTAAACATAATTAAAACTTCTTTATATTCCTTTCCAATGACTAAAGGGGAAAGTTTTAAAACAAAAAAAAAAAAACTTTCTCTTTTTCTTGTCATGGTCGGCCACTCCTATTGCTCCAAACAAGGAAAGTTTTAAACATGAAATTAAAATTTCCTTATTTATTTCCGATAAGAAAAATTTTAAAATAAAAATTTATCTTTTAAATCCCTTGTTGGTTATAAAAGGAAAGTTTTAAAAATTAAAATCTCTCTTTTAAAACATGTGGATGGTTACAAAAAGGAAAGTTTTATCAAAAATTAAAATATTTCTTTTAACTACAAATAAGAAAAGATATCAAACCTTTCTCTTAATCTTTTGTAGAAAGCTATAAAAAGAAAGATTTAAAATTTTTAAAACTCTCTTTTAAAACCATGACTTCCACAAAAGGAAAGATTTTAAAAATTAAAACACCCTTTTGATATGATGTGGTCGGCCACCTTGCTTGGGCTCTAAGCTTGGCCGACCATTAATCTTGGCTCCATCTTTTGGCTTGGCCGACCGTAGATTGGGCTCCAAGCTTGGCTTGGCCGGCCACAAAGAGATGGGTAAGAAGCTTGGCTCTAAGTGGATATATGGCTTTATAAATAAGAGGCTACAATAGGGACCGAGAGGAGGAATTGGTTTTGGTCTCCCGATGAGCTTGAGCTTGTTGGGACCGATTATGTAGCTAGAGGGGGGGTGAATAGCTCTTCACGATCATGTGCTCGACGTTGCTTGTTTCTTCACGGATATGCAGCGAAAATACAAAGAAACACACACATACAACGCTAACAAAAGGATTTACTTGGTATCCACCTCACAAGAGGTGACTAATCCAAGGATCCACACACTCACACACCCTCCACTATGAAAAATACTCCTTTATGGTAACTACCAAAGGCGGAGAAGTCCTACGATACTCTCAATACAACAAGAAAATAAGGGAAGACAAATACAAGAAATATCTTACAAGATATGCAGTGAAAACTCTAACCCTAGCTTCTTCCTCTTGTTGTAGTCACGCCTCTTGACTTGGATGTCTCTCCAAGATCCTTCAAGAACTGGCGGTGAGAGTGGAAAATGCTGTGGAGAAGCTGCTGTGAAGATCGGAGATGAACAGTGCGAGCCCTTTCGAAGGAATCGCACGCCAACGGCTTTATCCAACGCCAACGGTCGGATCCCGATCGATTGGATTGCTCCCAATCGATCGGGGAGGCTTTGGATCAATCGGCCGATCGATCCAGAGCGCCTCTGTGCTCTCGGGAATTGCCTGGATCGATCGGCTGATCGATCCAGGCCTTATCGTGAGAAATCGCACCTCCCAATCGATCGCCCGATCGATTGGGGGCTCTGGATCGATCGGTCGATCGATCCAGAGCTCTTCTGTTCACGCGATACTTCTCCCCAATCGATCGGTGGATCGATTAGGAGAAAGCTTGTAGCGGGGACTCACCCAGTCGATCGGCCGATCGATTGGGCATGTGCCAATCGATCGGCTGATCGATCCAGCTTCTTGTTTTTGCCCAAAAACAAGTCCAAAGTCCCATAAACCAACATCTGGTCAACCATGACCTGTTGGTTCATCATGCCTAGCATCCGATCACCCTTGACCTGCTAGGACTCGCTCACCAAGTGTCCGGTCAATCCCTTTGACCCACTTGGACTTTCCTCCTCGTGCCAAATATCTGGTCAATCTCTTTGACCTACTTAGACTTTCCTCCTCATGCCAAGTATCCGGTCAATCCCCTTGACCTACTTGGTCTTCCCAACACCAGATGTCCGATCAGCCTTGATCCATCTGGATTTCCTCGTGCCGGGCTTCACTCACCACGACTTTCCATACTGCCTAGTGTTGATACAGTCTGACCTGGCTGTTGTTTTGATGTTGACACTGATTTAAGTTTGTATCAGATATTAATTAAACTCAAACTGATTGATAATCAAGGATGATCATGTGGAGAGGAAAAGTCCAAGTACGGATACTTGGCACGCAAAGTCAGAGAGGGCTCGGTAGCTCGTTCTCTGGACCAGACGAAGTCGGAGAGGGCTCGGCAGCTCGTTCTCCGGACTAGGTCAGAGAGGGATCGGTAGCTCGTTCTCTGAACCGGACAAAGTCGGAGAGGGCTCGGTAGCTCGTTCTCTGAACCGGACAAAGTCGGAGAGGGCTCGGCAGCTCGTTCTCCGGACTAGGTCAGAGAGGGCTTGGGAGCTCGTTCTCTGGACCAGGAAGACATTAGGGTTTAGGGCTGGGAGGCTCTAAAACTAACACAAGGACATTGGATCGGTCTGTTGACCGATCCAGTGATATTCTGGTTGTCTGGATCGGTCGGCAGACCGATCCAGTGATACATGAGTCACCTGATCGGTCTCGTGACGATCGGTGACCTGAAAGTCTCGTGGTTATCCGATCGGTCGGGGACCGATTAGTAACCACGTAAGCATTCTGGGTTATCTGATCGGTCGAAAAAGCGATCGAAAGATGGACTCAAAGTGATAGGGGATCGGTCGTGGACCAATCTCATCTCTGATCGGTCCACAAACCGATCGGACTTTTCCTGATCGGTCTGTGGATCGATCAGCTGCCAGAACTATGGATCGGCTGACCGATCCATAACATGTCGTTGTTTCTGCTGCTTCTCGACATTTCTGATTCACCCGATCAAATCATCTGCGTAAGATTTTTAAGTTACAGGTTGCGGTATCGTGCCATTGGTTAATTTTAAATGAAGCTCCATCGAAGAATAAGAACAAGTGCCCTTTATGTTGTATTTCACCGCAAGTGATGCAATTCGAGCTTCAACGTTCACTGGCCGCGATCGGTTGGACTCTTGCTCATTGGTTCGAGCTCGAGACACCAGTGAAGACCATGGATGGTATTGGTGTGAGTTGAGAGAACCAGATGAGAAGGAAGAGTGATTGGCGTGCCTGGGTAGGTTGACTGTGATTCGGGACAGTGAGAAAGCAGAATAAGAAGGAAGAAGAGAGGTTTGCTAAGGCTCTGAAAAAACTCTCTCTGTCGATCAAGCAAGAGGCTGTGTGTTGTTGAGCTCTTGGCTGAAGACTTCCTTCTGTCTTTGCGTGCGCTTTGCTTTGTGGCTGTAAGTTTCATTTGTTCAATCCTTTAGCCAATGAACTCTGTAAGTCATTGTGCTTTACTTTCAAATCTATTCTGTGACTTTTGTGGAGAGGTTACTCCACCGAGGAGGAATACTTAGCCGGAATTTGTCTGGGGTGTGATCTACCGAAAGATCAAGGGATCGTCCACTTTACGGACACGCCGAGGAGTAGGGACAAGTTATCCCCGAACCTCGTACATCGTTTTGTTAGTGGTGATTGTTTTCCTTCTTTGCATCAGTTTTCTTTTTGTTTATTTTCACTGTGCTAACAAAGTTTTGTGAGAAAATTGATTGAGTCGTAGAGGAGGCTATTCACACCCCCCCCCTCTCTAGCCATCCGAAGGTCCTAACAAGTGGTATCAGAGCAAGGCGCTCTTCATCCGGATTAACACCCTAAAGAGCAAGAAGATGGCTATGAAGGAAGGTTTTAGTACCAATCGCCCACCCTACTTCGATGGAGCATATTTCCAATATTGGAAGAGTCGTATGGAGTATTATCTCAAGACCGACATCTCCATGTGGTTCTAGGTCAAGGAAGGTTTCACACCTCCGAAGGATGAAGAAGGTAAGAAACTAGAGTCGTCGAGGTGGTCCGCCGAGCAAACTCGCAAAGGACAAGCCGATGCCAAGGCGGTGGTCACACTACAATGTGGAATAGCCAAAGATCAGTTTGTCAAGGTAGGTCCATTCGTGAGTGCAAAGGATTTGTGGAACAAGCTCATCGAGCTCCAAGAAGGAACTCGAGACTCTCGGATCGCCAAGAGAGACTTGTTCCTAAACCAACTACAAAATCTCACCATGAAGGAGAACGAAACGGTAAGTGAACTACACGGAAGGTTCAAGGAGATCATCAATGGTCTTCATTCCGTGGATGAACGCGTAGAAAATCGCGATCTCGTAAGGTACGCTCTCAAAGCTTTTCCAAGGAATGCCTTGTGGTCATCTATGGTAGATGCCTACAAGGTCTCCAAGGACCTCTCAATTGTTAAGTTAGATGAATTCTTTTATGAAATGGAACTTCATGAGCTTGCTAACAAGGGTCAAAAAGAGAAAGGTATTGCTTTAGTTGCAGGAGAAAAGAGCAAGGATGGAAGGAGGAAGAAAGAAAAGAAGAAGGAGAAAGAAATTCCTACATCCTCATCCTCCTCCGAGTCCGATTATGAAGGAGGATCATCATCAAGCGAGATGGCCAACTTCGTGAGAAGAATCATGAGAAGGAGCCGAAGATACAAAGGGAAAGGTAAGTCTATTGATCAAAATATTGATAAGACTAACGTTACTTGTTATGAGTGTAGCAAGAAAGGACACTATCGGAGCGAGTGTTCGAAACTCAAGAAGAAGGAAGAAAGGGCCAAGAAGAAGAAAGCTCTCAAAGCTTCTTGGGATGAATCCTCCTCAATCTCATCGGAGGAAGAGAAGGAGAAAAGCACTCGTCAATTAGCACTCATGGCAAGGGAGGAATCGGACTCCGGAAGTGATACATCAGCCGCGGCTTCATCATCTTCAGATGATGAAGAGGTAACCTCTCCACATTTAGAAAAATGCTATAAGACTATTGCTCATTTATCTACACTGCTTAAGAAATCAAAAACTGAAATCAAATTATTAAAAGAAGAAGTAGAACACTTGAAGACTCTTAGGGAAGATGAGGTTGATGACCTTCATCAAGAGCTTCTTGAGGATGAAAATAATGCCCTAAAGAGTGAAGTTGAAAACTCAAGAAAATGCTTGAGAAATTCTCAACTAGCTCTAAGACCTTAGATATGATTCTAAATGCCCAAAGGGCGGTCTACAACAAGGCTGGATTAGGATACCAACCTAAGGAGTCTAGTTTCATTTCCTTAGTGTCTAGAACCCAATTTCATAGATCACATGCTTCTAGGGTTCATGAGACTAGGAAGGGTGTGATCAAGGCATGGGTTCCTAGGTCTTTCATTGTAGATGCATTAGGTCCCAAGATTTGGGTACCTAAAACATCTATCTTTCGTGTCTTATAGGCATTTGTCAAGGGGGAGCATCTATCAACTTGGTTTGTTGATAGTGGATGCTCCAAGCACATGACCGGGGACAAGTCACTCTTTACCACCCTTCAAAACAAAAATAGAGGTAATGTGTCTTTTGGTAATAATGGTAGCCTTAAGGTTATAGGAGTTGGAGATATTCAAATATCCGAATGTCTCCAAATCAAAAATGTCCTTCTAGTCAAGGGGATGACTTTTAATCTCCTAAGTGTCAGCCAATTGTGTGATACGGGTTACACAATTGAGTTTCATTCAAGTCAATGTCTAGTCAAACACATTGACACACTTGACACGGTACTAGTAGGCACAAGGGTAGATAACATTTACCAAGTATCCTTTAAAAGTGCTACTAATGCCTCTGCTAAGTGTTTCATGTCAAAAGAAGAAGAATCATGGTTGTGGCATAGAAGATTGGCCCACGTAAACATGAAGAATATTCGAAAGCTGACCAACAAAGGATTAGTGCGAGACTTACCAAGCATCAAGTATCAAAAGACAAAATTATGTGATGCATGTCAAAAGGGTAAGCAAACAAAAGCGGCTCATAAAGGTAAAAGTGTTGTAAGTACATCTACTGCTTTAGATTTATTGCATATGGATTTGTTTGATTGCAGTAATGTTATTTCATTGAATGGGAGTAGATACTGTTTAGTGATCATTGATGATTTTACTAGATATACATGGACCTTCTTTTTGAAAAATAAGGATCAAACCATAGATGTTTTTGTTTCTTTTTGTAGAAGAACTGAAAATGAAAATGAAAAATCGACAACAATTAAAACAATTAGAAGTGATCATGGTGGAGAATTTCAAAATCATAGATTTTTAGAATTTTGTCAAGAAAAAGGATATAGGCATGAGTTCTCTACTCCAAGGACCCCACAACAAAATGGGGTTGTGGAGAGAAAGAACCGAGTCTTGCAAGAGGCTGCACGAAGCATGCTCAATGAGTACTCATTACCGAGCTACTTATGGGCTGAAGCGGTAAATACCGCTTGCTCTGTGCAAAACCGAGTCTTGATACATAGGTTTTTAGGAAAGACTCCCCATGAACTTTGGTTTGGGAAACCCCCTACAATTAAACATCTTAGGGTGTTTGGTTGTAAGGTGTTTATCTTGAACACCAAGGATCATCTTGGAAAGTTCACGGCTAAGGCTGACGAAGGGATACTAGTCAGGTACTCTCTAACCAGCAAAGCCTATCGAGTCTACAACACTAGGACTAAGTTGATTGAAGAGTCCTCGGATGTAGCATTTGAAGAAATCCCTAAATCGAATGATCAATCAAAGGATGTAGGAGAAATTCAATTTGAACTTAGAAAGCTAAGTTTAAATGATCAAAACATAGAAAGAGTCGAAGTTGACTCCGATGACGATGAGCAAAGGCAAGAGAGGACTCAGTCTGATCCTTTACCTGATACTGAGACCTTGCCTGTGTCTAGTGAGACCATTCATGAGGCACCGCCAACACCAAGGCAATCTAGGATAGCCTCTAGTCATCTCCAAGACCAGATTGTGGGAGACATTCAACAAGGGGTTAGGACTAGGTCATTCTTTAGAAATGAGTCTAATGAGGTCGCCTTGATCTCAGAAATCGAACCAAAATTAGTTGATGAGGCATTGCACGATCCTGATTGGATCATAGCTATGCAAGATAAGTTAGGTCAATTTGAAAGGAGCCAAGTGTGGGACTTAGTTCCTAGACCTAAGAAGACCACCATTATTGGAACCAAATGGGTCTTCAAAAATAAGTTAAACCAAAAGGGAGAAGTAGTAAGAAACAAGGCAAGACTCATAGCCAAGGGCTATAGTCAAGTCGAAAGCCTCGATTATGATGAGACTTATACTCCCGTGGCTCGATTAGAATCCATCCGCTTAATGCTAGCTTTTGCTGCACATAGAGGCTTCAAGCTCTATCAAATGGACGTCAAATCAGCCTTCTTAAATGGTTTCATTAAAGAAGAGGTCTATGTTGAACAACCACCGGGGTTTGTGAATACCGAAGTTCCAAACCACGTGTACAAGCTCAAGAAAGCTCTTTATGGGCTTAAACAAGCACCTCGAGCTTGGTACGAAAGGTTGTCAACTTACCTATTAGAAAAGGGTTTTGTGAGAGGTCAAATAGACCCAACACTATTTCTGCGTAGAGATGGTGAAAACATATTTGTAGCCCAGGTGTATGTCGATGACATAATTTGTGGCTCAAATAACAAGGGTTATTTGAATGAATTTATCACTCACATGGAAAGTGAGTTTGAAATGAGTCTGGTAGGAGAATTGACATTCTTCCTTGGACTTGAAATCAAACAAACTCGAGATGACATTTATGTCCATCAAACAAAATATACTCAAGAGATGCTCAAGAAATTCAAAATGAATGACTCTAAGGAAGTATCCACTCCAATGGCGACAAACACTCACCTTGACAATGATGAGAGTGGAAAACCAGTTGATCTAACGCAATATAGAAGCATGATTGGTAGTCTTCTATATCTCACAGCTAGTAGGTCGGACATACTTTTTGCTGTGGGCATGTGCGCTAGATATCAAGTCTGTGCCAAGGAATCTCATTTAATTGTAGTTAAGAGAATTCTGAGATACCTTAAGGGCACAATTCGAGTAGGTCTATGGTACCCTCGCACGGAGTCTTTTGACTTGATAGGTTATACCGACTCCGATTACGCTGGGTGAAAATTGGATCGGAAAAGCACTAGTGGGGGTTGCCAATTTTTAGGTTCATCATTAGTTAGTTGGTCAAGTCGGAATCAACATTGTGTTGCTCTCTCCACGACCGAGGCTGAATACATTGCCATGGGAGAGAGTGTATCACAATTGTTGTGGATGATCCACACTCTAGAAGATTATGGACTTTCGTATAAGGGAGTGCAAGTGTTGTGTGACAACATCAGCACAATAAACCTAACAAAAAACCCAGTCCATCATTCAAGGACCAAACATATTGAAGTGCGTCACCACTTCATTAGAGATCACGTAGCTAGGGGAGACATTGCACTCACCTATGTTGAGTCAAAGTCAAACCTAGCCGATATTTTCACCAAACCTCTTCCGGAAAATGAATTTAGTCATTTGAGGAGAGAATTGGGAATGTGTTTGGCTCAATAGGCCATTAGGACTTCATCATGATCAATAAGGACAATTAAAACAACAAGAGAAATAGGGAAATTAATTTGGGCAACTTGGGAACATCTCACACAAACTATAAGGTTTAACAAATGATTTTTGTTTGCTAGAAATGGGGTGAGATGCTAGGATCAGCCGAATTATTCAAAATGTATCATGCATCCCTTGAATAATTAGGTTGAAGAGACATAAATTGAGTATGGGGAAGACCATTACATAATTCATGTGTATTTGGTTCCTAGATCTTACTCATATATTCCAACCAAGGAAACTTGGTTGGACCTTTACCTAGAAGTTATGAAACTTTGGTTGATGGACTGTTTGATACACTTGAACGATGCTTTTCATGATTTTGATTGATACTAGGACAAGTCCTTGAAAGAATGATAGCAAGTTGGTTATATTTTGACAAACTTGAAACTGAACATAACAAAGGTCAAAAATTTTAGTTTTCAGGTCTTAAGTTGTTTGTTTTCTAAATGTCTGCAACTTTAGGGCTATAAACAAGTTCAAACCATAATTTTTAGGTAATCGTTATGCTTGTAGATCCTCCAGGCTCTAGGTTCTGAACTTGGAGGTTTTCCTAGAGAAACTTCCACGAACTATCGAACATCTCTATGAATTTCAGTTACTGAAATTACTAATTTCAGTTACTGAAATTACTGGAGAGATCTAAGTATCAGACACTGATCGGTCTACGGACCGATCAGGTCAGCCTGGCACGCAGAGCCCGCTACTGATCACTTTCTGATCGGTCTACAGACCGATCAGGGAGTTCCATAATCGGTCCAGGGACCGATCAGCGAGTACTAATCGTCTCCTGATCGGTCTACAGACCGATCAGGATGTTCCTGGATCGGTCCATGGACCGATCAGGAGGCTCCTGATACCTCCTGATCGGACAGCCGTCCGATCATTTCATCAACTGTACACCCATCAGAAAACCCTTAAAACTTCCCGATCCTTTCTTTTCCCTCTTCACGCGAATGCCCTAGCCGACTCTTCCCTACACCTCACCTCTTCTCTTCTCTTTGCATGCCGGAACCCTAGCCAAAGCTCTAGCCAAAACTTCAATGGCACCAAGGTAACTCCTACTTCTCTAGAACTTGGCATTTCGGTCTCATTTCTCACCATATCTGTGGTTTTTGTTTCGGGTGGCTCCGGTGCTCACTTACTTGCCCCATTATATCACTTTGTTAACTCTTAGAAAGAAACCAGTGGGTGAGGGGACATCTAAGTCAACTGAGAAGTCGAAGTCTAAGGCTCCTTCCCGACCTCAACCATCTGTTTCTGGGAGATTCCCGAACCACAATTTTGAGGAAGCCTTTAGACAAAGAACCTTTAAATTACTCCCTTGTAGGTCTGTAGATCGTAAATTCATGGATGAATTTTGTCCAACTGTGTCTGAAATCATTGCCTACTACAAACTTGACTCACTTGTCTACTTAGAACAGGATATCAACTATGACTTGGTCTCTGAGTTTTATAACAACCTTCATCAGACTAATGATGTAGGTTATAAAACAAGAGTTGCTAAGCGGACTCTTGATTTCAGTTTCTCATCCTTCTTTGACTATCTCGGTTGTCGGAGGTGTTCCGATAATGTCTTTTCGATATTTCCTGATTTACTAGATCCTTTACCTCCACCCTTTGATATCTCATCTGACGATATTTATGAGTACTTCTTCAGACATCCTAGACCGGGTGGCCTTGATGAGCTAGATGTTGACTTTCCTACTTTTGCAGCCTTGAGATTATCTCCTCAAGACTACATTCTTTTTAAAATTGTCACAAACTGCCTTCTGCCTATCACATCTAAACCATTGTCTGAGATCCGACCATATCATTGCCTGATGCTTTATGGATTGCGTCGGCGTCTCGACTTTGACATCATATCTAGCATCTACTCTTCAATCATCTCCTATAGTGAGCCGAGCGGCTACACTGTTTATATGCCTTATGGGCATATAATTACAGATTGGCTCGAGACCCTTCAGATTGATGTCTCTAAGGGTAGAATAGTCAAGATGGTCAGACAAGATTGCAGACTTGGGAAGCGGGCATTTTCCAAGTCTGGAATCATAGGACAAAATGGGGATGTTTGGTGGAAGGATGGGAGAGCTCTAGGTGAGTTACCACGGGGACCTCCACGACAGGTTGCAGCTGCTCCTGTTGTTGCTCCTCCTGCTGCTGACGATGGAGAGGCCGATCCTGATCTGCGCTGGCAGATCGCCGAGATGGAGAGTCACTTTGATCGGCACGATGAGCTGCTGGTTGCTGAGCTTCACGGGCTGCGCGTCTGGATTGACCAGCGCTACGATGATTTACGCAGTCAGCAGCTGGTGACACATCAGGCGATTATGGGTTGGATGGCCAGATACCCACCTCCGCAGGATTTCCCGGGCTATCCATCCTCGAGCAGCGACATGCCACCTCAGGGACCCATTCCTCCCGTTGATGATGCTGATGCTCCTCATGATGAGGAGGCTGATTGATATACATTGTTCTATGATGTCATTTTGACTGTCTATGTTTTGGATGTTGGTTGTTGGATATGTATGTCTGTCCTGGATACTTACTAATTTCTTCTATTTATGATGTTTATTTTCTTTCTTTATGTTTCACTCCTTATTGGTTTTTAATATGCTGTTCATATGCCATGTCTTGTATGTCTCTTATTTCTTTATCACTGTCTTATAATACATTTAGAGGGTGTTCTAGGTGAATTAAGAAAAAGACAGTATGGGTTAAGGGGGAGTTTTTTAAAGTTTTCTTACCTAATTTGTACCTTTTCGGTGTTTGACAAAGGGGGAGAGAATAACTAAGTTTAGAGATAAATGAAAGTTTGGCTTTAGGGGGAGGACCTTGATTCCCCTAAGTTTAGAGATAAATGAAAGTTTGGCTTTAGGGGGAGGACCTTGATTCCCCTATCCTTACATGGTGTTGTATCTGTCTTAGGGGGAGGATCTTGATTCCCCTAAAATTAGGGAAATATGGAAATATGAACATGTCTGGTCTAAACTTAAATCGTGTTGTCAAACAACAAAAAGGGAGAGATTGTTGATACAGTCTGACCTGGCTGTTATTTTGATGTTGACACTGATTTAAGTTTGTATCAGATATTAATTAAACTCAGACTGATTGATGATCAAGGATGATCATGAGGAGAGGAAAAGTCCAAGTACGGATACTTGGCACGCAAAGTCAGAGAGGGCTCGGTAGCTCGTTCTCTGGACCGGACGAAGTCGGAGAGGGCTCAGCAGCTCGTTCTCCAGACTAGGTCAGAGAGGGCTCGGTAGCTCGTTCTCTGGACCGGACGAAGTCGGAGAGGGCTCGGCAGCTCGTTCTCCAGACTAGGTCAGAGAGGGCTCGGTAGCTCGTTCTCTGAACCGGACAAAGTCGGAGAGGGCTCGGTAGCTCGTTCTCTGAACCGGACAAAGTCGGAGAGGGCTCGGTAGCTCGTTCTCCGGACTAGGACAGAGAGGGCTTGGGAGCTCGTTCTCTGGACCAGGAAGACGTTAGTGTTTAGGGCTGGGAGGCTCTAAAACTAACACAAGGACATTGGATCGGTCTGTTGACCAATCCAGTGATACTCTGGTTGTCTGGATCGGTCGGCAGACCGATCCAGTGATACATGAGTCACCTGATCGGTCTCGTGACCGATCAGTGACCACACAGAAAGTCTCTGTGGGTTATCTGATCGGTCTGGGGACCGATCAGTAACCACACAGAAGCATTCTGTGGGTTATCTGATCGGTCTACAGACCAGACTCTTCCCAGACCGATCAGGATGAGTCCTGATCGGTCTGTTGACCGATCCACAACATGTCGTTTGTTTCTGCTGCTTCTCTGACATTTCTGATTCACTTCTGATTCACCTCATCAAATCATCTGCTGTGAGATTTTTAAGTTACAGGTTGCAGGTATCGTGCCATTGGTTAATTTCAAATGAAGCTCCATCAGAAGAATAAGAACAAGTGCCCTTTATGCTGTATTTCACTGCAAGTGATGCAATTCGAGCTTCAACGTTCACTGGCCGCGATCAGTTGGACTCTTGCTCATTGGTTCGAGCTCAGAGACACCAGTGAAGACCATGGATGGTATTGGTGTGAGTTCAGAGAACCAGATGAGAAGGAAGAGTGATTGGCGACGCCTGAGTTGGTTGCAGCGATTCGACACAGGTGACAGTGATTCGGGACAGTGAGAAAGCAGAATAAGAAGAAGGAAGAAGAGAGGTTTGCTAAGGCTCTGAAAAAACTCTCTCTGTCGATCAAGCAAGAGGCTGTGTGTTGTTGAGCTCTTGGCTGAAGACTTCCTTCTGTCTTTGCGTGCGCTTTGCTTTGTGGCTGTAAGTTTCATTTGTTCAATCCTTTAGCCACTGAACTCTGTAAGTCATTGTGCTTTACTTTCAAATCTATTCTGTGACTTTTGTGGAGAGGTTACTCCACCGAGAAGGAGGAATACTTAGCCGGAATTTGTCCGGGGTGTGATCTACCGAAAGATCAAGGGATTGTCCATCTTACGGACACGCCGAGGAGTAGGGGCAAGTTATCCCCGAACCTCGTACATCGTTTTGTTAGTGGTGATTGTTTTCCTTCTTTGCATCAGTTTCTTTTTGTTTATTTCCGCTGTGCTAACAAAGTTTTGTGAGAAAATTGATTGAGTCGTAGAGGAGGCTATTCACACCCCCCCTCTCTAGCCATCCGAAGGTCCTAACACCTAGCTTCACTCACTAGGTCTTTCACCTGGCTTCACTCACCAGGATTTTCCCAATTGCATGGCTTCACTCACCAGGACTTTCACCTGGCTTCACTCACCAGGATTTTCATCTGCCTGGCTTCACTCACCAAGACTTCCCATTGCCTAACTTCCCAGTTAGGACTTTCCATCTGCCTGGCTTCACTCACCAGGACTTTCACCTAGCTTCACTCACTAGGATTTCCAGTCAAGTATCCAGTCAACCTTGACCTACTTGACTTTCCTTCACAATCTTCCCACATGAACAATTGCACCTGCAATCTTCATGTGTTGTCTACATGTATTGTCAAACATCGAAACCCAAACATCAAGACTCGAGCTTGACCCAGTCCAAGCTCAGTCAACTTGGTCAACCTTGACCTGGGGAATATTGCACCTACAGAGCTTCCCGTGTTCACCCGGAACACCCAACTCAAATTCACCAATAATATCTCATTCCACTAAAGAGTTATTATTGCACTACCGCATCAATCCCATATTATAATATGGGCTCCTTTTTATCATGAGTGTGTTAGTCTCCCTGTGTTTAAGATATTGAATGCCCACTAATTAAATGAGTTAATGACAACTTACTTAATTAATATCTAGCTCCAAGAGTAGTACCACTCAACCTTATTGTCATGTCGGACTAAGTCCACCTACAGGGTTTACATGACAATCCTTATGACCTCCTCAAGGGGACATCATCAACCTAGATTACTAGGACATAATTTCATTCTATAATCAACAACACACTATATAAATAATATCATTTCTCAATTTATCGGATATATTGATTTATCAAACTAAATCACACCCTTTGATAAATTAAATAAATAAATATTAAGTATACGTGCTTGTTATTATATTATGATTAAGAGTACGTACTTCCGTAATAACAGAAGTTTTGTTCTTTTATATAATCAGTATAAAAAGAAACTACCTCAAATGGTCCTGCTCAATACACTCAGAGTGTACTAGTGTAATTTTATAATTAAGATAAACTAATACCAAATTACACTATAATCATTCTAATGGTTTGCCCCATTCCATATTGGTTGTGAGTAACTTTTTATAATTTATAAAGAACTGATAACATGATCTTTTATGTGTCTCCTCACACTATGTTATCTACAATATAAATTAAATGAACAACTACACTTAGCATAAATGTAGACATTTGACCAATGTGATTCTTATTTCAAAATAATTATTTATAGAGAAATCTAGACTTTTAGTATACACTCTAACATAGCTTATCAAAGGTTCCTCCAATAAACAGTAGCCATTGTATTGAGATAATGTTTTATCCACTTAGCATATGTTTTTGGAGGCGTCTCCAATTCACGTTAGCAAACAGTAACTTTTTCTTAAACACTATAAATAGTACCCTAGAGCTAGGAGTTCAATAACAATCATTGTATTAATCTTCTAAGTTGATTTTGAGCTTTCAAAATCGGTAAGAGGCTACTCCGCCTTCACGAAAGAGATTTTTAGTAGAGATTTTCAACTATTTTGGATTAACGACCTCCTACATTATAACTAAGTAAAAATTCCTTAGTTTTCTTACTTTTTTATGTTATTATTTTTTATTTTAATTAATTGTTATCTAATACTATGGCCTTGTTACGTTAAAAAATAGGAGCAAGAGAAAGGTCTCAATCTTGATCTACTAGGTGGGGGCAGCTTTTCGACGAGTCGACTAAACTCTGCCTTATGGTCCATTATACTATATGTTAGAATTTGAGAGTTGTCATAAGGCGATTCGTCTTACAATTTTTTCTATTTATTTGATAAGTATAGATTCACTATTTGAGTACATATTATATGTTTGATTGCCTTAAACTCATTTACTGAATGTCTGTAATATAATTCATAGCATGAGAGAATTTGTGATTGGATCGCAACTATTGATTATCTCTACATGTGTAATTATGAATATATTGAAATTTTCCTAGTCGTCGAATTGATGCATTCAGGCATCATCAATTCTGTAAGGCTAGCACGGATTATACTCCTTGGTTTGGCCAAGCGGCTGTTTTCTCACTAGCTGGAGACATTGGGATGTCGAGAGTTAAATGTGGATGTTGGTTATGGTAACTAGTTCATTGGAGTGATTCACTGTAACACTTCATATGGTTCTCTACATATATATAGATATGTTTGTGAAGTTCTTATTGAACATGAGTACAAGTTTCCTTTGACTTGAGGTATACAAGTCATCTTGGTCATGGAGACTTATACTTTGACATCTTAAGCAAGCATCTCATTGAGGTGTGAATCCGGGATGATTGGGTATAAGTTGAAGTGCCCAAAGATGTTTGGATAGCCCACAGAGGATTCACTGCTCCTTGCGAGGAGATGTATAACCTATGGTCACTCGTTATGATTATTACTCAATGTTTTTGGCAAAAACATCACATGTTAAGAGTGCAAGACTCTTGTACACATGTATGATTAATTTGAATCCGCAGAATGAGGAAGTATTACTTAGGCTAGGTGTGACATAATCAACCTAGTGGGGACAAGACACATAGACCATGTCCTGAACCAAGTGGGTATAAGATGAGTGAAAGGAACAAGGCACGACTCACTGTAGCTTCTGAAGGGTTTAGAATTAATTCTAAGATCAACTATAATTTTTTGACTAATTGGGGATCATGATGTACTACTATGTCTCACTCATGATCGTTCTATAATTAAATAGTTAATTATGGATGACCAAGATAAATCGGGACCCTATTGGGTTACAAGTGTTGGTGTGGGAAACATCCGACGATCGAACCTGAGTTTTGATAATGACAAAAGACTCAAAGTTAAGGTGGTTGGTGATCTAATGGTCTGAATGAGATTGCAGGAAAGTCCTAAGTGTACTTAGGCAAAAGCCCTAATTGTGGTTAGGCAAGGTGAAAACCCTAGGAGGTGGTAACCCTAGGTCATAGGGGGTGGTAACCCTATGCGGAAAGTCTTGGTGGGTCGAGTGCTTCAGGCAAAAGTCCTAGGGGGGTAACCCTAGGTGGAAAGTCCTGGTGTCACGAACCAGGTGAAAGACTAGACCAGCCGGGAAGCGGAAGTCCAGCAGAAAGTCCAGAAGCATCAAGCACCGAGCAAAAGTCCAGTCGATCTGGAGGATCGCACTGGCATCAAGTAAATCTCCTGAGTGGAGTAGGTGAGGACGCGTTCCCCGTAGAGGGAACGGTAGGCGTTGAGTCGACATAGGGTTTCCGATCGAAAACTCGAAGTCAGACTCGGACAGTCCGATGATTGTCGTTCACTTATATTATTATGTTTTATGTGCTAACTTTGTGCTACAGGGTATATTTGGGATTAATGTATCTTGCAGGGACCAAAGTTCAAAGAATAGCCTCGGATGAACAGTACTGAGGCGCCTCCATGGAGCTTGGAGGCGCCTCGGGTGCGAGCCGAAGCCAGCTGTCTAGAAGGGATGGAGGCGCCTTGAAGGAAGCTCAAGGCGCATTTCCGGGATAAAACTTAGGGATTCAAGGCGCATTGGAGCCTGATGGAGGCACCTTGTGTTGGAACCCGAAGGTTGTTTTGGTGTGATCAACAAGTTAAGTTAGGTCCTGTGTGTTTCTAACCTTGTGTCTAAGTGTGCAGGAGCTTAGGAACACAAGTAGTCGAGCGGAAGACGCAGCTAATGAGAAGGACGACAGTCTGAGGGACGAGGTGCTGCGGAAGAGTACCCCAGTGGACGAGAAGGAAGCGTGCGGTGGTTCCGAGGGACGAAAGCCGGAGCGGAAGATTGCTCAGGGAGCAAGAGACGCAGCTAGCGAAAAGGACGGCACGTGGTGCGTCTGAGTGACGAAGACTGCGGATGAGTACGCCGGCGGACAAGAAGGAAACACGCGGCGATTCCGAGGGACGAGAAGCCGGAGGGAAGCCCGCTCGAGAAGACCAGAAGTTGGGTTCGGGTGAGCCCTTTTCCGGATGGCAGAGATCACCTAAGTGAACGGATCCGAAGGAGAAGAACCGGACCGAGATGGGACTAAACCAGAGAAGAGGTCCCGGACGAAAAAGTCAACGGCTGTTGACTTTGGGCTCCGGGGCGCCCGGCACAGTCCGAGGCGCCCGGAGCAGCCCGGGGCGCCCGGAACCCTTCCGGGCGCCCCGGACCCAGTATTTTCACCAGATCGAGTCAAAACTCGATCTGAACGTTGGGGGATAAAATTTATCCCCCCCAGGGCGCCCGGGACCCTTCCAGGCACCCCGACCAAGGCTATAAATATAGCCTTAGTCCAGAAGCTTTTCATCAATTCAGAACTCACGCATTTCTTTCAAACACTTGTACACTTTCTGTAGTTAGCTTCTGTTGTGCGCTTCAACTTTGTAAGAGGCTTCTCCGCCTGAAGGAGAAATTCTAGTACGATCATCTTTCTTGGATTAACAGCCTCCCAGGTTGTAACCAAGTCAAAACCTGGTGCCTCGTTTTCTGTTCTGATCTTAGTTTATTGCTTTGATTATTTTACAAGTGTCAGTTTAAGAGTTCGAGAAGGGTTGGTTTGTGTTTTGATTTTTGCATGGCTATTCAACCCCCCCTTCTAGCCGGCCTAACGGTCCTACACCTTGAACACCCTTTATAAGAGGATCTCGACCAGCAGCTCTTAACAATTGATTCTAAGCGATCCTTCTGCTACAAGCTACTTACGTAACGACCTCAACGTGCGATTTCAAGATTCCGACGACCCGGAGCGCCATTACTCTAGATTCTGTCGTTCGGTATAATTTTAATTATCGTACTCATTTGTAATTCATATTTTGTACATTTCATCGAGCTTATAGTTGTTGCCCACGGAAAGCGATCAAGGATCGCGGGCCTTCGAGTAGGAGTCGTCACAAGCTCCGAACGAAGTAATTCCTCGTGTCTCTGTGTTTGATTGTTCTCTTTATTCCGCTGCGTTTCTACTCGTAGTTTTAAATTAGTGAAATAACCACGAGCGCTATTCACCCTCCTCTAGCGCTTCTCGATCCAACAATTGGTATCAGAGCGGGGTCGTTTTGAATCGGTGCAACCACCTTTCAAAACAAATTTTCGTGGTATTTTCAGATTTTTCGGAGTTAATTAGAATTTAGCTTATAGCTATATTCTAATTCTTTTCTCAAATCGATTTTTGCTCGAAGTTGGTGCAACACCACTCGAGTACGTTTTCTTTTAAATTATTCCCGCACTACTAATCCAAGACTTAGTCTTGGAACATATTTTCGTTGTTTTTGTCGTGCAGAAGTTCAAATGGCCCATCAAGAGGGTTATAGCATCGTTCGTCCCCCGCTCTTCACCGGGGAAGACTTCGGGTACTGGAAGGAGCGAATGGAAACATTCCTCAAAACCCAGTTCGAGACTTGGATGATCGTCAAGACTAGACTACAACTCCCATCCGACGAAGACGGCAAGCCGACACCCTGTGAAAAATGGGAACCGACAATAATCAAGAAGGTGGAAGCTGATGCCAAAGCGACCTGCACCCTCCAATGCGGACTGACCAAAGAGGAGCTCAATCGAGTTGGCCCGTTCACATCAGCAAAGGAGCTCTGGGAGAAGCTGATCGAACTCCACGAGGGAACCTCCGACACAAAAGTAAGTAAACATGACTTGTTGCTTAATAAATTGTATAATCTAAAGATGCAAGAAGGTGAGACGGTGAGTTCACTGCATGCAAGAATTCAAGACATCTTCAACTCCCTCCACCGAATCGGGCAGAAGGTAGAAAATAGGGATATCATAAGGTACGCTCTTAACTCATTTCCAAGGAGTACATTGTGGGCATCAATGGTAGATGCCTACAAAGTCTCTAAGGATCTATCTTATATTAAATTAGATGAATTATTTTCGGAATTCGAACTTCACGAGCATACTAATGCACAGCCAACCGAGAAGGGGGTTGCTTTGGTTGCAGGTACTAGTCGAACACGCGAACCGAGATCACGACGAAGAACTGAACCGAAGTTGGAAGAAGAACCCGACTCAGACGTTGAAGACGATGAATTAACAACCGAGCTCGTGAACCTTGTAAAGAAGCTCTACAAGAAGAAGAAGGGCTTCAACAAGAGAGATCTAAAGAAGGCAGTACAATCCAAGGAGGTTCAACCGAGTTCGAAGGGTAAGTTCGAGGTTATCTGCTACGGGTGCAACCAGAAGGGGCACATCAAGGCCAACTTCCCAAGTCTGAAGGATGTAAAGAAGCGAAAGAAGAAGGCCCTGAAGGTGACATGGGACGAATCCTCAGAAGAAGATACCGACGACGAACTCGATCAGACGAGTCTCCTCGCACTGATGGCCCGGGACCAGATCGATGTGTCCGAGAGCGAGAGTGAGTCGGAGGCTGAGTCCAAGCGAAGCCACGGATCCGTATCCGTTTCCGAAGGGCCAGACCCCGCTGTGAGTATTTCTAGACTTAATAATCTAGTTAATTATTTATTGCGAAAGTTAGCTAAATCAAACTTTAGAGTTAAGTCACTTCTAAAGGAAGTAGAAGTCCTTAAAGAAGTGACTAACTCCGAATCTTTGATTGAACCAGTTCAAACTGGAAACTCAACTCAAGTCCATAAACTTGAAGAAGAGAATTCCAGTCTGAAAACTCAAGTCAAGGATCTGGAGAAAACACTAGAATGGTTTTCTTTAGGTTCCAAGAATCTTGACCTAATTCTTGGGACACAAAGAGTCGTTTACAATAGAACTGGTCTAGGATTTAAACCAAAGAAAAAATATAAATCTTATTTATCTCTTGTACAAAGAGCAAATAGAAAAACAGTCCAAGCATGGGTCCCCAAGTCCAAATTGATTAATCAAGTTGGACTTGGTCAATATTGGATCCCGAAGGATCAAATACACTACCTCGATAGACCATATCGAGGCTATGATCCAGGGGGAGCAAAAAAGAAAAACGAAATTAAATTAAAAAAATTCAAAATTCAAAATTCAATTAAATTTGGAATTAAATTAAAAATTTTAAAATTCAAAATTCAATTAAATTTGAAATTAAATTAAAAAACTCAAAATCAAAATACAATTAAAAATTCAAAATTAAATTAAAAATTAAAAATTCAAAATTTAATTAAAAATTTGAAATTTAATTCTAAATTAAAATTCAACTTAAATCAAATAAAGGTAGAAGAAGGATCCAGAATAGCTGGCACCTCCGAAATTAATCCACCCGATAAGGATAAACAAGAGTAGACTACCCGGTAGGGTAATTAAGGGTAGATTAAAAAGGGGCTAAGTTTAACTTGACCCATGGTACTGGTGAAGTATTAGATGATAGTACGTTGGGGAAACTTAGTCATCGCATGTCTAGGAAGATATGGCTTCGACCTGGTGCATTTGGCTAAGTGGAACTGACCGAAGCTACCCTTTATGGATCCTAACCAGTTAGACCAAGGTTTTGTACTAAGTTCAATGGGTAGGACTATTTGGAAAACCTCGAAGACATGGTTACTTTAATGATATCCTTATGACTCACCATAGCCCAAAAGTTTATCCAAAGAACGCCTACTTGTTGAATCCAAAACTAAATCTAAATCTAACACAAAGTTAAACAAAACTCTTAAATTGAAACTAATTCATCTCACAAAAATTGTAGGATTACCTGATTGAAAATTTAGATCGGGTGAGATGACTAAGGAATAAAAAATTAAAGAGAATCAAATTTGAAATTCAAATTCAAAATTAAATTCGAAATTAATATTTTTTTTAAAAAACTTAATTTCAAAATTATTTGAAAAATCATTTTAAAAATCTTTTAAAACTTAAAATTATTTTTCAAAATTAATCAACTTAAAATTATTTTTCAAAATTAATCAACTTAAAATTATTTTTCAAAATTAATTAACTTAAAATTATTTTGTCAAAATTAATCAACTTAAAATTATTTTTCAAAATTAATTAACTTAAAATTATTTTTCAAAATTAATCAACTTAAAATTATTTTTCAAATTAATTAACTTAAAATTATTTTTTCAACTTAAAATTATTTTTCAAATTAATCAACTTAAAATTATTTTTCAAAAATTAATTAACTTAAAATTATTTTTTTTAAATTAATTAACTTAAAATTATTTTTTCAAATTAATTAACTTAAAATTATTTTTTCAAATTAATTAACTTAAAATTATTTTTTTCAAAATTAATTAACTTAAAATTAATTTTCCAAATTAATTAACTTAAAATTATTTTCAAAATTAATTAACTTAAAATTACTTTCAAAATTAATTAACTTAAAATTATTTTCAAAATTAATTAAACCTAATTATTTTTTCAAATAAAACTTAATTCTCTTTCAAATTAATTAAACTTAATTATTTTCCTTAATTAATCACACTCTTTCAAATTAATTAAACTTACACATTTTTTATCACAAAAAAAAAAAACAGAACACGTGGCACCTGTCGGAGGCGCCTCCCATGCATGGGAGGCGCCCTAGAAAGTGGCGGGAAAACTCCCGTCGCCTGAGACTAAGGCGCCTCGGATCATGTCCGAGGCGCCTCCAATATCTTTATAAGGCACCTTAACTCCTGTTTAAGGCGCCTTCAATTCATTATATTACACCAAACAGAAGCGTTTCTGTTCGTTTTTCTGCCGACGCCAAGCACGAGATACTCGTGCGATTTCTTCCCAATCTAAGGCGCCTTCATTCTATTCCTCCCCTTCTACACCCCACAATGCCTCCTAGGTAAACTCTAATCACTTCCCAGTCAATTTTTACATAATCTTTGTGCTTATTTTACCAATTTTTGTGTAAAATCATTGAAAATAGGAAACGACATCAAGTCGATCCCAATCCGACTAGACTCCCATCAGCCGACCTCAGATTCCCGACCGAACAACTTAGGGCTACATTTGCTAGCTTCACATTTAACCCTATCAAACCTAGATACCTAAATATGCTCTTTTTTAGTCAGTTCTGTCACCCATCGATCCAGATGATAGAATACCATATAGCCTTACACATGATCCAGAACATTATCTCAACATCTAGTACAGTCACATCCCGTATAGTGCATATGCCCTACTGCCATATTTTGACTTCCATCTTTTCTACCATCGAGGGCATAGATGTGACCAGAGGGACAGTTATCCCTTTAACCATATACGACGAACTAGGGTCACGCAGTTGTAGACTAGCCCATGCTGAGGTCAACGCTGATGGAGTTCTAGCCTGGACAGGTCGACCCCAACCAGCCGCTGCCCCTATCGCTCCAGAGGCCAAGGATATACTAGGCGAGAGAGAGGAGTGGGCCAACTTCTTAGCCGAGGATTTTTTCACAGATCCTTCTTCCTCAGCCGGGCCCTCCACATCAGTCGGGCCTTCATCTTCGGCACCACTTTCTGTCGAGGACAGACTCACTCGGCTCGAGATCCAGTCCTCTCAGACGCGACGAGCTGTGCTAGATAGCCATCGCTTCCTTCGATCTATTCGATCCGAGATGGCTGCTGGGTTCGCCTCTCTCCGAGATGAGATCCGACGCCAGGGACAGCCATAGTATGCACTCGAGCATCCCCTAGCACCACCCCCGGCCGATGATCCCTTAGTTGCCGATCCTCCAGCTGGCAATCCCCCTGCTTGACACTCTATCTTTTTAGATTATCTGGATATGTCACTCACTCTTTTGCTTGTATAGTAGATCTGGATCTAAATTATCATACTCTTGGATTTAATTATCTTATATTTTGCTAATTTATGCCTTAATTCAGCACTTATTTGTCAACTTTCAAAATTATGAGTATAATTTCAAAACTGCTTTTAAAATTGTTTTGAAAATCCTAAGGCAAATATATTTTTCAAAATCCTGACTTCTTAGATTTTTCATATATGGACTTAGCCTAGGCTTTCCCCCTAGAAATCATGTTCCCCTATATTTAAGCCAGAGCATCTCACAAACACCTAGGTATACCTTGCTTGTGTTTGAAAAACATAGAATGGTGTGAGATGCATAGGGTACAGCCTGAACTCAAGAATGCTTATTTCTGTGCATCAATATGAGTCTGGGTGTTAAATACTTTATTAACAGTAATCAAGTCAAGTCTTCCTGCCTTAGTCAAATCTAACTGGACTAAATGACTTAACTTGACTAACCAAGTGAAAGTTGTTGCCCTCTAGGCAATCAGCAAGTAGCTAAAGGTTAGATAGTTGGTGAAGGAAATGGAAATATTAAGATTAAGCATGCTTGTACTTTAGGGCTCTGATACCTAATCAAAGCCAATTAGATAATTTGATTGCTATTTAACTTGACTCATGCTTGAACTTAAGGACCAACTGAAAAAAATAACCTAAATTAAATTTTTAGCTACTCTCTCTTCATCCTAAAAATTAACAAGTTCTTACTCCTAATTTTTCAAAAATAAGTATTATTTTATTCAAATTAAGCTAAATACCTTTTCACTTAAGCTATATTTTCAAAATTCAATGTTTGCAAAAGGCTTACCTAAGTGATTCATATAGCAACTTTCAAACTTTTTCAAACTTAGCCAACCTTGAAACCTAACTTTATAAATTCTTGCTAAGATATTTTCCTAAGTTACCTTTCAGATTCATTCTTTACTTCGCTAAAAGTATTAAAAATTATAGTTTTGCAAAATTTTAACTCATTGCTTTCAAAATTTTAGGTGAAATTTTTTTTTTCGAAGTCAACTTAGCACTTATCTCGTTTTTCAAAGCCTAATCTGTTTTTCAAAAAGAAAAATTAAAAATTCTTTAAAACTGGCTTATTTTTTATAAATGGCAAAGGGAGAGAGTAGGGAATTCAAAAAGTAAAAGACAGTCTAATTCAAAAAGAAAGCCCTGTATTAAGGGGGAGTTTCACAAAGTTTAAGTGTTATCTTAAGTTATGCTTGTATTTGAACTTATGTACTTAAGCTTGCTTACTTACACTTTTTAAGTATCTTATGCATTTGTTTTACTTAACTTTGAATTTCGGTTGTCATAATAAAAAAAGGAGGAGATTGTTGGTGCGGGAAGCATCCGACGATCGAACCTGAGTTTTGATAATGGAAAAAGTCAAAGTTAAGGTGGTTGGTGATCTAACGGTCTGAATGAGATTGCAGGAAAGTCCTAAGTGTACTTAGGCAAAAGCCCTAACTGTGGTTAGGCAAGGTGAAAACCCTAGGGAGTGGTAACCCTAGGTCATAGGGGGTGGTAACCCTATGCGGAAAGTCTTGGTGGGTCGAGTGCTTCAGGCAAAAGTCCTAGGGGGGGTAACTCTAGGTGGAAAGTCCTGGTGTCGCAAACCAGGTGAAAGACTAGACCAGCCGGAAAGCGAAAGTCCAGCAGAAAGTCCGGAAGCATTGAACACCGAGCAAAAGTCCAGTCGATCTGGAAGATCGCACTGGCATCAGGTAAATCTCCTGAGTGGAGTAGGTGAGCACGCGTTCCTCGTAGAGGGAACAGTAGGCGTCGAGTCGACCTAGGGTTTCCGGTCGGAAACCCGAAGTCAGACTCGGACAGTCCGATGATTGTCGTTCACTTATATTATTATGTTTTATGTGCTAACTTTGTGCTGCAGGGTATATTTGGGATTAATGTATCTTGCAGGGACCAAAGTGCAAAGAATAGCCTCGGATGAACAGTATCGAGGTGCCTCCATGGAGCTTAGAGGCGCCTCGGGTGCGAGCCAAAGCTAGATGTCCAGAAGGGATGGAGGCGCCTTGAAGGAAGCTCAAGGCGCCTTAAACAGGTGGTTTAAGGCACCTTGGACAGTGATGAAGGCGCCTTGAGATGGATAAAAGGCAGCGGTCAAAGTTTCATCGCAGAGTCATTTCCGGGATAAAACTTAGGGATTCAAGGCGCATTGGAGCCTGATGGAGGCGCCTTGAACACCCTTTATAAGAGGATTTCGACCAGCAGCTCTTAACAATTGATTCTAAGCGATCCTTCTGCTACAAGCTGCTTACGTAACGACCTCAACGTGCGGTTTCAAGATCCCGACGACCCGGAGCGCCATTACTCTAGATTCTGTCGTTCGGTATAATTTTAATTATCGTACTCATTTGTAATTCATATTCTGTATATTTCATCGAGCTTATAGTTGTTGCCCACGGAAAGCGATCAAGGATCGCGGGCCTTCGAGTAGGAGTCGTCACAGGCTCCGAACGAAGTAATTCCTCGTGTCTCTGTGTTTGATTATTCTCTTTATTCCGCTGCGTTTCTACTCGTAGTTTTAAATTACTGAAATAGCCACGAGCGCTATTCACCCTCCCCCCCCTCTAGCGCTTCTCGATCCAACAACACGCACTAACGAGTCTCTAAAAGACATAAAACAAGTTAAAAAATAGGATTCTTAGATCAAGAGATAAATATTTGGTTGGAGCATACATAAGATAAATATGAAAATATTTGTCGCAATGGAAGCATGCATGGGTCACATCTCTTATGGATAAGTTGGACCATATTTGGTTTAATCATGAATTAGTCATGAACCAACTTGGTTTAGTTGTGAATCAAACGAAGGGGACAATGAGCTAATTTTTGGTTAAGGGATAATGGATTGGATTTGGCCTTTCTAATCCAACTCATTAATGAATGCTATATATTGATATGGTTGAGAAGAAATTATACACATGAGATCATTAATTGAGTTGTAAGGTTTTTGGAAAATCTTAACACAATTTCTCTTCTCCTCTCCCTCTCCTCTCTCTCTTTACCAACGCCAACAAGGGGAAGCCGTTCCCCTTGTTGTCGTGACCACCACAAGGAAGAAATCTCTTCCTTGTGTGCTTTTCTTTCTCTTCCTCTTGATCCCTCTTCTTCGCTCGAGGCTAGTAACTTTCAAAGGAAAAGCTTGTACACAAGGAGTTGTATTGAGGAGGTTGGCATGGATACGAATAGAGACGAGGTTCGACAATGTCATTACGGTTGATGCCCTTCTCGTTACAGATCATCCGTAAGGTAACCTAGCGTAAATTTACTTTCCGTAAAAAATTTAATTATGCGATCATGTTTGACATGTTGTATCCTTGTATGCATATGGTGCGTGTGATGTAATAATTTATGAATTATTATTGTTTTATTTTTCGCTGCGCATGTTTATGAAATGTGTTTTAGCACACATTGTATCAGGTATATCCCAATACTATAGTCACCTCACTTATGGTTCAAGAACTCCTGAAGACGAAATACACAAAAGGGTAAAGAAATATTTTCTCTATCTCTCGTAAGTCATCTTCTAAAATTTTCACTAAGTAATATCATGATCTCGCAAGTGATATGTAGCTAGCTCTATCTTCTCCACATCAAGTGACACACCCTCAGGGCATAAGTCAATAAAATCAATATTTAAGTTATATCGGGATATATAACCCACAAAAAAGCAGACCTTGACCAAATGGATGTCAAGGTGGAGTATAGTCAACTCATTAGATGTGGCCTCACCATATAGCTCAAGACCTTGACCACATGTTGTTCATTCACCTAAGGTCTTGAAATATATATATTCAGATTTAAATGTTCGACCCTTTGTCAACACTTGTAGAAGAACATTTATATGTAAGATTATGAGAGCTATAGTGTTACTGTCATAGTAGGCACTGACATCCCACTAAGTTAAGGGTTACTCCTTGGACTTTGGTAGTCGAACTCTCATTATTGAACTATAAGCACCGGAAAAATGATAGCATATGTCAATAAAATCAATATTTAATTTTTCCATGATCCAAAATGTTAACAATTAATACTTACCAAATATGTTAGATGACAGTGCAACATAATTAATTTGATTATTGCTTAGTTTGCCAATTGAATTGAGTAATTTGTTAACTTTTGGACACATGATAATGTTTGGTTACCAAGTAATTTACAGGCATAAGTGCCTTCTATTTTGGGCTTGCCGACCAATAACGAGAATTTAATCTTCTTTTGGGTCTTAAAAATTCACATTCCATCTCTCTTGAAGTGGATCCCATCAAGACAAACCCAATATGAAGAATGTTGTATGAGTGGGTTTTAATATGGTGTCTTGTATCCAAAATTTCAATTAATCAAATGAATTTTAAATGGGGAAAACCTATCCATTTGAGCTTGATTTTCTTTCTTAACACCACCAAATAGTTAACCATAATGATATTGATATTGATTTTGTTTGTATGCATGTTAAAAGATGCAACCAAAAACCAGTTGGTTAAGGCTATGTCTTCGTTGTACCTTTTTAACCTTGATATGAATCTATGTTTTTGAAACCCTACTTTAGTCTCATAGAGAGAATTGTGGACAAAAAGCTTTCTAGAATAATCACTTGAGTGTGATATTCTCAATGTTAGCTTGAGTATTGGTCCATTGATTGAAACTAACAATATGAGTAAGTGTTTTGACTCACTATCAAAGTGAGTTGTGACAATTTGTATTTGGAACGGACCTAATGGGATCCATGATTAGATATTTGGAAAGGGATGTCATTGTGATTACACATCCATCATTGGGCCTGGGTGTCTAATGTCACAGCTGTTGATTGCGGGTGATTCTGAGACAGGAGTTGTTTTTGTCTCCACAATTATGTCTCCCTAATACAGTCTTTCATGGGAAGTTGTGAGCTAATCAAGTGATTTAGCAGACTAAAGGTTAGTGTATATGCAATTAACTGAACTATTGCATTTTAACAAAATCAATCATTTGGTACTCTTGTGTTGATAGTGTTGTCACAGTGGTAATTCTTCCTGATTTATACACTTTAGGATCTTCCAGCTAGAATTGTAAGTTAGGCTTAGACACCATAATTGAACTTGTTAAGCTGATGGAGGTTAGACAATTTTCTTGAATTGTCCTTAATTGGATTTAAATTAATTTTAGTGTTCCTTCTTTGCTATTCAATTATTATCATTGTTTTCTGTTTGCATGTATTCCGAGCATCAACTATAAACACAGCAGCACGACTTTTTTTTTTTTTTTTGTTTTCGAGCCATAATATTTTTAAGTTGTATTTCTTGTGAAATCCGAGCACAGTTGAAGAACAAGAAAATGAATGTCACCCAGAAGGAGCACTCTCTAAGTTCTCGGTGTTTTCTTCCTAGAAACTCTGTTCACCGAAAACAAGGTTGACATACTATGGAGTCACAGAGTCTCAGCAAAATCCTAACCTTATCTCTGTGTGAGCTTCGGCAGTGAGCTCCAACCAACCCATCTCGTCGGAGAGGGTTTCTCCAGTGTGACCTCCATCTTCCGACTTCCTTCCGACAACTTCTATCTTCTGGGATTCAGGCGGCAGAGCAAGGAGGTAGCGATGACAGTTCATCCATAGTCCTGTCAACTTCCATCCAAGGGGGTCCTTCGGTGGAAGATTCGTATCAACATCGTTGTCGAAGTAAGCAGCCGATAGACAGTGTGCTACTGTTCACCAAAGTTAAGAGTTCTTTTTCTAGGCTTTTGTGTGATAGCAAGGGTAGTTTTGGAATTGAAAGTTGATGTGTGGATTGTGGAGTGGTAACTTAGTTTTATTCATGTTGATGTTTATTAATTGTGTCAATTTTCTTGTGTTGATGTTTCTTATTGAATGCTTGTATCAAACTTGATCTTCCATGTTTACTTTGCCCGCATTTGGTTCAACTCAATTTATACCTACAATGTGTTTGACGAATTGTCTCTTTCATTAGATAAAATTTAGTTGATGCAATTTCTTTAGTTTAATTCCATGCAATGCTGGTTAGTTTAGTGATTTATGTTTCCATGATGTTTGTTCTTCATTTGAATGTAATTAGGCTAGATTAGCTTAGGTTTCATTACATGCTCTAGGTTTCGTTCTATGCTTAGTTTCATTGATGCTTTATCTTTTATTTTCTACAATTGTAGTTAGGTCAGACTTAGCTCTCATGACTTGTATTATTTTTCATTTACTAGATTAGGTTTCATTTAATGTTTTACTATTTCATTCCTTAGTTTAATTGTGTTGATGGTGAAATCATAGTGGAAAGTGATAATACGTTGTGGATTAATTATTAACACTTAGTTAAATTTCATTTAAACATTAGATTAGTTTCCTACTTGTTCTACATTTAATTTGTTAGGTTTAGAATCAAAATTTAAACCCCCATTTTCATATTAAAAATCTCAAAAATAAGAATAACAAGTAATCATGGATTATCATCCTATCGTTGCATTCTTTGGGAGACGACTTGAGTCATTTCTATATTACAAATGATTAATTAGATATTATGGTGCACGATTAAATTCTCCAAATGATTAATTAGATATTTAAGTTTTAAATTTTAAGTGTGATATACTATATACTGTAAGAATTTTTCTGTAGTGTGATGATAAAAAATAACAGTGGCCCCTTGACAGCCTGTTTGAAATGATATGGAATTCAATTCCTTTAAGAATTGGAATTGAATTTCATACTTTGGAATGATTTTTTAGCTAAGAATTGATATGGAATTCAATTCTAATTCCATCAAACAAGGCAAAAGTAAATCACACCTCTTTATGTGTGATTTAGATAGGGAATTCAATTCTCCATATTATGTCCATTGTGCCCTCATTCTCTCTTCTTTGTAAAAAAAGAAAAGAAAAAAGAGAGAAGGATAAAATGATAAAACATAAGAATTCCATAACTTAAATTGCAATTCATTCCAAACATGAGAATTGAATTTAATTCCTTATGAAATTCAACTCATAATGGAATTCAATTCAATTCCATGACTTAAATTATTTTCAAACAGGGTGTGAATTGTTGGTGCAATCTTAGGTCAAGGTTGACCTGGTTGACCAGACTCGAGTTGACTTGACTCGAGTTGTGTTTTGATGTTTGACGAGTTATGTTTGACGATGTTTGACGAGAAGAGAAGTTCTATTCTTGATATGGGACAAGAATAGATGTTTGGGAGATTATTGGTGCAACCGTAGGTCAAGGTTGATCTGGTTGACCTGATTCGGGAAAGAGTCCAAGTATGGAGACTTGGCAACAGAAAAGTCCAAGTGTGGAGACTTGGCACTGGAAAAGTCCAAGCAGGGAGCTTGGCACGCGAAAAGTCCAAGTGTGGAGACTTGGCACGGGAAAAGTCCAAGTATGGAGACTTGGCACTAGAAAAGTCCAAGTATGGAGACTTGGCACGGAGAAGTCCAAGCAGGGAGCTTGGCACGAGGGAAAGTCCTAACTGGGATGTTAGGCAGCTGGAAAGTCCTGGTGAGTGAAGCCAGGCAGTGGGAAAGTCCTAACTGGGATGTTAGGCAGTGTGGAAAGTCCTGGTGAGTGAAGCCAGGCAATGGGAAAGTCCTAACTGGGATGTTAGGCAGTTGGAAAGTCCTGGTGAGTGAAGCCAGGCAGTGGGAAAGTCCTAACTGGGATGTTAGGCAGTTGGAAAGTCCTGGTGAGTGAAGCCAGGCAGTGAGAAAGTCCTAACTGGGATGTTAGGCAGTGTGGAAATCCTGGTGAGTGAAGCCAGGTGGAAAGTCCTGGTGAGTGAAGCCGGGCAAGGGAAAATCCAGATAGATCAAGGATGATCGGACATCTGGTGTTGAGGAAAGTCCAAGTAGGTCAAAGGGATTGACCGGACACTTGGCGAGGAATTTTAGCAGGTCAAGGGAATGACCAGATGCTAGGGATGAAGTACCAATAGGTCAAGGTTGACCGGATATTGGTTTGGAAGGTTTGGGACTTGGTTTGGGCAAAAACCAAGCTCTGGATCGGTCTGCGGATCGATCCAGTGATACGCTGGGTATCTGGATCGGTCTAGTTCTGTAGGCTTACTGATCGGTCTGGGGACCGATCAGCATGGAGCCTGATCGGTCCGGGACCGATCAGGACGCTGGATCGGTCCGGGACCGATCAGATTCCACACAGAGAGTTGGGCAACTCTCTGTGAAGCCTTCTGATCGGCACAGGGCCTGATCGGTCCCCGCGACCGATCAGGCTGAAGCCTGATCGGTCCAGGTTCTAGCCGTTGCGTAGCAACGGCTAGTTTCTGCTGTGTCTTCTTCGCAGGTATAAAGGGGTCGAGGGCTGCTGCTGCGATTACTACTTCTTCTTCCTTCCTGTTGCGAAGTGCTGTTGTGCTTGAGCTTTGTTGAGCTCCTCCTTGTCGAAGCTTCGCGTGAGCTTCATTCCACTACTGGATCAGCTGCTGCTGAGTTGCTTGTTACATCTGTCCGTGAAGTTGCTACTTCATCCGGGACCCCAGTCGACGAGAAGGCAAGCTGCTGTGTTTACATTCCTGTTGTATTTTGTTCTTGCTATTCTCTTGTACTCTTAGCTTGCTGTTGCAAGTGATTATGGCGAGGTTTCTCCACCCACAAGGAGTTTGATTTAGCCGGTTTTCTGGGGACTCATCCACCGACGGATTGATAGGCTTCGTCCACCTTACGGACACGCCGAGGAGTAGGAGTTTCATCTCCGAACCTCATTACATCCTTGCGTAGAGGTTTGATTTCTTCTCCTGTTTTCTTTCTGCATTTAGTTTCCGCTGCACTAACCCTAATTGTAGGAAGAACGCGAGAATTTGGGGCGGCTATTCACACCCCCCCTCTCTAGCCGAGTACGAACGATCCTAACAAGTGGTATCAGAGCAAAGGTTTGCTCTTCATCGGATTAACACCCGGGGAGCACGAGCTAGAGGATGGATCTACTCGGAGAAGATGTCACCATTCCACCATTCTACGAATGCGGTGACTTCGCGTATTGGAAGGTAAGGATGAAGTACTTTCTTATGACTAACATAATGAATTGGTTTTGTGTACAAGAAGGTTTTATTCCTCCGGTGGATAAGGAAGGAAAACCACTTGAGAAGAAGGAGTGGACAAGAGAACAAATTCACAAATCCGAAATCAACGAAGAGGTAACGAGAATAATTGAATTTTCATTGCCTACTAACATCTTGTGTAAGATAGGTTACAACAATGCCAAGGAATTATAGGATAACTTGGCCAAGTACCATGAGGAGAGCTCCACTTCAAGCCATGAAGAGGAGCCTAGTGAGCCAAGTAGCTCACATCATGGAGGGAGCGAATTGGGAGTTGAGGGCTACTCAACATCCAAGGAAGAAGAGGAGGAGAGTTCCTCTTGTTCAAGATCGGAGCAAGAAGAAGATTCTACCTCCGGAAGGGATGAAGAAGAAAGCTCATCTCCATCCACAAACCTAGGTAACTCAAACACTTTAATTTCGAGCAAATTACATATATTATGCTTTGAGTGTAGGGAGTATGGACATTACAAGAGCAAATGTCCAAAGAGAGTTAGGAAGACTCCACCGGCGCCTAAGGTCAAGGAAGCCGGAGGCCCGATACGCAAAGGCAAGGAGCACGTGGTGTGCTTCCAATGCAAGCGAAGGGGACACTATAGGAGCCAATGTCCGAGGGGGAGGCAACCTCACAAGGACAAGAAACCAAGCACATCAATAGGGGGGGCTAAGGCAAACCCTAAGGTAATCTCTAAGGTTCATTATTGCAATTCTAATAAAACTCATGCTAGTAGTTTTGTTGCAATTGTTAATAATGATAAGCATGTTAACTTTAGGAACCAATACATGTGCTTAGGAGCTAAACATGTTAGCCTAGGTAAGGATAACACTAGAAATACCAACCCTAGGATTAACGCTTCTAAAGTTAAGGAAAACCTAGGTAGAAATCCCAAGAAGACTAGACACATGCCTAGGAATATCTCAAGAGAAAATGACAAATTAACACTTGAGGTATTAGAGAGGGAAAATCAAGTCTTGAGGTCAAGACTTGATAACTTAGAAAAGGCTCTTAAAAACATGGAGAAGTCATCTCTAGGGTTTAAGAGTCAAAAACCTAAGTCCAAGGACAAGAAAGGTTTGGGTCACAAACCTAAGTCCCAAGTGGTCAAGCCCACTTATCATAGTGTTCCATTCGATTATGGAACAAAACCTAGGGCTAGGAAGACCATCACCAAGGTCACAAGGGGAGTCACCCCTAGAGTTGATCTTGATGAGTCCCAAATGACCAAGGCTTCAAAGCCTAAGAGGGTCATTAGGAGGGTTGCTAGGGAAGTCATCCCTAGTGAATATTTAGTGAACCCAATGAGCTCACATAGATATTGGATTCCTAGGAGCATCTTCTCTACCCCATAAATGGGTTAGAGAGTGTCAACTCCAATAAGAAGGGTAGATAACCCAACTTTGAGGAAATTGACACTCAAGGAGCATTTTCAAGGTTTTGTGAACCTTTGAAAATGAAATGGAATTATCATTTACTCGTTGGAAGAGTAAAATGTGCCATTATGGAAAAGAATGATTTTAATTGGCACAATTTGGGAAAATCTAGAGAACTCTCGAGGAAAAATGAAACATGCCAAGTTTTGAGGATAAATTTGATCTTTAAGTGGCATGAATTAATCTAGAGTTCAAGAAGTGTCAAAATTAGGATTTTGGCATTTTAGGGCAATCAAGGGTTAAATTTTAGGTTAGCAAAGTGGCTAAGGATACTTAGATAGGTAATCTAGGTATATTTATTTATGCTAAATCTTGCCATGATTGATTGCCCTCACATGTCATGACATCATGTTTAGTTTTATTATCATTTGAAATGTCATGATAATGCTTAGGCTAGTTTACATGTCATGCTTTATTTAAGTTTTCAAACTTTATGCCATGACATCATGACATTGGCACATGTTTTTACTTATGATATCATTATATGTCATGTCATCATCTCTTGCATTAATAATCAATTGAATTGATTTAAGGATGAAAAACACATTTTGATATTGAGATCAAATTTGTGTTTAGAAAATGCATGAGACCTTAGTCTAAGATACCTAAACCCATATCTCACATCAAAATTTCCATGGATGTGTTTGATACACTTTAGATATGTGTGAGATATTAGGATCAAGGTGCATAGTTCTTGTACCTAGATGAGCCTAATTCAAGAAATGGAGGATCATAGGGAAAGCTTGTGTACAAGTCATGTACATTTAGCCCTAAGATTATGATCCTAAATTAAAAGGTTTAAAATCATTTTGAAATTGATTTGGAAAACCTTGATGAAGCCATCTTAGTGATTGCATTCATCATTGAACATTGTGATACAAAGTTGAGTTAAACTTGAACTATTTCAAAGTTTTTGAACTTTGTATCAAGATTGAAAAATGGAAGTTATTTTCATAGAAAACTATTTTTCCATGATAGTATATGTTATGAGGAATATATCCTCAAAATTTTATAATTTTTCAAATTTTCTGGAATTTTCTAGGAGTTTCTGAATTTCTCCCGGGGAGGAAAATCAGAAATCTCTGATTTCAGAGTCTGGATCGGTCACCGGACCGATCCAGGGAAGGCCTGATCGGTCTGGTGACCGATCAGTGATGATCCAGAAAGAGGATCGATTTGGGAATCGATCCAAGGGGTTCCTGATCGGTCTGGGGACCGATCAGTGCGTGCTGAATTGCTGAAATTCGACTGGATGTCTGAAATTTCAGTTTTTGGGAGTTGAGTTTCGGATCTCTAAAGGATTGAAACTCTCCAAGACATTGTTGGCGCAATGGTCAAGGGGGAGTTGGCCTTTAGGGAGAGTTTTACCTATTAATCAAGGGGGAGTTGACTTTTAGGGGGAGTTTTTACTCCTAAAGACTTGAGTGATATGGGATTATCACTAAGTTGATTGTTGTGTTTAGTATCAAGGGGGAAATGAAGAGTTTCAATGAAAGGTATGGGACTTTCATTAGGAAGAAACTCTTAACCTTGATTTCCTCTTTTTGATGTGTGTCAAAAAGGGGGAGAGATGTCCCAAGGGGGAGAGTGTAGGTTTTGGAAGAATGTTCAAGGAAGAACATTGGAAAACCTAAGTTAGGTTATCGGGTTAACCTAACTTGATTTTGAATTTTGTCAAACATCAAAAAGGGGGAGATTGTTGGTGCAATCTTAGGTCAAGGTTGACCTGGTTGATCAGACTCGAGTTGACTTGACTCGAGTTGTGTTTTGATGTTTGACGAGTTATGTTTGACGATGTTTGACGAGAAGAGAAGTTCTATTCTTGATATGGGACAAGAATAGATGTTTGGGAGATTATTGGTGCAACCGTAGGTCAAGGTTGACCTGGTTGACCTGATTCGGGAAAGAGTCCAAGTATGGAGACTTGGCAACGGAAAAGTCCAAGTGTGGAGACTTGGCACGGGAAAAGTCCAAGTATGGAGACTTGGCACTGGAAAAGTCCAAGTGTGGAGACTTGGCACGGGAAAAGTCCAAGTATGGAGACTTGGCACTGGAAAAGTCCAAGTATGGAGACTTGGCACGGAGAAGTCCAAGCAGGGAGCTTGGCACGAGGGAAAGTCCTAACTGGGATGTTAGGCAGCTGGAAAGTCCTGGTGAGTGAAGCCAGGCAGTGGGAAAGTCCTAACTGGGATGTTAGGCAGTGTGGAAAGTCCTGGTGAGTGAAGCCAGGCAATGGGAAAGTCCTAACTGGGATGTTAGGCAGTTGGAAAGTCCTGGTGAGTGAAGCCAGGCAGTGAGAAAGTCCTAACTGGGATGTTAGGCAGTGTGGAAATCCTGGTGAGTGAAGCCAGGTGGAAAGTCCTGGTGAGTGAAGCCGGGCAAGGGAAAATCCAGATAGATCAAGGATGATCGGACATCTGGTGTTGAGGAAAGTCCAAGTAGGTCAAAGGGATTGACCGGACACTTGGCGAGGAATTCTAGCAGGTCAAGGGAATGACCAGATGCTAGGGATGAAGTACCAATAGGTCAAGGTTGACCGGATATTGGTTTGGAAGGTTTGGGACTTGGTTTGGGCAAAAACCAAGCTCTGGATCGGTCTGCAGACCGATCCAGTGATACGTTTGTGTATCTGATCGGTCTGGTGACCGATCAGATAACAAACAGAAGGCTGTGGGCTTACTGATCGGGCTACCACCTGAGGTGGGATCGGTCCGGGGACCGATCAGATTCCACACAGAGAGTTGGGCAACTCTCTGTGAAGCCTTCTGATCGGTCTGGGGACCGATCAGCACAGGGCCTGATCGGTCCCAGCGACCGATCAGGCTGAAGCCTGATCGGTCCAGGTTCTAGCCGTTGCGTAGCAACGGCTAGTTTCTGCTGTGTCTTCTTCGCAGGTATAAAGGGGTCGAGGGCTGCTGCTGCGAAGCTTCTTCTTCTTCTTCTTCCTTCCTGTTGCGAAGTGCTTGAGCTTTGTTGAGCTCCTCCTTGTCGAAGCTTCGCGTGAGCTTCATTCCACGACTGGATCAGCTGCTGCTGAGTTGCTTGTTGCATCTGTCCGTGAAGTTGCTACTTCATCCGGGACCCCAGTCGACGAGAAGGCAAGCTGCTGTGTTTACATTCCTGTTGTATTTTGTTCTTGCTATTCTCTTGTACTCTTAGCTTGCTGTTGCAAGTGATTGTGGCGAGGTTTCTCCACCCACAAGGAGTTTGATTTAGCCGGTTTTCCAGGGATTCATCCACCGACGAATTGATAGGCTTCGTCCACCTTACGGACACGCCGAGGAGTAGGAGTTTCATCTCCGAACCTCGTTACATCCTTGCGTAGAGGTTTGATTTCTTCTCCTGTTTTCTTTCTGCATTTAGTTTCCGCTGCACTAACCCTAATTGTAGGAAGAACGCGAGAATTTGGGGCGGCTATTCACACCCCCCCTCTCTAGCCAAGTACGAACGATCCTAACATGAATGAGTTGTCGTGAGGCGATGAGGGCGTCCTAATTTATTTTAATCGGTTCGAAAACTAATACCGAATCTGAATATTTGAATTATTGTAAATAGCACTAAAAAATATTATTATTCAACACAAGATCAGGCCGAAGTTCTCCATCATAGGAATGTTTCACGTTTTTTTACTTTTTTTTTAATGTCTGAATTGGGCTTAAAAAAAAAAATCATGGTCGACGAATCGATTTTCAGCCGAATCTCCATCTTTAGAAAATTATGACTTTTCTTCTAAGAAGTCATCTTCTTTAATTATTAGTGTTTAGTTATTAAAGGCACCTTGAACCTATTTGAACGTATGTCTGAGCCATGATAGAATTTTCCAGAGATTATAAAATGACCTTTGTAGTTAGGAAATTAACAACAACTTAAACAATAACTACTATATCATTCCTAGTCTTTTTCTTGAGCTGTCAATGTTAACGAAGGAGTGTTTCTAGTAGAGCCTTTTAACACATTGAATTAACAACCACTTAAGTCGTAATCAAGTTAAATTCAGCCTTCTTACTTTCCTTTTTTAGTAGTTTACTTTTATACATTTCATTTTTATTTAAATTAATTAACCATCCTTGCTAAGCAAAGCAACAATTTTTTTTTAAACTATAGTTTCAGCAATTCCCTCCCCCCTCTCCTGCCTTACCAGGACCAACAAGTGGTATCAGATCGATAACACTTTAGAAGGACTAAACGCTGACCGAAGTACACAAGAAATGATCGGACCAAATATCTATCCGTCTAAGTTCGAAGGGAAGTTCAAAACTTGAAAAAAGAAGATGGAGGTATTCTTCAAAACTGATTTCGAATTATTGTTAATAATGAAATATGATAAGGATCAGCAAGGAGTCGACAAAGAAGAATATCAGTAGACGAACAAAGAGCAAGCTGACTTCATGACAAACGTCTAGGCAGAATTTCATCCGCTGAACATTTTACTACTATAAGAAATCAACTGAATCGAAGCCAACTAGTTAGCTAAAGAGCTCTGAGAGAAATTACTAGAACTACACGAAGGGACCTTAGAGGCAAAATTCTCAAGACGGGATATGTTCCGGAACCAAATCAGCAACCTCCGAATGGAAGAAGGTGAAAGAGTCGTACATCTACACTTGAGTATCAAAGAACATATCACCGGACTCACGAATCTTGGAGAAATTGTAACAAATCAAGACGCAATAAGGTACGCATTGAATGCATTTCCAAGAATTGTTAAATGGATGCCTATCGTAGATGCCTGCTATATATCCAAGGACCTACAGGTAAGTAGTTTAGAAAATCTGTTTTCTACCTTTGAACTACATGAATCTAGATATGCAGAGATTAGAAAGAATAAGGAGTCAATCAATAATGTCACCCTAAACACGAGAAGGGTCGAGTCAGACACTGACACTTCTTTCAATGAAGACGAAAAGACTTATGTGGTAAGAAAATTCTAAAAAATATTTAAAACTAATAATTCAACAAGTCTCAGGCAAAGAAATCTACACGGAACAAAAGACGAGTTTGATGCTATAAGTGTAATGAAGAAGAGCATATCAAGAATGATTACCCAAAGCTGAAGACGAGGAGAAGAAGAAAGAGCCAACCAAATCGAAGCACAAAACCTTAAAGGCAACATGGGGCAAGTCATTATCAGAGTTCAAAGTTGAAGAGTATGCCAGACTAGCACTTATGGCAAGTCACCAAGAGGAAAACATCGACGAAGGGGGAGTTACTTTAGAGAAAAGCAACAGTGAACGGGGAGAGTTAAACTTTAAAACTAACATGGTAAGTGAGATATGTCTGCTTCCTCTCAATCAACTTTACAAAGGTATTAAGCCGATGTCAAAATCGTTATGCAAATTAAATAAAATAATAATAATTTGAAAAAGGAAATTTTAGAATTAAATGTAATTTTAACCCATTCATGTCCATTAGAAATATAAGAAAAAATAAAAATTGAAAATGAAACTTTAAAAAATCAAATTGAAAAATTAAAAAATAATCTTGCATGTTTTAATTCAAATATTTTAATAAATTATAAAGGCCTAAATTGACATTTTAAATTTTATAAGGATTAAATTAAAAAAGTATTATAAAAATATGTTCCAAAGAAATTTCTTATTAATTCATTAGATAAAAATTTATTTTGGGTTTTAAATCATGCTTAGTTTAAATAAATAATTATATTTTAATTTTATTTGCAAAATTAATTTTGTACATTTACCGTCTAGATTTTTTGATGAATTTTTTCCCCCATATTGTAATAATAAATAATTTCGTTGTAGAAAAGCATTTGGGATTTTTCATCAAGTAAATAATTTTTTAATGAATTTTTAATTAAAAATAATAATTTAAATTTAAAATTTTTCAGAGACTTATTTTTGAAAAACTAGATTTTTTATATAACTACCGTTATATTTTGAACATTTAGAAAACTTATCCAGATTTTTAGAATAGAAAAATTATTTTAAAATTTTAATTTCAAAAATGATATTCTCTACTTGAAATATTTTTCGTGCAAGATTTCCTTTAGAATTTCTTATTCAACTTTTTTTTAGTAATAGAAAAGTTGGTTCTCTATCTATAAATTTTTTTTTTCAAAATTTTCTAGCCTTTAATAAAATTTCTATGAATTATTTATAGAAAAACTAATTTTTAAGTATAAAAATTCATGTAAATTGATTTTTAAAAAATTTAATTTTTTGCTATCATTCAGTCCATCTTTCATGCATAAAAAAATTAGAAGATTTTTTTAATCAGAATCTATTTTTTTTTACATTTCTTTTATAAAAACTATCTCTATACTAAACAAATTATTTCTATTAAAATACTTGAATATTTTTCATAAAAATTTTTATTCTAATCCATATCCTTACGTCGTCGGTGGAATGTTAAAGAAAAATTTATAGAATTTTTCAAAGCTTTAATCTATATTTTAAATTAATTTTGTTAAAAATGGTTATTAATCGAAGAAATTTATATTTTCAAAAGAATATTTTTTGAAAAACTTTCTTCACATACCTGCTTCCTTACCAACCTTCAAATTTTTGTTTATTTGTTTCTCATATTTTTTATCCCAATATTATTTTAATGTGATCAAAAGAGGAGAATAAGAGCTTTAGTTTAGAGGAGTTTATATTTATAATTTTGTAGTCTGCAAAATTTCAGTTTTTAATTGTCAATTTATGGGTAAATTATTTGATTTTACCCTAACTCTAACTCAAATTGATGTACATTAAAAAGAGGAGATTGTAAATACCTTGAGGTAGTTTTAATATGGTCAACCGAGTTAAGTTAGGTCATTTGTGTGTTTGATGTCTTGTGTATAAGTGTACAGAAACTTAGGAGCACAAGAAGTTGAACAGAAGACGCAGCTAGAGAGAAAGATGACACGGGAAGGGAGTCGACAAGCTCAGTGTGTTCGAGGTATGAGGTGCTATGGAAGAGTATACCGATAGACAAGAAGGACACGCACGACGTATCTGAGGGACGAGAAACCGGGGGAGGAAGCCTGCTAGAGAAGAAGGTCTGAATTGAATTCGAATGAGCTCAACTCCGGATACTGGAGCATCACCCACGCGAAGAAGACGAGTTGGAGGCTGATCTACCTTGTGGAAGGTGCCCTCAAAGCCTTATGGAAGACGCCTTCAAGCTAATTGAAAGCACCTTCAATACCCATTAGCCGAAGATAAAGTTGTATCTTCAACGGATAACTTAACCTATTGAAAGCGCTTTGAACCTACTTGAAGGAACTTCCAAACCACGGATAGGATTTTCCATGAGTTATAAAAAATCCCTTAGAGCAAGGAAATTAATAGAAACTTGAACAACAACTACTGTAATAATTTCTAATCTTTTTCTTGATCTGTCAACGTTTTTAAGAAGCTACTCCACCTTTAACGAAGGAGTATTTTTAGTAGAACTTTTTAATGCCTTAAATTAACAACCACGTTATAACCTAATAAATTCATCCTTCTTACTTTCCTTCTTTAGTTGTTCTTTTTTACACACTTCATTTTTGTTTAAATTAATTGTACATCCTTCCTAAGCAAAGCAAGAAATATTTTTTTAAACTATGGTTTCAGATAATTTACCTCCCTCTTACTGACCTTCCAGGACCAACAGTTACGACATGAGGTATTGCCACATTAGGTCATGGGATAAAAACTCAGTGCGTTCGAGCATGTCTTCCCTCATACCTTAGTCACTGCACTAATTGCTAGTAGTCATCCGTGATTTACCTCCTCCGTGTAGGCCTACGGACAGGTTGACGGGGGCACTAGGGGCAAGGGAATCGTCTTTTGTCACATTTTGCATCTGCACCATGCCCCCGAGGCAATGGTGCAACGGTAAGGGCACTTAGTTGTCTCCCAGATATTCACGGTTCGATTTCTAGGTATGACATATTTGTAGAAATTTTTCCTCCAAATGGAACTTGCAACTAAGGGATGCTGGGTTTCTGAGCCGCCCCGCCGTAAGTTCTCCCCGATTTACCCTAGTGGTCGGTGAAAAACTTCTGTGGGGCTAGGTTGGTCACCTCAGGCTTGACGTTACCCAGCATGGTTAGTCATTTTGCATTTGTACCATGCACAACCTTCCATTGGAAGGGTTTATTAGTAGCTAGCGTATGAGGTGCTGCCAACTTGAGGTCTAGGGTTTAAATCTAAGCATAGCCGAGGTAAATGCTTCCCTCATATGTTAGTAACTATTTCAAGGACTAGTAACGATTGGTAATTTAGCTCCTCCGTGTTAACCTTGGGACGGGTTGATAGGAGCACTGGGGCGAGCGTTGTCGTCTTTTGCCAACTTGTGCATCTGCACCATGCACAATCACCCCTAGGGACGGTCTAGTGGCTAGCGCATGAGGTATTGCCAACTTGAGGTCTAGGGAGGTAAATGCTTCCCATATGTGCCAGTCATTATTCCAAGGGTTAGTTCCCACCTATGATTTTTTCCTCCGTGTTGGCCTTGGGATGAGTTGATGGGGCTACTGTGAGCGAGCGTAGTCATCTTTTTTACCAACTTATGCATCCGCACCATCTTGGCCCTAGGATGGATTTGCAGAGGACGTTGGGGGTAAGCGTAGTCGCTTTTTGCCAATATGTGCATATGCACCATGCCCCCGGACTATGGTGCAATAGAAAGGTGCCCAGTTGACATATAAATATTTACGATTTGATTCTCAATTATGATATTTTTATAGAGATTTTTTTTGGAATAGAAAATACAACTAAGATAACTAAGATATATTAGACTTCTATCCTGACAATGAAAAATTTTAATGCGACTCAATTAATTATCTTAAATTTAATATTATCTAACTTGATCGTTTTTTCATACATCTGTACCACGGTCTTTCTGTTTTACCTTGGTGCCACCTTGTGGATCTGCACCAAGAGATGGCGACCTGACGGCACTGCCAACTTGCATGTGAGTCTGACCTGTTGCAGTCACTGATGTTTAACTTGCTATAATAATTAATTACTAAATTATCATAAATAATATAAAAACTATTATTATTCAACACGGATGATGCCTAAGTTCTCTATCTTAGTAATGTTTCACGTTTTTTTTTTTATTTTTTAAAATATTTGAATTGGTTAAAAATAAACTCATAATCGATTCAATTGATTTTCAACAGAATCTCCATCTTTAAAAAATTATGACTCATAATCGAACCTGAATATTTGAATAATCATAAACAGTAGTCAAAAAAATATTATTATTCAACACAAGGATCACGCCGAAGTTCTCCATCTTAGGAATTTTCACGTTTTTTGTATTTTTTTTTAATGTCTGAATTGGGCTAAAAAACAAAATAAAAAAAAAATCATGATCGACGAATCGATTTTCAGCCGAATCTCCATCTTTAGAAAATTATGACTTTTCTTCTAAGAAGTCATCTTCTTTAGTTATTACGGGGCTATAAATTTTTTTCCACGTCACTGATTTGACTTATTAGTGTTTAGTCCTCCAAGCCCAATCTTTTAGAAAAGAGAGGTTAAAAAAAGATAATTCTACTTAGTATTATTAATTATTTTTGAATGATAGACTTGATCTGATGAAAATTTTGTATTGATCATCAAAATATATTAAAAAATATACACGATGATTAAAATAAATCGAAAAATGCACGCGACGGTCAATCAAGAAGTTCTGTATCTTTTAGTTGCACTCTCTATTTAGAGAAATTTTTTTTATAAATTCATCATAATTAGAGATCGAATCATGAATACTTAGACGATAATCTGAATATTCTATCACGACATCATAATCCCGAAGATAAAAAATAGAAATTTTAGGAGCTAGAGGAGTTGATCGATTAGATCAGGTTAAATGGACTAAGTAATTGATGAGCTAATGGTGGGTCGAGTTGGTCTGGCCAAAGGGTTTGATTGATCTGGTTGAGTTAATTCGGCTAATAGACTAGTTAAGCTGGACAATTTAAGTAAGCTAATAAATTTTGATGACTATTTGGTCTGAATCGACTAAATATATTGATTGACTGGATTGGTACAATTATAAGGTGGTCCCGGTCAAACTAGTTGATCTAGAGTGTTGGGGAATTTTGATGGATTTAAATGAGTATGTTAATTTGAATAATTGAATTTGGATGAATCCGCGTGTGACTGGGTCACGTGAATCATGCATTTAAATTTCCATCCTTATAAATTATTCATGTTATTTTAATTAAAAAATATTTATATAAATTAATGTAATAAAAAATATAATTTAAACTAAATTTTTAGCAACAAATTTTTCTTAATGCAAATTAATCAAATTAGAAGGGCTAATTTAGTTAGTTAGACTACTTTGTTAGTTAGACAAAAAGGTGGACTGATCCACTCGATTCAGGTTAGTTGATTCGATGAAGAAATCCTATTAATTAGGGAGAATAAGTTAGGTTAGATAATTAAGATGAGTAAATTGAGTTGGTTTGACGGGATGAGTCAAGCTAAATGATTTGATTTGATCAAACGAGTTGAACACCCCAATTGAATTAAAATTAGATTGGATGAGAAGGTTTAGGCAATTTGGCCAAGTTGGTGCGGTTAGGCGACGAGGATAATCATATTAAATAACTGAATCAATAGCAAATGGCTAAATCATATTAAATGTTTGAATCAATAATTATTTATCAATCATAATCTATCAAATACCCCAATAGACAAGGACAAAACTTGAGTGGAGCCTTCTGTTAGACAATCTTATTATCAGAGATATAAGAAAAATTACTGAATTAAAATTAAAATTTAACTTTAATTTATTTATTGAGGGGTATGAACGAATAATCTTAGGTTGTCAAGTAAAGACGGATGAATTTCTTGGATTATTGGGGTGTTTGGAAAACTTGGTCGAGACCTGAGGCCGAGATGTCTGTCGAAATAATTGTTGAGACCCGAGGTCGAGATGTCTGCTAAGACACGAGGCCGAGATGATTATCGAGACACGAGGCTGAGATCGAGATGCCCACTATGACATGAGGTTGAGATTGTTGGATCAATACGCATGTGAGAGGGGGAAGGGGGGGTGAAGCACGTGATTTTCAAAAATTTGTCTTTTCAATTTTAAAATCACAAGTATGCGCAGTTAAAAGTACGTATAAAATTGAAATTAAAAAGACACGAAAAAAACACAAGCGGTTTACTTGGTTCGGAGCCTTCGGCGACTCCTACTCCAAGATCCAGGTCCCGCAGACCTATCGATGGGTAATTCACTAAAGGCCTCTTCCAGTACCTCTAGAAGAGGAAATCGAGTACAAAGAAAGTTCGAACAAGTGCAACACACTACATTTGTCCTTTTGTAGTAATCAAGTACACAAATAAAATGTTACCGACACTTAAGAAATAGAAATAGGAGCACTCGTGTGTCGGTGTCAGTTTGCTGGCCGTGATCGGAAGTTCAGAAGTTCTCGGAGCAGTTGTCAGGTGCAGCAACTTCGCAGTAGAGTCGTAGCAGGAGGCCAGAGCAGTCGGAATTTCAAAAGAACTCGAAGTAGCTCGAATATGAGTTATTGATGAAGCTTTGGGCGAGCAAGCTTACAAAGATCATGGAAGGTGCCTTCCATAGGTGTTAAAGGCGCCTCCAATGGGATAAAGTTTATCCCGCAAATTCTGTGCGTTATCTACTCCAAACACCAAAACTTCATCCCTTGAAGGCACCTTCCATAGTCATGGAAGGCGCCTTCCATGAATAGTATGAAGGTGCCTTTACTGCTTGAAAGCGTCTTCGGACACTGTTCATCTGAAGGCTTTTGCTCCTTTTTATCTTGAAAAAATATGTTAGTCTAGCAACTAAAGCAGTCACCCTGCAAAACAAAGTTAGCACAATAATAAGTGGTAGCAATTAGCACTACAACAAAAACTCTCATAGACATCGGTGGAACAACAACGGTTTTAAGCAAAAACCGATGTCTTTGAGTATTTTACACCGATTTTTTCAAAAACCGGTGTCTATGATCGCAGATTTTCGCTCATAGACATTGTTTTTTTAGGCGATGTCTATGAGCGCTTTTTTTTCATTAATAGACATCGATTTTTACAGCGATTTTTAAAATCTGATGTCTATGATAAAATAAAATAATTTAATTTTTCCACCCATACTTAGCCGAAATTTGCAACACTTCACTCTTCCCTCCAAACCTAAACCTATATCGCACCGTCCACCCATACCTAGCCCTAAACCTATATGGTCGCGACGACACCACCACTTTCCTCCGGCCATCTCTCTCAGCCTCATCTCCCTCTTCTCCTTCTAGATCGACGTACATGCCTCTCCCGATCAAGAACAAAACCACCTGCTTCGGTCCTAAGCAAAATCGCAGCATAAATCGTTCCGTTCTGCCTCCTCGTCCGATCATCTCTTCCTCCTCCTCCTTCCTCTCTTCGCTCTTCTCGGCTGAGGCAGGGGTCGACGAGATCCTAACAGCGAGAGGACGCTCACGACCACCATGGCACGGTTGGTCGGCAACGTGAGGGAATCCGAAGGAAGAGAGAACAACACCGAGATCCAGGAGCTCGCTCGCTTCGCCGTCGACGAGCACAACAAGAAATAGGTCTTGCGCTCCTCCTAATTACTGCTTTTTTTTCTCTCCCAAAATTGGGGCTTTTTCTCCAGACCAATGTTTTTCGATCTGTCGATGCGCAGAATGCGCTTCTGGAGTTTGCGCGTGTTGTGAAGGAGAGGGAGCAGGTTGTCGCTGGAACTCTGCATCACTTGACGGTGGAGGAAGTTGAGGTAGGGGAGAAGATTGTTACTGATTCAAGATATAATCAATATCTATAAAATATCATTGATGATATCTCCCTCGGGTCACTGTCACCATAAACCAGGATCCACCTATGCTTTCTGCAACACCAGGGCCCTCTTGTGTTTACCATTCCTTGTCCCCACCGCCCATGGCAATCCATGGCTGATGCTTGCTTGCTGCTATCCTCCTAGTCATGGCTGCTGCTCTGCCAACCTGTACATGTCACTGTTCTGCTTATGCCTCATGGAGATGCCACAAACGTTGCACCTCCTATTGCAAGTGGTGACCTCCATCTCAGGGTCCAAACACTCATAGGCTTCTGGTTTGTGGTCCCAGTGGAAGCCCACCCTCGTTCTTTGATGTGTAAGCCTCACACAAGCTGCTTACACTTGAGGCTTAACACTTGCCCCCATCCATGCCCATGATGGCTTCTCAACTCTTGAACTAAGCATAAACATCCCTCAGTCTCAGATTGAAGGGAACCACAAGGATAAGACAATGAGTTCTCACAAAGGAAATCCTTTGGGCATTTATCCTCCTCAATGCTCTTGAACCTGATGTTGCACCCAAGCCTGTAACAATATCTCTTGGTTAATATTTTCTAGAGCGAGGGAGTTGAGACCAACATTTTCATAAATGATTATCATATAGACAAGATATGATATGATAGGGTTGGCTGGTCAATTTAGACAATTTATAATACATAGTTTTCTTTTATAATCTTGGTATGCAAGATCTGTGCTGGCTGATCTTTTATTTCGGTTGATACCCAAATTTCAGAACATGATATTTTGAATTTTCTATTTTCTCTTCTTGATAATATTTTGATAATTTTCAACCTTTTTGGTCAAAGTTTTCATGTTAAAATTTTCATTGACGGTGTATTCTATCTTAATAAGCAATTATTTATTTGATAATAGAATTAGTGATGTCTATGGAAGAAGCCATAATATTTCATAAGGTTGAAAATTGGGAGTCTGAGGTACCCAACTGATATAAGAGTTGGTAAAAAAAGAGGAAAGAAGGAAAGAACAGAGTTGAAAGAAGTGTGGATAATAAGGGCAAAAGAGGAGGAAGATAAATGGAAACAAGGCCATACCAAAGGAGTAGTAATTCAATTTACTAACCCATGAAACATATTGTCTAATAGAATAGTAAAACCTCCTATGTATGATTTGCATCCAAATTACCTACTTAGAAACTAATACTGGATATATGATGTAGTAAACTAAATTCTTGAGTAAACAAAAAAAATATTTAAGTACTAATGAAGTGTAACTGGTTTTTAAATAACAATAACTATAATGATTGATTTTTCTAGCATGCGTGCAAAGTATTTACACAGACTGGTCCCTTATTTAACCTTTGTTAAGTCATCCTCTACATTTTCATTTATTGATTTAAGTTACTGGTGTGATCAAATCTGGATTTATTATATAGTTGTTTGGGTTTTGTAATCTAACTAATCAAGCTACCTGTCATTGCTTGAAGCTTTCTGACAATCAATTATGCTTTTATCTTTTTTTTTTATTTCATCTATAAATTATTTGATTCATGTATCTATTATGATTATAAATGTTCTTAATAATCACTTTTCTACTTGCAAATGCTGAAATGTTGTAGCAGTATTTTTCTCTTGTAAATATTCAATGTTTTCATGAGCTCACATTGATGGTTCTAATTGGAGTGGATCATAGTTCCTGTAATTTGATTCAACATATGCTACTTCCATGTCTCGTTTATGCATGAGTGGCTGGTTTCACTCATTTGGTTTATGTTAGCTACATCTATCTTGTTTGGTTCAGTCTTGATCAGTTCCTAATCGTTTCTTCCATAAATAATCTCATGAATTTATGCATACCAGTGCATTTCAACTCTATGTTAGGGTTTTGATTTACTGGAACCACATGAAAATTTATTCTAGCTTGTTATAGCAAGACTTATTGAGGCTGGAGTTGCCTAATACTCGTGATTTGTTTTCTTTGTTACCTTTTCTAGTTCTTTTGACTTAAAATTTAACATTTTTTGCAGCTTAAAATTTAATATTAGAAGACTCTTGAATCTTGCCACCTCTTGGTCATCATCTATGCTTCGGTCTCACCAAGAATGCAAGCTTTTGCCTCTCTTTGTCTCTTATCCTTCCAAAGTTGTCAAGCATACTTTCTTGAGCACACAATTTACATATAAATGTCACATTTTGGGTTATTTTCAGGGAAAAGACACCAATTCATTATGTTGCTTGCATCTCTTTGATAAAGGAGTGGATCAAGACATCACTAATATTACTTTTTTCATCTTCAGTCATCTCAAACATAATCTAGTGTCACACAAACCTTTGGTTGTTGGTCTATTCAATGTTTGAAATAGTATCCATGATAAATATGTTATAGATTAACATTCTTGTGGAGTTCTTTACAAACATACACTGATTTAAGCTTTTGTACTTGTTTCAGAATTAATCATTCTCTTGATAGAGATGCAGTATCATTCTGATTATTGATCTTTGTTTCTTATTTTTTCTTATTTTCTTTTAGGCTCCATCTTTTGTGTTTGTGGATGCGATTGATGCCATTGCTGGTCGTCATGCAAGGAAAGATCCACGAAGATGTGCAACATTTAATGCTCTGATTGCACAACTTATTGGAGAGTAAGTTGCTTCCTCCATAGTTAAAAATCAGTTGGATTGAACCAACTGAACTTCTGGTCACTTTCATTTGTTGTACCAGTGGATCATGGGTTAATCTTCATGTTGACCCATGCATTGGCTCAACTGAAATCACTAATTGAACCGACTTTAATGAATCAGTTGAGTTGTATATTTATTTAAAAAAATATCTGCTAAATATTTGAAAGAAATATTTGTTAGTAAATTAATGCCCTCATGTCAACCAAAATTTAAATAGTAAAGACAACAAGATACATTTCATAAAACCAAAACCAATAGAATTAGCACATGACGTGATGTTAAGTTAACAATCCAACTAAAACCCAGCAAATGAAAATCTAGTAGAATAAGTATTAGATATTAATAAATATAGCACCTTAACATTATCACTATAAACCTGACCAAAGTACACAACATCATGAATCTGTCAAGCAAAAGAATGAAAGATAAAGACCAGTTTGCCATCTACATTTTCCTTGCATTATTCCTTACACCGAAGTGCATTTTGCACTTTGGCCAATTTTTAACAAAAATGGCCTGACATTTTGCCACCCGGTTAGGTCATTTTTTTCCATGCAATTGAATTGTTCGACTGGTTCAATCTAAATTTTATGTAATTCCAATATGCGATTAATGGAGCATTTAGTTTCTGGTTTTACCAGTCCAACTCACTGGTCAATTTTCATAAATATACATATGTATTACTTTGTTTGATAAGAATTTCTGCTATTAGTTTATTTTTCTTCAAGAGCAAGTTGGTGCATTCATGAGATAATTTGAAGCAAATAAGAACACAGGGATCCTCTTTTATGGAAGCAACCATTTACACTTGATTTTGATTGTGTTGTTAATAACAGAACATGCAGAGGATATTTCATGTGTAAAATATCGAAAAATGACGAATAAAGATAAGAGAATTTTCCGAAATTTTTGAAAATTTTTTGGGAATTTTTCGGAGCTCGTATGGGCGGGTTAACGGTGATAAAAACGGGGCCCGGGAAAGTCTGTTTAGGCTACCCCATTTTAACGAGGAAAAGTTTTCTTTTCCTTTTTATTTCTTTTTCTTCTTTTCTTTATTTGTGTTTTTCTCCTTCCCCGTGCGCGTGGCCGACGCTGATCCTCGCCGAAGCCTCTCGTGCCCTAACCGCACGAGCGGTTCCCTCCTCTCCCGATCTCTTCTCTTCCTCCTCTCGTCTCTGCTCTCTTCCCTCTTGCGCCGAGTGGCCGACTCCTCCTTACGATCACGAGACACCGCCGGTCACTGGAAACCAGCGCCGTCGCCGTGCCCTAGCCAGCCGACGCCATTTCCTTGCCTCTGCTGTTGCCTCGTCGCCGCAGAGATCTCAGCCACCACCCGCACGACCGCTGGCCGAGTCCTTCCTCCTATTATTCTCCTCCCCTACCGATGCTCTAGGGTTTTCCCCTCTGCCCTAGGACCTCTCACCGCCGTTGTGACCACTGCGCCGTTGCTTTACTCCGAGCCGACATCCCTTTGCTTGCATCAGATTCATCCTTTGTGCTGGTTGTTACCACCCCAAAGAGTTAGCCATCTGCTATGGTGAGCGTCTCTCCTGATCAACTTGATTCGTCGCTGCCTTTCTTTGTGCAAGATTAAATTTGGGATGTTGCAGCCACTGGAGAAGGATGTATGGGTAACGAATCTTTTAACCTAAACTTGTTGATAACCTTAGATATGAATTTTAGTCACCAAAGGTTGCTTTCCATTTACAGAGAATGGCATATTCAATCAGTAGGATTACTGCCCTGCTGCCATATTAGAGATATAGCTGTTTCTGTGAAGCTGGAATCGTGAACAGAGTTAACAAGAACAATTATTTAAGGTAAGGATTAGGTGTATTTGAAATACTTGTTGTAGATTATGTTTCGAATTGGAGGATTTGGATAGATAATCATGTGGATCTAGGTAAGGAACATGATTATGATACATGTTAATTAGGGTTTTACCCTAATTTAGGGTTAGAGATTTTATTTAGCTATTTATGAGAATTGTAGCTAAATAAAATAAATTTACATTGGTATTACAAGACTGATTCGAGACGAGCATCTTGACGTTGGATTTGACTGGATTGGACCTGCTATTAGAGGCGGGTACCTCTTGACTTATCTTTTATGATATTTTCATTTGGATATGCATAGTATTTTATAGCTACAAGCAATGATCATGTTTGCCTTTGGTATGTCACGGTTTGATACCCATAGCATGTTCTGTTTTTGTCGTTTGTTATGTATCCATGTTTATGCCTCATGATTATTGCCAGGGTTACCTAAATTCCTAGAGTAAGTGACATACCATGCTCTACTGATGTAGGACTAGATTCTAGATTTTTATTATCTGGCGTGTGTACCTATATTTTTATACCATATCCAATCTATATACCTAGACCCTTTTGTTTTGATCCATGTACATTGTTGGTACATATTTTATGGAGGTGGATATGTTCCGGACCTAGGTTGTTATACCATAGAGGACCTGTATACCCTAGATCTGTGGATTTGACTTGCTTGTATTAGGGTACACATTTATATATATATATGGATTGGTTCAGGATGTTGTCATGCTTAGTGCAATGCACCATTCGCATGATTGCATGCTGCGTGATAGGCTGCTCCATTACTGTAGAGCAAATCGCCAGTTTCATCACTGCTCAGTGCTCCGTTGGTCCGCTCATGGGCAGCATGACGCAGCGTGGTAGCACGACAGTTTGCTCTGTTCGGTGCTCCGTTGGTCCGCTCATGGGTAGTGTGACACAGCCTGGTAGCACGTCAGGGATCCCTCCTCGTCATGGTGTACCGGGAGATGAGAGCATTGCGCTCCCCCATTTATGATTTGGGGTAGGAGTATGTGTGTACTCCGACAGCATCCCGTCCACTCGGTCACTCATCAGGAGCAGTGACGTCAGAGTGCACGGTTGTCACAACCCTACCCACTCAGTCTCACTATTTTGTGTGAGATGACTGACTGGCGTCAGGGGTGACCATGTCATTGGCACCATATGCATTTATTGCATTTATTTGCTTGTGTATGCTGCATTTTGGTGGATGCATTTGTTTGACATGCATACAGGAGGCATATTGTGTATCTGGTTTGACGACCCTTTTGTTCTGGATAGGAGTTCCTGGTGAGTACAGCTTCCTCAGTTACTTTTCAGTTTTGCATATTTCCTATATATGATTAGGAAGCTGTATTCCATGTTTATTGCTGTTAGATATATCTTACTAGGTATGTCTATTGGTATTCGTTGAGTTGTTGATCTCACCCCCGTGGACACTATTTTTTTTCAGGTACCATGTTGTTTTTGATGTCGCTTGGAGTATCCTGTCTGCTGGTCCCCACGTCACCTCAGAAGATCTATCGGTTTCATTTATGTTTTGTTTGTTTTATGTGTCAGTGTGTTTAGTTTATGCTCCGATTTTGTTCTGGAGTGTTGAAGTTGTTATGTTATATTTGGTATTGGTTGTTGGTTGTGTAAGCCTAGCCGGCTAGCAGTTTTGTGGTTGGTTTGTATTTGGTTTCTGTCATTTTTCGTTGTATTTTAGTTTTGATACAGCCGAGTGGGCTGCTTTACATATAACTACGTGGTTGTGTGTATATTCCAGCCGCCTGTGGCTGATGTATATTATGTCTGTAGAAATGCTTCAGATTGTCACCCGTACAGGGGAGGTGCTGCCGAAATTTCTTCGGACAGAGACTCCCCCGGGGCGTGACAATTTAGTGGTATCAGAGTCAGTATACAATACTTGCTATGTGTTCTGGATTTTCGAGATTTATCTGATACCAATTTATTTGGTATCAGAGATCGGCTTACGAGTCTTATTTTCCCTGTGTTTCAGATTTCGTGTTTTAGTCTTCTCGATGTGACTTTTGGGGTTTTAGGACCTGGTAGCAGCAGGACATCTCCAAGCTATAGGAGGTGTGTTGGTATACTGTTATCCTACATTTTTGTTAGTATATGTACCGTTGACTATTACAGTTTATGACATGTAATAACACTTTGTATCTGGTATCTGCCTGATGTTGTAGCCATATTACATGTGATGAGTTAGCCACTGATGATGATCGACCTTAATAGAGGTTAAGGGTTATAATCTCTGGTAAATTTTTCCATATCATATTACCAGTAGTTTACCTTCCGTTACCACTAGTTGGTTAGGAGATTGAGGCACATACCAGCCTCTGTTATTATTAGTTGGGTAGTGGATAATATCTACATATTCATGTTAACTTAGCCAGTAGAATACCATGTTATCTTAGTTAATTTCGTCAGTAAATAATTGATTCACTCTTGTTAGATCGGTCAGTAGAAGTCTGATTTACACTTGTTGATTTGGGTAGTCATGGATTGATTACCTTAGTTGCTTGTAGAGGATTAATGTATTCTTGATTAGTTAGTAGATGACCGATTTAGTTATGTTGGGCCGATCAGTAGGGTACTATCATACTCTATTTTTAGAGGTTCGAATCTTGGGATTATTTGTGCTTAGTTAGGTATCTAGAGCACATTTGAGTACATGACTCGTACTGACGTGGAAAAGACTGAATTGACTGTATACCATTGTCGATTTGGGTCAGTCTATAGAGGATCGATGTATCCTATTCCATGTGGACTTTAATTTTAGACTGTATGTACCTAGTTGGATTGATTATGATTGCATTTTTCGGTATGATCTTTATGTTAGATTTTATTTAGTTATACCCCTAAACCATGAGAGTAGGTAGCCTAGGATTTCTGTGGTAGATTGGATTAAATATGCTGATTATACATACTTGTGTAGTTTATACACTTGATTATTATGTGATTGACTATGACTTTTCTAGTTATGATTGTTGTGGGTTTCTAGTAGATTATACCCGAGTGGTCTGATTGGTTTATTGGAGGTATTTTGTCGATTAAATCTATGTTGTGAAATGTGCACATGTGTTTGAGTGTTTTATTGGAAGTATCTTATCGATTTAATCTGAGTTGTGATATGTGCAGATGTGTTCGGTGTAATATTCGAGGTATCTTGTTCATTATATGATTGTTCTGTGTGTACACTCGTGTCGATTATGATTTGTTGGAAGTATTATGTTGATTATACTCTTGACATAGGTGTATATATGTCATGTGAGTGTTGATTGAGGTGTATTATCGATTATACCTATATTGATATGTGCACACGGGTTCGGTATGCATTGTTGGAGGTATCACGATGGTTTATACCTTTGTTGTGAGTATGTTTTGTGTGTACTAATTGGAGGATTATGCCGATCATACATATGTTGTGTGTGCACGTGTGCCAGGTGTGTGGTTGGTAGCATCATGATGATTCTACCTATGTTGAATGTAGAATGTTGAGTGTCTACATTATGATAATGGTTGTATTACCCTGTCAACTAAATTCTCCTATTGGTGGGTGAGCGACCCACTACGATGTTGGGAGAGTTGACAATGGATTTGATTTGCTTACTAGGTTGTTATACCTTTGGCTGCCACAGTGATATGTGGTTGAGTGATCTCGTGCAGTCTCTAGCTAGATAGTTAGGTGCCTTGGGCACTTATGGATCGTTTGTGGTGGAGCATAGCCCTCACATATTATTGTTGGTTTATGGTAGAGCGTTGCTCTTACATATTTTGGATTGATGTGGTGGAGCGTTGCTCCCACATATTACAGATTGTTTGTGGTGGAGTGTTGCTCCCAAATATTATGGATTGTTTGTGGTAGAGCGTTGCTCCCACATATGTGGTATTTCTTGTGATGGAGCGTTGCTCTCACACTGGAGGATTTATTCTTTGGTGATTTATGTTGTTGGTGATCAGATTTCCGACTTATTATCGGAGATCTTATGGTTAGGAATGTCTGTGATACAGACATTATGTGTCTTGGTGTTACCATTAGGGCTTGCGGAGCCTTAGATGTTTTCATGGACTCGATGATTTGGGTATCCCTAGGATATTGGATCAGAATTCGTTATCGTTATTGACGACAAGGTGTTTTATTCTTGATCTGAGGTGTATCACGTACACCATCTTCGCATAGTTCTAGAGATGTTTCGACGGAAACGTCTATATGTGAAGATCAGTAGTGCGTATTTTGATTGTCTTCTATGAGATGATTGAGAGACATAGTCACCAGTAGGGGTATACCGGGGATCCACAGGAGATAGAGGTTGTTACCAGTTGGGAGTTACCATAGTCTATACATGAGACTAGCAACTCCCTTTGTCGAGCTAGGAATTACTGGAGGCTCGTTGGGGGTTTTTCCACGCGTTGCTATGCCACTGACACACCTGACCAGGAAAGGCGTGAAGTTCACTTGGACTGATGATTGCAAGACCAGCTTCTAGGAGCTGAAGCGGAGACTAGTGTCGGCTCCGATTTTGGTTTTACTTTCTAGAGAGGACGAATATGTCCTCCACACCGACGCATCTATTCAGCGTTTGAGCGTTGTTCTGATGCTGCACGATAGAGTAGTCTCCTATGCTTCTCGTCGGTTGGAGGAGCATGAGAAGAACTACCCTGTACATGATCTGGAGCTAGTCACCATTATTTTTGCCATGAAGATTTGGCGACATTATTTATATGGCGTTACATTTGAGATTCCAACTGACCATAAGAGTCTCAAATATCTGTTTACTTAGAAGGAACTTAATCTCCGACAGAGGAGATGGATGGAGTTCCTGAAGGATTATGATTGTACCATTAGCTATTACTCGGGGAGAGCTAATGTGGTTGCCGATGCACTTAGCAGGAAGTCCAGAGGGACTTTAGCTTTCCACCAAGTTGTGGTCACAGACTTGATTCAAGGTTTCTCCGAGTTAGGCCTTGGGGAGAAGGGACAGACAGAGTAGGGTATTTTAGTTACCATGGTTGCTCAGTCGTCGGTCAGGACGAGGATCTGAGAGGCCCAGGCTGGTGATCAACATTTGCAGTTTATTGGCAGTCAGATAGCTTCCGGGTAGCAGACCGAGTTCACACGAGACGAGGAGGGTGTTATACACTTATGAGGCTGATTATGTGTACCTCAGTCTCATCCAGTCTTACAGGAGCTACTTCAGAAGGCTCATCGCTCTTGATTTGCGATCCACTCTGGCGGTACCCGTATGTACCGAGGTTTGAGGCGTTCCTATTGGTGGAACGGAATGAAGAAAGACATTGCGGATTTTGTAACTAGATGTCTTGTTTGTCAGCAAGCGAAGGCTGAACACCAGAGACCTGCCGGCTTACTTCAGCAGATTCCTATTCCTGAGTGGAAATGAGAACACATTACTATGGACTTTGTGGTGGGTTTGCCGAGGACACGACGAGGCCATGACGCGATTTGGGTAATCGTTGCTCGATTAACCAAATCCGTGCACTCGTTAGCGATTCAGAAGACTAATTTCCTGGATCGATTGGTAAATCTATTTTGCCGGGAGATCATCAGATCACGTGGTGGCCCGTTGACTATTATTTCAGATAGAGACTCCCGGTTCACGTCTCATTTTTTTGACAGAGTCTGCAGCAGGCCTTGGGCACGCAGCTCTATTTCAGTACAACTTTCCATCCGCAGACAGATGGACAGTAGAGCGGACCATTCAGACTCTAGAGGACTTGTTGAGGTCTTGTGTATTGAATTTTAGGGGCAGTTGGGAGGACTATTTGCCATTGGTAGAGTTCGTCTACAACAACGGTTTGCATTCGGCGATCCAAATGCCACCATTGAAGCATTGTATGGTAGGCCTTGTCGGACACCCACCCTCTGGATGAGGTTGGGGAGGCCCATTTGTTGGGACCTCATAGAGCTCAGCATGAGGCAGAGTTGGTCCGTACTATTAGACGGAGAGTGTCAGAGGCACATGACTGCTAGAAGAGTTATGCTGACCGGAGTCAGAGACTCTTAGAGTTCTCCATTTGCGACCATGTATTTCTGCGAGTTTCACCCACGAAAGGGGTGAAGAGATTGGCCTCAGAGGTAAGCCTACTCCGCGATACATTGGACCTTTCCAGATCTTGGAGAGGATTGGAGCGGTAGCTTACTGGCTAGCACTACCACCGTCCTTGGTAGGCGTGTACGATGTGTTCTATGTGTCTATGTTGAGGAGATACCTATCCGACACGACGCATGTGCTGATAGATATCTTAGTTTCCATTCAGCTTGACGTCACTTATGAGGAGATTCCGGTACGAATTTTGGACCGGAAGGAGCGTCAGTTGCGGAACAAGACTATCCGACTGGTTAAGTCGGATGGCAGCATCATACAGACAAAGAGGCTACCTGGGAGCTCGAGGATACTATCCGAGCTCAATACCCCTATCTTTTCACTTGAGGTATGTGATTTAATTTACCGTTCAGCATTTTATACTCTTTACCTGTTATTAGTATTTGCTGATGGTAGATAACAAAATTTAGGGACCAAATTTTTATTAGTGGGGGAGAATGTAAAATACCAAAAAATGACGAATAAAGATAAGAGAATTTTCTGAAATTTTTGAAAATTTTTCGGAAATTTTTCGGAGCTCGTATGGGCGGGTTAACGGGGATAAAAACGGGGCCCGGGAAAGCCTGTTTAGGCTACCCCATTTTAACGAGGAAAAGTTTTCTTTTCCTTTTTATTTCTTTTTCTTCTTTTCTTTATTTGTGTGTTTCTCCTTCCCCGTGCGCGTGGCCGACGCTGATCCTCGCCGAAGCCTCTCATGCCCTAACCGCACGAGCGGTTCCCTCCTCTCTTGATCTCTTCTCTTCCTCCTCTCGTCTCTGCTCTAGCCACAGCCGACGCTGCTCTCTTCCCTCTTGTTCCGAGTGGCCGACTCCTCCTTGCGATCATGAGACATCGCCGGTCACTGGAAACCAGCGTCGTCGCCGTGCCCTAGCCAGCCGACGCCATTTCCTTGCCTCTGCTGTTGCCTCGTCGCCGCAGAGATCTTAGCCACCACCCGCACGACCGCTGGCCGAGTCCTTCCTCCTATTATTCTCCTCCCCTACCGATGCTCTAGGGTTTTCCCCTCTGCCCTAGGACCTCTCACCGCCGTTGTGACCACTGCGCCGTTGCTTTACTCCGAGCCGACATCCCTTTGCTTGCATCAGATTCATCCTTTGTGCTGGTTGTGACCACCCCAAAGAGTTAGCCGTTTGCTATGGTGAACGTCACCTCCTGATCAACTTGATTCGTCGCTGCCTTTCTTTGTGTGAGATTAAATTTGGGATGTTGCAGCCACTGGAGAAGGATGTATGGGTAACGAATCTTTTGACATAAACTTGTTGATAACCTTAGATATGAATTTCAGTCACCAAAGGTTGCTTTCCATTTACAGAGAATGGCATATTCAATCAGTAGGATTACTGCCCTGCTGCCATATTAGAGATATAGCTGTTTCTGTGAAGCTGGAATCGTGAACAGAGTTAACAAGAACAATTATTTAAGGTAAGGATTAGGTGTATTTGAAATACTTGTTGTAGATTATGTTTTGAATTGGAGGATTTGGATAGATAATCATGTAGATCTAGGTAAGGAACATGATTATGATACATGTTAATTAGGGTTTTACCCTAATTTAGGGTTAGAGATTTTATTTAGCTATTTATGAGAATTGTAGCTAAATAAAATATATTTACATTGGTATTACAGGACTGATTTGAGACGAGCGTCTTGACGTTGGATTTGATTGGATTGGACCTGCTATTAGAGGCGAGTACCTCTTAACTTATCTTTTATGATATTTTCATTTGGATATGCATAGTATTTTATAGCTACAAGCAATGATCATGTTTGCCTTTGGTATGTCACGGTTTGATACCCATAGCATGTTCTGTTTTTGTCGTTTGTTATGTATCCATGTTTATGCCTCATGATTATTGCCAGGGTTACCTAAATTCCTAGAGTAAGTGACATACCATGCTCTACTGATGTAGGACTAGATTCTGGATTTTTATTATCTGACGTGTGTACCTATATTTTTATACCATATCCAATCTGTTTACCTAGACCCTTTTGTTTTGATCCATGTACATTGTTGGTACATATTTTATGGAGGTGGATATGTTCCGGACCTAGGTTGTTATACCATAGAGGACCTGTATACCCTAGATCTGTGGATTTGACTTACTTGTACTAGGGTACACATTTTTATATATATATATGGATTGGTTCAGGATGTTGTCATGCTTAGTGTCATGCACCATTCGCATGATTGCATGCTGTGTGATAGACTGCTCCATTATTGTAGAGCATATCACCAGTTTCATCACTGCTCGGTGCTCCGTTGGTCCGCTCATGGGTAGCGTGACACAGCGTGGTAGCACGACAGTTTGCTCTGTTCGATGCTCCGTTGGTCCGCTCATGGGTAGTGTGACGCAGCCTGGTAGCACGTCAGGGATCCCTCCTCGTCATGGTGTACCGGGAGATGAGAGCATTGCACTCCCCCATTTATGTTTGGAGTAGGAGTATGTGTGTACTCTGACAGCATCCCGTCCACTCGGTCACTCATCAGGAGCAGTGACATCAGAGTGCACGGTTGTCACAACCCTACCTACTCAGTCTCACTATTTTGTGTGAGATGACTGACTGGCGTCAGGGGTGACCATGTCATTGGCACCATATGCATTTATTGCATTTATTTGCTTGTGTATGATGCATTTTGGTGGATGAATTTGTTTGACATGCATACAGGAGGCATATTGTGTATCTGGTTTGACGACCCTTTTGTTCTGGATAGGAGTTCCTGGTGAGTACAGCTTCCTCAGTTACCTTTCTGTTTTGCATATTTCCTATTTATGATTAGGAAGCTGTATTCCATGTTTATTGCTGTTAGATATATCTTACTAGGCATGTCTATTGGTATTCGCTGAGTTATTGAACTCACCCCCGTGGACACTATTTTTTTTTTCAGGTACCAGGTTATTTATGATGACGCTTGGAGTATCCTGTCTGCTGGTCCCCACGTCACCTCAGAAGATTTATCGGTTTCATTTATGTTTTGTTTGTTTTATGTGTCAGTGTAATTAGTTTATGCTCCGGTTTTGTTCTGTAGTGTTGAAGTTGTTATGTGATATTTGGTATTGGTTGTTGGTTGTGTAAGCCTAGCCGGCTAGCAGTTTTGTGGTTGGTTTGTATTTAGTTTTGTCATTTTCCGTTGTGTTTTAGTTTTTATACAGCCGAGTGGGCTGCTTTACATATAACTGCGTGGTTGTGTGTATATTCCAGCCGCCTGTGGCTGATGTATATTATGTTTGTAGAAATGCTTCAGATTGTCACCCGTACAGGGGAGGTGCTGCTGAAATTTCTTCGGACAGGGACTCCCCCGAGGCGTGACATCATGCAAGTGATTTTTTTAATTGTCTAATATGCTTTTTTCCCCAATGCTTAAAATATGCACAAGACATACAAATTGTTTAGACGGCTAGCCGTAAATATGTTTTTCACCTGTTCAATAGGAAATCATAGTGATAAAAGCTGGAAACTTCAACATGAAAACTCACAAACTTCGATAAACTAATTTCTTTATTGGAGTTGCTCATTTTCTCTCATGTTGTGGTTGAGTAATTTGAACCGTATAGAGCCTTTTTTTGGTAAAGACTGAAAGAAAATATTAACCATGAGAGTTAGGGTATTCCTAAACTATGTTCTAGTTCTACTATCCCCTGCACATTGTTAAAAATTAGCTATTGATGTCGTGCTTTAGTTTTGCTTATCTTGCTTCTTGTAGAAAACTGTTTCAAAGGATGATTCTATATGTACCAATAAATTCAAAGTTAAATATAGCTGTTATTGCATGATTCTTCCCCCTTTGCTGAGGAGGTTCTTCATCTGAGGCCTATTATTGACTGCAAGAGAATCTTAGAAAATTCAAAACTCAAATTGGCCGCCTTAATCTCGCATAGATTAGTCCCATACTAAGAACATGAAGCTATTTGATGATGTATGTGAACATTACCAATTGCTGTTACCTTGTTAATAGATATCTTGTAGTGAATGCCCAAGTTATGAAATTTGATTTATTCAATGCAGGTTGATTTGGAAAGGATTGCTAAGGATACTCATGGCTATGTTGGGGCTGACCTTGCTGCTTTATGCACTGAAGCTACTCTCCAGTGTATCCGTGAAAAGATGGACATAATTGATCTAGAAGATGAATCAATTGATGCTGAGATTCTCAATTCTATGTCTGTTACAAATGAACACTTTAAGACTGCTTTGGTATCTAGTAACCCATCTGCCCTCTGTGAAACTGTAAGTCTTTGCTTGGGTAATTGTAATCATTTTCAGTTAGTTTTTTTCCTTCTAAATATGATTATCTACATGAATTTTTAAAATAAATTGTTGCTGCAAGAATTGAAAATGAGAAATTTGACATTGGTGTTCTTTCTAAATTAAACTTACCTTTTTCAACTCAAGAAATTCTATAGCCTCATGTGTCTGGTTGGTAACTTGTGTTTACTGTCATATGTTGATGAATGGCCTAAAAACCACTTCTATTTCTACCTTGAGATATGCTGATAGTTTGTTGGGTTTTGATCAGGTTGTTGAAGTACCAAATGTCAGTTGAGATGATATTGGTGGGCTGGAAAATGTCAAGAGGGAACTGCAAGAGGTAGTTTGCTGGATATGTTTGAGGTTTTATGTCCACCAAGTGTGATTTTTTCTTTCTGATGGTGATATTCTAGGACTTCTATAGCATGTATATTTCTTCTATTTTTGTTCTTTGCTGTAGTTAAGTAGACCAAATGATACTTTTGTTTGACAGATTAGAACAGTGGATGTTTTAACTCAGAAAACTAGGCATTTGAAGGTGAAAAGTGGTGAGATTAGGGAAATGAAAGGTGCAAGAATAATGGAGCAGTATAGCAAGTTGAACAGATTCTGATTCTCATAATTTAATGTAGCCTCAGCTTGATTTTTGACTCACGATGTTCTACCTTGATGTGTACAATATCTATTAGCTTTTGATGTAAAAAGAATATTTGTGTATTTTATGGATACTATTGTAAGAAGAATATTTATGTAATTTGTGAATATTTGTGTATTTTATGGATACTGTCGGTTTTTCACTGTTTCGGATATCGAATTTGTGTCGTTAAACAATACTGATATTACATCGATTTTCCACCGCTGTAAAATCAGTGTCATAACTAATATTACATCGGTCGTATACCGCTGCCAAAATTGGTGTTATTAACATATAATATTACATCGATTTTACACCGTTGATGAAACGGTGTCGTTAAGTGATACTACACCGGTTAATAACCGATTCGAAAATCGGTGTCGTTAAGTGATACCACACCGGTTTTAATCCGATGTCTAAAATGGCAGACCTTTTACATCGCCTTCATAGACATCGGTCGAAAATGTAGTAGACAGCGGTGGAAAACCGATGTCTATGAGGGTTTTTGTTGTAGTGTAGTTTCTGTCCTCCTAGGACCAAAGACTAGTCAAGGTCTCAAATTAGGGATTCGAAATAGACCTAACCTGGATTGACACCTACTATCCCCTAGACTGGGATGCGTCCTCACTTAGTCACTCTCCTCCAGTGACTTACCTTTACTTACCATTTTGTCAGTTGTCCGATCCGCATACCCAACTGGACTTCCTGCCAGATATCCGATCGACCCGTTGACCTATCTGGACTCCCTCAAACCTGTTAACTCCTGAACACTAGGTTAGTACAATAGATAAAATAGTAGAGTAAAACAGTGTCAACATATTTCAGGATTCGCTGTTTCGGTCGACCGCGCACGGTCGACTTGAAACCAGTCGATCACACATTACCTAGGGTTACCTCCCTAGGGTTGTCTAGCTTTATTCACTAGGACTTTCATTGCCTGGCTTCACTCACCAGGACTTCCACCACCTAGCTTTACTCACTAGGGCCTGACTTCACTCACCAGAACTTCCACCACCTAGCTTCACTCACTAGGGCCCGACTTCACTCACCAGGACTTCCATCGCTTAGCTTAACTCACTAGGGCCTAGCTTCACTCACCAGGACTTCCACCACATAACTTCACTTACTAGAACTTCCACAACCTAGCTTCACTCACTAGGCCCCAGCTTCACTCACCAGGACTTCCACTTGCCTAACATCTAGTTAGGACTTCTCACTTGCCTATCCTTCGGTTAGAACTTACCTTTGCTAGTCATCTAGTCCTGACTAGACTACTTTTTCCAAACATCAAGTCCTGTTTGGATTAACCCTTGGTCAAACTGACTAGACTTATGTGCATTGTCAAATATCGAAACCCTAGAGGTCAATTGCACCAACAATCTCTCTCTTTTTGATGTTTGACAATTTTATTAAGTTAGGCTTGAGTCTTTACGGGTTATATCTCAAAATTTGAGAGATTAGTAGCTTTCCCCCTTTAACTTTTCTAACTTAAGATTACTCTCCCCCTTTGGCATACATCAAAAATATGTAAACTTAAGATCACTCTTGATTAGGTTTTGCACCAACAATAACATTTGAAAGACATAATTAAGTGTTTCAAAATCAATATTTTTCAAAGGGGTGTTGCAAACTGATTTTTCAAAGTTGGTTGTCAAGGTAACTCTTGATAGTGAATTTTCAAAATATTTTTCAAGATGTTTTCACAAAAACTTGCAAAGCAAAGAGTATTTCATAAAAGATTTTGAAAATAATTTTTCAAACTCAGTTTCAATGATTTGCAAAACTAATTTTTGAAAAAAAAATTTAAAAGTTACATTTAATCTTTTAATCAGAACTTCCCCTTAACTTGACACATTCTTAAGAATTTTTGTTAACCACAAATAAACATTCCTATGTGTATAGGGAGTTGTTCTAATCAAAAGAATACTAAGTTTGAATGTGTGTTTTCAAAACATTTTCCAATACACCAAAAAAACAAGTTTGAAAGTGATTGTGCAACAAAACCTTTGAAGAAGAGCTTGTCAACTTAAGTTTTAAAATGTTCACGAAGTAACAAAATAATTTTTCAAAATATTTTAGGAATGATCATCAAAGTACCAAAAAAAAACCATAAGTTTTGAAAAGTATAAGATTTTTATTATTATTATTGTTATTATTTTTTTATTATTATTTAAAAAAAAACAAGTTCAAATGTTAATATGTTCAAATACTTTAACAAAAGTAATTTGGAAACAAATTTTGTAATATTTAAAAGTTTACTTAATTTTTAAAATATTTTCAAAAGGTTCAACCCTTCTCTCCCCCTAAAAATTAACACCCCCACTTAAATTGTACTAGAGTTTGACATATTGAATTGTGTAACACGTTTTCAAGGCCCTTGCTCCTCCTTAACCTAACACCTTTTGGTTATCTTTGTTAGCAACAAGGATTTCTACCTTAGTGCATAGGAAATTTTACTGTTCGTAACACTAATGTGCAACAAATATATTATTTACACCTTATTATGATTGTTCATTTGAGTTTGATTAATCATTAATCAATTATTCTAAAAATAATTAACCTTAGATTTAGGTATATTAAGTTAAAATTAAATTTGTGGTTAAATAAAATAATTTATTACTAATTCAATAATAGTTAATCATGATCAATGATTTATTGATTGACTTTTACTTGACTCAATTCAATAATTTAACACTTATTTGATTAAAACAATTACATTAACTGATGAGTTGATTGACTAATTAAAAGTTTTTTTTAATTTTAAGTTTTGATTAGATTTAACTTAAGACAAATTATTAATTAAAGTTGAGTTAGGATTAACTAAGTTTTAAGTTTGAATTAACTCAAAGTTAAATTTGTTAAAGTTTGTAAATAAAGTTAAGGTTCAATTTGAGTCTATCTTTAATTAATATAAATTATGATTAAAATTTTGATTAGCGTTGACATTAAAGTTTATTAAGTTAAATTGATGTTAAGTGTTCATTAACTTATAAATTCAAGTTTGATATAAAGTATAAAGACAATGTTTTAATTAGGTTAAATTAAGGTACTAATCCAGTTAAGTTAAATCTTTAGTTAAATTAAGTTTTCAATTAATGTTGACCAATGCTCTTAATTAAGATTAGATTAAAGTTAAGTTTAGTTTAATATTTTGAGTTTTTAATTCAATTAAATTTTAATTAATTATTTAATTTAGTTTAAAGTTTAACTTAATTAAATTTTAATTGATTTAATTAAGTTTTTGTTAATTAAGGTTTAAGTTTTAAGTTAAGTGACTAGATTTTAAAAGGATTTTAAACCAATTCTTAAAATAATTTTTAAACAATTTTAAGATAATTTTAAAAGAATTTTTAAAATATTTTAAACATTTTTAAAATAATTTTTTAGGAAATTTTTAAAATAATTTTTAGACAATTTTTAAAATAATTTTAAAAATTTTTAAAAGGATTTTTAAAATAATTTTTAAACAATTTTTAAAATAATTTCTAAATAGTTTTTAAAATAATTTTTAAACCATTTTAAAACAATTTTAAAAGAAGTTTTAAATAATTTTAAAATAATTTTTAAATAATTTTAAAATAATTTTTAAACAATTTTTAAACAATTTTTTAAATAATTTTTAAGCAATTTTAAAATTAATTTTTAAAGAATTTTTAATATAAATTTTAAACGATTTTTAAAATAATTTTTAAACAATTTTTAAAATAATTTTTAAACAATTTGAAAATAATTTTTAAACATTTTTTGAAATAATTTTTTAAACAATTTTTAATATAAATTTTAACCAATTTTTAAAATAATTTTAAAAGATTTTTTAAAATAAATTTTAAAACTATTTTTAAAATAATTAAATGATTTTTAAAATAAGTTTTAAAAGATTTTTTAACATAATTTTTTAAATAATTTTTATGTAATAATTTAATTAATATATATTTAATTAAATTTTTATTTCAGGGTTTTGATTAAATCAATATTTGTATTTTTATAATTTAATTTAATTTTAAGTTAATTTTAATTTATTTTTAATTTTAATTTAATTTTAAGTTTAATGTAATTTAGTTTAATTTTATGTTAATTTTAATTTTATTTTAATTTTAAGTTTGTTAAATCTTTAGTCATATCACTCGATCTATATTTTCAATTAGGGAATTCTATAATTTTGTGAGATGAATTAAATTGAATTTCAAGGTTTGGTTTAACTTTATGTTAGATTTAAGTTTAGTTTTGACTTTAACAAATAGAAATTTTTTGGATAAACTTCTGGGCTATGGTTAGTCACCTGGACATCATTAGAATAATCATACCTTCGAGGTTTTTCAAATAGTCCTATCCATTGAACTTAGTACAAAACTTTGGTCTAACTGGTTAGGATTCGTAAGGGGTAGCTTCAGTTACTTCCACTAAGCCAAATGCACTAGGTCGAAGTCATATCTTCTTAGACATGCATAGTCAGAGTTTCCCTAACTTACTATCATCCAAATACTCACCAGTACCGTTAGTCAAGTTAAACTTTTTGTCCCTATTTAGACTATCCCTAATTACCCATCTAGGTAAGTTATTGATTTTTGAGGTGTCAACTAGTTTGGAGCCTCCCCTGAATTATTAAATATTTGTTTTATTAGGTTTATTTAAGTTTTAAGTATTGAGTTAAGTGTATATTTTATGTATTTTAATTTATGTTTCTGATTTAAGTTTGATTTGTTATTATATTTGTTGATTAATTTCATAATCAAGAGATTCTTGATTATATCTCATTTTTTATTTAAATTTAGTTTAGACTTGTAATTCAAGTCTAGATTTAATGATCTGGTGAGATTAATAACTATTGTTTCTAGTTTATAAATTTTATTTTTCAAAAGATTATTTTATTTTTTTAATTTTCTAAAGCTTAAAGATAAATTTTAAAACTTTGAAGGATTATTAAATGATTTTGAATTAGCTTGGTTAGTTAAATTAATTGATTTATTTGATTGAGCATACATATCTAATTTTTGGGGAGAATCTAAATTTGAGCAGTGGTGATTATAATTACTAACTTGTGTAGAAAAAAAAAGGATTTTCATATATTGTAAACTTACTAACATTTGCTCTCCTTGGATCCTTGGGTCCTTTTTCTGGATATTGAAGTTTGTAATGACCTATCTTTTTGCACCTGAAACATTGAATATGCTCCTTCCCTTTTTGAACTTTTAGTGTCGACTTCTCCTTTATCTTTGGTTGTGTGGTTCAAGTCTTATAGGTGAGGCACTTACTTTTGTAATGCCCTCTTTTACTGCATTTGAAATAATATTATGTGATATTTGAATTTTGAATTTACAACTTTACTCTTAGAATCCTCGTTAGGATTCTCCTCCTTGTCCATCCTCATCTTAGATTTGAATTCTAACGTTTGTTCTAATTCTGATTCAGATCTTTCTACCTTCTCTTTTGCTATTAACACCATAAAGTTGGTTTGGTCTGATTCTGAGGATGACTCTGGGGATTCAGACTCAGATCTGAGCTCTAGTTTGACTTGATTCTCTAGCTCCATCGACTCCTTGTGATGCTTTGTCAGTCGAGTCCAGAATTCATAGGCATCTCGATGTTCTCTAATTCTGCATGTGATTTCATTAGGTAACAATCTTACAATTGAATTTATTACCTTTCTGTTGGCTTCTGTGTTTTGTGTTGATCTTCTTAGTGTCATGCCACCATCGAAGTAGTTAATAAGGATGAAAGTTTCCATTTGCATCCTCCACAGATTGAATTCATGTCTATTGTACATCTCATATGGAGGTGGTTCGTGAACGCTTCATCCTTCACCTTGAGCTATTAAGCACTGAAGATAGAAAACTAAAGGAAGGTATCAAGACTTAGTCTTAGATTAACAGAGTTTGAGATATAAAAAGTATAGAAGAACTCGAGAGGTATTGCACAAACTTTGAGTTAAAACCGAATTGAGTGAAAAAAATTTATCTGAATAGGTAAAGTTTCACCAATTCAAATAGTATAAAAAAACTGAAAACGATTCCCCCAGCTTGATTGATGGTTGCACCAATTCAAAGTAGTACATTCTCTGATACCACTTATTGTATCGATATGCACATGAGAGGGGAGAGGTGAATCACGTGGTTTTCAAAAACTCGTCTTGTCAATTTTAAAATCACAAGTATTCGCAGCAAAAAGTACATATGAAATCAAAATTAAAAAGACACGAGAAAGACACAAATGGTTTACTTGGTTCGGAGCATTCGCGACTCTTACTCCAAGACCCAGGTCCCATGGATCTACCGACGGATAATCCACTAAAGGCCTCTTCTAGTACCTCCGAAAGAGGAAATCTAGTATAAAGAAAGTTCGAACAAGTGCAACATACTCACTTGTCCTTTTGCAGTAATCAAGTACACAAATGAAATGTTATCGACACTTTAGAAATAGAAGTAGGAGCACTCATGTGTCGGTGTCGGTCTGCCAGACATGATCAGAAGTTTGAAAGTTTTCGGAGTAGTTGTCGGGTGCAGCAGCTTCGCAGCAAAGCCGTAGCAGGAGTCCAAAACAGTCAGAATCTCAAAAGAACTCGAAGTAGCTCGAATATGAGTTATTGATGAAGCTTTGGGTGAGCAGGCTTATAAAGAGCATGGAAGTCGCCTTCCATTGGTGTTGAAGGCGCCTCCAATGGGATAAAGTTTATCCCACAAATTCTGTGCGTTATCTGCTCTGAACACCAAAACTTCATCCCTTGGAAGGCGCCTTCCATGAATAGTATGAAGGCGCTTTCACTGCTTGAAGTCACCTTCGAATACTATTCATCCGAAGGCTTTTGCTCCTTTTTACCCTGCAAAATGTGTTAGTCTAGCAACCAAAACATCTACCCTGCAAAATAAAGTTAGCACAATAATAAGTGGTAGTAATTAGTTTCTATCCTCCCAGGACGAAAAATTAGTCAAGGTCTCATATTAGGGATCCAAAATGGACCTAATCTGGACTGACGTCTACTATCTCCTCGACCGGGACACTATTTGTTAAAACCTTAGAAATAGATATTTTTTATAGCTCAAATTTATATAGATGACATAATTTTTGGCTCAACTAATATAAAATTTTTAAAAGAATTCATTAAATTAATGAAAAATAGATTTGAAATGAACCTGGTAGAAGAACTTAATTTTTTCTTAGAATTACAAATAAAATTAACAAAAGAGGGAATTTATGTTTATCAAACAAAGTATGCTAAAGAATTAATTAAGCAATTTAGAATGAAAAATTCTAAAAATATTAATACCTCAATGGCAACCAATATTAAAATTGACTCTGACTTAGAAGGAAAACTAGTAAACTTAAAATATTATAGAAGTACATTAGGAAGTCTACTATACCTAACTGCAAGTTGACCTAATATTTTATTTACAGTAGGTATGTGTGTTAGGTACCAATCTTGTGCAAAAGAATCACATTTAACTAATGTAAAAAGGATACTTAGATACATTAAGGGGACACTAAGTGTAGGACTTTGGTATCCTAGGTATAGTACATTTGACTTAGTTGGATACTCAAACTCAAACTATATTAGATGCAAATTAGATAAAAAAAAGTACAAGTGGAAGCTGCTAACTTCTAGTCAGTGCATAGTAAGTTGGTCCAGTAGAAAGCAACATTGTATTGCCCTATCCACTACTGAAATAGAGTACATAACTATGAGTGAATGTACATCTTAACTATTATGGATGATGCACACTTTAAAAGATTATCAATCAAATATTAAAAAAATAAAAAATTTAATTGATAACATAAGCTCAATTAATTTAACCAAAAATCCAATACACCACTTAAGGACTAAACACATAGAGGTTAAACATCACTTTGTAAAAAGATCATGTAGCTAAGGGTGATATTGTACTTGACTATATTAAGTTCAAGTCAAACCTAGCAGATATTTTCATAAAACCCTTATCTGAACTTGAGTTCAGTACACTTAGAAGATAATTAGGTATGTGCTCAATATAATATATTCTAAAGTTTTCAAAATCATTATTGTTTTGACTTTTTAAAAAGAAATTATGGTGTTTCAAAATTATATTATCTCTTCTTTATCAACTTTGTATTAAAATTCTAGGATAAATTATTTTGTTTTCTTTAAAAATACTCCCAATTTTACTAGTATTTTCAAAAATTAGACTAAGCCTAGGTTTTTCCCTAAAAAGCATGTACTCGTAGGTTTCAGCAGAGCATCTCATAAGCACATTAGGAATACCTTACTTGTGTATGAAAAATAGAGCTGTTAGATGGGCCAACCCATGGCGGGGCGAGTTGGCCCGTGGCGGGCTAACCATTTGATAGGGTGGGGCGGGCTGACCCGTCAACTTGGCGGGTTGAAAAATTTCTAACCTAACCCAATCCAAGGCGGGTTGCGGGTTTGGCGGGCCAACCTGTGGGCCCATCAATTTTTTTTTTAAAAAATTAAAAAATATTTCATATCTTCAACATTTTACTTCGAAAAGGTTTTATTAATTAAATGTATTCATAAACATGCGTTTAAAATATAAATGGACACAAACGGGTACTTATATTGAATGAAAGTACTATTTTATTTTAAAATTATAATAAAAAAATAATAAATTGACATAAACTTAGTTTACATGTGTTTCTCAACCCGTGGGCCAACCCAAGCCCGTCGCGGGTCGACCCGCGTGGGTCGCAAGCCTAGGCGAGTCAGCTCATGACGGGCTTAGGTTGATAAAATTCCAACCCAACCTGCTTAAATTGTTTGGCAGGGCGGGCCAACCCGACGAGCCCAACCCAAATTGACGGCTCTAATAACAAAATACTTAGAATGATATGAGATGCATAGAATATTGCTTGAACTTCAGAATATTTATGTTTGTGCATCGACATAAGTCTAGGATATAAATACCAATTCAAATCGATCAAGTTAAGTCATGCTTTTTAGTAAACCTAACTGGATCATGTACTTAATTTGACTTAACAAGTAAACGCTAATACCTTATGGTAAATGACTAGTAACTAATGGTTAGATATTTCCTCTAAGGAAAATAGATAACTATTTTTATTTTTTTTAAATTCTCCTTTCTTTAAGCTTTACATGCTTGGACTCTAAGATAAAAATTATTGACTTTCCCCTCAAACTTACGACACTTACTTAAAGAGTTCTTAAAGCATTAATCAAGGGGGAGATTAAAAGTTATTTTTTTATTAATAGCTTCTTTTCTCTACTTAATGTTATTGATATATGTCAAAGGAGGAGTAAAATGAATTAAGTTAAATATTTTTTAAAGTTAAAGTATTTTTTAAAAATTTCAATTTTAAATATTTTTTAAAAGTTATTTTTTCAAAATTTCAATTTTAAATATTTTTTAAAAAGTTTAAGTCTTTTTCAAAATTTAAATTTTAAATATTTTTTTTTCAAAGTTAAAGTATTTTTCAAAATTTTTAAAGTTAAATAATTTTCAAAGTTAAAGTATTTTCTAAATTTTCAAAGTTCTTCTTCAAAGATAAACTTTTTTAAAAAAAAGGTAAACTATTTTTTCAAAAAATAAAGTTTAAAAGCAAGGAAAAACAAGTGTTTTTGGAAAAGTATTTTTAGCTAAGTATGTGTATTTAAGTATTTTGAAAGAAAAAGTAAACTTTTGAAAACTAAGGATTTGTTAAAAAAAAGTGTTATATTTCAGGGGAGTCTTTGAACTCTTAATTCTTAGTTGCATTGCAAAATTTAGAAACATAGAAAAATTTGACTTACTTGTAAAAATAGTATATCATTCTTACTTGTTATCTGTTGTACTTAACTTAACTATGAACTATGTTGCCATAATAAAAAAGGGAGAGATTGTTGGTGCAGGGTGTCACGCCCCGGGGAAGTCCCTGTCCGAAGAAAATTTCGGCAGCACCTCCCCTGTACGGGTGACAATCTGAAATATTTCTACAAACACAATATACATCAGTCACAGACAGCTGGAATATATACACAACCACGTAATTATATATGTAGCCTACTCGGCTGATACCACAAAAATACAACCACACAGTTATATATAAATCTAACAGCCCACTCGGCTGTACCAAAACCAAACACAGCGAAAATCCAATAGGCAACACATACAACTATAAATAAAGACTGCTAGCCGGCTAGGCTTACACCACACAACCACACAACATTCCGGAAATAAAATCGGAACACAAAGACAAATACAGACATATCATATACCAAGATAAAAATAAACAAAATGCGGAGACTGGTCTTCTAATGTGACGTGGGGACCGACAGACAGGATACTCCAAGCGGCTCCATAAATAACCCGGTCCCTGAAAAAGATAGTGTCCACGGGGGTGAGTTCAACAACTCAGCAGATACCAGTCGACATGTATAGTAAGATATAACAGACAGTAATAACTATGGAGTACAGACTCCTGGATAAAAGCTGGAAATGCACAATAGAATAGGCTGAAGAGAATTGTACTCACTAGGGCCTCCTATCAGAATAGTCAGGTCGTCAGACCGAGAGTATAATAAATCTTGTATGCATGTCAAACATATGCATCTATCCAAATGCATCATATAAGTGCAATAAACACAATCAGTATATGCATCAATGCATATGATGCCAATGACATGGTGACCCCTGACGCCAGTCAGCCATCTCACACACAATGGTGAGACCGAGTGGGTAGGGCTGTGACAACCGTGCACTCTGACGTCACTGCTCCTGATGAGTGACCGAGTGGACGGGATGCTGTCGGAGTTCACCTATCCTTCTACCCCAAATCATAAATGGGGGAGCTCAATGCTCTCATCTCCCGGTACACAATGATAGGGAGGGATCCCGGCGTGCTACCACGCTGTAGTACACTACCCATGAGCGTCCCAGCGGAGCACCACTGAGCAAACTGACGTGCTACCGCGCTGCATCACACTACCCATGAGCGGGCCAACGGAGCACCGACAGTGATGAAACTGGCGATGTGCTCAACAATAATAGAGTAGACTATTGCGCAGCATGCAATCTTGCGAATGATGCATGTCACTAAGCATGACAATATCCTGAACCAATCCATATATATATATAAAATATGTACCCTAGTATCAATAAGTCAAATCCACAAATCTAGGGTATACAAGTCCGCTATGGTATAAATAAAAACCAAGGTCCTGAACATCATAGGGCAGGGTATGTCACTACCTCTATGAAAAAATATATAATCATGTGAGTACCAACATAAAATGCATAATAGGTGAGCTAACAAGCATATAACAGGTATCCGGTAGCGACATATCGAAACAAGGACAAACATAATTATTACTAAAGGCTATAACCTACTAAACATATCAACATGACATTATCAAAGATAAGTCAAGGTACCCGCCTCCAAAAAGGAAGAATCGTATCCTGTCCAAATCCGACGTCGAGATGCTCGTCTTGCGTCAAGATCCTGTGTCAAACGATATACTTTTATTTAGCTAAAATTTCAATTGTATAGCTAAATAAAATCCTTAAAAATAATTTAGGGCAAAACCCTAAACTATAAACCTCAACCTACCTAAACAAAATCTAACAATAAATTAGGGTTAGTTACCTAATCCCCAATCCACCATTAGATCAATAATCCAAACTTAATTCCATTACACATAAATAATTATAAGATCCAAATCCAAATAACCAAATAAATCTGCACAACCTAATGATCAAATAATTACCAATTAATTATGTGCCAATTTATACCTCACTCACACATATATTCAATCACCTAATCCTTACCTTGTTACTGCTGGATCAAGATTTGTGGCCGAAATTGCTGCTGGCTGCTAGAAACAAAAGTGCTAACAGAATGAAAAGGTTGCCGACGGTTTGAACCAAAGTAAGTGGCTGTGGAACACTCCTTCACTGCCTAGATTAAACAAGATCTGGAAGAAAAGATCAATCCACAACCAAGAACCTTTCTGCTGGAACTCACTGTGTTATTCACCTATGAAGCAACCAGGAACAAATCCTTATACCGTGACTAGATCCGAAGCAAGGAAGAACATGAACTGGGATCAATAACTGAAATCATGCCACAACCCTAATTCCACACCACACATCGACTAGGGCTTAGGGCGGTGGCCGACGCTAGGGTTCCTGTGGCCGGCGGCGGCGTTGGGTCGGTGTCGGCGCGTAGAGGAAAAAAAATGAAGGGCGGCGACAATGCGGAGAGGAGGGGGTGGCGTTGGTGGCCTCGGCGTCGTAGGAGAGGAAGAAGAAGTGATCGGCGCAGAGGGGAATCGGGAGGAGAAATGGGCACGACACGAATGAGGGGAGAAGAAAAGAGGGGGAACGGTTATGGCACGGGAGAGGAAAAGAAGAAAAGAAAAAGAAAATAGAAAAGAAAATTCAACTTTTCCTCGTTAAAATAAGGTAGCCTAAACAGGCTTTCCCGGGCCCCCGTTTTATCCCCGTAAACTCGTCCATAAGGTCTCCAGAAAATTCCAGAAAAATTTCTAAAAAATTCAAAAAAATTCCCTTATCATTATTCGTCATTTTTTCGGTATTTTACATAGGGAGCACTAGATGATCGAACCTGAGTTTTGATAATGGCAAAAGGTTCTAAGTTAAGTGTTATTATTATTCTAATAAGTTAAACTGAGTGTGCAGGAAAGTCCTAAGTGATCTTAGGCAAAGAGAAAGTCTTAGCTGCGGTTAGATAACGAAGTCTTGGCCCAAGGGACTGGGAAAAGTCTTGGCAAGTCGATGATGTTAGGAAAAATCCTATGATCATGGATTCTACGTGAAAGTCCTAGGGGTTGCGGACAACAGACGGAAGATAAACAGGTTAGGGATCGGACGTCCAGCAGAAAAGTCTGTTGGATTTTTCGGGCCGCAAAAATCACTTTTTGCGTTGCGGAAACCCCGAATCCCATGCCACCGGATCTGTGCGAAGTTATAAAATTTCGTAAAAACTTCGTGTACATGTTTTCTAGCCTAGATCTACACTAGATCTACAAGGAAGAGACTTATACCTTTGTAGCGAAGCCCTTCGCGTATCCCGCTCGTCCAAGGTTTGTCGGATCTCAAGGTTGTCAAGTGTACTACCCTCTATGTGTATCCACACGAACAAATCGATGGAGAGAACCTATAAAGATGTGCTAGCAACCTTAGAGGATCAACAATGGTGGAGGAGAGGGAGAGAAGAAAGGTAGAGAGGAAGAAGAAGGAGGTTACCAAAATCAAATGAAACTCCCACACTAGTGAATTAAGTGGGCGCCTACCTTTTTGAGGCTTACAAACCTCCGTGGGATTTCAAGAGTCACAACTCTTGATCTCCCTCATGAGGTGGCACACACATGTGCTAGCCTTGATGATGTGGTACATCATCATTAGTCCACTTAATGCCAACTCACAAATGAGGTGGCAATGATCAAGTCAAACTTGACCTTTCATCTTCTGCTCAAGTCAAGTCAAACTTGACCACTTCTCTCCCATGGTTGATCAAATCTAACCTATGGTTCAAGTCAATTTTAATTTAATGAATCTCTATTCATTGAATTAAATTATCTCAATGAGTCTAAGTCCAAATTATACTCATTTAACACATGAACTAAATTGAGTCCAACTCAATTAGTTTACTTTGGATTACTCTTAATCCAATTTAGTTCATCACATGAACCTAATCCTCTTGGTTCATCATATGAACCTAATCTCCATCTAATTGCCCTTTGTGTGTGACCCTATAGGTTCTTGTAACGTTGGCAATGCTCCTAAACCCATTTAGAAGTATAAGTAATGAGCGGTATCTAGCAACACATCATTACTACCCAAGTTACAAGAATGTTGAGATCCAACATCACCTTGTGACTACTAGTTGTGACCCTTCACAATATATGACAAGTGTTCTTCTATCATTGACATCTAGATTGATCAATATGAGGCATAGACCATGCCATCCTCTAATCAATCTAAATCTTGAATCCCAAGTAGACTCACTCAATCAAATGAGCTCAACATCTCATATTGACTCATTTGGGCATGATCATGCACTTAGTGGTCTCACTCTATCAAGAATAATGATGTCACTCCCGTCATATAGGAGGGATAAATCCCATCTACATCACTCACATCCCTCCACATAATTCGTTACATACCCAGTAATCGCCTTTATAGTCCACCCAGTTACGGGTGACGTTTGACGAAGCCAAAGTATGTAACTCCTTATGTAGGGAGCCATGGTGACTTCAGGTCCAAGGACTAATAGTCATACTAATAACCACATGAGAAAGTATATGACACTAATATAACGATCCATGATACTTTCTCATGACGGGTCATTTAGTATACATTCTCCAATGCATACCCATGTGTCAACTTGATATCTCTATATCCATGACTTGTGAGATCAAGTCATCGAGTTGACCTACATGCTAGTCTCGTCGCATTATACTTAGTTATTTGGCACCAATACAAGTAAGCATAATAACCATAAACAAATGCCTTTATATACATAAGAATATAATACAACAAGTCCGTACAACAATTATCAAATGATTGGCTCTAAGGCTCTAACTAACAATCTCCCACTAGCACTAGTGCCAATCAGTATATGCTCTAAGGCCTAAAGACCTAGTGTGACCATCATGCTTTCTCTGTGCCAAAGCCTTGGTCAAGGGATTTGCGCTGTTAGCCTCTGTGGGTACTCTGCAAATCTTCACATCTCATCTATCGATAATCTCTCGAATGAGATGGAAGTGTCGTAGTATGTGTTTGGTCCACTGGTGTGAGCGAGGTTCCTTAGCCTGTGCTATTGCTCCATTATTGTCACAATAGAGCTCTATGGGATCAGCAATGCTAGGAACCACCCCAAGCTCAGTAATGAACTTGCGGATCCAAACTGCCTCCTTTGCTGCTTTTGATGCAGTAATATACTCAGCCGCAGTTGTAGAATCAGTGACTGTGTCCTGCTTCAAACTCTTCCAGCTCACAGCACCACCATTTATGCAAAACATGAACCCAGACTGTGATCGATAATCATCCTGATCAGTTTGGAAGCTAGCATCACTGTAACCCTTTACAGTTAGCTCGTCATTGCCTCCATATATCAAGAAATATTCTTTAGTCCTTCTCAAGTACTTAAGAATATTCTTGACCGCTATCCAGTGACTTTCACCTGGATCTGACTGGTATTTGCTCGTCATGCTCAAAGCATATGAGACATTAGGACGAGTACATAGCATGACGTACATGATAGATCCTATGGCTGAAGCATAAGGGATCTGATCCATGCGGTCTCTCTCCTCTCTAAAAGAAGGACTTTGAGTCTTCGAAAGACTCACACCATGTGACATCGGCAGAAATCCCTTCTTGGAGTTCTGCATGGCAAACCGAAGTAATACCTTGTCAATGTATGTACTCTGACTTAGGCCAAGCAATCTTGTAGATCTATCTCTATAGATCTGTATACCTAGAATGCGGGATACTTCACCTAAGTCCTTCATGGAGAAACAAGTCCCTAGCCAAGTCTTGACAGACTACAGCAAAGGGATGTCTTTCCCAATGAGTAGTATGTCATCCACATACAATATAAGGAAGACAACTGTGTTCCCTACAACCTTCTTGTAGACACAAGGTTCATCTTCATTCTTGATGAAACCAAACTGTTTGATTGCATCATCGAATCGAAGATTCCAGCTCCGAGAAGCTTGCTTTAGTCCATAAATGGACCTATGCAGCTTGCATACTCTGCCAGTATGCTGTGGATCTACAAAACCCTCAGGTTGTGTCATGTACACATCCTCGAGCAGGTTTCTATTCAGAAATGCGATTTTGACATCCATCTGCCAGATCTCATAATCGTGATACGCTGCAATAGCAAGCATGATTCGAATGGATATAATCATCGCTACTGGAGAAAAGGTTTCATCATAGTCAATACCATGAATTTGCTTGAAACCTTTAGCTACCAAGCGACCCTTATAAATAAGTCTATCCATGCCAGTCTTTCTCTTAAAGACCCACTAACACCCAATGGGTTTGACCCCTTCAGGTGGATCAACCAAAGTCCATACTTGGTTAGTGTACATGGATTCCATCTCGGATCTCATGGCCTCTAGCCATTTCTCGAAATCTGGTCTCATCACAACTTCCTGATAGGAGGTGGGCTCATCCTCTATGAGCACAACGTCATCATGGTCAGACAAGAGAAATGAGTATCTCTCAGGCTGACGACGTACCCTATCAGATCTGCGAAGAGGTAGGTCTACTTGAACTGGTTGTTGTTCCTCAACTCCTTGTGGAACAATATCATCCACAACACTTTGTGGTTCCAGTTCAACTTCCATCGAGGCTTCAGTGCTATTGTTCGCATCTTGAACTTCTTCAAGATCGAACGTACTCCCACTAGTCTTTCTAGAAATAAAATCCCTTTCTAGAAATACTACAGTCTTAGCCACAACTATCTTGTGTTGACTGGGAATGTAGAAGTAATATCCCTTTGTTTCCTTGGGATATCCTATAAAATAGCACATATCGGATTTGAGTCCCAGTTTGTCCGAGACTTGACGTCGAACGTAAGCCTCACAACCCCAAATCCTCATAAAAGACACCTGGGCATCTCTCCCAGTCAATATCCTATATGGTGTCTTTATTACTGCCTTAGATGGAACTCGGTTGAGAATGAAGGTTGCTGTGTCTAGAGCATAGCCCCAAAGATACATGGGAAGATCTGTGTGACTCATCATAGACCGTACCATATCTAATAAGGTATAATTCCTCCTTTCGGATACACCATTCCACTGTGGTGTTCCGGGAGGAGTGAGTTGAGATAGAATCCCACACTCAGCTAGATAGTCACGAAACTCGTGGCTAAGGTATTCACCACCTCGATCCGATCGAAGTATCTTAATACTCTTGCCAAGCTAGTTTTGTACTTCATTCTTGAATTCTTTGAACTTTTCAAAGAATTCTGACTTATGTGTCATCAAATACACATAACCATATCTACTGAAATCATCTGTAAATGTAATGAAGTACCTACAACCACCCCTAGCAGCGACATTGAAAGGTCCACATACATCACTATGTATAAGTCCTAACAAGTCAGTCGCTCTCTTGCTGTGTCCACTAAAGGGAGTCTTGGTCATCTTGCCCAGTAGGCATGACTCGCATGTCTCATATGATTCAAAATCAAATGAGTCCAGCAAACCATCTTTATGGAGCTGGGATAAGCGTTTGTCATTTATATGACTTAAGCGACAGTGCCAGATATAGGTTTGGTTCATGTCATTTGACTTGAACCTCTTAGTACTTATGTTATAGATAGGGTTCTCAAGGTCTAGAATATAGAGTCCGTTCATCAGAGGTGCACTACTATAGAACATATCATTTAAATAAACTGAACAACATTTGTTCTTTACTATAAATGAAAAGCCTTTCTTGTCTAAACAAGAAACTGATATAATGTTCTTAGTCAAACTAGACACATAACAACAATCATCCAATTCTAGTACAAGTCCAGAGGGCAGAGATAGAGAATAAGTTCCTACAGCAACAGCAACAACCCGTGCTCCATTGCCTACTCATAGGTCCACCTCAGTCTTCATCAATCCCCTGCTATTTCTCAATGCCTGCACATTAGTACAAATGTGAGAAGCACATCCGGTATCTAATACCCATGATGAAGAAATAGATAGATTGACTTCTATAACATATATACCTGAAGTGGAAGTCTCACTTCTCTTCTTCTTAAGATCTTCCAGGTACACTTTGCAGTTCCTCTTCCAGTGCCCAGTCTGACCACAGTGGAAGCAGGTAGCATCCTTGGCAACCCCTCCTTTGGGTTTCAGTGCCTTGCCTTTACCCTTGGCTTGGGACTTTCCCTTACCTTTGAGCTTGCCCTTGCCCTTGTGTTTCTGAACCATCAGAATAGAGTTGGGCTTAACCTTCTTAAGGTTGAGCTTAGCAGTTCTTAACATTCTAAGCAGCTCGGGCAGTGGCTTGTCAATTTCATTCATGTTATAATTTAGAACGAATTGACTATAGCTATTTGGCAAGGATTACAAGATCAGGTCAGTGACCAGCTCTTGGCCAAGTGGGAATCCCAAGCTCTGTAGGTTTTCTATGTACCCAATCATTTTGAGTACATATGGGCCTACGGGAGTCCCATCTTGCATCTTGCACTGAAACAGTGCCTTAGAGATCTTGAATCTCTCGTGCCTCGCTTATCCTTGATATAGTTGACGAAGATGTTCAACCATATCATAAGCGCTCATCAACTCGTGTTGCTTCTGAAGCTCAGAGTTCATGGTCGCGAGCATAAGACATGACACATCTAATGCGTCATCTTGATGCTTCTTGTAAGCATCACGATCAGCTCGCGTGGCAGTGGTAGGAGGTGCCTCGGGAATGGGTTGCTCCAGGACGTACAATTTTCTTTCTTGAGTGAGAACTATTCTCAGATTTTTGTACTAGTCCAGGAAGTTAGCTCCATTGAGCTTGTCCTTATCGAGGACAGAACGCAGGGAGAAGGAGTTCATGTTTGACGGCATGGTAATCTACAACAGAAAAATGTAGAAAATAAATATCATATTCCAATTAATCATCTAATTAGGCCTTTAATTAAATGATGCTCCCACTGAATTATAGAACTTTTGTAGAATCAATTCATGGACGTGGTCAAACCACACCTACTAGATTCTAACCAACTATAATTCGTGCGGGACAAGATCCACATCATACTATGCCCTGAGTTAGCTTTGGCCAAATCGTCCAAGACTTAGTATGATCAGTAGGTAACTAATTACCAATTACATCTCTATGCAACTCTTGTTTATAGGATCAAGATCCGCATGTATATTAAAACTTGAGTTAGCTTTGGCTAAATCACCCAAGAGTTAATATAAATGTGATTTTGACCTATCTACCAACCATTGGAAAATGCCTATAGTTAAATTCGATCCAATTGAGTTAACTAGTTACTCAATCTAATTGAGTTGTACTCACCCATGTGTTGATAGGTGGGACCAAGATTGTCCCTCCGCACCCTACCAAGATAATATGCGTTGCTCTGCTTTGGCAGATTCAACAACAACATGTGATCGAGGTAGTGATGGGTATCACGGCATGGTAGGCATTTCGAGTTGACGCGATTGAGATCTAATCTAATCGACGATGTGTATCATATATGTGATTTAGATCTAATCTAATCGTGGAGGTCCATCATGTACGTGATTTAGATCTAATCTAATCGTTAAGACACTAATTAATTACTATTCTAGCATGCATCACATACACACACACAAGCAATTAATTAAAATTTTGTGATTAGTCATGGCTCTACTACGATCTTCTCAAGCCAATGAGAAGATCGGATGGTCAACCTAGGGTCAACAGCTTCCTCAAGTCCTCCCTTTAACCGTCATGTGTTGCTCGCACCCTCCTCGTAACTCCGTCTCGAGTGGACCTTCCACCGCTCCAATTTTGTACAATACAAAAGGTGAAACTCGAGTTACATTCGAGTCTAAAACTATTTTACAATAGGAATATAAATAGAAGGGCATGACGCGCAGGTCGCGAATCAAGTACAACACGCACAAACACACAAAATGGCGCGCAGACCATATTATGAATTACAACACATATTTCTAATCAAATTGGGTTCTTTGGGCCATGACCATCACAAAATGATACATAATTCTAAATTTTGTGATTTCCATAAATTTTTGTAATTTTTTAAAATTATTTTTATGATTTTATGAGTCGTAACTTCCAGGCGGTCCCAATTAGCGATTTTGGGGCACAATCGCGGAACAAAGCCCCTTGCGGGGTTAGGGGCAGCACCCCTACTTGCGATATAACCATTACGAGTGTTCCTAAGCGATCCTACAACGTCTTAAGTCGCTGTCCCAAAATATTTTGGGCGAGACCTTGCCGATTCGGAAGGTGTTTCTCGGTAGTCGAAGCCTACAAGTGTTCTAACACTTATTGCTTCGCTTCTATGAGAAAAATACCCATAAAATACATAAAAATCATAAATTTACATAAAGTTACAGGACTGATATTTTTCATAAAATACAAATAAAACACGTATACGCTTCGCACGTGGCTCTTATACCACTGTTGGGTTTTTTGGGCCGTAAAAATCGGTTTTTGCGTTGCGGAAACCCCGATTCCCATGCCACCGGATCTGTGCCGAGTTATAAAATTTCGTAAAAACTTCGTGTACATGTTTTCTAGCCTAGATCTACACTAGATCTACAAGGAAGAGACTTATACCTTTGTATCGAAGCCCTTCGCGTATCCCGCTCGTCCAAGGTTCGCCGGATCTCAAGGTTGTCAAGTGTACAACCCTCTATGTGTATCCACACGAACAAATCGATGGAGAGAACCTCTAAAGATGTGCTAGCAACCTTAGAGGATCAGCAATGGTGGAGGAGAGGGAGAGAAGAAAGGTAGAGAGGAAGAAGAAGGAGGTTACCAAAACCAAATGAAACTCACACACTAGTGAATTAAGTGGCCGACCACCTTTTTGAGGCTTACAAACCTCCATGGGATTTCAAGAGTCACAACTCTTGATCTCCCTCATGAGGTGGCACACACATGGGCTAGCCTTGATGATGTGGCACATCATCATTCGTCCACTTAATGCAAACTCACAAATGCGGTGGCAATGGTCAAGTCAAACTTGACCTTTCATCTTCCTCTCAAGTCAAGTCAAACTTGACCACTTCTCTCCCATGGTTGATCAAATCTAACCTATGGTTCAAGTCAATTTTAATTTAAAGAATCTCTATTCATAGAATTAAATTATCTCAATGAGTCTAAGTCCAAATTAGAGTCATTTAACACATGAACCAAATTGAGTCCAACTCAATTAGTTTACTTTGGATTACTCTTAATCCAATTTGGTTCATCATATGAACCAAATCCTCTTGGTTCATCACATGAACCTAATCCTCTTGGTTCATCATATGAACCTAATCTCCATCTAATTGCCCTTTGTGTGTGACCCTATAGGTTCTTGTAACGTTGGCAATGCTCCTAAACCCATTTAGAAGCATAAGTAATGAGCGGTATCTAGCAACACATCATTACTACCCAAGTTACAAGAATGTTGAGATCCAACATCACCTTGTGACTACTAGTTGTGACCCTTCACAATATATGACAAGTGTCCTTCTATCCTTGACATCTAGATTGATCAACATGAGGCATAGACCGTGTCATCCTCTAATCAATCTAAATCTTGAATCCCATGTAGACTCACTCAATCAAATGAGCTCAACATCTCATATTGACTCATTTGGGCATGACCATGCACTTAGTGGTCTCACTCTATCAAGAATAATGATGTCACTCCCGTCATATAGGAGGGATAGATCCTATCTACATCACTCACATCCCTGCGCATAATTCGTTACATACCCAGTAATCGCCTTTATAATCCACCCAATTACGGGTGACGTTTGACGAAGGCAAAGTATGTAACTCCTTATGTAGGGAACCATGATGACTTCAGGTCCAAAGACTAATAGTCATACTAATAGCCACATGAGAAAGTATATGACACTCATATAACGATCCATGATACTTTCTCATGGTGGGTCATTCAGTATACATTCTCCAATGCATACCTATGTGTCAACTTGATATCTCCATATCCATGACTTGTGAGATCAAGTCATCGAGTTGACCTACATGCTAGTCTCGTCGCATTAACATTGTCCCTGAATGTTAATACTTGACTAGGAATGATTAAGAGTATTGTTCCCTATATCATCTCACTATCGATTTAACCAATCGATTGATATAGGTAAGAACCTTCTACTCAAGGACGCTATTATACTTAGTTATTTGGCACCAATAAAAGTAAGCATAATAACCATAAGCAAATGCCTTTATATACATAAGAATATGATACAACGAGTCCATACAACAATTATCAAATGATTGGCTCTAGGGCTCTAACTAACAAAGTCCTAAGTATCAAATGCTGAGCAAAAGTCGAAATGGTTTGGAGGACCGGTCTGACAAAAGCTAAACTCTCCTGAGAGGAGTAGGTGAGGACGCATTCCCCATTAAAGGAACAGTAGACGTCGGTTCGATCTAGGATTTCTGAAAAATCTGAAAGTCAGACCAGACAGTCTAGAGACTACGAAAATATCTTATTTGTCTATTATTTTAACTCTTTTTATAGGAAACTAATATTTTACAGGTTGAGGATTTTCTGCCTTGTTCGATCAACTAAACATCGGGATCAACTGACTAAACACCAGAGATCAGATTGGCTCATGGTGAAAGTTTGCCCAAGGGATCGATCGATTGCACCTTGGGTTCAGTCGTCCGAATATTAGATAGACTGAAGCCTAATTAGATTGGGTTTATCGGATCAGATAAGCCAAAGAACGTCAAAGGTTCGATTGACCAAACGGCGAGATCAGTCAACCAAACAAAGACTTCTATCCGAAGTAGCAGTATATTGATGAAAGTTGGGCTGATTCAGAAGGATCAGCCAATCGATCAGGAAGGATCAGTCGATCAATCAATGCCGAGTCAAACAGTAATCTCGAGATTAGTGGATCTGGATCAGGTTCAACTCGGCTATTAAAAGAGAGTCCGACCAGCTACTTAAGAGACATCATTTTTCAGAACATCCTTTGCTCTTACACACTGCTCCAGAACGATTCAACAACGCCCAAATGCTACTCTGACAATCGATCACCAACTACTAATTCTCTCGTTGTTAGTAAACTTTATTTTTATTACAATACTTGTTCTTGTCATTTTTTTACTCCATTTGTAAAGATTTTTTGAAACTATAGTGATTGCCCAACGAAAGTGATCAACGATCACGGGCGTTAGAGTAGAAGTCATCATAGGCTTCGCACCAAGTAAAACTCGATTGTGTTAGCTTGGTTACTTTTTCCTTCTTTCTAAATTTTCGCTGCACGAACTCTTACGTGAACATTTTTCGAAAAACCACGAGCGCTATTCACTCCCTTCTGGCACAACGATCCTACCAATTTGCGGAGCTGAAAGAGAAAGAAGAATTATTGTTGATGTTATATGTCAAGCTTGATCAAGTAAGCAGAGAAAATGTATGGTTCCTTGACTTAGGGTGCTCTAATCATATGTGTGCACATAAGAAGTGGTTCTCGGATCTTGATGAAGAATTCCAGATTTCTGTGAAGCTCGAGAATAATTCCACGATGATTGTATTGGTAAAGTGTAATATCAGGCTGCAAATTATTAGAGTTGGGTAATTACTGATGCTTTCTACATACTTGAGTTAAAAAATAACTTGTTAAGTATTGGGCAATTGAAAGAAAGGGGTGTAACTATTTTGATACAACATGCAATATACAAAATCTATCATCTAGAGAAAGGGCTTATTATGCAAACAATAATGTTTGTAAACAAGATGTTTATACTAGCAAGAATTCTACTAAAAGTTCCCACCTATTTCCAAACAACTCTTGAAGACAATACTCACCTTTGGCACTGCAGATATGGGCAACTAAGTTGAAGGGTCTAATAACGTTGTAATACAAGCAAATGGTGAGAGGTTGCCACAATTGAAGGTATCATTCAAAATTTGAATTGATTGCAGTGGTAGGAAAGCAACACAGGAGTACAATTACAAAGAATAGTTTATGGAGAGCATCACAAAGATTGCAGTTGGTACATGTTGACATCTGTGGACCCATCATACCTGCTTCCAATAGTAAGAAGAGGTATTTCATAAATTTTATTGATGATTTTAATCGTAAAGTATGGATATATTTTCTTGCTGGAAAATCTAAAGCTTTTGCTATCTTCAAGAATTATAAATCCCTTGTTGAGAAAGAGACAAGAGCATTTATTTGTTGTCTATGCACAGATAGTAGTGGAGAGTTTACCTTTCATGAATTCAATTCCTTTCTCAAAACTAATGGTATCAGCAAGAAACTCACAGCAGCTTACACTCTCTAATAAAATGGAGTAACTAAACATAAAAATATGACAATCATGAATATATATGGTTAGAAGTACGTTATCGGAGAAGCAAGTTCTAAAGATCTTTTTGGCTAGAAGCAGCAAATTGGGCAGTGCATGTACTCAATAGAAGTCCTACATTGGTAGTAAAAAATATGACTCCTGAAGATGCTTTGAGTAGTGTCAACCCAAATGTTGAATACTTCTGGATTTTGGATGCATTAGCCATGTTCATGTATCAGACAATAAGAGAAAGAAGCTAAATGATAAGAGTCTTCGGTGTGTGTTGCTAGGGATGAACGAAGAATCTAAAGCATATAGATTGTATGATCCAGCATCCTAGATGATAATTGTAAGCAGAGATATGATTTTTGAAGAAAACGAGGGTTGGGAATGGGATGAAGTAGTAATGAAGAGGTGGGACTTGATATCCTTGTACGGGAAGAAAGTAATGCAGAAAGTGCACATGATCGAAGTGAAGAAGAATCTGAAGATGAGGTAGCAGCTGATGAAGAAGGAGGAGAGGTTAGTTTATCTTCATGTGGGTCACCTGGAGAGAATTCTCTAGAAAGAAGGCAAAAAAGAATACCATTCTAGATGGAAGATTATGTGACTAAGGAAAAATTCTTTGAAGAAGACGTTGAGCACAACAATTTGGTTATGTTTATCTCCACCTCGGATCCAACTACCTTTGATGAAGCTATTTAGAGTTCTAAGTGGAAATCTACATGGATTTGGAGATAAAAGCGATTGAAAGAAATGAAATTTGGGAGTTGACCGATTTGCCTAAAGGAATGAAAAAGATCAAAGTGGGTTTACAAAACTAAACTCAACATAAATGGCGAGGTTGAAAAATGTAAGGCACAATTGGTGGCAAAAGGGTATGTTCAACAAAATAACATAGATTATATTGAGGTATTTGCGTCTATGGCTAGGTGGGATATGATTCGAATGATAATTGCTTTAGTAGCTCAAAATAGTTGAAGTTTATACCAGCTTGATGTCAAATGTACCTTCTTGCATGGAGAGCTAAATGAAGCATTATTTTATTGAGCAACCACAGGGCTATGAGAAGAAAGGTGAAGAGTACAAGGTGAAAAAGGTATTGTATGACCTTAAACAAGCTCGTTATGCGTGATACAGCAGGATTGAAGCCTATTTTGTCAAAGAAAGGTTTGAAAGATGCAACTGTTAACATACATTATTCTTAAAACTAGAAGATGAAGGTAAAATTTTGATTGTTAGCCTATATGTTGATGATCTAATTTTTATTGGCAATATGATGAGAGTAAGTTTGTTAAATTCAAGAATTCTATTAAACTTGAATTTGATATGACTGATTTGGTACAGATGAAACATTTTCTCGGTGTGTTGGCGTTACAAAATCCTGAAGACATCTATATTAGCCAAAGAAAATATGGAAAAGATGTTTTGAAGAAGTTTGCGATGGAGAAGAGTAATAGTGTGAAAAATCTCATTGTTCCTTAAACTTATAAAGGATGAAGAAGGATCCAAATTAAATGCTACCATGTACAAACAATTAGTTGGAAGTCTTATGTATCTAACTGCCACAAGACTAGATTTGATGTATGTGGTATTAGCAGATTCATGGCAAGTCTAATAGAGTAACATTTGCAAGCTATGAAAAGGGTACTAAGATACTTGAAAGGGACTGTGGATTTGGGAGGTGCTATGTCATGGTCTTAAAAAAAATAGTCTATAGTTGCTTTATCTACTACTGAAGTAGAATTTGTAGCAACAACCTCTTGTGCTTGTCAAGGGGTGTGGATGAGGAGAGTATTGGAGAAACTCGGTCATTCTCAAGGCAAGTGTATCACTATGTTATGTGACAATAGCTCTACCATTAAGCTATCTAAGAATCCAGTCATGTATGGATGCATCAAACATTGAGGTAAGATTTCATTTCTTACGTGATTTGACCAGAGATGGAATTGTTGAGCTGAAGCATTGTATCACACAAGATAAAGTTGTAGATATTATGACAAAACCACTTAAACTGGATGTGTTCTTGAAGCTACGTGATTCAATGGGTGTATGTGCGGTATCACGACTAAATTGAAAGCATTACTACAATCAATTTAGAGGAGGAATTGTTTGGATAATAGTTGAAATTGTCAACTATAATAAGTCCTATTAATTAGGATCTAGTCTGACTTTTACCAAGTTATTAGGATCAACTGGGTTGTTTTTTAAAAATTTTTATCTCATTGTATGGCCTCTATAATGCCAACCGTTTATTGATTTCTAAGTGACAATAAAAATGTTTTCATCCATAACAGATAGAAAGGACAGATCGTCGGAGTTGCAAATAGAAATAGAATCGACAGGTGTTGAGGATAGTGTTACATCGGGGGAAACCAAAACAGACAAAGAGTATAAATAAACAGGCAACGCAAGCAAACAAATCAATTGACGGCATCCCTGGCCCTACCTGAGGGGTCCCCTGCCAGCACAAGGCTAGACAGAGCTAAGGGTAGAGCTGTTGCCGTAGGGATTTGAGGTCATTGCAAAACATAATATGAACACGATAGGAGGCTACAGATAGAGGTTGGAAGTTGATAACCTGAGAACAGGCAGGCGCAGGCGGATAGGGCTGTAAATGAACCAAGCGTTCGTGAACAAGCTTGGTGTTCGGCTTGGTAAGAGCTTGTTTATGTTCGTTCAATATACATTAGATTAATTAAACAAACAAGCTTGAACATCTCGTTAAGCTAAACAAACAAGCTTGAACACATATGTGTTCAGCTCGTTAAGGTTCGTGAACAACGTTCGTGAACAATGTTCGTGAACAATGTTCATGAACAATATTTATTAATAAAATTCTTTTCAATATGCTAAATAAACAATAAAATAAATAAATAAATTTAAATTATCAATCTTAATAACCAATCAAACAATTAAAAGTTTCAAACAATCAAACAAGCTTGGATTGAGAGCTTGATAACATCTAAATGAACCAAGCTCAAACCAAGCTCGAACCAAGCTCAAGCCAAGCTTGAATTGAGAGCTTGATAACATCTAAACGAACCAAGCTCAAACCAAGCTCAAACCAAGCTCAAGCCAAGCTCGAACCAAGCTCAAGCCAAGCTTGAATTGAGAGCTTGATAACATCTAAACGAACCAAGCTCAAGCCAAGCTTCAAACAAGCTCAAGCTCATAAAAAATAAACCAAGCCAAGCTTGAATACTCATTTCAAAAGCTTGGTTCATTTTAAGCTCGGCTCGGCTCGGCTCGGTTATCTTATCAAACAAGCTTGAACACCCCAAAGCTCGGCTCGACTCGGCTTGTTTACAGCCCTACAGGCGGAGCAGGAGAAGAACGCAACCACTGGAGCTTGGGAAGACGAAAACTGACAGTTGCCACACGGGAATAGGCCAGCTATTTTTTCGCCTTTGCCATCAAATCAAAAATCAAGTTTTTGCAGATCTGGCGGTGTGCTCTCCAAAGCTAGTAGGTCAGGTATTGAATTCAAAGGTGTTGGATCGGGTTAACAGGCAATGGTTTTGGGAAAAAGGGTTGAGATCCAAAGCCCAAATCACTTTAGCAAGTTTGAACGGTGTGGATAAATCAAGAAATACTTTGCGCTGATTCGACAGGTGTGGGCTAGGCAAGATCCTCTAATCCTATCCGTCCTAGTTGACTCCTAGACTAGAGGTAATGATAGATAAATTTAATGGTCCTACCTATTTAGCAGGTGTGGTCCATTAAATTCTACCTGCCACTACAGTGGACTAGGGTCCTAGTTCGTTAAATGCGGACCAGAGGATCCTTGTTCAATGTGGACAACCTAGCAACTAACTTGGGGCCAACGAGTGAAAAGTAAATAACTAATCGTGACTTGAATCCACGACAACACGAAGGTCAAAGAAAATATGATGGCGGAATGAGTTTAACACCTCATCTGCTACTGTTTATCATCCTCCTTGTGTTAGGCATTCACAAGAATATACGGTGGCAAAAGAAGATTTGTTGGCTTTCAAAGCTTCTGTTAACTTGTTCTCAGATAAACACAGAAGAAGTAAATCATAGATGTGTCTTAGGCAGTTGATCCCTCTCCTATGGTACGCATCTCCCTTTTAACATGAGAGGCTTTGCACCGACTATTGGCCTGCGAATGCTAAATCAGACTGAGACTACTGTAGAACCAGCTGCGTCATAACTAGCGTTCATGGCAAAGATGACCTGCCATGAACATAGCAAACAGCTGGTCCATGAAACATGGAATACAGTCTAAGAACCAGTAGCTATCCAGATGAATGTGAAGGCATGGAATCAGAATCCATCACAGGGGAAACATCTAGTGGATCGAGGGTAGCCGTCAAAGACGCGAGCTCAGGGACAAACAAAGCACCACACCCAACCTCGCAAGTGGGTTGATCTATTCACAAAGAATAGTGCTCAAAGAATACTGCACTATTGTATCTAAAAGCATGAAACACAAACTAAAATTTACAGTGATCTTCCGAGACGATCTTGATTTCCACTTGACGTCAGAAGAATGATCACGAAACGAAATCGGAAAACTCTTTGTCAAGTTCATGAACCAAATCCCTCTCTCATTGCTCGAATGTTCTTCTCAGATCATTGCCCATATCACCCATGCTCTCATCTCCCTTTTATAACTTGGACGAAGCAACGAAGCAACAGCAGGAGTTAATCATCTACATTACTGCATGCAGCAATAACACGGTAGTAATGGGATTACGTTACTGCAAGCAACAATAATGTCAGCAATGCTAATATCTCTCACTTGTCTAAGTTAAACCACAAAGGCAAATGATCACAAAGATCATGAAAAATAAAGATCGTCAATCACCAAGACCATGTAAGTCACATAGACTATATGATGATCAAGTCATGAAGGTTAAATTAAAAAAAAACTAATTAGTCACAAAGATCAAATAAGAATATTCAATCCATACTTTAGGAAAAATGGTTCGTATGACAACAAGCACAATGCGCAATAATTGCTATGAAGATTGTTACACCTTATATAGTTGCTCTATAGAACGAATCAGAGACATAAATAACTTGCATTTATCCTAGATTAAAATATTTACATCAATATTAACATCTCTAATTCCTTATAATGACTATTATGTCAAGAGCATGTTCAACATCTATAATCAATATAACTATTCACAATTACATTTTATATACTGAACTGAAAATGTAATTGGAACCAGTGAATAAATATCATATATATAAATCAATTTTAATCTTCCTTTTTAGCTAGAATCTATTCATTCTAATCTAGCGCTTTCCTAGTTATGCTACATAGACCGAATCCCCATAACTAATAGGAAACATGCTAAAGTAGCAGACACTGATCAGAACTTCAAGTAGACAGCTAAATAGTCACTCAGGGTAAGATTGAGATTAACTTATAATTTCAAGGGTCTCACATAGTAGAGAAGCAGGATCTATTCTTCTACTACCCTTCTTGTTGCCATAGCACATGTGGTATGAATGATATTCTATGATGTTATTCTCTTTACTAAAAAGAGTGCATGTTTTTCTCAAAATTTAACATCGTACATATTTCAATCTAGACATACCTAATGTCTAATCCTGAATTCAACATATAAAATCCAATCTAGCTTTAAGCAGATTCAGTAAATGGTGGGTATATTTACTCCAATCATTACATTAATGATCTTATCTTGAGATAATTATCAAGGCAATATTAACTTATAGATATATCTCTATTCATAGCTACATAAGCTATCCTATAAGTAACAGTCTTATCTCTATTTATAATTAACAAATATAGATGATTGTCCATGTGAGTGGGCCAATCTCAATCTACCAACATGCTTATCGAGACCTTTTTTTCAAATGTAACAAAGACATATACACTGAATAGGTCATGACATTTTACAACATGTTATATTTTACGAAGCCACAAAGACTTCTCATATCCTTGAAATGACTCTTTAGTCAATGACTTAGTAAAAGGATTTGTAAGCATAGTACATATAGGGATATACTAAAGAATTATCACTTTCTTATCAAACAATCCCTTATAAAATTATACTTAATTTCTATATGCTTACCTTTGTTGGGATATTTGGGATCTTTAGAGAAAGCTATAACAGGTTGACTATCATAGTACCCTATAACAGGACTAGCACTGGCCTTAGCAATTTTCAAATGTTTCAGGAACTTTCTTAACTAAACAACTCTTGCATAGCCACTGCACAAGCCACAAAGCTTCCATTGTCGACAAGGTTACAAAAGTCAAGCTATATAGCTTCTATTGTCGACAAGGCTACACAAACCAAGCCACATAACTTTCATTATCGATAAGGCTACATAAGCCTACTTCTTACTATTCCATGAGATGGTGTAAAATAATGAACAATTAATAATTAAATGGTAAGGTTATTTGAGGAAATAATCTTATTGGAATTTTTAGAAATTTTTCTGGAATTAATCGGAGATCGTATGGCGTATTTAGAGGGGATACACTTATGAGCTCGAGAAAAGCCTATTTGGAATACCCCTTAAGTAGGAGTTAATAAATTTCATTAACGCCCAATTAACCTAAGTGTTAAATAAAAACCCTAAGTTTTCTTCCTCTCATCTCCGCCGAGTTCTCCTCGTTCCCGTGCCCTAAGCCCGACGTCGCCACCATCCCTCTCCCTCTCGCGACCTTGCTATTCCACCCATCGCCACCGCGCGCAATCAACAGCCGCAACCGCCCCTTCGCGCCTACCGCTTGCAGCCGCGGGTCATCACCGGAGAAGAAGACGCCCCATCTCCTCTTCCTCCCCGAGCTGCACACCGCTCGGTCTCCTCTTCTCTCCCGAGCCGCACCGCAGAGCTCTCCTTCGTTTCCCTTCTAAATAGATCGTCATTGCTCGATCGTTGGCGTCAGGAGCCCTAGCTGTTCTTGCGTTGTCTCTGCCCAACATCGATGGACACCTCTCGACGTCGTGCCGCTGTTGAGCAGTGCCGTTGTTGCCGGGAGAAGGAGCATCGACAAAGGGTTTAGGCCAACCTTTTTCCTTTGCTTGTGGAGTCGGGCAGAGTGGCGGATTTTGCATCAGAGGGGTCCATGATCTCCTCCTCTTCACTGATCTGGATAGGGCTCCGGCCTATTGGAATGTATACTAAAAGTCTAGTTTTTTGTATAAACACTTAGTTTGAAGAATCAAATTGGTCAAATATCTTCATTTATGTTAAATGCAGTTGTCCATTTAATTTATATTGTAGATAACATGGTGTAAGGTGCTACACAGAAGATCATGTTATCAATTCCTTATAAATTATAAATAGTATTCACAACCAAGATGGAATGAGACAAACCATTAGAGTGGTTGTAGTGTAATTTGATATTAGTTTATCTTAACTATAAAATTACACTAGTACACTAGGTGTATATTGAGCAGGATCATATGAAGTATTTCTTTTTATACTGACTTCAATAAAAGAACAAGATCTCTATTATTATGGAAGTGTATGCTCTTAATCCTGATATAATAACAAGCACATAAACTTAGTATTTATTTCTTTAATTTATCAAAGGGTGAGATTTAGTTCGATAAATCAATAGGCCCAATAAGTTGGGAAATAATATTATTTATATTATGTGTTGTTGATTATAGAAGGAAACTATGTCCTAGTAATCTAGGTTGATAATGCCCCCTTGAGGAGCTCATAAGGATTATCATGTAAACCCTGCAGGTGGACTTAGTCCGACATGATAATAAAATTGAGTGGTACTAGTCTTGGAGATAGATATTAATTAAGTGAGTTGTCAGTAACTCATTTAATTAATGGACATTCGATATCTTAAACACAGGGAGATTAATGCACTCATGATAAGAAGGAGCCCATAATGTAATTTGGGATTGGTGCAGTAGTTTAATAATAACTCTTTAGTGGTATGAGTTATTATTGATGAACTTGAGTTGAGTGTTCGGGGCGAACACAGGAAGCTCAAGCTCATCGGGAGATCAAAATCAATTTCTCCTCTCGGTCCCTGTTTTAACCTCTATAATGCCTAGTATCCACAAAGTCTACTTCTTACATAAGTAATGGGTCGGACACATCCTTGTTTGGAGCAAGGGGGCCGACCAAGCATTATTTTGGAGCTCATGTAGTGGCCGGCCAATCCATGCTTGGTCACCAAGCATGGGGTCGGCCATAGGTAAAGGAAAAGGAAGTTTTGTTTAAAACAAAATTTTGTTAAAATCTTTCCTTATTTGTAGTTATCTACAATGGTTAAAAGAGAGATTTTATTTTGTTAAAATCTTTTCTTTTTTTATAGTTAAAAGAAAGATTTTAATTTCCTTTTATAGCCATCCTCATGGTTTTAAAAGAGAGTTTTAAAATTTTAAAATCTTTCCTTTTATAGCTATCTACAAAAGATTAAAGAGAGATTTTAATTTTGTTAAAATCTTTCCTTATTTATAGTTATCTATAATGTTTAAAAGAGAGATTTTAATTTTTGATAAAACATTCTCTTTTTGTAACCATGATTTTAAAAGGAGAAGTTTTAATTAATCTTTCCTTTTTTGTAGTTGTCTACATGTTTTAAAAGAGAGAGAATAATTTTAAAACTTTCCTTTATTGCCATGTACAATAGGAAATTTAGAAAAGAGAGATTTTAATTATTGTTAAAAATTTCTTTTTTAAATGGGTGGCCACAAATAAGGAAGTTTTAATTATGTTTAAAACTTTCCTTTTTTGCCGTGACCAAGGATTATAAAAGAGAGGTAGAGGGTGCCTTATTAGAATAGAATTGATCTCTCTTAGCTCCTCTCTTTTCCTTGGTGTGGCCGGCCCTTGCTTCTCATCTTTGTCCTTAGTTTCTTTCTCTTGTGGCCGGCGACACCCTTTCTTGATCCTCCCTTTCTTCTCTCTAGGGTCGACACCTCATTTACTCATAGTGGCCGAAGGTTGGAGAAGAAGAAGAAAAGGAGAAGGAGCACATAGGTTGTAACACCCACAAAACTATAAGATAAGTATATGGGTGTTAGTTGCTTTAGAGCATAAAGGTTAGAAGAATAAAAAAGAAATAAGAGAAATAAAAGAAGAGGTGAAGGTTTGAACCTTGAACCTCTCATAAAGAATAGAAATAAAATTATGTATGATAACCACTAGGATAATGAATAACATGTGAATGGGAAATGATGGAAATTGTAGTTAAAAGTAAAGATATAATTAAGTGAGGGAACAAGAGAAAATCAAGTAGCATTCCTTCCTCTTGTTTACCTCTTGGTTAAGAAAAGGAGTAGCAAAAGACAAGTTGTTTTCCTTCCTTCTTTCTCCTCTATTTTCGTGGGGTTAAGGGAATAATGAAGAGAAGAGTTAAGGGGAAGGAATGAAGACACATTCTCATTAGAAAAATACATGCATGCATTAAGGAGGAAAGGAGCAAAGTTCACCTTTGTAACTTCCACCCACTTAGCATAAAAAGGAAAGGAACTAAAGGATTTCATTTTTTTTTCCTTCTCCCTCACCCTTGCCAAGACTAGAAGCCTCCTTCCTCATCTCCACAAGCCAATTTTAGGTTTCTCCCTAAGAGAAAACTAAACTACAAGAAGGAGCCTTCAAGGTGTACCCTTCCAAGCAAGAGAAATCAAAAGGAGTGCTAGAAGAAGAAGCTCCCTTCTTCCTCTTCACCAAGGGTACCAATTCTTTAAAGATTAACAAGTGAACACTAGGTAAGCTTCCCCTCACCTGTGGTACAATAGTTTATACGGTTTTTCCATGGAGATAGATCGCTTAAAAACCTAGGACTTGCTTTGAGAAAATTCGGCCAAAACAAGAAGAAGAGTCTAAGAAAGTTGTAATTGGATATGCTTACTATTTTTCTTGTGACATGTATTTTATGTAAGAGGTTAATCTAAGTTTTCCATGCTAGAATGAATAATGAAAAATTAGATCCATAAGCCTTAGACTCTCGGCCAAGCATGAACAAGAAGACTAGGTAAGTTAAGACTCAAACTAAGCATGTTTCCTTATTCTCTTGTTATGTACCCTATGATAATGAGGTTGTTAACCTTTTATCTTACTTGTATGTTGTTTGAAACTCCATTTCCATGCTCATGAATATTCGGCCATATAAGAAGTAAAGGCCTAGAAGAGTTTTAAACCTAAGACTAAGCATGCTAAGATTTTTCCTAAGACAAGATATGAAGCTAAATGTTATGACATGATTGTATGTTAGTTATGAATCTTATTCCATGCCTATGAAGGTTCGGTTATGATGAGATTTGAATGTCTAGGAAAGTTGAAACTAAGGCTAGGAGGCTCATGACCTTCTTGATAAAATAATATGAAACTAGTTGATGTTTTTTATGGTTGCTTGTTACATAAAATTTTGGTTATATATAACTTTCGGCCACACCAAGTTTTTAAAGCTAGGATGTGTAGATTTGTAACTAAATTTACTCATGTTGTTCCTTGTTATGATACCATGAAAATTGTGTAGGGTTTCCATGCTTTTAGGCCATAGGAAAAAAAAAACAAAACCAAGCTCATATGTTTCGGCCACCTTTGGATTAAAGGCCTAGGAAAATTAGAACCCAACTTATATATGTTCATGATGTTTCTTGTGGTAAGTACTATGAAAGGTAGTTGTGTTTTCCATGCTCTTATGCCACTAGAAACTTAACTTCATGCTTGATAGGTTTCTGCCAATACTAGAGTAAAGGCCTAGAGAAATTTTGAAAACCAACTTACATAAGTTCATGATGTTTCTTGTGATAAGTACTATGAAATGTAGTTGTGGTTACCATATTCTTATGCCACTAAAAACCTAGTTCCATGAGTTATAGGTTTCGGCCACCTTGAGTTAAGGGGTCTAGGAAGTTTGAAATTTAAAACAAATATGTTTATGTTGTTCCTCATGAAAATGTATAAGATATTGGCTTAATGTTTAACACTTCCATGCTACTTGTAACCTAGAATGAGACAAGCTAGGGTTCGGCCATGATAAGATTAGGAGCTTAAGGAACTTAGAACCCAAACTAAATATGCTTAAGTAGTTTCCTATGAAATATGATATGATATGAGTTTAGGGTTTACATATTTCATGTTGCTTAGAACTTGTTTGCTCTTCATGGAAGGTTCGGCCATGAAAGAATTAGAAACCTAGGAGGGCTTAAAAATTTAGGTTAACATGCTTATGACCTTTCTTATGTTAGTATGTGAAGATATCATGAGATTTTTATGTTTGTATGTTGTCTAGGGATCATGCCTCTACTCATGACTTTCGGCCATATGGGTTTAGTGACCTAGATATACCTCACATGCTATGAATGAATCAAGAGATGATATTTAATGATTTCATGAATGGTTACGTCTTTTCATGTTATGTGATATGTTCTTTCATGTATGCTTATGACCCATGTATGTGCTAGGTGCTCAAATATGCTTACTTTATGACATGAGAAAATGATACGTTCATTATGCAAGCCTATGATTCATGCATGTGCTGTGTGCCCAAATATGCATACTTTATGATAAGTGATATGTTCATGATGTATGTTATGATTCATGCATGTGCTGTGTGCCCAAATATGCATGTTTTATGATATGTTAAGAAATATGATATGCATGAAATGATAAAACTATGATATGTATGCCATGCTACTTTACTTTATGTATGGCTTGTACTAAGGGTGGGCTCCATAAGCGCCCCGGGGTCGATGGACTAAGAAACGGGCCTCATTAGGGATGGGCTCCTAAGTGCCCCTAGGTCGATGGACTAAGAAACGAGCCTAGTATGTATGCCTTGTAGGGTTCAAGACTTGCTACCTTGGACCTACATAGGACGCGCGCATTATGTATGTGGTACAAGTCGGGGCCCTAATCATGTTGAGATTATGTTTAAGTATGTATTGTATAAAGTTTCCAAAAGACATGTTGCATATGTTGCATAATACATGTTTAGGAATTTACCATGCTTATACTTTATGATTATGTCATGATAGTTATGATGATGTTATGCTATGACAGGATACGTTTGATGATCATGTTATGTTATGCCATGATACTTTATGCTATGTTACGATATGCCATGATATGCTCTTGACATGATACTTTTATCTTTATGCCTTATGACTTGTGATTTTAATATGCTTTACGGTTTTTGTGAGTAGGAAAGGAACTTACTGAGCCATGAGTGCTCACAACTTACTTTCTTGTACCACAGATAAAGGCAAGGAATGGATGTACTAGGGGAGCAGCAGGAGGGGCTAGAATGATGTGTGCGGTAGTGGACTGGCTAAAAGAAAAGACCTGCCTTTGTTTAATAAGAAATTTACCATGTTGATGTTTTTACTTTATGACTCCATGACCTTAAGTATGTGTTGGGTATTAAGACTCAAAATTTATGATATGTATGCTATGTGGTTCTTTTATGTCTATGGTGAGTTTTAAGTAAGAAAAGATTTTTAAATTCTCTAAGTAAGACTTCCGCTGTGTTAAGTATGTATGCGTAGCAAGGTAACCCCCGTCGCCTTAGCAGGAGGGGCGGGGCGTTACATAGGTGGTCGGTTGCTTGGAGGAGAAGAAGAGGAAGAAAATTTTCTATTTTGGCATCCCTTGGTGGCACGAGAGTCATGGAGGAGAAGAAGTGGTTTGAGTGGATTCCATCTTGGTAGATCGTTGCCCACACAACGTCCAAGAGGAGGAGAGGAATACAACAGAAGATCAAGAGATCTTTAGCAACAAAGAAAGGTATAACTAGTTATTTGTTTCCGCATCATAACTAGTTCATGTTCTTTGTATAAATCTTGAAAAACCAAACACAAGAGGCTATCAGTTTTAGTTTATTATTTTGTTATCGATTTTATTGTTCGATTTCATGTTTCGATATTGTGTTTCTATTGACGTCTCTATAGTTAAACCTAGTTTACTGTAAGAAGTTATATATCCAATTTCTTTGAAAGGCTTTGTTTAGGAAATGGTTGATGATCCCATACCCAAGAAGGCCTAGTGCCTCGCCATATTTAACCTGGAAGCCAATCTTTGAAATAAATATTTGATAACTTCTGTAATATGGTTTAACTTAGGAAGATCACATCGGTTAAACTTGGAGTAAAAATGTTAAGTATCGTTTCCAATCCAAGTTTAACTTCTGAAGGACAATTTGGATTAATAATATTAAGCATCGTTTGCAATCCAAATTTATCTTCAGTAGAGCACATGGCTAGCTAGGATAGTTCTATGCTTGTACACATTTTTGTACAGGGGAACTAGGATGGTATTCTGAGTAACAACCAACAATTGGTATCAGAGTTAGATTTTAGCCTCTGTGTGTTTGGTTTTTAGTTTAATTATGCACATGTCATACATAATTTAGTCATGATAATAGTAGGATGTGCAAATAGATTAACTCTGTGGTTGCAGACATCTTAGATCCAACTATTATGACCATGTTGTGATTGTGTATGATTGGACCCTCGGACATGTCGAGGGTGTTTTATGTGTGTGCATGATTGTAATATTAAATACAGCAGGAGCTGTATTAGTTATTAGGATTTTACATTTTGTTCGATCTAGATTATATGTACATTCCTTTGTGGAATATAGGATCGATAAATGTAAAATTTTATTTTTGTCGCGGATTGTATCCTTGCGAGGCGTGGGACTATTTGAGGACCAGAGGCGCAGTGAAAAAAGAAGCAAGATAGATACGATGATTAGACCCGATGGCGGTGGCTAAAAATGGCAGCAGATATAGTTGATGGCACACGGAGGACAGCTATGGATAAATGTCATAATAGTTGGAACATTATTTTTCTTATTTATTGCCTTTTATGTTGTGTGTGCTTGTGTTTGTATGCTTGTGTGCATGTTAAAATTCCTCATTCTAAATAACTAAGTGGGAGAGAAATTTAATTAAATTCCACGGTTTCCATTACTGGTTTGTAAGAGATGCATTCAAACTTGCACGTTGGCTCTGAGTGCCTTTCTCCACATCGGATGAATTTGTTTGTGGATCACTAGATCAAACTTCCTTAATGGATGATTATAGGAAATTATTTAGGATGTGTGTGATCTTCTCCATCTGAAGGGGCACAATTCTATTTAGTGGACTTAGTATCAAGTAATGGTATACACTTAGGCACATTTAATAGTATCCTCTCCATCGGAGTCACTACTATTATTTGTATAACTAAAGAAAAACCAACTATTAATTTGTCATAAAGCTAGGTAAAACCCCCTCTTACAAATTATTGAATTTGTATACGTCCACACTATCATGGCATACAAAATTCATGGTGTTTGAGGTAATTTTATTTGTCATAAAGTTAGGTTGAAAAAATAAAATTAATGGGTAAACCCCCCTCTTACAAATGATTGAATTTGTATACGTTCACACTATCGTGACATACAAAATTCATGGTGTTTGAGGTAATTTTAGGTTGAAAAGATAATTAATGGGTAAGACCCTCCTCTTATAAATGTTTGAATTTGTATACGTCCACACTATTGTGGCATACAAAATTCACGGTGTTTGAGGTGTTGGTGAATTTAAATGATATTGTTTTGAGGAATCAATATTATTTTAAATTCTAAAGTTTTGACCAAATATTTGATCAAAGATAGACCAACTATTAATTTTATTTGTCATAAAGTTAGGTTGACAAGATAATAAAATTAATGGATAAAATATTCTCTTACAAATGTTTGAATTTGTATACTTCCACACTAACGTGGCATACAAAATTCATGGAGATTTTAAGGTGTTGGTCTTGACCAAATATTTTGTGATTCTTAGGATTTCAAATGGTTTTCAATTCCCTAGTTGAATGCACTTACAAGTCCCAATTATAATGATTGGAAACAAAACTTGGACACTAAGATGGACTGTCCTCTCATAAATGAGAATAATAAAGGTGTATCTTATTCATTAGTTGTCGAAACATGTTTAGTGATGTTATCTACCGATACCTGGTGTGTATATACAGGAACCACTGATCATGTCTGTAATTCTTTGCAGGGGTGCCAGGAAACCCGACGACTACATGAAGGAGAAATCACCGTTTACATGGGCAATGCTACGAAAGTGGTGGCTGTTGCAGTGGGAGATGTTTATTTATCCTTTGATAGGAATAAAACATTGATTTTGAGAAATTACCTTTATGTACCAAGTTTTAGAAAGAATTTGATTTCAGTTTCTAAACTATTTGAGAATGGATATTCTGTTTCTTTTGATGACAATGTGGTTATCAAGAAAAATAGAGTGGTTATCTATTCTGGTACATTAGTTGGCAATTTATATACTCTAAATCCAATAACTCTCATGATCCAATAAATGGAAATTAATAACACATCTTCTAATTCTAATAAAAGAAAGCAACCTTCGAAAATGAACCTAACATATCTTTGGCATCTAAGGCTAGGTCATATTAACTTGAGTAGGATTCAAAGGTTAATAGCCGATGGACTTTTGGGTTCATTGGTGGTGGAAAACATTCCAACCTGCGAGTCTTACTTGGAAGGAAAAATGACCAAGAGATCTTTTAAAGATAAGGGGTATAGAGCCAAAGATGTGTTGGAATTGGTTCATTCTGATTTGTGTGGACCTATGACTATTCGGGCAAGAGGTGGTTTCGAATATTTTGACTATTCGAAATACGGGTACATTTACTTGATGCGTCGCAAGTCTGAGTGCTTTGATAAGTTCAAAGAGTACAAGACTGATGTGGAGAAACATCATGGTAAAAGTATCAAGATACTATGGTGTGATCGTAGTGGCGAGTACCTCTTAGGAGAGTTTAGGAGTTACTTATCAGAGGTCGGGATTCAATCCCAACTTTCTGCACTTAGTACACCCCAATAGAATGGTATGACAGAACGAAGGTATAGGACTCTTATGGAAATGGTTAGATCAATGATGAGTTATTCAGAGTTACCAAATTCATTTTGGGGATATACTCTGGAAATGACAGTGAACATAGTACCTTCTAAGTCAGAACCCTCTACTCCCATAGAATTGTAGAATGGGTGTAAGCCTAGTCTGAAGCATATTTGAATTTGAGGTAGTCCAGCATTTGTGCTGAAGGGGGACACTGATAAGTTGTAATTACGATCAGGAGTTCACTTATTTATGGGTTATCCTAGAGAAACGAAAGGAGGTTTATTTTATAGTTATAAAAATCAGAAGGTCATTGTTAGCACCAATGTCCAATTTTTAGAAGAGGACTATGTAATGAACCACAAGCTTATGAGTAAAATTGTTCTTAAGGAAATTAGAGAAGACATGTTTAAACTAGTACCAACTGTACAAGATGAGATACCACAAGAAATTGCAACACGTGTCACAAATAATGCACAATTACAAGCAGTGCCATGTCGTAGTGGGAGGGTTGTTCGACAATCTAGTAGATTCATATTTTTGGGAGAGTCTTGGACTTGATCCCTGGTGAACATGAACCTGATTCCTGCACATATGATGAAGCACTCCAAGATAAAGATGCAGCATCTTGGCAAAGTACAATGAACTCTGAAATAGAATCTATGTAGGTCTGGGAGCTTGTAGAACCATCAAATGGTGTAAAAGTCATTAGGTGTAAATGAGTCTACAAAAGAAAAAGAGGGACAGACAGGAAGGTGAAAACTTTCAAAGTGAGGCTTATTGCAAAAGGATATATGCAAAAAGAGGGAATCGATTATGAAGAAACCTTTTCGTCGGTAGCTATGCTTAAGTCTATTCGGATACTTTTATCTATTGCTGCTCATATGGATTATGAGGTTTGACAAATGGATGTCAAGACAGCTTTCCTTAATGGAAGTCTTGAAGAAAACATCCATATGAAGCAACCAGAGGGGTTTATTGCAAAGAGCATCTTGTATATAAGCTCAATAAGTCTATTTATGGACTGAAACAAGCTTCAAGATCTTGGAAAATCTAGTTTATTGAAGTAATCCAGTCTTATGGATTTATTTAGTATCCAGATGAGTCTTGTGTATACAAGAAGTGTGACGAAAATGTGGTGGTATTTCTTGTACTATACGTAGATGATATTTTGTTAGTTGACAACAATATCAAAGTGTTGTCAAAAGTAAGGGTATGGTTGTCCAAGCAATTCGATATGAAGGACTTAGGAGAATGCGGACATATTCTTGGGATCAAAGTAATAATGGATCGCAAGAAAAGAATATTATGCTTATCCCAAGCTTCATATCGATACTATCCTAGCTCGTTTTAGCATGCAAAACTCCAAGAAAGGTTTTCTACCTTTTGGGCATGGAGTATCTTTATCAAAAGAGATGTCTCCTAAGACATCAAAAGAGATAGAGGAAATGAAGGGAATTCCTTATGCTAAAGGAAGCCTAATGTATGTGATGCTATGCATGAGATGAGATATCTATTTTGCCGTGGGCATGATTAGCAGATATCAAAGTAACCCAAGACAAGAACATTGGACTGCCGTAAAGCATATATTAAAGTACCTGAGAAGGAGTAGAGATTATATACTAGTTTACCAAGAAGATGACATACTCCCTGTGGGTTACACGGATTCGAATTTCCAATCAGATAGGGACAATAGTAAGTTAACCTCAAGGTTTTGTGTTTACTTTAGGAAGTGAAGGCATAACAATGGAGAAATATTAAGCAAAAATGCATTTCAAACTCCACCATGGAAGAAGAGTATGTGGCAGCCTTAGAGGCAGCCATAGAAGTTGAATGGCTCACTAACTTCATGATGGACTTAAATGTGATTCCTGGTTTGCCCAAAATTATTTGGTGCAGTAGCAAACTCGAAGGAACCACGAGCCCATAAGACAAGTAAACACATAGAGCACAAGTACCACCCAATACGAGACATCGTATAACAAGGAGAAGTTGTTGTCGCCTAGATTGCATCAGGAGATAACCTGGATCCTTTCACTATGGCCCTTAAGGCAAGAGCTTTTGATAGACATGTTGAGGGGATGAGAATCAGATATATGACATCATAGTCTTTTAGTATAAGTGGGAGATTGTTAGAATGTATACTAAAAGTCTAACTTTTTGTATAAACACTTAGTTTGAATAATCACATTGGTTAAATATCTACATTTATGTTAAATGCAGTTGTCCATTTAATTTATATTATAGATAACATGGTGTGAGGTGTTGTTGGTTGCTACTCGGAAAACCTAACGGTTCCACTGTACAAAAAATTTTGTACAAATGTCTGAACCTTTTCCTAGCTACCACGTGTTCTTTTAAATTAAACTTGGATCGCCTGCGGAACTTAACACGTTTGATTCTAAGTTTAATTTATTTGTTCTTTTAGGTTTAGACTTGGATCTCCTGCGGAACTTAACACATTCGATCCAAATCACCTAGGTCACGAAGATAATTAAATATCTATTTCCAAAATCGGTTTCCAGTACTGCATGGCGAGGCACATGGCTTTCTTGGATATGGGAGAAACCACCACCGACTAGACAAAGCCTTTTAAGGAAATTAAATATTTAACCTTCCCATAGTAACCCTAGGTTAACCTCTAAGAACAATCAAATCACAAGGAAAAGAAAAAACAAAAGAACACAATTTCGAAAACTAATTCGAAAAACTAGAATCGCATACCTCTTGTATTCGGTATTTTTACATGGAGATAAAACTAACATGATGCGGAAAATAATATTAGTTATACCTTTCTTAGTAGATAATGACCTCTTGATCTTCTACCGTATTCCTCTTATAATCTCGGACGTTGTGTGGGCAACGATCTTCTGAGACGAGGACCACCTAGCACCTTCTTCTCCTTCCTTCAAGTTTCGGCCAAGCACAAAACTTCCAAAGGATGAAGATCTTTTTCCACCAACCAAGCTCCAAGGGATGCAAGCTTTCTCTCCTTCTTCTCCAAGCTAAAATCCGGCCACCACTTGATCTCCAAGAAGGATGAGAGGTTCAGCCACACCAAGGAGAGAAGAGAACTTGAAGGGGCCGGCCACACCAAGGAAGAAAAGAGGGAGAAAATAGAATAGGGGTTGTTACCACAAAGGCACCCAAACCCCCTCTTTTATAAGCCTTTAGCCTTGGCAAATAAGGAAAATTTAATAAAAACTTCCTTAACTCTATTTCCATTGAAAAGGAAAATTTAATAAATTAAAATTAAATTCCTTTTCTTAGTTTATATGGCCGGCCACCTCATGTAAGCAAACAAGGAAATTATTCGTTAGAAAAATTAAAGCTTCCTAATTTGCTTCCGGAGAAATTTTAAAATAAAATTTCTCTTTAATAATCCCTTCATGATTGATGCTATAAAAAGAAATTTCTATAATTTTAAAATTTAACTTTTCAACATGTGGATGATAAATATGTAAAGTTTTTACCAAAATTAAAACCAACCTTTTAATCTACAAATAAGGAAAGAGATTTAACTCTTCTCTTAATCTTTTGTAGAATCTTATAAAAGGAAATATTTTAATTTTTAAACTCTCTTTTAAATCATGTATTCCACATAATAAAAAATTTAAAATTAAAATTCCTTTTGTATTTATAATGGCCGGCCACCTAGACTTGGGTTGAAGCTAGGGCCGGCCACCCATGGACCAAGGCTTGGCCGACCCTAGCCTGGTCCCCAAGCTAGCTTGGCCGGCCCCTATAACATGGGTATGAAGGTGGGTATAGGTGGGTATAGTACTCTATAAATAAGAGGCTACAATAGGGATCGAGAGGAGGAATTGGTTTTGGTCTCCCGATAAAATTAAGCATCCCGTGTTCGCCCCGAACACACAACTTAATTTTACCAATAATAATTCATTCCACTAGAGAACTATTATTGAACTACCGCACCAATCCCAAATTACATTTTGGACTCCTTCTTATTATGAGTGTGTTAGTCTCCCTGTGTTTAAGATGTCGAATGTCCACTAATTAAGTGAGTTACTGACAACTCATTTAATTAATATCTTAATTCAAGAGTAGTACCACTCAACTTTATTGTCATGTCGGACTAAGTCCACCGGCAGAGTTTAACATGACAATCCTTATGAGCTCCTCTTGGGGACATTATCAACCTAGATCACTAGGACACAGTTTCCTTCTATAATCAACAACACACACTATAAGTGATATCATTTCCCAACTTATCAGGCTTATTGATTTATCGAACTAAATCTCACCCATTGATAAATTAAAGAAATAAATATCAAATATATGTGCTTGTTATTATATTAGGATTAAGAGCACACACTTCCATAATAACTGATGTCTTTGTTCCTTTATAAAGTCAGTATAAAAGAAACGACCTCTGATGGTCCTACTCAATACACTCTAAGTGTACTAGTGTAATTATATAGTTAAGATAAACTAATACCTAATTACACTACGACCTTCCAATGGTTTGTTCCTTTCCATCTTGGTCGTGAGCTACTGTTTATAATTTATAAGGTACTGATAACATTATCTTCTGTATGTGACACCACATACTATGTTATCTATAATATAAATTAATTGAACAACTACAAATAAATGTAGACAATTTGACCAAATGTGATTCTTTATTCAAAATAAATGTCTACAAAAGCTTAGGCTTTCAGTATACACTCTAACAATATCTTGATGGATCGAAAGCGCTAGAGGGGGGGGGTGAATAGCGCTCGTGGCTATTTCTTTTCTCGAAATATCAGAATCGTAAGATTAAGTAACGCAGCGGAAAAAGTAAAGCAAGCACAGAACGACACAGGGAGTTTACTTCGTTCGGAGCCTGGGACGACTCCTACTCGAAGGCCCGCGATCCTTGATCGCTTTCCGTGGGCAACAACTATAAGCTCGTAAAATATTACAACTGGAATACAATAGAGATTGCAATAATGTAAAGCTAAAACTAATACCGACAACGAAAGATCGAAGAGTCTGAGCTTCGGGTCGTCGGCGTCGAGTCATAGCACTTCAAGGTCGTCTAGATGACAGCACTTCACAGAAGAAAGCTTAGAATGTCTTGTTGTTCTTTGGCTGCACCCCTGACCCTCTTTTTATATGACATTCCGGGCGCCTGGATCCCTTTCGGGCACCTGGAGTGTGACGTGGCCAACCAACCAGGATGCTCCACGTGGCGAAGTCATGCAGGGGATAAAACTTGGTCTCGGGCGCCCGGACCACCTTTTTCCAGCAGGTTCCTCACCTGCAAACAAAGGTTAGTCCGAGCAAAATACCCTGCAAGACAGTGTTAGAATATGATAAAACATAGTAAAGAATAAACGACAGTCTTCGGACTGTCCGGGTCTGACTTCGGATTTCCTACCGGTCACCTACTCCCCTCAGGAGAGATTACCTGATGCCAGTCCGGTCTTCCAGACCGACTGTACTTTTCTCCTAGGGTTACCACCCCTAGGACCTAGGGTTACCGCCCCTAGGGTTTTTCTCCACCTAGGGTTACCGCCCCCTAGGACCAAAGGTTATCGCCCCTTAGGGTTTTCCTCCACCTAGGGTTACCGCCCCCTAGGACCTAAGGTTACCCCCCCTTAGGATTTTCCTCCACCTAGGGTTACCGCCCCCTAGGACCTAAGGTTACCACCCCTTAGGGTTTTTCACCTGCCTAACCGCAGCTAGGACTTTCCTGAAACACTCATTCAAACATGTTAGATCACACACTAACTTAACTTTGAATCCTTTGCCATTATTAAAACTAAGGTTCGATCATCGGATGCTTCCTGCACCAACAATCTCCCCCTTTTTGATAATGGCAACCGAAATTCAATGTTAAGTAAAAAATATGCAGTTATATATAAGAACAAGATAGGCGTGATAGCAAAATAAGCATAAACATAGCTCCCCCTTAATACAAGCTCCCTTTAAAATATTTTCTTTCAATTTGAATTTCTATTATTTCTTTCTTTGAATTTCTCTATTCTCCCCCTTTGCCATATATAAAAAATGAGCTATTTTTCAAGACAGAATTTAGCAGAAAACCTTTTAACTTAGGCAAGGAGCGAGATAACATAGCAATATTTTTCAAAGTTTTCAACTTCAAACAAATTTTCAAACAAGATGTTCAACTTCAAAAATTTTCTTGAAAGAAAATATTCAGGTTTAAAGAAAATTTCCAAGGAATTTTTTTTTTCAAAGTTTTAAATAATACTGCTTTAGAAATTTTTAACTTAAAAGTAATACTTGAAAAAATAATACTTAAAAAAAATTTAAAGTTTTAAAGTAGAGAACACTTGAAAGTTTTAAATTTGGAGAAAGTTTTTGAGAAAGCTGCTTAAGGTATGTTTTTGAAATGTATTTAAAAAATACTTAAGGCAAGGGAGAAGCGATAACCTTATTTCTTAATAGCTTGTCATTATGTTTTAGTAAGGTATCAGAGCCCTAAAGTCCAAGCATGAGTAAAGATTTGTTTTGATCAGGTATCAGATCCCTTAAGTACAGACATGCTTAAACCTATTATGTCCTTCACCCACTGTCTAACCGTTTAGCTACTTGCTGATTGCCTAGAGGGCAACAGTGTAGAGGGCAACAGTGTTCACTTGGTTAGTCAAGTCAAGTCAATTGATCCAGTTAGATTTGACTAAGGCTGGAAGACTTGATTTAATTACTGTTAATCACATATTTAACGCCCAGACTCATATTGATGCACAAAAATAAGCATTCTCGAGTCCAGGCTTTACCCTATGCATCTCACACCGTTCTATGTTTTACAAACACAATCAAGGTAAACCTAGGTGTTTGTGAGATGCTCTGGCTGAGTCCTGGGGGAACATGATTTCTAGGGGAAAATCCTAGGCTAAATCCAATTTTTGAGAGTCTAGTAAAGTAGGGATTTTGAAAAATCAGTTTTGCCTTGAATTTTTAAAAAAACATTAAAAAGACTGAATTGAAGGTATCTATTCTACCCAACACATTCCTATTTGTCTTCTAAGTGTACTAAACTCAAGTTCAGGTAAGGGTTTTGTAAAGATGTCAGCTAGGTTTGATTTGGACTCAACATAGTTGAGTACAATATCACCCTTAGCTACATGATCCCTTACAAAGTGGTGCTTTACTTCTATATGTTTAGTCCTTGAGTGGTGAATTGGGTTTTTTGTTAGGTTTATTGAACTTATGTTATCAATTGATATTTTTGTTTTTTGATATTCAAGTTGATAGTCTTTAAGGGTATGCATCATCCATAGTAACTAAGATGTGCATTCACCTAGTGCTATATATTCAGCTTCAGTGGTAGATAAGGCAACACAGTGTTGCTTTCTACTTGACCAACTTACTAGGCAGTGCCCTAAAAATTGACAACTACCACTTGTGCTTTTTCTATCTAGCTTGCACCCGGCATAGTCAGAGTCAAAGTAGCCGGTTAGATCAAGGGTGCACGATCTAGGGTACCAAAGTCCTACGTTTAGGGTTCCCTTAACATATCTAATGATTCTTTTTACTAATGTTAGGTGAGACTCTCTTGCACAAGATTGGTATCTTGCACACATACCTACTGCAAAGATGATGTCTGGTCGACTTGCAGTTAGGTACAGTAGACTTCCTATCGCACTTCGATAGTATTTCAAGTCTACTGGTTTTCCTTCTAAGTCCGAGTCAATTTTAACATTAGTAGCCATTGGTGTATTAATGATTTTTGAATTTTCCATTCCAAATTTACTAATTAATTCCTTAGCATATTTAGTTTGATAGATATAAATTCCATCCTTGGTTTGCTTAATTTGTAAACCTAAAAAGAAATTTAGTTCACCTACTAGACTCATTTCAAATTCATTTTCCATTAGTTTGGTAAACTCTTTTAAAAATTTTGAGTTGGTTGATCCAAAAATGATATCGTCGACGTAAATCTGTGCTATAAAGATGTCATTTTCAAAGGTTTTTACAAAAAGGGTTGGGTCTATTTGATCTTGGTTGAACTCTTTTGATATTAGATAGTTGGACAGTCGTTCATACCAAGCCCTAGGTGCTTGTTTTAGTCCGTACAGGGCCTTTTTTAATTTGAAGACATAATTTGGATGTTCTATGTCCTCAAATCCTGGGGGTTGACTTACGTATACTTCTTCTTTAATAAATCCATTTAAGAATGCGGATTTTACATCCATTTGAAATAGCTTGAATCCTTTGTGTGCTGCATAGGCCAACAGCATCCTAATGGATTCAAGTCTTGCTACAGGAGCATAGGTTTCATCATAGTCTAGCCCTTCTATTTGATTGAACCCTTTGGCTACTAACCTGGCTTTATTTCTTACTATTTCACCTTGATCATTTAACTTGTTTCTAAAACCCCATTTAGTGTCAATTATGGTTTTGTCAATGGGTTTAGGTACTAATTCCCATACCTGATTTCTTTCAAATTGGGCCAGTTCTTCTTGCATTGCTATAGTCCAATCTGGGTCTGGTAAGGCCTCTTCTATGGTTTTGGGTTCAATTTTTGAAATTAGGGCTATTTGACTCTGGTTTCTATAGGATGACCTAGTTCTTACTCCTACAGTTGGATCACCCAATATTTGGTCAGATGGGTGATTTGTGCTTATTCTGGTTGGTCGTATGTCACTTGAATTAGTGATTTGTTCTTCAGATTCAATTGGTTCAGGCTGAGTTTCATCATCTTCTCTGTTTATTGGATTAGCATTTTCTGTATCTTCAGTTTCATCTATAGTGTCTTCATCAAATTTTATATTTGTTGTTTCTTCTACTTTTAGGGTATTCTTGTTATATACTCTATATGCTCTACTAGTGGTTGAGTACCCTAAGAATATTCTTGGGGTTGTTTTTGATGTAAATTTTCCTAAGTAGTCTTTAGTGTTTAAAATAAAGACTTTACACCCAAATACTTTTAAATAGTTTAAGTTAGGAATTTTATTATAATAAATTTCATAGGGGATTTTATTTTGAAATTTGTTAATTAAGATTCTATTTTGAATGTAGCATGCTGTACTAACTGCTTCAGCCCAGAATTGATTAGATAGATTATATTCGTTTAACATGGTTCTAGCAGCTTCTTGTAAGGTTCTATTTTTACGTTCTACTAAACCATTTTGTTGGGGGGTTCTAGGGCAGGAGTATTCATGTTTGTACCCATTTATCTCACAAAATTCAGTGAAGTGGTGATTCTCAAATTCTCCTCCATGATCACTCCTTATCCTTTTAATTTTAGTATCTTTTTCATTTTCTGTTAATTTGCAAAAATTACTAAATATTTCAAAGGTTTCATCTTTTGTTTTTAGAAATTTTACCCAGGTGAACCTGGAGTAGTCATCAATTATTACTAAGCAATACTGGTTCTTGCTTAGTGACTTGGCTCCATGTGAATCAAATAGATCTAGGTGAAGGAGCTCAAGTAGATGGGTATTTCTAACTGTATTAGTTGACTTGTGGGTGGACTTGGTTTGTTTTCCTTGTTGACATGCATTACAGATTGAGTTTTCAATAACTTTTAATTTGGGCAACCCTCTAACTAGTCCATTTTGACTCATTTTTGAAATGAGTCTTGTGTGAGTGTGACCGAGTCTTCTGTGCCATAGCTCAGTTTCCTCTTGTTGTGTTAGAAAACACTTTATTGAGGATGATGATAGAAAAATGGTGTAGACATTATCTTTTCTAGTGCCCTTAAGTATGATTTATGGATTATCGACATGTTTGACTATACATTCAGATTTGGTAAAATTGACTGAATAACCAGTATCGCATAGTTGACTTATACTTAATAAATTGAAATTAAAATTTTCAACTAACAGTACTTTTCGAATGATAAAATCAGAATTAAGTTCGATATTACCTTTTCCGATTACTTTCAGTTTTCCATCATTGCCGAATGCAACTGATCCTAGGTTCTTTAGTTTTAACTTAGTGAACTTCAATCGATCTCCAGTCATATTTCTGGAACACCCACTGTCCAACATCCATTGATCCAATTCCTACACATAAAGTAGTTGACGGATCAAAAGACAGTTTGATTGAAGTAAGTCCCTAATTTAGCATCTTACCTAATCTTTGTTAATTTTATGGGGGTTTGTTTGGTGATTTGATATTTAATTGAGAATTATTTTAAATTAATTCAATTTTGAATTTTTTTAAGTTAATTTGATTTGAAATTTAGTTTAAGTAATTTTGGATGAATTTTTAAATTTTAATTTTGCTTAGTCATCTCACCCGATGTATGTTTTCAATCAGGGGATCCTATTTTTTTTTTTTTTTTTTGTGAGATGAATTAGTTCAATTTATAGGGTTTTGTTTAACTTTATGTTAGATTCGGGTTTAGCTTTGGATTCAACAAGTAAGCGTTCTTTGGATAAACTTCTGGGCTATGGTGAGTCACAAGGAGCTCATTAAAGTAACTATGCCTTCGAGGTTTCCCAAATAGTCCTACCCATTGAGCTTAATACTAAACCTTGGTCTAACTAGTTAGGATCCATTTAAGGGTAGCTTCGGTTAGTTCCACTTGGCCAAATGCACCAGGTCGAAGCCATATCTTCCTAGACATGCGATGCCCAAGTTTTCCCAACGTACTATCATCCAAAAATTTCACCAGTACTGTGCTTCAAGTTAAACTTTAACCCTTTTTAATCTATCCCTATTTACCCATCCGGGTGATCTACTCTTATTTACCCATTTCGGGTAGATTAAGTTCGGTTACCTTGTCGGGTAAATAGATTTCGGAGTTGCCAGCTATTCTGGACCCTCCTTCTATTTGAATTTTTGAATTTTGAATTTTATTTCGAATTTTTATTGTTGAGTTTTTGAATTTTGAATTTTGAATTTAATTTCGAATTTTGAATTTAAAATTTTGAGTTTAATTTCGAATTTTGAATTTAGAATTTTGAATTTAAGAATTTTGAATTTAAGAATTTTGAATTTAATTTTGAGTTTAATATTAATTTCGGATTTAATTTTGAGTTTAATATTAATTTTGAATTTTAATTTTGAGTTTAATATTGAATTTTAATTATTTTAGCTCCCCCTGGAACATAGCCTCGATAAGGTCTATTGAGGTAATGTATTTGATCTTTAGGGACCCTATATTGTCCAAGTCCAACTTGATTGATCAGGTTGGACTTGGCAACCCATGCTTGGACCATTTTTCTATCTGGTTTGTTTATTAAGGATATGTAAGATTTATATTGCTTTTTATATCCTAGTCCATTTCAATTGTAGATTGCCCTTTGTGTTCCAAGAATCAAGTCAAGATTCTTGGAACCCAAGGAAAAACGCTCTAGAGTTGTTTTCAAATCCTTGACTTGACTTTTCAGATTGGAATTCTTTTCCTCAAGTTTTTGAACTTGAGTTGAGGTTCCAGGCTGAATTTGATCAGTTAAGGATTCGTTGTTGGGCGTTTCTTTAAGAAGTGTTACCTCCTTCAGAAGCGCTTTAATTTGAATCTTGGACTTTGCTACTTTATGCATTAAATAATTAATTAAACTGTATAAACGACTTTTACTTACAGAGGGGTTCGGCCCTTCGGAAACGGATGCGGATCCGTGGCTTCTCTCGGACTCGGCTTCCGATTCGTCCTCACTTCCGGATCCGTTGTTGAAGTCCCGGGCTGTCAAGGCAAGAAAGTTCGTCTGTTCTTGTTCTTCGTCGTCGGATTCTTCGGAAGAAGACTCGTCCCATGTTGCCTTCAATGCATTCTTTCTTTTGAGTTTCTTTGGATCCTTCAGGTTCGGGCAATTTGCCTTTATGTGACCCTTCTGATTGCACCCGTAGCAGGTCACTTCGAATTTAACCTTCGAGCTTGGCTGGGCTTGTTTAGACTGGATGGCCTTTCTGAGATCCTTCTTGTTGAAGCCCTTCTTTTTGCAGAGCTTCTTAACTAAGTTGACTATCTCGGTGGTAAGTTCATCGTCGTCTTCTGAATCTGGTTCTTCTTCTGACTCAGGTTCGGTTCTCCGCTTGATTCTTGATTCGCGCGATCTACCTGTTCCTGCAACCAAAGCCAACCCTTTCTCGGTCGGGCGTGCATTAGTCTGTTCGTGAAGTTCGAATTCTGCAAACAGTTCATCTAATTTAATGGTAGACAAGTCCTTGGAGACCTTGTAGGCATCTACCATGGATGCCCACAAGGTGTTCCTTGGAAAGGCGTTTAGAGAATACCTTATGATGTCGCGGTTGTTTACCTTCTGTCCAATCGCATGAAGACCATTGAGTAGATCTTGAATTCGGGCATGGAGTTGTGCAGCTGTTTCACCTTCCTGCAATTTGATGTTAAATAATTTATTAAAAATTAAGTCTCTTTTACTTACTTTGGTGTCGGATGTCCCTTCGTGAAGTTCAATTAGCTTCTCCCACAATTCTTTGGCGCTGTTGAAGGGGCCGACGCGGTTGAGTTCTTCTTTTGATAGGCCACACTGGAGGGTGCAGGTTGCCTTGGCATTAGCTTCTACTTTCTTGATCAAGGATGCATCCCAGTCCTCGTACGGTAGTGGTTTGCCGGTGGTGTCAGTTGGCAGTTTGAATCCGGTTTTGACAATCATCCAGACTTCAAAGTGAGTCTGGAGATATGCCTCCATCCGACCTTTCCAGTGTCCGAAGTCGTCTCCGGTGAATAGAGGAGGGCGGGCAGTACTGTAGCCTTCTTGAAGGGCCATTTTAGTTTTACCTAGAGCGAAAAAATAACACAAAAAAATGTCCCAGGACTTGGTCCTGGCTTAGTAGTGCGGTAGGGAAAAAATGGACCACGAACTCGGGTGGTGTTGTACTAATTCCGAGAAAAACCGATTCGAGCGAAAAAGAATTAGAATATAGCTATGAGACTAAATTCTAATCGACTCCGAAAAAAAAATAAATACCACGAAAAAAAATATTTTGAATGGTGGTTGCACCGATTCAAAATGACCCCGCTCTGATACCAATTGATGGATCGAAAGCGCTAGAGGGGGGGGGGGGGGGGGGAATAGCGCTCGTGGCTATTTCTTTTCTCGAAATATCGGAATCGTAAGATTAAGTAACGCAGCGGAAAAAGTAAAGCAAGCACAGAACGACACAGGGAGTTTACTTCGTTTGGAGCCTGGGATGACTCCTACTCGAAGGCCCGCAATCCTTGATCGCTTTCTGTGGGCAACAACTATAAGCTCGTAAAATATTACAACTGGAATACAATAGAGATTGCAATAATGTAAAGCTAAAACTAATACCGACAACGAAAGATCGAAGAGTCTGAGCTTCGGGTCATCGGCGTCGAGTCGTAGCACTTCAAGGTCGTCTAGATGGCAGCACTTCACAGAAGAAAGCTTAGAATGTCTTGTTGTTCTTTGGCTGCACCCCTGACCCTCTTTTTATATGACATTCCAGGCGCCTGGATCCCTTCAGGGTGCCTGGAGTGTGACGTGGCCAACCAACCAGGATGCTCCACGTGGCGAAGTCGTGCAGGGGATAAAACTTGGTCCCGGGCTCCCGGACCTGTTCCGGGTGCCCGAACCTCCGGGCGCCCGGATCCATCCCGGGCGCTCGGACCACCTTTTTCCAGCAGGTTCCTCACTTGCAAACAAAGGTTAGTCAGAGCAAAATACCCTGCAAGACAGTGTTAGAATATGATAAAACATAGTAAAGAATAAACGACAGTGTTCGGACTGTCCGGGTCTGACTTCGGATTTCCTACCGGAAACCCTAGGTCGACCCGACGCCTACTGTTCCCTCTACGGGGAATGTGTCCTCACCCGACTGGACTTTCGCCTAGGGTTACCACCCCCTAGGACCTAGGACCTAGGGTTACCGCCCCCTAGGGTTTTTCTCCACCTAGGGTTACCGCCCCCTAGGACCTAAGGTTACCGCCCCTTAGGGTTTTCCTCCACCTAGGGTTACCGCCCCCTAGGACCTAAGGTTACCGCCCCTTAGGGTTTTCCTCCACCTAGGGTTACCGCCCCCTAGGACCTAAGGTTACCACCCCTTAGGGTTTTTCACCTGCCTAACCGCAGCTAGGACTTTCCTGAAAAACTCATTCAAACATGTTAGATCACACACTAACTTAACTTTGAATCCTTTGCCATTATCAAACTAAGGTTCGATCGTCGGATGCTTCCTGCACCAACATATCTCACTTATACTAATGACTAAGCTGCCATATCTACTGCCATACATCTGATTCTCATCCCCTCCACATGCCGATCGAAAGCTTTTGCTGGAAGGGCCTTAGTGAAAGGATCTGCCAGGTTATCTGCTGATGCAATCTTGGCGATGACAATTTCTCCTCGCTTCACGATATCTCGTATCAGGTGGTACTTGTGCTCTATATGTTTACTTGCCTTATGGGCTCGTGGTTCCTTTGAGTTTGTAACTGCACCGCTATTATCACAATAAATTGTGATGATTTTGGGCAAACCAGGAATCACATCTAAGTCCATCAGAAAGTTCCTGAGCCATACTTCTTCTTTAGCTGCCTCAGAGGCTGCCACATACTCAGCTTCCATGGTTGAGTCCGAAACGCATTTTTGCTTAACACTCCTCCATGCAATGGCTCCACCTCCTAAAGTAAACACATAGCTTGATGTAGACTTACTTTTGTCCCTATCCGATTGGAAATCTGAATCCGTGTAACCCACAAGGAGCAAATCGTCTGCTTGGTAAACTAGCATATAATCTCTAGTCCTTCTCAGGTACTTTAATATATGCTTTACCGCAGTCCAATGTCCTTGTCTAGGATTACTCTGATATCTGCTAACCATGCCCATGGCAAAACAGATATCAAGTCTCGTACACAACATTGCATACATAAGGTTTCCTACAGCCGAAGCATAAGGAATTCCTTTCATGTCCTCTATCTCCTTTGATGTCTTTGGAGACATCTCTTTAGATAGAGCTACTCCATGCCTAAAAGGTAAGAACCCTTTCTTGGAATTCCGCATGCTAAAACGAGCAAGGATTGTATCTATATATGAAGCTTGGGATAGACACAACATTCTTTTCTTGCGATCCCTTATAACTTTGATCCCAAGAATGTGTGCACAATCTCCTAAGTCCTTCATATCAAATTGTTTGGAAAACCATACCCTTACGTCCGATAATACCTTGACATTGTTGCCAATTAACAAAATATCATCTACGTATAGTACAAGAAATACCACCACGTTTCCGTTACACTTCTTGTATACACAAGACTCATCCAAACACTGAATAAATCTATATGAATGGATTACTTCATTAAATTGGATGTTCCAAGACCTTGAAGCTTGCTTCAGTCCATAAATGGACCGATTGAGCTTGCACACTAGATTCTCTTTTCCTTTTTCAATGAACCCTTCTGGTTGTTTCATATGGATGTTTTCTTCAAGACTTCCATTAAGGAAAGCTGTCTTGACATCCATTTGTCGAATCTCATAATTAAAATGAGCGGCAATGGATAAGAGTATCCGGATAGACTTTAAGCATGGCTACCGGTGAAAAGATCTCCTCATAATCGATTCCCTCTTTCTGAGTGTACCCTTTCACAACAAGCCTAGCTTTGAAGGTTTCTACCTTCCCGTCTATCCCTCTTTTCCTTTTGTAGATCCACTTGCATCTAACAACTTTTACACCATCAGGTGGTTCTACAAGCTCCCAGACCTTATTAGAGTACATAGACTCTATTTCAGAATTCATTGCCTTTTGCCAAGATACTGCATCTATATCTTGGAGTGCTTCGTCATATGTTCGGGGATCATGTTCATGTTTACCCGAGATCAAGTCCGAAGACTCTCCCAAAAACATGAATCTCTCAGGTTCCCTCACAACTCTCCCACTACGACGAGGCATTGTCTGTGGTTGTGTATCATGTGTGACACGTGTTGCAGTCTCTTGTGGTACTTCATCTTGTACTGTTGTTACTAAAGTAGATGTGTCCTCTCTAAGTTCTTCTAGAACAACTTTTCTACTGGGCTTGTGATCTATTATATAGTCTTCTTCTAAACACTGGGCATTGGTGCTAACAATGACCTTCTGGTCTTTAGGACTATAAAATAAATCACCTTTCGTTCCTCTGGGATAACCCACAAACACACGAACTTCTGTACGAGATTCTAACTTATCAGCATCTGGTTTCAGCACATGTGCTGGACTACCCCAAATCCGAATATATCTTAGACTGGGCTTTCGCCCATTCCACAATTCTGTGGGAGTAGAAGATACTGATTTAGAAGGTAGTAAGTTCAGAATGTGCGCTGCCGTTTCCAGAACGTATCCCCAAAATGAATTTGATAATTCTGAATAACTCATCATCGATCTAACCATCCCCATAAGAGTCCTATTCCTTCATTCTGCCACACCATTCTATTGGGGTGTACCAGGTGTGGACAATTGGGATTGAATCCCGGCCTTTGATAAGTAATTCCTAAACTCTCCTAAGAGGTATTCGCCACCACGATCAGACCGTAGTGTCTTGATACTTTTACCCAGCCGTTTCTCCACATTAGCCTTGTACTCTTTGAACTTATCAAAGCACTCGGACTTGTGGCGCATTAGGTAAATGTATCCGTATCTTGAATAATCGTCTATAAAAGAGACAAAATATTTAAAACCACCTCTTGCCTAGATAGACATAGGACCACACAAATCAGAATGAACCAATTCTAACACTTCTTTGGCTCTATACCCCTTGGCCTTAAAAGGCCTCTTGGTCATTTTACCTTCCAAGCAAGATTCACAAGTTGGAAAATTTTCCAACTCTAATGAACCCAAGAGTCCATCGGCTATAAGCCTTTGAATCCTACTTAAGTTAATATGACCAAGCCTTAGATGCCAAAGATACGCTTAGTTCATTTCCGAAGGTTGTTTTCTCTTATTAGTGTTAGAAGATGTGTTATAAATTTCTATATTTTGCTTTGTGGGAGAAATTAGATTTAAAGTATATAAATTTTCAACTAATGCACCAGAATAGATAATCACTTTATTTCTCTTTATAACTACATTATTATTAAAGGAAACAGAATATCCATCCAAATATAGTTTAGAAACTGAAATTAAATTCTTTCTAAAACTGGGTACATAAAGACAATTTCTTAAAACCAATTTTCTATTCCTATCAAAAGATAAGTAGACATCTCCCACTACAACAGCCGCCACCTTAGTAGCATTACCCATGTAGACAGTTATCTCTCCTTCATATAGTCGTCGGGTTTCCTGGAACCCCTGCAAAGAATTGCAGACATGATCAGTGGCTCCCGTATCTACACACCAGGTGCTGGTAGAAAACACCGCTAAACATATTTCAACAACTAGAGCATGAGATATACCTTTGTTGTTTTGATTCCTACCAGGACAGTCCGCCTTCCAATGCCTTGACTGCTTGCAGATGAAGCACTTGCCCTTCAGCTTCTTCACTCTAGCTTTAGGTCCTGTACTCTGATATTTATTCACCTTCTTTGCTGAGCTAACTTGTTTCTTCTTCTTCTTTCCTTTCGGTTTAGAAGTAGAACCATTTTCAGCATAGTGAATTTGAGAATTGTGATGAAACAAACCTTCTGCTGCCTGAAGTTCTGTCAGTAGTTCCGCCAATGAATATACCCTTTTATTCATATTATAATTCGGGCAGAATTGCTCAAAACTTCTTGGTAGCGTTTGGAGGATCATATCGATCTGGGTTTCCCCATCAATTTCTCCTCTAAGGATTTGTATTTCATTTAGATAAGCCATCATCTTTAGGATATGATCCCTCACGGGAGTACCTCTTGCATGGTGGCTGTCATTATCTTTCTCATGGCTTCTTGCCTAGATGCCCGATCTTGGTGACCAAAGAGTTCCTTGAGATTGTTCATAATATCATAAGTTATTGGTAAATCTTGATGTTGATGTTGCAATACATTTGACATTGAAGCCAAAATATAACACTGCGCCATCTCATCTTATTTTACCCATTTCTTATGATATTCAATCTCCTCTTGGGTAGATTCACCAGTGGGTGCATCAGGGCAAGGCTCAGTCAGTACAAACTTATAGCTTTCAGCAGTAAGAACAATATCCAGGTTCCTTTTCCAATCTATGTAGTTAGGACCAGTAAGTCTGTTCTCATTTAGTATAATGGCCAGTGGGTTGAAAGTCATCCTAAGAATCACAAATAACTTTTGGTCAGAACTTTAAATTTAGAATAATATTGATTCCTCAAACAATACTATTTTAAATTAACCAACACTTCAAAACACCGTGAATTTTGTATGCCACGATAGTGTGGACGTATACAAATTCAACATTGGTAAAAGGAGGGTTTAACCCATTAATTTTATTATCTTGTCAACCTAACTTTTTGACAAATAAAATTAATAGTTGGTTTCCTTTGGTCACACGAATAATAGCAGTGACTCCGATGGGGAGGATACTATTAGACGTGCCTAAGTGTATACCATTACTTGACACTAAGTTCATTAATAAGATTGTGCCCCTTCCGATGGGGAAGAACACAAGCTCTTAATTAATTTTCTATAGTCATCCAAAATGGAAGTTTGATCTAGTGATCCTGTAACGCCCGAAATTTCTCAAAATAATTATTAGAAATATCCTAGTATTTTTCTGGAATTTTAGGGTATTTTTACAGAATTTTTAGAATAGTGGAAGTAGCAAAAATAAATAGAAAACGAAAATAGCCTACGCGGGAATTGAACCCAAGACCTAGCGAACCCTATGACTTATAGATAGCTTTAGTAAACCATGTGGCCCCAACAGGGGTGTGCTGAATGGAAAGGGGAACAATTATATTTATATTTGTGTTGGGCCGGATTACCCACTTAATATAAATAGGGAATTTAAGTGAGGAGTTGTTATTTTTTTTAAAACAAGAAAACCTCTCCCTCAAACCCTCACCGCCGAACCCTCTCCTCTTCACCCTCTCGGCGCACAAGCTCAAGGAAGCCTAGGGTTTCATCTCTAGGGTCGTAGGAGCACCTCCCGGCAACATCAAGGATACGAGGACGCTCCTCTCCGCGAGAAGAACGCATAGACGCGTGAAGATTGTCGAAGAGATCTCTTCTCCGGGGAACCTAGCGTTTAGATTTGTAAGAAACTTCGAACAGGAGGTAAGAAACCCCTCACCTGCAGTATAAGTAGCTATTCGTACGATTTTTATGCATTAGTTTAGTCGTATGCAAATTTTAGCACATAGGGTGTGCACTAGCGTACACCAAGTGCTCGGTAGAATGTTTAGCACAGTTAAATGCAACTTAGGCATTTTAGTAGCTTAAGATAAATGCAATAGAAGCATTTTCACAGCTTATCTAGTCTTGCTACAGCTCTTATAGGACTAGATGTCCAACGGGTGGGCTCCCGCAGTCGCCTCTAGGTTCAGACAACCTAGTTCTAGGTTCAGATAACCTAGAAGGAGCAAGACAATCAATAATTAGCTATGTTCAGTATTTTACTTTTCAGTGGCACTGTACTGAATTAGATATCCATTGGGTTGGACTCCACAGTCGTCCCTAGGTTCAGATAACCTAGTAACCCTACTAAATTCGGGACTTACAAACCCGGGTCTAGTTAGGGATGCGCACACAGCAAGTACAGTTACCGGGTCCACCAGCAGTTTGATTATGTATTTTAATCTATTATGAGAAGTAGTTTTCAAAACTCACAAATCAGTCATGAATACAGTTTAAATTCAGTTCTAGCTTAGTTTGATTTTAGCTCAGATCATGTTTCAGTTTAACTCTTCTTATTGATACATGTGATAGCTCTATGATTAGATTTGGATTCTATGTTGTATGATACCTTGCCATGCTTTTACCTGTTCAGCATATATTTCAAATAGCATGCTTTAAAAACATAAGTTACATCGTATGCATGTTTTAGTGAGGTAGATGGTTTCTTACTAAGCTCTCAAGCTTACAGATACTATTTTCCTTATACTGCAGATAAAGGTAAAGGAAAGATGGACTAGCGGAGGCTGGAGGTCAATGCAAGGAGGATGTGTGTGGATGGAACCTGGAATAAAAGACCTTGGATGAACTAGAACATTTAAGAACTTAGTTTTCTTATCATATCATTCCTTGTTATTTAGTCATCTAAATGCATGAAATTATAGCAAATTCGCTTAGCTTGTTAGTGACCATGTTTAGAATGTTAGTTGTTTGCTATTAGAAGGTTTTCCAGTTATTTTAGATCTCGTGTATGTGAGTTTGGCACGAAACAGTGTTGAAATCAGAGTTTGCTGCGAAATTAGAAACCCCAATCGATCAGTGGATCGATTGGGGGCCCTCAATCGATCAGTAGATTGATTGGGAGTCTAGTTCCGCGAACAGTAAGCTTCTGGATCGATCATCCGATCGATCCAGTCGCATTCCGTCGCGAACAGTAAGCTCCTGGATCGATTGTTCGATCGATCGTGGAAAACGCTCCCGCGAACAGAGAGCTCTGGAATCGATCACTGGATCGATTGGCCAGTCTGGATCGATCAGCCGATCGATCTATACGCTAGTTCCCGCATACAGTAGGGTCCTGAATCGATCACTGGATCGATTGGCCGACCTGGATCGATCAGCCGATCGATCCAAATTAGCCACCGTGCACAGTAGCATGCTGGATCGATCCGTGGATCGATCAGAGGCCTAGTCTTAGCTGTACACACCTTAATTCAGCAAAATTTTAATCAAATCAGCTTTCGACACATGAATTAGACAACATAATGTAACGGTCGGCCTTACAGCCTAGCCAGTAGAAGGCGGGTCGCTACAGAGTAGTATCAGAGCAGTTTCCATACTTCCTTCACACACATCAGTATTGAACCTACAGCTTCCAAGTAAGAATACCTCTCACTTTGTATGTTATTGCTTTCATGTTTGTAGATAACTAAAGCATGCTTATTTATGATAGCAGTTAACATGATAACAATAGTTACTCCATTATGATTGTATTGGTCATGTATGTCCTTTGTTCCTTTAGAGATGGCACGAGGACGCCCAGCTAGAAGGGCACCAGCCACTGAGCCCCAGCATGAGGCAGACAGTTCAGTGCCTCCTCCAGACCTTACAGCATTAGTGGCTCAGTTACAGCAGCAGCTAGTTGAACAGCAATAGGAGATAGCCTCCTTAAAGGCTAATCAGCAGAATACTCCCACAGTCACCCCGGAACCAAACTTAGCAACGCCAGTAGTCTTAGAGGTTCCACCAGTCCAGCCTACAGCACCAGTAGCCCCAGCAACAGAGGCAAGAAGAGAAGCCTATCTGATCCAGTGGCAGAGAGTCAAGCCAGAGAATTTCTCAGGCACCAGTGAACCATGGGATGCTCAAGCCTGGTTCAAAACACTGGAGAGTACGATGGAGCTTCTGGACTGGCCAGAACATGAGAAGGTGAAGTGCGCCTCCTTCTGCTTGACAGGAGATGCACATATGTGGTGGGAGAGAATTAGAGTGAAGCGCCCAGTGAACCAGATGACATGGGCTGACTTCGAGAAGGAATTCTTCGAGGAGTTCTTTCACATGCGGGTCACGAACCGCCACTACGACGAGTTCACTGAGTTTCATCAGGGCAACCTATCAGTTGAGGAAGCCGTGAAGAAATTCAATAGATTAGCTCGTCTATGCCCTTAACTAGTCGGCACGGAGAAAGAACGAGTCCGGTTGATGCTCAAGATGCTGAGACCGGAAATAGCAATGAACGTGGCTGGCGGCATTCATAGGCCGCAAACCATCGAAGAACTAGTCAGCAGTGCTCTGACCACCGAGCACTACCAGAATAATATTAAGCAGCAAAAGCAAGTCCTCTCAGAATCTAAAGGTCAAGGAGGCTCAGGCACTCAGAAACAACAGGGCCACAGCTCCAACTGGAAAGGGAACTCCAGCAACAAGCGCAAACCAGGGAGTTACCAAAAGGGAGGACTAGCCAGTAAACAGCCTAGTTATCCCAAATGTGCTACTTGTGGGAAATTTCACCAAGGAGTTTGTCGCAAGGGTACACGGGGATGCTTTGAATGTGGACAAGAAGGACATATGGCTAAGCAGTGCCCGAACAAGACTATTCTTCCTCCACCACAGCCGATTCAGTATGGAGGCCAGCCAGCTCAGTTACATCAGATGCATGCCGCTTTAGATGGTCCATAGATCAGCCAGGGCAGACTAGAAGCCCCTCCAGCTATGACAAATGCGAGGATCTACTCACTGACCAGAGAGGACGTTGCAAATGCCTCGACAGTTGTTACAGGTCAGATTAGTATTTTACAGCAAAGTACAACTGTCTTATTCGATACTGGGGCAACCCATTCTTATGTATCCAGGGCATTTGTCGAGAAGTTAGCGATACCCCCAGAGGTACTCAGTAGTTAGTTTCTGACGACATTGCCTTCAGGAAAAATTATGGCATCCACACACTGGCTCAGAGCAGTACCAGTCATTATAGCAGACAGAGAACTCTTTTGTGATATGATAGTGCTAGATATGACTGACTACGATGTCATCTTTGGAATGGACTTCCTGATCAGATACGGTGCCTCCATCGAGTGCCGTAAACAGAAAGTCGTATTCCAACCTGAAGCAGAAGCACAGTTCGAGTTCATCGGAGAACCCAAGAGAAAAGCCAAAAAGTTTCTCTCAGCTATGAAAGCAAAGAGATTAATGGATTCAGGATGTACGGAATTTTTAGCACACGTAGTCAGTACCAGTCAGGACAAGGACCGACAGCTAACAGAGGTCTGAGTCGTGTGTGACTACCCAGCAGTCTTCCCTGAAGAGTTACCAGGACTAGCACCAGACAGGGAGATCGAATTTGAGATAGAACTCCTTCCCGGTACAAATCCTATTTCCAAAGCGTCGTACCGCATGGCTCCAGCAGAACTGAAGGAACTTCATGAGCAATTACAGGAGCTGCTTGACAAGGGCTTCATACGTCCTAGTCACTCACCATGGGGAGCGCCTGTATTGTTCGTGAAGAAGAAGGACGGGAGCATGCGCCTGTGTATAGACTAACAAGTCACCATCGAACAGTATCCTCTTCCCGGAATAAATGACCGTTTGATCAGCTAAAGGGGCGATGTTCTCTAAGATAGACCTCAGATCAGGATATCATCAGGTGAAGGTTAAAGAAGGGGATATACCCAAGACAGCATTCAGGACCAGATACGGACATTACGAGTTCGTAGTCATGCCCTTTGGCGTGACCAATGCTCCAGCTACTTTCATGGACCTCATGAACAGAGTATTCAGAGAATACTTAGATAAGTTCGTTATCATATTCATCGATGACATCCTTATCTATTCAGGAACTCAGGAAGACCACGCAGAGCACCTGAAAATAGTACTACAGACCCTTCAGCAGAACCAGTTGTACGCCAAGTTCACAAAATGTGAATTTTGGTTAGATCAGGTAGCCTTCCTGGGTCACATCATCTCAAAGGATGGTATCATGGTAGACCCCAGTAAGATAGAAGCTGTGAGTAACTGGAAAAGACCCAAGAACGCTAGTGAGATCAGAAGCTTTCTAGGATTAGCAGGATATTACAGAAAATTCGTAGAGGACTTCTCTAGGATAGCCTCCCCACTGACAGCTCTCACCAGAAAGAACAGAAAATTTCAGTGGACAGAGGACTGTGAGAACAGCTTTAGCGAGCTAAAGAGGAGATTGACCAGTGCACCTATTCTGACTCTACCAGAGAACATAGATAGCTTTGATATATATAGTGATGCCTCTAAGTTGGGACTAGGAGCAGTGCTAATGCAAGATGGCAAGGTGATCGCCTACGCCTCCAGACAACTCAAGGAGTATGAGAGGAATTACCCCACTCATGACCTTGAGCTTGCAACAGTGGTGTTCGCCCTCAAAATTTGGAGACATTACTTGTATGGAGCTCAGTGCAGAATGTATACAGATCATCAGAGTCTGAAGTACTTCTTCACTCAGAAGGATCTGAATATGCGGCAGCGTAGATGGCTAGAGCTGGTCAAAGACTACGATATAGACATCCTCTACCACCCAGGGAAAACCAATAAGGTAGCAGACGCACTTAGCAGGAAGTCCAGTGCTACCTTATTATCACTAGCAGCCATGTCACCGCCCCTACAGAGAGAGATAACAGATTTTGGTCTTGAACTCATAGTTGGATAGCTCTCTACGATGACATTAGAGTCTACCTTGCTTAGTGACATCCAGACAGCTCAGGAACAGGACCCTGAAATTCAGAAGATCAAGCAAGAGATAGCAGAATCAGAGGGTAGAGAGTTTAGAGTGTCCACTAGCGGGGTGTTGTATTTTGGCGACAGACTTTGTGTTCTGGATCAGGAGGAACTAAAGAGGAAGATTTTAGATGAGGCTCACAGGACTCCTTATGCGATGCACCCAGGTTCCACCAAGATGTACCAGGACTTGAAGAAACGTTTTTGGTGGCCTGGGATGAAGAGAGACATTGCTCGATATGTCAGCACCTGCCTAACCTGTCAGAGGGTTAAGGCAGAACATCAGAGACCAGGAGGAGTTTTGCAGCCTATTCAGATCCCAGAATGGAAGTGGGAAGACATTTCTATGGATTTCATAGTGGGATTACCCAGGACCACGAATGGTTTTGATACCATCTGGGTAATAGTCGACAGATTGACTAAGTCAGCCCACTTCTTAGCTATCAGGATATCCTACTCCATGGAACAGCTAGCTCAGTTGTATCTCAAGGAGATTATCAGATTACATGGAGTCCCACGGACCATTATTTCAGACATAGACAGTAGGTTCACCTCTCACTTCTGGGAGTGTGTACAGTCGACATTGGATACGAAGTTAAAATTCAGCACAGCTTTCCATCCTCAGACAGATGGTCAGACGGAGCGAGTAAATCAGGTACTCGAAGATATGCTCCGCGCATGTGCCCTAGATTTCAAGGGAACTTGGTGCAAATATCTGAGTTTAGCAGAATTTACATACAACAACAGCTATCAGGCCACCATTGGCATGACACCTTACGAGGCTCTCTACGGGCGGAGGTGTAGATCTCCAATCTGCTGGTATGAGAGTGGTGAACAGAAAGAACTAGAACTTCAGACAGATCTAGTGGCAGATACCACAGTAGCTATACAGCAGATCCGCCAGAGGATAGAGACAGCTTAGAGCCGCCAGAAAAGCTATGCTGATACACGGCGCAGAGCCTTAGAGTTTTCAGTTGGGGATTCAGTGTTCCTCAGAGTAGCTCCCATGAAGGGAGTAATGCGTTTTGGGAAGAAGGGCAAACTAAGTTCCAGATATGTGGGACCATACCTTATCAGCAGGAGAGTTGGCAAGGTAGCATATGAGCTAGAGCTACCCTAGGAGATGTCAGCCATCCATAATGTATTTCATGTCTCTATGTTGAAGAAGCATATCCCGGATGCCACCCAGGTGATTGAGCCCCAGCTGGTAGAAGTCCGCGAAGACCTCAGCTATGATAGTCGGCCTATTCAGATAATAGACCGAGCAGTTAAGAAATTGCGGAACAAGGAGGTACCGTTAGTAAAAGTCATTTGGCAAAGTCACACAGCAGAAGAGGCAACTTGGGAGACGGAAGCCATTATGAGACAGAAGTACCCAGAGTTATTCTAAGTTCGAGGACGAACTTTTTATAAGGTATGGGGGATTGTAACGCCTGAAATTTCTCAAAATAATTATTAGAAATATCCTAGTATTTTTCTGGAATTTTAGGGTATTTTTACAGAATTTTTAGAATAGTGGAAGTAGCAAAAATAAATAGAAAACGAAAATAGCCTACGCGGGAATTGAACCCAAGACCTAGCGAACCCTATGACTTATAGATAGCTTTAGTAGACCATGTGGCCCCAGCAGGGGTGTGCTGAAAGGAAAGGGGAACAATTATATTTATATTTGAGTTGGGATGGATTACCCACTTAATATAAATAGGGAATTTAAGTGAGGAGTTGTTATTTTTTTTAAAACAAGAAAACCTCTCCCTCAAACCCTCACCGCCAAACCCTCTTCTCTTCACCCTCTCGGCGCACAAGCTCAAGGAAGCCTAGGGTTTCATCTCTAGGGTTGTAAGAGCACCTCCCGGCAACATCAAGGATACGAGGACGCTCCTCTACGCGAGAAGAACGCATAGACGCGTGAAGATTGTCGAAGAGATCTCTTCTCCGGGGAACCTAGCGTTTAGATTTGTAAGAAAATACGAACAAGAGGTAAGAAACCCCTCACCTGCAGTATAAGTATCTATTCGTACGATTTTTATGCATTAGTTTAGTCGTATGCAAATTTTAGCACATAGGGTGTGCACTTGCATACACCCCTCGGTAGAATGTTTAGCACAGTTAAATGCAACTTAGGCATTTTCGTAGCTTAAGATAAATGCAATAGAAGCATTTTCACAGCTTATCTAGTCTTGCTACAGCTCTTATAGGACTAGATGTCCAACGGGTGGGCTCCCGCAGTCGCCTCTAGGTTCAGACAACCTAGTTCTAGGTTCAGATAACCTAGAAGGAGCAAGACAATCAATAATTAGCTATGTTCAGTATTTTACTTTTCAGTGACACTGTACTGAATTAGATATCCATTGGGTTGGACTCCACAGTCGTCCCTAGGTTCAGATAACCTAGTAACCCTACTAAATTCGGGACTTACAAACCCGGGTCTAGTTAGGGATGCGCGCACAGCAAGTACAGTTGTCGGGCCCACCAGCAGTTTGATTATGTATTTTAATCTATTATGAGAAGTAGTTTTCAAAACTCACAAATCAGTCATGAATACAGTTTAAATTCAGTTCTAGCTTAGTTTGATTTTAGCTCAGATCATGTTTCAGTTTAACTCTTCTTATTGATACATGTGATAGCTCTATGATTAGATTTGGATTCTATGTTGTATGATACCATGCCATGCTTTTACTTGTTCAGCATATATTTCAAATAGCATGCTTTAAAAACATAAGTTGCATCGTATGCATGTTTTAGTGAGGTAGATGGTTTCTTACTAAGCTCTCAAGCTTACAGATACTATTTTCCTTATACTGCAGATAAAGGTAAAGGAAAGATAGACTAGCGGAGGCTGGAGGTCAATGCAAGGAGGATGTGTGTGGATGGAACCTGGAATAAAAGACCTTGGATGAACTAGAACATTTAAGAACTTAGTTTTCTTATCATGTCATTCCTTGTTATTTAGTCATCTAAATGCATGAAATTATAGCAAATCCGCTTAGCTTTTTAGTGACCATGTTTAGAATGTTAGTTGTTTGCTATTAGAAGGTTTTCCAGTTATTTTAGATCTCGTGTATGTGAGTTTGGCACGAAACAGTGCTGAAATCAGAGTTTGCTGTGAAATTAGAAACCCCAATCGATCAGTGGATCGATTGGGGGCCCTCAATCGATCAGTGGATTGATTGGGAGTCTGGTTCCGCGAACAGTAAGCTTCTGGATCGATCATCCGATCGATCCAGTCGTATTCCATCGCGAACAGTAAGCTCCTGGATCGATCGTTCGATCAATCGGGGAAAATGCTCCCGCGAACAGAGAGCTCTGGAATCGATCACTGGATCGATTGGCCAGTCTGGATCGATCAGCCGATCGATCCAGACGCTAGTTCCCGCATACAGTAGGGTCCTGAATCGATCACTGGATCGATTGGCCGACCTGGATCGATCAGCCGATCGATCCAAATTAGCCACCGTGCATAGTAGCATGCTGGATCGATCCGTGGATCGATCAGAGGCCTAGTCTTAGCTGTACACACCTTAATTCAGCAAAAGTTTAATCAAATCAGCTTTCGGCACATGAATTAGACAGCATAATGTAACAGTCAGCCTTACAGCCTAGCCAGTAGAAGGCGGGTCGTTACAGAGTGGTATCAGAGCAGTTTCCATACTTCCTTCACACACATCAGTATTGAACCTACAGCTTCCAAGTAAGAATACCTCTCACTTTGTATGTTATTGCTTTCGTGTTTGTAGATAACTAAAGCATGCTTGTTTATGATAGCAGTTAACATGATAACAATAGTTACTCCATTATGATTGTATTGGTCATGTATGTCCTTTGTTCCTTTAGAGATGGCACGAGGACGCCCAGCTAGAAGGGCACCAGCCACTGAGCCCCAGCATGAGGCAGGAAGTTCAGTGCCTCCCCCAGACCTTACAACATTAGTGGCTCAGTTACAGCAGCAACTAGTTGAACAGCAACAGGAGATAGCCACCTTAAAGGCTAATCAGCAGAATACTCCCACAGTCACCCCGGAACCAAACTTAGCAACGCCAGTAGTCTTAGAGGTTCCACCAGTCCAGCCTACAACACTAGTAGCCCCAGCAACAGAGGCAAGAAGAGAAGCCTATCTGATCCAGTGGCAGAGAGTCAAGCCAGAGAATTTCTCAGGCACCAGTGAACCATGGGATGCTCAAGCCTGGTTCAAAACACTGGAGAGTACGATGGAGCTTCTAGACTGGCCAGAACATGAGAAGGTGAAGTGCGCCTCCTTCTGCTTGACAGGAGATGCACGTATGTGGTGGGAGAGAATTAGAGTGAAGCGCCCAGTGAACCAGATGACATGGGCTGACTTTGAGAAGGAATTCTTCGAGGAGTTCTTTCACATGCGGGTCACGAACCGCCACTACGACGAGTTCACTGAGTTTCGTCAGGGCAACCTATCAGTTGAGGAAGCCGTGAAGAAATTCAACAGATTGGCTCGTCTATGCCCTGAACTAGTCGGCACAGAGAAAGAACGAGTCCGGTTGATGCTCAAGATGCTGAGACCGGAAATAGCAATGAACGTGGCTGGCGGCATTCATAGGCCGCAAACCACCGAAGAACTAGTCAGTAGTGCTTTGACCACCGAGCACTACCAGAATAATATTAAGCAGCAGAAGCAAGTCCTCTCAGAATCCAAAGGTCAAGGAGGCTCAGGCACTCAGAAACAACAGGGCCACAGCTCCAACTGGAAAGGGAACTCCAGCAACAAGCGCAAACCAGGGAGTTACCCAAAGGGAGGACCAGCCAGTAAACAACCTAGTTATCCCAAATGTGCTACTTGTGGTAAATTTCACCCAGGAGTTTGTCTCAAGGGCACACGGGGATGCTTTGAATGTGGACAAGAAGGACATATGGCTAAGTAGTGCCCGAACAAGACTATTCTTCCTCCACCACAGCCGATTCAGTATGGAGGCCAGCCAGCTCAGTTACATCAGATGCATGACGCTTTAGATGGTCCATATATCAGCCAGGGCAGACTAGAAGCTGCTCCAGCTATGACAAATGCGAGGATCTACTCACTGACCAGAGAGGACGTAGCAAATGCCAACGTGCAAGTTTGTTTGCATCACTTACAAACCAGTAATGGAGACCGTGGAATTTATTTAAAATCTCTCTCCCACTTAGTTATTTAAAAATGAGAAATTTTGACTATGCTAGTCTACTTAACATGCATACTAATAAGTACACACATCACAACATAAAAGCAATAAATAGAAAAACTAATTTTCAACTATTATGACTTTTATTTATTGTTGTCCTCCGTGTGTCGCCATCCCTAGCTGCTGCCATTTTTGGCCACCGCCACCGGATCTAGTTGTCGCATCCATCTTGCTTCTTGTTTCGCTGCACATCTGGTCCTCAAAAGGTTCCACGCCTTGCAAGATTCGATCTGCGATATAAATAGAATTTTACATTTTTCGATCCTATATTCCTCGAAGGAATGTACATGTATCTAGATCAAAAAATAAAATCCTAATAAAACTAAATACAGCTCTTGCTGTATTTTATAATACAATCATGCACACACAATAAAATGCCCTTGACATGTCCAAGGGTCCAATCACACACATAATAACTATAAGCCATAATAGTTGGATCCTGCATCCACAAAGTTAGCACATCCTACTATTATCCTGCCTAAAATATGTATGACATGTGCATAATTAAACTAATACCAAATATACAGAGGCAAAACCCTAGTTCTGATACCAATTGTTGGTTGCTACTCGGAAAACCTAACGGTTCCACTGTACAAAAAATTTTGTACAAAGGTCTGAACCTTTTCCTAGCTACCATGTGTTCTTTTAAATTAAACTTAGATCGCCTGCGGAACTTAACACGTTTGATCCTAAGTTTAATTTATTTGTTCTTTTAGGTTTAGACTTGGATCTCCTGCGGAACTTAACACGTTCGATCCAAATCACCTAGGTCACGAAGACAATTAAATATCTATTTCCAAAATCGGCTTCCAGTACTGCATGGCGAGGCACATGACCTTCTTGGATATGGGAGCAACCACCACCGACTAGACAAAGTCTTTTAAAGAAATTAAATATTTAACCTTCCCATAGTAACTCTAGGTTAACCTCTAAGAACAATCAAATCACAAGGAAAAGAAAAAACAAAAGAACACAATTTCGAAAACTAATTCAAAAAACTAGAATCGCATACCTCTTGTATTTGGTATTTTTACATGGAGATAAAACTAACATGATGCGGAAAACAATATTAGTTATACCTTTCTTAGTAGTTAATGACCTCTTGATCTTCTACCATATTCCTCTTCTAATCTCGGACGTTGTGTGGGCAACGATCTTCTGAGACGAGGACCACCTAGCACCTTCTTCTCCTTCCTTCAAGTTTCGGCCAAGCACAAAGCTTCCAAAGGATGAAGATCTTTTTCCACCAACCAAGCTTCAAGGGATGCAAGCTTTCTCTCCTTCTTCTCCAAGCTAAAATCCGGCCACCACTTGATCTCCAAGAAGGATGAGAGGTTCGGCCACACCAAGGAGAGAAGAGAACTTGAAGGGGCCGGCCACACCAAGGAAGAAAAGAGGGAGAAAATAGAATAGACGTTGTTACCACAAAGGCACCCAACCCCCCTCTTTTATAATCCTTTAGCCTTGGCAAATAAGGAAAATTTAATAAAAACTTCCTTAACTCTATTTCCATTGAAAAGGAAAATTTAATAAATTAAAATTAAATTCCTTTTCTTAGTTTATAAGGCCGGTCACCTCATGTAAGCAAACAAGGAAATTATTCGCTAGAAAAATTAAAGCTTCCTAATTTGCTTCCGGAGAAATTTTAAAATAAAATTTCTCTTTAATAATCCCTTCATGATTGATGTTATAAAAGGAAATTTCTATAATTTTAAAATTTAACTTTTCAACATGTGGATGATAAATAAGTAAAGTTTTTACCAAAATTAAAATCAACCATTTAATCTACAAATAAGGAAAGAGATTTAACTCTTCTCTTAATCTTTTGTAGAATCTTATAAAAGGAAATATTTTAATTTTTAAACTCTCTTTTAAATCATGTATTCCACATAATAAAAAATTTAAAATTAAAATTCCTTTTGTATTTATAATGGTCGGCCACCTAGACTTGGGTTCAAGCTAGGGCCGGCCACCCATGGACCAAGGCTTGGCCGACCCTAGCCTGGTCCCGAAGCTAGCTTGGCCGTCCCCTATAACATGGGTATGAAGGTGGGTATAGTACTCTATAAATATGAGGCTACGATAGGGACCGAGAGAAGGAATTAGTTTTGGTCTCCCGATAAAATTAAGCATCCCGTGTTCGCCCCGAACACACAACTTAATTTTATCAATAATAATTCACTTCACTAGAGAACTATTATTGAACTACCGCACCAATCCCAAATTACATTTTGGACTCCTTCTTATTATGAGTGTGTTAGTCTCCCTGTGTTTAAGATGTCGAATGTCCACTAATTAAGTGAGTTACTGACAACTCATTTAATTAATATCTTAATCCAAGAGTAGTACCACTCAACTTTATCGTCATGTCGGACTAAGTCCACCTGCAGGGTTTAACATGACAATCCTTATGAGCTCCTCTTGGGGACATTATCAACCTAGATCACTAGGACACAGTTTCCTTCTATAATCAACAACACACACTATAAGTGATATCATTTCCCAACTTATCAGGCTTATTGATTTATCAAACTAAATCTCACCCATTGATAAATTAAAGAAATAAATATCAAATATATGTGCTTGTTATTATATTAGGATTAAGAGCACACACTTCCTTAATAACTGATGTCTTTGTTCCTTTATAAAGTCAGTATAAAAGAAATGACCTCTGATGGTCCTACTCAATACACTCTAAGTGTACTAGTGTAATTATATAGTTAAGATAAACTAATACCTAATTACACTACGACCTTCCAATGGTTTGTTCCTTTCCATCTTGGTCGTGAGCTACTATTTATAATTTATAAGGTACTGATAACATTATCTTCTGTATGTGACACCACATACTATGTTATCTACAATATAAATTAATTGAACAACTACAAATAAATGTAGACAATTTGACCAAATGTGATTCTTTATTCAAAATAAATGTCTACAAAAGCTTAGGCTTTCAGTATACACTCTAACATGTGTCACATAGAAGATCATGTTATCAGTTACGTTCCTTATAAGTTATAAATAGTAGCTCACAACCAAGATGGAATGGGGCAAACCATTGGTGTAACGACCCGACCCTCTTGGCCCATTTGGCGGCCCATTTGGCGACCCTCGGGTCGTCGACCGGCGGCCCTTATATCGTCGGCCCATTTAGCGACCTCTCATGTCGTCGACCGACGACCCTTGGCCGTGCCGTTACTCACTAGGTCTGGAGGCAAAAATCCACTACCAGGGGTGGAAAGTCCTAGTGAGTAACGACACGGTCAAGGGTCGTCGGTCGACGACATGAGAGATCGCCAAATGGGCCGACGACATAAGGGCCGCCGGTCGATGACCCGAGGGTCGCCAAATGGGCCGCCAAATGGGCCAAGAGGGTCGGGTCGTTACAATTGGAGTCGTTGTAGTGTAATTTGATATTAGTTTATCTTAACTATAAAATTACACTAGTACACTAGGTATGTATTGAGCAGGACCATATGAGGTAGTTCTTTTTATACTGACTTAATAAAAGAACACGACATCTATTATTATGGAAGTGTATGCTCTTAATCCCGATATAAGAATAACCACATATACTTAGTATTTATTTTTTTTAATTTATCAATGGGTGAGATTTAGTTCGATAAATCAATAGGTCCGATAAGTTGAGAAATAATATTATTTATATTGTGTGTTGTTGATTATAGAAGGAAACTATGTCCTAGAAATCAAGGTTGATAATGTCCCCTTGAGGAGCTCATAAGGATTATCATGTAATACCTGCAGGTGGACATAGTCTGACATGACAATAAAGTTGAGTGGTACTACTCTTGTAGATAGATATTAATTAAGTGAGTTGTCAGTAACTCATTTAATTAATGGACATTCGATATCTTAAACACTCAGAGATTAATGCACTCATGATAAGAAGGAGCCCATAATGTAATTTGGGATTGGTGTGATAGTTCAATAATAACTCTTTAGTGGTATGAGTTATTATTGATGAACTTGAGTTGGGTATTCGGGGTGAACACAGGAAGCTCAAGCTCATCGGGAGATCAAAATCAATTTCTCCTCTCGGTCCTTGTTGTAGCCTCTATAATGCATTGTATCCACATAAGTAATGGGTCGGACACATCCTTGCTTGGAGCAAGGGGGCTAACCAAGCATTATTTTGGAGCTCATGTAGTGGCCGGCCAAGCCATGCTTGGTGACCAAGCATGGGGCCGGCCATAGGTAAAGGAAAAAGGAAGTTTTGTTTAAAATAAAATTTTGTTAAAATCTTTCCTTATTTGTAATTATCTACAATGGTTAAAAGAGAGATTTTATTTTGTTAAAATATTTTCTTTTTTTTAGTTAAAAGAAAGATTTTAATTTCCTTTTATAGCCATCCTCATGGTTTTAAAAGAGAGTTTTAAAATTTTAAAATCTTTCCTTTTATAGCTATCTACAAAAGATTAAAGAGAGATTTTAATTTTGTTAAAATCTTTCCTTATTTGTAGTTAACTATAATGTTTAAAAGAGAGATTTTAATTTTTGATAAAACTTTCTCTTTTTTTAACCATGATTTAAAAAGGAGAAGTTTTAATTAATCTTTCTTTTTTGTAGTTGTCTACATGTTTTAAAAGAGAGAGAATAATTTTAAAACTTTCCTTTATTGCCATGTACAATAGGAAATTTAGAAAAGAGAGATTTTAATAGTTGTTAAAATTTTCTATTTTAAATGGGAGGCTACAAATAAGGAAATTTTAATTATGTTTAAAAATTTCATTTTTTGCCGTGACCAAGGATTATAAAAGAGAGGTAGAGGGTGCCTTATTAGAATAGAATTGATCTCTCTTGGCTCCTCTCTTTTCCTTCGTGTGGTCGGCCCTTGCTTCTCATCTTTCTCCTTAGTTTCTTTCTCTTGTGGTCGGCGACACCCTTTCTTCATCCTCCCTTTCTTCTCTCTAGGGTTGGCACCTCATTTACTCATAGTGGCCGAAGGTTGCAGAAGAAGAAGAAAAGGAGAAGGAGCACATAGGTGGCCGGTTGCTTGGAGGAGAAGAAGAGGAAGAAAATTTCCTATTTTGGCATCCCTTGGTGGCTCGTGAGTCATGGAAGAGAAGAAGTGGTTCGAGTGGATTCCATCTTGGTAAATCGTTGCCCACACAACGTCCAAGAGGACGAGAGGAATACAACAGAAGATCAAGGGATCTTTAGCTACAAAGAAAGGTATAACTAGTTATTTGTTTCCGCATCATAACTAGTTCATGTTCTTTATATAGATCTTGAAAATCCAAACACAAGAGGCTATCGGTTTTAGTTTATCATTTTGTTATCTATTTTATTGTTAGATTTCATGTTTCGATATTGTGTTTCTATTGAGGTCTCTATAGTTAAACCTAGTTTACTGTAAGAAGTTAAATATCCAATTTCTTTGAAAGGATTTGTCTAGGAAGTGGTGGATGATCCCAAACCCAAGAAGGCCTAGTGCCTCGCCATGTTTAACTTGGAAGTCGATCTTTGAAATAGATATTTGATAACTTTTGTAATATGGTTTAACTTAGGAAGATCACATCGGTTAAACTTGGAGTAAAAATGTTAAGTATCATTTCCAATCCAAGTTTAACTTCTGAAGGATAATTTGGATTAATAATGTTAAGCATCATTTGCAATCCAAATTTAACTTCAGTAGAGCACATGGTTAGCTAGGATAGTTCTATGTTTGTACAAATTTTTGTACAGGGGAATTAGGACGGTATTCCGAGTAGCAACCAACACGACCAAAATCCTGGTGTTTGCCGGAATACTCGCAGATACAAAACCTAAAGATCAAGTGAAGGCAAGATTTTAGTTTGGGGAAATTATTGTTTGGTAATAAGGTTCTATTTCAGGTATAAGGTGTTTATCATGGAATTGGGTTTAATGCTCAATTGTGGCTAAGATGGTTATGTTATAGGGTACTGATTTGGAGGTCAACAACTCTATTTGGCTACATTTAGTTTCGGCAGCAAGTTCTCCAGCTGAATTGACAACGAAGTCTTTGGGTTTGGTTAAGTTTGAGTGATGATTTATGCATTGATCTAATGCAATTTGATTTTGGAAGAGTTATGGATATGTATTCTAATGTTGTTGTGATGGATTTTTAATGAGGTCAATTAATTCTTATTGAAATTAATTTAGTATGGTTGATTTATGCGAGGTTAGATTTAATCATTGAATTAATTAGATATGATAAGATGATTAATCGTAAGTTGATCAATAAGAGATTAATTAAGTTACTATGCCTAGTTGATTTAAGACATTGATTAAATAATGTGTTTATTTGGGTGAGTTTTGGAGATAAATCATGTATAGACCTAATCTAATTAGGTTGTAGTATGACTAAGGTTAATTGGGAGATTAATCCATAATCATGTTCTATTCGAATTACTCGAATTAGGTGGGGAGTTATTTAGATATTTACTTCATATGTAACTAGCTAAATACATTATGTGACTGCAGGACTTGGATTCGAGACGGGCGTCTCGACGTAGGATTTCTGGATATGATCTACGTATAAAGGCGGGTACTTCTTACCTTGATTCTGTAGTTCTTTGAACTTAGTACATGAGCTATCTTTGGATAGAAACTATTTTTACCTTGACTCCACTCTTATTTTCCTATGCTTGCTACTTCCACGCGATCTTTGAGAAACTCGTTTCCATATCTATACAGTCTCTCGTTGTTGTTCATGATAGGTAGCAGATACTAGATACCATGGTTGTATGCTTTGACTATTACTTATTTATGTACTATATTGAACATGTTGGCTTCATGAAGCATACCTAATTTTTGCTTATATTGGTATGATGATTGTTATTTATTTATGTACCGTATTGAGCATGATGGATTCATGTAGCATACCTGGATTCATGTAGCATACCTAATTTCTACTTATATTTGTATGATGACTGTTGCATTTGGTGCATCATATCATAGCATGCATGTCAACAATAAATTCTCCCTTGCGGTCGAGAGAGTCGTTGACCAGGGCTACATCCTCGGCCACTCGAGAGAGTGGTAGCTGGAGTTGATACCGCTTGTCCTATCGTGCTTCCACTCGATCACTCATAGGTAGTGATAGCTGGAGTTGCGAGCAGCAGGGACTCCCGTCGCAGATGTAGCTAGTTAGCTACTATGCAACTGTCCCCTCGGCCACTCGAGAGAGTGGTAGCTGGAGTGGTGTACAGTCTGTCACTGACTCTGCCTCTCGACCATACAGGGGTCATGGTGCAGAGAGGTGGGCGGGAGTGACCATCTGTGCATACGCTGTTATTATACTTGCTTTGGCTGCTGTTATTTACATAGGCTGTTATTGCTTACTTATGCTGCTGTGGTATATTTATGTTATCAACGCCTACTGTTGTTATTCACTTATGTTATTAGGCTTACTTATGTTGAGATATACACTCATTGTAGGTGTTCAGACCTTGGTTTATTTATTGGAAATGTTTATATACCTTACATATTACTTTTGTAGTTATGAGCAGTACTATAGCAGATTAGTACTACTTCTGACCTTCTATTACCTAACCTAGGATATGGTTATAGGTATGAACATTTATTGTGGTTTTATTTTAGTATCTGCTATTTCTCTTATGAGACTGTATACTGTTGGCACTCTCTATTTGGATATTATGTTCATGCACTATCTTTCTTTTACCCGCTGAGTTCCAATACTCACCACCCCACAAAATGGTTTTTCTTTCGCTAGGTAGCAAGTAGATGAGTCATGGATGCTTAGAGAGATGCTGCCTGCCAGTCCTGTGTCATATCCGAGGAATGATTTTGGTTTTGTTTCTCTTTACTTGCATTTCGTATTCGTTGGATTTGGTGCTATGAGAACTAACTATATTTTGATACTTATTTTGTGGACTTTGTATCTGTGACGTTTTGTGGACTTTGCATTTGTGGGTTTTCTTTCCATTATTCCATTGTGGTTTCAGTGCAACCGTGTGGGGTATTATTGTTTTAAACTGCATGGGTGTTGTTGTTTTGTTACAGCCGAGTAGGCTGTATTATATAAACTGCGTGGTTTTATGTGTTTCTAGTTGTGTGGGCTGATGAATATGTTATTATGTTGTTTGTGTATGTATATTGCTTCATATTGTCACCGGTATAGGGGAGATATTGCCGAAATTTTGTCGGTAGGGACTCCTCTGGGGGCATGGCAGATGGTACCACCATTAAATAAAAAGACATAGCCAGATATAGATTTCTATCATTTAGGTCTCCTATCCAATTTGCATCTATATAGCCCTTCATGCTCATCCTAGATCCTTGAAAATAGATACAATAATCTGTTATCCTTTTAAGGTATTTTAATATCATCTTCACCGCTTTCTAGTGTCTCGATCCTAGGTTTGACTAAAAATGTCAAGACATGTACACAACATAGTGTACATTAAACTACCAATTGCACTAGTATATGACTTTTTTTATTTTGGTTATTTCCTTAGGATACATATTTTTGCTCAAAACAGTACCTTTGACTACAGGTGTCTATAGACCCAAAAATACCAAAGAAATCAGAAGTTTCTTAGGTCTGTCAGGGTATTACAGAAAGTTCGTGGAGGACTTTTCCCGGATAGCCTCTCCACATATAGCCCTGACCAGAAAGAACAAGAAGTTTGAGTGGTCAGATAAGCACGAGCACAGTTTTCTAGAGCTGAAGAAAAGACTGACCAGTGCCCCCATTTTGACTGTTCCAGAGAGTGACAAGAGTTTTGATATATACAGTGATGCTTCCAAGATGGGTCTGGGGGCTGTACTCATGCAAGAGGGGAAGGTTATAGCTTATGCTTCCAGACAACTCAAAGACTATGAGAAGAACTACCCCACTCATGATCTTGAGCTGGCAGCTGTGGTCTTTGCACTAAAACTTTGGCGACATTATTTGTATGGAGTTCAGTGCAGAATCTTCACAGACCATCAGAGTTTGAAGTATTTCTTTACCCAGAAAGACTTAAACATGAGACATCGTAGGTGGCTAGAGTTTGTTAAAGATTATGACTGTGAAATCATCTACCACTCAGGTAAAGCTAACAAAGTGGTGGATGCACTAAGCTGAAAATCCAGTGCACCCCTGATGTCCTTGTCATCATTAGCACTGCCACTACAGAAGAAATTGTCAGACTTTAGAGTTGAAGTTATTTATGGGCAACTCTCTGCATTGACCTTAGAGTCAACCCTGCTTGAGGATATACAGAGAAAGCATAGTGAAGATCCAGATATCCAAAAGCTCAAGCAAGGGATACAAAAAGAAGAAAATTCATAGTTTCGAGTATCAGACAGTGGAACCCTCTATCTGGGAAGCCGCCTTTGTGTCCCTAATGATGAGGAACTGAGAAAGAAGATCCTAGAAGAGGCTCATAGTACACCTTACTCCATGCATCCTGGTTCCACCAAGATGTATCAAGATTTGAAACAGAGATTCTGGTGGTCTGGACTCAAAAGAGATGTTGCTAAGTATGTCAACACCTGCCTGACATGCCAGAGAGTCAAAGCAGAGCACCAAAGACCAGAAGGATCCTACAACCCCTTCCAATACCGGAGTGAAAGTGGGAGGAAATATCCATGGACTTTATAACGGGTCTTCCAAGAACCACTAATGGATATGATGCGATATGGGTGATAGTGGACAGATTGACCAAGTCTGTCCATTTTCTAGCCATCAAGGTGTCCTACTCTATAGAGCAGTTGGCACAGCTATATATTAAGGAAGTGATCAGACTTCATGGAGTTCCGAAATCCATCGTTTCCGATAGAGATGGGTGCTTCACCTCTCATTTTTGGGAGTTGTTCAGAATGCACTAGGCACCAAACTCAAGTTCATCACAGCCTTCCATCCACAGACTGATGGACAGACAGAACGAGTAAATCAGATTTTAGAAGATATGCTCAGGGCTTGTGCATTAGATTTTAAGGGCAGTTGGTGTAAGTATCTGTACTTAGCTGAATTCGCCTACAACAATAGCTATCAGATCACTATTAAGATGGCACCGTATGAAGCGCTATATGGTAGGAAGTGCAGATCACCCATCTGCTGGCAAGAAGCAGGTGAAAAGAAAGAAATGGAAATAGAGCTGTACATTCAGACTGAGATGATAGATGAGACACTCAGGCTATCCAGAAGATTAGATAGAGAATTGAGACGACCCAGAGTAGGCAGAAAAGCTATGCTGACACACGCCGCAGGCCACTTGAATTCCGAGTAGGGGATTCGGTCTTTCTCAAGGTCGCTCCTATGAAGGGAGTGATGAGATTTGGCAAAAAGGGAAAGTTAAGTCCTCTCTACGTAGGACCCTACCTGATTACAGAGAGGATTGGGAAAGTAGCTTACAAGTTGGACTTACCACAAGACATGTCAGTAATACACAATGTATTTCATGTCTCCACGCTAAAGAAGTGCATCCACGACCCCAGCCAAGTGATTCAGCCTCAGTCAGTGCAGATCCAGGAGGATCATAGTTATGAGAGCAGACCTACACAGATAGTGGACAAAGAAGTTAAGAGACTCAGAAACAAAGAAGTACCACTAGTGAAGGTCATTTGGCAAAATCAGAAGCATGAGGAAGCTACTTAGGAGCGTGAGGACAGTATGAGACAAAAATATCCAGAATTATTCTAAGTTCGAGGACGAACTTTTATAAGGTATGGGGAATTGTAACATCCCAAATTTCCTTATTTTGAGTTCTAAAAGTACTTATAAATATTTATAAATGCTTTAGAAATATTCTAGAGACTTTTAGAAATTTTTAGTGTATTTTTATAGAATTTTCGGAGGTCGTTTGATATTTTTACCAAAAGGAATAAAGTTGCGGCAAAAAGTTATTAGGCCGAGGTTCGACCCTGGAACCCCTTAGTAAGCAAAGTCTTAAGAATGTCAAGATGACCAGGTGCCCTAGCAAGGGTATGCTAAAAGAAAAGAGAGCAAAATAATTTTATGCAGAGAAAAGTTAATAAATACCCTTAGGTATAAATAGAAGAACTTAAGTGAAATAAGGGGATTCTCGACCTAATTTCGCCTCTTTCTTTTGCGCGCTGAATTCCTCCTTGTCTTGGGCGGAAAAAAAAAACAAAAGAAGCCTAAGGATTCTTGTAGTGGCCGGCTAGGACAATTTTGAGGGAGCTTTTGGATATTTTCCGACTAGTCTCAACAAGAGGAATGCGTGGACGTAAGCAAAGCGCGAGGATCTCAAGTTTCACCGGAATCCTAGAGAGGTTTCGTGTTAGTAAGTTCAAGATAATATAGTAAGTACTGCTCACCTGCAGTAAGAGGTGTTTTCTGTTGATTTCTCGTCGTAAAAATATTGTATGTGCATATTTCTTTTATGTTCTATGCATGATTGTGTGTTACCTAGTTAGTTTCACTTATAGATGCATATGAAAAAAATACCCTATCAGTATTTTGAGTTTAAGAAAAGTATAAGAAAGATAAAGAAAAGAAAGAAAAAGACCAAGGCCTTAAGTAGATCCCAAAGTCAAGACTTTAAGTATTTTGATACACAAGATGCTTGTTAAAATGTCAAGACATTTAAAGAAGAAGTAATTAAGATATTTTACTTTGAAAGGCCAGTACCCGACTTCCAAAGTTATCGTAAATAAATCCAGGTGTCCAATTCCGAGGTCTTGGCCCTGGTAGACCAAGGTCTGCTCTTTTAGGATTGGTGGCTCGCTACCCCAACCTATTAGGGAACGCGCATCAGATGGTACTTACGCCTTAGGGATCCCAAGTGAAGATATTTATTTTCAAGTATATGCTTTAGCAAAGTTTTCAAGTTTAAAGAATTTCCAAGTTTCAAGTTAAGTTAAGAAAAAAAAAGCGAGTTTAAGGAAATTAAATGCTTGTATATGCTTGTTGCCTTGAGCTAAACTTGTTTTAGTTCCTCTATTGGTACAAAAGTAATTACGCATGTTTATCTGTACTATCAGTGTAAGTAATAGTAAAGATTCTAGCATGAAAAGTATTTTAAAAGCATGTTTGCACATTTTAAGATTTTTTTTGTGACTAGATAGTACTTACTAAGCCTTGTTGCTTACTAGTTGCATTTCCTCTTACTACAGATAAAGGAAAAGGAAAACAATAGTGAAGGAAGGCGACAAGGGGATGCATGATGGTGTGTGTGTGATGCCTGAACTATGGAAAGCCTTGGGAATTCATTGGGAGCTTATTAAGATTTCTTTTAAAATTGCTAGTAAAAATTTTAGAGATTTCACTTTTTAATTATTGTTAAGAGGATGTCTTAAATTGTTAGTTTTGCATGGGTCAAGTGTCATCTAGTATTTCTATTATTAATGATTGAATATACTAGTTTTGGTGGATGGTTGCTAGATATTATGATTCCATATTTTCTTGAGATTGATATTTTTTTGCCACATGAGGTATACTGTTTGATACATTGTATGTAGATTAGTTTTAAAGAGTGCAAGAAATTCATTATGGCCCTTTGCATGCAATTATAGTTAGAAATGCTTTAACTGCTTTAGAATTATGAGTTGAGTGTTGAAATGAATCATTTACGTTCTTTATGTGTTGCATGTTTAGTAAGAATGCATTAAGAAGCTAGTGGTACTTATGCTACTTAACTTCATGTTATGATGTCACTCATCGTAAGAACCAAATTAGTGGAAAAGTTCTGCATCTAAGTTTAGAAAATTTTATGTACTACCATCTTTAGCATAAGCAACACTGGTTAAGTAAAGTTCATAGATGAGTACCATTCACCCTAGAGAGCACTAGGAGGGTGGGCGTTACAATATAGATGTCCTCGTCAAGATTACTATTAAGGAAAGCTATTTTTACATCTATCTATTATAATTCCATGTCAAATTGTGCTACTATATCTAAGATGACATGTATTGACATAAACTTTATAACTGGAGAGAATGCCTTTTCAAAATCAATACCCTCCATTTGGGTATATCCTTTTGCAACTAAACGAGCTTTGTATCGATTAATCAATCCATCTACTTTCCTCTTTACTTTGAGAATCCACTTATTCTCAATATCCCTTTGGCCTAAAAGAAGATCGACTAAATCCCAAAATTGATTCTTTCTCATTGACTCCATTTCCTCATCCATTGCAACTTTCCATTTTTTTTTTCTAACTGAGCATCTTAAAGCTTCCTCAACTGTTCAAGATTCCTCATTGTTAATTGGAAGAATCATCAATGCCTTATTTTCAATGTCAAACCTTCTCCGAGGAATAATCTGATGACTACTTCGTAGGTTAGACTATTAAGAAACTGACTCATTTAGTGGCAAATTACTCCTAATAGGTTGACTAGATTTAGGTATCTCCTGATTTGTTGATAAAGGAACATTATCCTCCCCCTCTATTGCATATAGAGGAATTATCTTATCAACTTCACTTCATGTTGGTAACTCAGTTTCAATAAAAGTAGCATCTCTTGACTATATCTCAAAGATAGTTCCATCTTATCGCTCACCAATAAAGACAGCCTTAGAAGTCTCAGAATACCTTATAAAGATATACTTCTTACCTTTGGGTAATAATTTTCCATATTCATGAGTATTTTCATGAACATAGCCAGTTGGCCCCTAAGATCTCAAATTACTCAAATTTGGTTTTTTGTCTGTTCAATGTTCATATTGGATAGATGAAACTAACTTTGAAAGTACTTTATTAAGTATATAGGCCACAACTAATAATGCATCTCTCCAATGAGAGATCGACAAATTAGCCTGCGCCATCATATACCTAACCATTTTAACAAAAGTCCTATTTCTTCTTTTAGCAACCCTATTTTGCCGTGGAGTTTCATGAATAGTTAGTGATCTAATAATCCCTTTATCATTACACATTATCTTGAATTGATCATCCTTCTACTTCTTTTATTCAAAGAACTACTCTTTGTTTGTTTTCATTGATAGGACATGTTTTCAAATAAAAAAAATAAAGCATTAGAGGAAGTTTGAAAGAGAATTCAGCAAAGCATGGCCCAGGGCCATGTAGGGACATTTATGTAGGGTCGTGCCTCATCACCAGGGCTTCCCACGGATAGGTTGTGCCCTAGAGGCACAACCATGCGTAGCTCCAAGTAAGACCCACACCCTAGTCATGCCTTGAGGCATAGTCGTGTCATCTTCTACAGTAGGAAACACGGCCTAACCATGCCTAGAGGCATGACCGTGCCTCTATTCCCCGAACACCACAAACCTAGTCGTTCCCTGAGGCTCGGCCCAGTCATGCCTTGAGGCATGACCGTACCTCTTTTTTCAAAGAGACCCATGGGCAAGTCATGCCCTGAGGCATGACCATGCTTGCCCTAGACCATAGCACATACGCCACAGCCGTGCCTTGAGGCACGACCGTGTGGTTGAACAGGCGGGGGCCATTCCCCCTATCTATAAAAAGGGATGTTTCTCTCCTTTGGACCTATCTTAGATTTAGGGCTCTGCTCTTTTCCTTGGGGAAGGGTTCTCCCCTAGGGAGAAACTCTAGAACCTCCTCCAAGAGTTGTCAACGATGATCCGTCCTCCTCTGGAGCAAGGGAACACCTCTAACATTGCCAAAATTCATGGATAAGCATTTCTCTTCTCTTTATTTCACATATTAAGTTGTAGAATGCTATTTCTTTGTGTAATGATTGTGTCTCCCTTCTTCATAGAATAGATTCTCCCTATCTAGGTTATAGAGAGTAATTATGATGTGATGATGATATATGAACTATGTACTTAGTCATTTCCCTATTCTATGATATGTTTATAACTTATTCTATTGATTGCGCCTTGTACATGTTTAACAAAATGTGTGTGTCATGTATATATATGGAATGTAGTGGATTGATCACCTTGTAGAGGAGAAACACTAGATTGTATGGCCGCGGGGTCCTATGATAAAGGATATCCCTTTAAGCGAACTTTTTAGACCAATCATCTTGGAAGGAGATCTTTTCATTACAAGAGATCAACTAGTTAAAGCTTAATGGATTTTTCCCAACTTAATATTAGAAAGTGACTTGTGTAATCTAGAGATTGTATGATTAGGAGACCCTTAGTTATAGAGGATATCCCTTTAACTAGACTCTCTAAGTTATATTTTTACTTAATAATATTAATCTAATGTTAGGAAGTAATTGAGACAACTCTAGGGATTGTATGACCGAGAGGCCCTTAGTGACAGAGATATCCCTTTAACCAGACTTTCTAGAGTTACTTTCTTACTTAATAGAGATAGAATTTGGTGTAAACTGTCTGGTGTGATATTCTCGAGGCCATACCAGTATTTGTTTAGAATCCATAAAAGAGAGTAAGCATAGTGGTAAGGAGAAGAACAATACATAGGAGCATTAACTAGCATTATAGTAAAACCAAAATCCTAGAATCACCCCCAAAGCTAGTTTCTCTCTCTTGATCACTTCCTCTCTCATGCCCACTTGCTCTCTCTCTCTCTCTCTCAATCTTTCATTCTCGAGCTTTCAAATAAACTTTGATCGTCTAGATAACTTGTTTCGTGAAGTTATCTAATGCTTAATCAATAGTCCCCGTGGATCGATATTTTTATTATTTGATGACTTTCCGTATACATACAGATTGACGAACAACAACCCAAGGGTTTATGGTTTCATTTCAATTTTTATTTTTATTCTTTTTTTTTCTTATTGAGTTTTATTTTACTATTTTCAGGGCTACTAACCTCCATGAGTTGGTTGTGGTGATTACCACAAATGTGGAGGAATTTCAAAGAAGAATGGAAGGTAGGTCGTACCCAAGAGGCATGACCGTGCCTCATTGGAAGCAAGTGCCAGAAACCCTTATGGCAGGGTAATGCCTAAAAGGCATGACCATGCCAATCACAGTGACAGGGGTAGAGTATATTCTGGCATGACCATTTCTTTTGACAAGACCATGCTAGACTCGCAGAAGAAATTATGTACGAGTCGTGCCTCACCGGCACGACCATGCCAATTTAAAGTTTCTCTAGAATTTTTCCCAAACCAACTATGCCAAGGTCGTGTCAAAAGTGTTGGAACACCCAGAGCTAGAGGGGCGGGGGGTGAATAGCTCATCTTGCTTAGTCGATAATGATTTGCAGTGAAAAACACAAAGCGAAGCTCCACCAATGATAACACTAGGATTTACTTAATATCCACCTTAAGATGGGGTGACTAATCCAAGGATCCACACTTAAGAACACTCTTCACTATGAAAATAACTCCTTCTTAGAATAATCCAGAGGTGGAGAAACCTCGTACAACTCAACAACAAAGATATAACTCGAAGCAAGAAGTAAATACAAGAATAAAAATGAAAACCTCTTCTTGCTTAATCTCTTATTGATAAAGATTCCTGTAGACCAGTTGAAAAGTGCATCAACACTTGTCCTCCAAGCTTAAAGTTCAGGGAATAGTAGTGAAGAATCGTGTAAGCATTATTGTGCTTGAACCTCTCAAACGACTTTATTCTTCGCAATCTAGGGCTTCAAATAGATTGGGCTTACTCCCAATCGATTGCCACGTCAGATCCAAGTGATTCCACCCGTCCAAAGCTCATAACTTGTACAATGGTCATCTCCCAATCGATCAACTGATCGATTGGGATTGCCTCAAATCGATTAACTGATCGATTCAGAGACTCACTGTGTTCTTGCAAGAAGTCCAAAATCGATGACCAATCGATTTCGCCTTACTCTCAACCTCGTGAGAAAATTGTCTCCAATCGATCAACTAATCGATTGGAGTAGCTTAATCTTCTGTGCTCATGTGATTTCCTCTCAATCGATCACCCAATCTATTGAGCACCTCACATCAAAAAAGAATTGCTCAATCAATCAATTGATCAATTGGTGAAGCTCTCAATAGATCAGTTGACCGATTAAGTAATCCTAACTTTCTTTACTCAAATCTAGGGTTCCCATATCTAACATCCGGTCAATCATAACCTGTTGGCACTCCTCATTACCTATCATCTGGTTAACCTTGACTTGTTGGAACTTCTCCACTAGGACTTCTCCACTGAGTGTTCGGTCAATCTTTTGACCCACTTGGACTTTTAGACACCAGATGTCCAGTAAATATTGACCCACTTAGAATTTGACTACCTAGCTTTACTCACCAGGACTTCCATCTACCTAGCTTCACTCACTAGAGCTTCTCAACTGCCTAATTTCACTCACTAGGACTTTCTAACTACCTAGCTTCATTCACCAAGGCTTTCTTAACTGCTCGTCTTCACTCACCGAGACTTCCCAGTCTGTCTAGCTTCACTCACTAGGACTGATGTGACTAGATTACATATACTTTTATGCATATTTTGACTTACATTCACGTACTTTATTTGCGCTTGATCTATGCACTTTTACACCTCTTATCATATTTTTAGCATAATTACTCTTCTTTATCAAAGATTAGCTCTTTGTGTATTTTCTTGTTGACAGGATGTGCTCTTGGAGTGGAACGGTGCTTGTAGGCAATTTAGTGAACAAATGAAAAAAGGGTCCGGCCATGTGGAATCCACACATCCGTGCTACATGGCCAGAGGAGGAGAAGGCTCTGGCCGTGTGAACTCACACTGTTGTGCCACAAAATAGAGAAGAAGTAAGCTCGACCATGGGGAATTCACACGGTCGTGTCAATGAAACAAAGAAGATGCAAACTGTGGTCGTGTAGAATCCATAAGGCCGTATGGAATTTCCAGAGATGAACCAGCTTTCGACCATGTGGAATCACATAGCTGTGCCACTGGACTAGAGCCAAGGCAACCTCCGGCCGTGTGTATTCCACACAATCATGGCATGGGTCATGCCAGGCCCGTGCCTAGCTCTATTTAAGGGGAGTTCTTTCCCTTTTCAAGGTGAGGAACATTCTCCCCTTGAGAAGATCCAACTTGGATGAGATTAGGACTTCTTAAGTGATATCTTGGATGATCCGAAATCGAATTCTATGTCTCCATCACTCCGAGAGCTTAGATTGGATCCAAAGACCACTTTTCGTATAGGATAAGCCTTCTTCCCTTTCTCTTCTTGAGTTTAGGTGTTTTTGGCTTAAATATTTATGTCTTTGGATTCTTTCCTCCTAGTTATAGAGTAGATCACTTATTTTAGGATTAAAGGAGTAATTGTGATGTGAATTGATGTAAAACTCATGAATTTGCCAATTTTCTATCTATATGATATTTCTATATCTTGTATCTATCTGATCTTATGTGTGTGTAATGTGCTTGAGCTTATTTCCATATTTGATTGAATATTTATGTAGAATTACTAATCCAGTAAGGGGAATGTCTTAGATCGTATGATCAAAGACCCTAGTGACAATGGTATCCCATTTCCGGACATCTAGAGCATTGCCTTGAAAGGAGAAGTAATTCTCTACAAGAAAGTAGGGAATTGGACATAAATGTTATTTCTATCTCTATGTTATTGAGTGTTAGTATGTTCTTGTGATTTATGACTGAGGGGCCCTAATAGCAGGGGTATTCCGTTACCGAACTTCATAGGAATCACTTCCATTTAGTAACATAGGATATGGATTAAGATAGCATTCCGACTTGACCTCTGTGGTGAAGAGTCAATAATAAATCTAACTTCCTACAAGTGTATAGAAATAGAGGATGAGCAATAGGTGATCTATGATATATTGATTAGTATCACAATGAAATCGAACCCTTAGAATATTTCCCAAACCAAGTTCCTCAATACTCTTTCTCTTTCTCTCTTTCCCCTATTTACTTCCCTTTACATTTGTGTTTGCAATCTTAAATCTTTCAATAATTTAGCTAGCTCACTGTGCTTAGATTCTTGTTCTTATATCCAATCCCTGTGAGATCGATATTTTTATTACTTAATGACACCTGTATACTTGCGGACATGCATCAAGTTTTTGGCACCGTTATTAGGGGCTGCACATATAACATTAGTTGATAAGCACTTGAGTTAGTCTAAACTTGTTTTCTTTTACATTTTGTAAATATTTCTACAATTTTATTTTTGTAGATATATCTTGCATTTAATTAATTTTATTTCTGTAATTTCCTTCCTATAATTTAAATTCTACATGAATTTCTTGCACTTTAATTATTGTCTCTATATTTGAAAACTCTATTTTTCTCTACATTTAATTTATGCAATTGGAATTCATGTAATCCTATTCTTGCATGTGAAGATCTAATCTCACAGGAGATCTATTTCCACTTGATCCTAAAATTGATATAACATATCAAAGAAAAAGAAACCTGCAAAGACATCAAGAAGAACAAGCATCATTTGAAATGACAAATAAACCTCTTAAGGATTACGCAACACCTTATACTCATGGGCTTCAATCTAACATCATCAAGACATACATTGAAACAACTAATTTTGAGACAAAGTCTGCGATGATTCACATGGTGCAGTAACATCAATTTGGAGGTGAACCACATGGACCCAAACTAGCACCTAGAGGTATGTTGTAAGATATTTGGGACAATGAAAATGAATGGAGTCTCGGCCGAAGAAGTGAGATTGATATTGTGTGGATTTTCTTTGATGGATAGAGCCAAGTTGTGGCTCACTTCTATGCCAATAAATAGTATCACATCATGGGAGCAGTGCGAACAATTATTCCTTGACAAATTTTATCCTCCAAGCAAAACCGCACACATGCAAAATTTGATTGCTAGTTTCAGACAAGCTGACACAGAGTCCCTATATGAAGCTTGGGATAGATTTATGAATATGCTCAAACTTTTCCCTCGCCATGGACTAGAGAAATGTTTAGTCATCTATACATTTTATAACAGCATCAACTACTACACCAAAGTGTCCCTTGACTTTGCTGCTAGAGAGACACTTATGAACAAAGGTCTAGTTGAAGCTGAATAAATTATTGAGAGTGTGGCTCTTAACCACCATTAGTAGGCGTCTGAAAGAAGTGCAAGCTCCTTTTCTGGAAACCCAACTAAAGTATCAGGGAAATTTGATGTTAATGTAGTTACGCTTATGTCAGGAAGGATTGATGCCTTAACAAAGAAGTTAGAATCAATGGGAACTAGCACGGTGAACTCCATTGTAGGAGTGTGTGATACATGTGGAAGTGTGGAACATGTGCAAGAAGCGTGCCCACTTGGGGCCATATCTTCTCAACTTGAAAATTTTGAGCAATGCAATGCTATAGCAAGCTTCAACCCCAAGCAAGGAAATCCATACTCCAACACTTACAATTTGAGATAGAGGAATCACCTAAATTTTTCCTACAAAAACAATCAAGACTAAGGTCAACCCATTAGTCAAAGGCAAAGCTACCAACAGGGGCAATCACAAGGCTATTTTCAACAATAACAACAACATCCACCATAAGGCTATCAACAGTCAAGAATCAAAAAGTTTCTTGAAGAGATCCATGCATCTTAAATGAAAATGAAGAATGATCTCAAGCAACTTAATCAAAGAATGGAAAATTCTGAAAAGCATTAGAAAATTCTAGATAGCCAAATAACCCAAATAGCTTCTTTATCTACAAGAGCACCTGGGAGTTTTCCAAGAAAAGCATATGTTAATCTAATTGAATATTGTAATAGGATTGAGCTCCAGAGAGGATGAACCTTGGGAAATCCCCAAGTGACTGCTCCCAAAGGGATCGATACTCTAAGAGAACTCTCTCCTCCCTCACCCAACTTAGGAAAAACACAAAATGGGGAGAAGATTACCAAGAAGGTTGAAGAGATTCCTCCACCACCCACCCAAAGTCAAATAGTTTCTTTCCCTCAAATATTGGCTATAACAAAGAAGGATGAAGAATTTAGAAAATTTTTGGAGAAAATTAAAAAGCTTTGGATCATAGTTCCATTGATAGATGTAGTTCATCAAATGTCAAAGTTTGTTAAGTTTCTAAAAGAGATCACAACAACTAGAAGAAAGAAAGAAAGACATGAGACCTTGACATTAACAGAGGAATGTAGCGTGTTGATTCTAAATATGGTACCACCCAAGCTACAAGATCCCGGAAGCTTCTCCATCCCTTGCAAGATAAGGACTACTACTTTCGATAAAGTTTTCTGTGATTAAGGGCAAGTGTTAACCTCTTTTCCTATTCTATTTGTAATAAATTAGGTTTGAAAAACTTTAAGCTCACCACTATGGCATTGCAATTAGCTGATCATTCATGCAGGTACCTTATGAATATAATTAAAGACGTGCCAATAAAGGTGAGTGGTTGTATCATACCCACTGATTTAGTGGTGCTTGATATGGAGAAAGATCCAAATATACCAACCATATTAGGAGGGCCATTCCTTGCCACTACAGGAGCTGTAATTGATGTTAAAAATCACAAATTATCTTTGGTGATAGGCAAGGAAATATTAGAATTTGAATTATGTAAATCTTCTGACCATGTCAAAAATAGGGTAGATGCACATCAACTTGAGGAATGAAATTTTCATCCTCATGGGCGGCCACCGGATGCCATTCCTAGTCTGACAATGGAGGAATGGAGGCCCCGAAACAAAAATTAAAAATATGTTTGCCCGCCAAGGGCAAGGAAGAAGGAAGATTTTGAAGAACCAATCCTAGGATGGGAAGTCATCCTTCCATGGGTATAGTCTTAATGAACAGAAGAAGGGTCGAGCTAAAGACCTAAAGAAAGCGCTTCTTGGGAGGAAACTAAGGGTTCTTTACCATTTAGTTTATAATTTTCTTTCTTTATTAGTTGTTCTATTTGCCTTTTAATTTTGTTTTCAGGTGTTATACAACCTCCATGAGCTGGCCATGATCCCCTCATGGGCGTGAAGGTATCGGAGAAGTCGAAGAGGAGAAAAGTCATGGAAGAACTCAACCCTCACATACCTCAAGGAGCCAGCCGTGTGACCTCACATGGACGTGTGAGTTTAGCCTAGAGGAAGAGGACCAAGGTCGTATAAATCCACATGGCCGTGTGACTTAGGCAAAGAAGAAAAAGAGTTTGGGCATGTCAAATGACACGGTCATGTGACTTATCTTGAGAGAAAGACGGGTGAGGCCGTGTCATTTGGCATGGTCGTGTGACCCCAACTAAGGTGAAGAAGACCATGGTCGTGTCATTTGACATGGACATGTGAGAAATCTATTAAAAGGGCCATGTAACACCACACGGCCCAACCCCTAGTTAGGGCACGGGAGTGTGGAATCCACACGGTCGTGCCTACCGACTGCTCCTTCCACACCCCTTTCCAATCCCCTCTTCTTCCAAGAGCCCTCAAATTTCTTCCTTCAACTCCCACCATCCACTTCCTTCTCCCTTCCTTGAGTTTTCACCCCACTTTAGACTCGACCTCTCAATTATATACAATGTCAAATCCCATCAAAGAAAGCACTCCAACAAAAAAAAGGGAAGGAGAAGATGGATTCTTTAAAAGAACAAAATACACGCTTCAAGAGTATGTCTAATAACTTTGGTATTATTTTTTCTAGTGATGAACAAATGCATCATTATAATTTATTGTCTAAATATTTCATTTTGAGCACTAGATTCATGGATCATGAAACCTTAAATGTTCTAGGTTTTCAAGATGATATGGACTGGCTCCTTGAGATATTAGGATGGAATAACTTTAAGAGCATGAAATACCCAACTTACCTTAGAATTATCTTAGAAATCTTAAGCTCCATCAATGTTGATAATGTTCAAGGAGGTGGGAAGATTAAATTTTTGTTGCTTAATGATGATTATGAGTGGGCACTTGATGATTTTAATGCATGCTTTGATTTGCCTAGGGACGGAACACATATAATACTCCCTAAATTCAAAAATTCAAATATATGGCAATCAATCATAGAGTAATCTCATTATAACCCACACTCATCTAAGGCTACTAGTATCATTAACCTCGTCTTTCGATATCTTCAATTGGTTATAAGGAATACTATATTTGGACGTGGAGATAATGAAGGAATAATGAGACTTTCTTATTTATATTGTTTATGGGCAATGGTGGAAAATATTTCAATCAATTCCAGATATCATTTTATAAAACACTTAGTGAAATTAAGGAGGGTGTCCTCTACTAGCCCCATTGTTCTAGGAGGGATGATTACTCGCATGACATTAGTGTTAGGATATGACCTCGATGATTTAGAGATGGTCGAAAATATCCTAGGAATAGATTTAAATTCATGTTTAGCAATCAGTATAATGCAATGTGATGGACACAGTTATAATATTTTACTTAAAAATAGCTTTCCTTTACTATTGCCTAATTCAAGTTTGACCATAATTCAAATTAAAGATAATTGGTGATTGTCTTTGGCCAATCGACACTCTAGTCTCCACCTCACTTTAGCCCCCATGGGCATCCCTTCAGTTAGTCGAGACCTTATTAGATTTAATTTCCATGAGTTTCGCCATATTTTAGATAGCCTTTATCACAATCATGAGCTACACAAAAAGTTGTTGACAAATAACATTTGTGTTGGTGCAGGAAGCATCCGACGATCGAACTCGTGTTTTGATAATGGCAAAGAATTCAAAGTTAAGATGTTTTGTAGTCTAACAAGTCTACTTGAGGATTTCAGGAAAGTCCTAGCTGTGGTTAGGCAAAGGGAAAAAACCCTAGGAGGTGGTAACCCTAGGTCATAGGGGGTGGTAACCCTATGCGGAAAGTCTTGGTAGGTCGATGTCTTCAGGCAAAAGTCCTAGGGGGTGGTAACCCTAGGTGGAAAGTCCTGGTGTCGCGAACCAGGTGAAAGACTGGACTAGCCGGGGAAGCGGATGTCCAGCAGAAAGTCCGGAAGCATCGAGTGCTGAGCAAAAGTCCAGTCGATCTGGAGGATCGCACTGGCAACAGGTAAATCTCCTGAGTGGAGTAGGTGAGGACGCGTTCCCCGTAGAGGGAACAGTAAGCGTCGGGTCGACCTAGGGTTTCCGGTTGGAACCCGAAGTCAGACTCGGACAGTCCAGAGACTGTCTATACTTCATTTATCATGTTTATTGTGCTAAATTTGTGTTGCAGGATAGTGTTTGGGACTAACGTATCTTGCAGGTGCAAAGGATCAACCTAAAGCCTCGGATAGAACAGTGCCTGAGGCGCCTCCATGGAGCATGGAGGCGCCTCGGGTGCAAAAGCTGAGCTGGCTGCGAAGCAACACTGGAGGCGCCTTAAAGCAGGCAGAAGGCACCTTGGAAGGCGCCTTGAGTGAGGTTTAAGGCGCCTTAAGCAGATGAACTTCGACCAGATCAGATTTGATCCACGCGGAAGACCAGGCAGCATGGAGGCGCCTTGAACAGCCTTCAAGGCGCCTTGAACACCCTTTATAAGGGGGTTTCGACCAGCACTTCAATCTATAAAGTTCCAGGCCTTCTTCCTTCAACGTGCTGCTAACAAAGTCATTCCAAAGTGCTGCTGCAACATTCCGACGACCCGGAGCTTCATTTTTCTCTTCTGTAAGTTGTCGGTACAAAGTTATTCTAAATTGCTGTTACAGTTGTAATTTGTAATTCTTATCGAGCTTATAGTTGTTGCCCACCAGAAGCGATCAAGGATCACGGGCCTTCGAGTAGGAGTCGCCTCAGGCTCCGAACGAAGTAAATCTCTGTGTCCTTCTATTTGTGTTTGTTTGTTTTAATTTCGCTGCTTTAATTACTCTAACGCTGTTTTCGATTCCGATACGTTGAAAATATCCACGAGCGCTATTCACCCCCCCCTCTAGCGCGTCTCGATCCAACAATTGGTATCAGAGCGGGGTCGTCTTGAATCAGTGCAACCACTATTCAAGACAATTTTTTCGTGGTTTTTGTTCGGAGTCAATTAGAATTTAGCCTCATAGCTATATTCTAATTCTTTTCAAATCGGTGTTGCTCAAAGTTGGTCAATACCACTTGGGCTCGTTTTTTTCTTCTCTCTTCCCGCACTACTAATCCAAGACTCAGTCTTGGAATATATCTTGTTGTTTCTGTTTCTTTTTAGAGCTAAATGGCCCAACAAGAAGGATATAGCACCGTTCGTCCCCCACTATTTTCCGGAGAAGACTTCGGATATTGGAAGGGGCGAATGGAAATATATCTGAAGATACAGTTCGACACCTGGATGATAGTCAAAACAGGACTGCAACTACCAACTGGTACTTACGGTAAGCCTACATCCTGTGAGAACTAGGAGCCAGCGTTTATCAAAAAGGTGGAAGCCGACGCCAAAGCCACCTGTACCATCCAGTGTGGTCTTACCAAAGAAGAGCTCAACAGAGTCGGTCCATTCTCCTCCGCAAAAGAGCTATGGGAGAAACTGATCGAACTTCACGAGGGCACCTCGGAAACCAAGGTAAGTAAGCGTGATTTGTTACTTAATAAACTATACAATTTGAAAATGCAGGAAGGCGAGACGACAAGTTCTTTACATGCTCGAATTCAAGATATTCTGAACTCCCTTCATGGAATCGGGCAGAAGGTAGAAAACAGAGATATAATAAGGTATGCTCTTAACTCATTTCCTAGGAATACATTGTGGGCATCAATGGTAGACGCCTACAAAGTCTCTAAGGATTTGTCTTCCTTAAAATTAGACGAATTATTTAGTGAATTTGAACTCCATGAACAAACTAATGCACAGCCATCCGAGAAGGGCATTGCTTTGGTTGCAGGTACAAGTCGAACACGGGAATCAAGAGTACGGTGAAAGATTGAATCGGAATCAGAAGACAAACCCGACTCAGAAGATTCAGAAGATGAACTGACCAGCGAACTAGTGAATCTCGTGAAGAAGCTCTACAAGAAGAAGAAGGGCTTCAACAAGAAAGATCTAAAGAAGGCAGTTCAATCCAAGGAGGCTCAACAGAACTCAAAGGCAAAGTTCGAAGTCACTTGCTACGGGTGCAACCAGAAGGGGCATATAAAAGCCAACTGCCCCAACCAAAAGGAAGCCAAGAAGCAAAGAAGAAAGAAGGCCCTAAAGGCAACCTGGGACGAATCTTCTTCAGAGGACGAAGATGACGAACTCGACCAACGAGTTTACTCGCATTGATGGCCCGAGACCAGATCATCGAATCCGAGAGCGAGTCAGAAGCCGACTCCGAGCAAAGCCACGGATCCACATCCGTTTCTGAAGGGCCAGACTCCGCTGTAAGTATTCCAAGGCTTAATAATTTAATCAATTATTTACTTCGCAAATTAGCCAAGTCAAATCTTAAAATAAAGTCACTTCTAAAGGAAGTAGCTATTCTTAAAGGAGTAACTAACTCAAAATACTTACCTGATCAAGTTCAAACTGAAGATTCAACTCAAGTTCAACAACTTGAGGAAGAAAATTCAAGTTTAAAAAATCAGGTAAAAGACTTAAGAAATACCTTAGAACGGTTTTCCTTGGGCTCCAAGAATCTGGACCTAATTCTTGGGACACAAAGAGCCGTCTATAATAGAACTGGGCTAGGATATAAAAGTAGAAAGAAATATAAATCTTATTTATCCCTAATAAACAAACAAAGTAGTAAATCAGTCCAAGCATGGGTCCCCAAGTCCAAATTAATCAATCAAGTTGGACTTGGCCAATACTGGGTTCCGAAGGATCAAATACACTACCTCGACAGACCATATCGAGGCTGTGATCCAGGGAAAGCTAAAATGAAAACGATCTTAAAAATTTGAAACCAAAAATTCAAAATTAAAAATTCCAAATTAAATTATAAATTTTAAATTCAAAATTCAAACAAAAAAAATCAAAATTAAATTATAAATTCAAAATTCAAAATTCAAAATTAAAATCAAAATTCAAAATTAAATTATAAATTATAAATTCAAAATTCAAAATTAAAATCAAAATTAAAAATAAAAAATTCCAAATTAAAAATTCTAAATTAAAAATTCCAAATTAAAAATTCTAAATTAAATTCAAAATTTTAAATTCAAAATTCAAACAAAAAATTCAAAATTAAATTATAAATTATAAATTCAAAATTCAAAATTAAATTCAAAATTCAAAATTAAATTCTAAATTCTAAATTCAAAATTCAAAATTAAATTATAAATTCAAAATTCAAAATTAACAATTCGAAATTAAACTATAATTTAGATGGAGGATCCAAACTAGCTGGCAACTCCAACTAAACTACCCGATAGGGTAACTGAACCTAATTTACCCGAAATGGGTAAAACAAGAATAGTTTACCCGGCAGGGTAATTAAGGTTAAATTAAAATAGGATAAGTTTAACTTGAATCATAGTACTGGTGAAGTTTTTGGATGATAGTACGTTAGGGAAGCTTGGGCATCGCATGTCTAAGAAGATATGGCTTCGACCTGGTGCATTTGGCCAAGTGGAACTGACCGAAGCTACCCTTAAATGGATCCTAACTAGTTAGACCAAGGATTAGTATTAAGTTCAATGGGTAGGACTATTTGGAAAACCTCGAAGGCATGGTTACTTTAATGAGTTCCTTGTGACTCACCATAGCCCAGAAGTTTATCCAAAGAATGCCTACTTGTTGAACCCAAAGCTAAACCTGAATCTAACACAAAGTTAAATCATACCCTAAAATTCAACCATAATTCATCTCACAAAAATTATAGGATTCCCTGATTGAAAATTTAGATCGGGTCAGATGACTAAGTAATTAAAATCAAACTAAAAATTATTTCAATTCAAAATTATTTTAAAAACTTAAAATTCAAAATTATTTTAAAAACTTAAATTTCAAAATTATTTTAAAAACTTAAAATTCAAAATTATTTTAAAAAACTTAAAATTCAAAATTATTTTAAAAAACTTAAAATTCAAAATTATTTTAAATACTTAAATTTCAAAATTATTTTAAAAAACTTAAAATTCAAAATTATTTTAAAACTTAAATTTCAAAATTATTTTAAAAAACTTAAAATTCAAAATTATTTTAAAAACTTAAATTTCAAAATTATTTTAAAAACTAAAAATTCAAAATTATTTTAAAAACTTAAATTTCAAAATTATTTTAAAAACTTATATTTCAAAATTATTTTAAAAAAAAACTTAAATTTCAAAATTATTTTAAAAAAAAACTTAAAATTCAAAATTATTTTAAAAACTTAAATTTCAAAATTATTTTAAAAACTTAAAATTCAAAATTATTTTAAAAAACTTAAAATTCAAAATTATTTTAAAAACTTAAATTTCAAAATTATTTTAAAAAAAAACTTAAAATTCAAAATTATTTTAAAAACTTAAATTTTAAAATTATTTTAAAAACTTAAAAATCAAATTATTTTAAAAAAACTTAAAATTCAAAATTATTTTAAAAACTTAAATTTCAAAATTATTTTAAAAACTTAAATTTCAAAATTATTTTAAAAAAACTTAAATTTCAAAATTATTTTAAAAAACTTAAATTTCAAAATTATTTTCATAAAACTTAAATTTCAAAATTATTTTCAAAAAAAAAACTTAAATTTCAAAATTATTTTAAATTTCAAAATTGTTTTAAAAACTTAAATTTCAAAATTATTTTTAAAAAAAAAACTTAAATTTCAAAATTATTTTAAATTTCAAAATTATTTTAAAAACTTAAATTTCAAAATTATTTTCAAAAAAAAAACTTAAATTTCAAAATTATTTTAAATTTCAAAATTATTTTAAAAACTTAAATTTCAAAATTATTTTCAAAAAACTTAAATTTCAAAATTATTTTAAAAACTTAAATTTCAAAATTATTTTAAAAACTTAAATTTCAAAATTATTTTTAAAAAAAACTTAAATTTCAAAATTATTTTAAAACCTTAAATTTCAAAATTATTTTCAGAAAACTTAAATTTCAAAATTATTTTAAAAACTTAAATTTCAAAATTATTTTAAAATTATTTTAAAAATTATCTTATTTCAAAATTATATCATAGGCTTAAGCACTTGCTGAATTACTTAGAAAATCTAAGGAGTCTACTTCAATTAAGCTATCTTTAAATCCATTAAGAACCAATTCAAACTACTTCATGTGTAGGAATTGAAACAATGGATGTTGGATAGTGGATTCTCTAGACATATGACTAGAGATAGGTTGAAGTTTACTAAACTCAAGTACAAGAAATTAGGATCAGTTGCATTCGGCAACGACGGTAAACTTAAAGTAATCGGAAAAGGTAATATTGAACTTAGCTCCGATTTCATTATTCGAAATGTCTTATTGGTCGAAAATTTTAATTTTAATTTACTAAGTATAAGTCAATTATGTGACAGCGGATATCTAGTCAATTTTGACAAATATGGATGTTTAGTTAAAAACATCGAAAACCCTGAAATTAGGTTTAAAGGACTTAGGAAGAATAACATCTACACAATTGACTTATCATTATCCTCAATAAAGTGTCTATTGACACAACAAGAGGAAACTCAACTGTGGCACAGAAGGCTGGGTCACACTCACACCAGACTCATTTAAAAAATGAGTCACAATGGTCTAGTTAGAGGTTTGCCCAAATTAAAATTCATTGAAAACTCAATCTGTGATGCGTGTCAAAAAGGAAAACAAACCAAGTCAATCCACAAATCAACCAATCTAAAAAGAACCAATACCATACTCAAGCTCCTTCATATTGACCTATTTGACTCACATGGAGTCAAGTCACTAAGCAAGAACCAATATTGCTTAGTAATAATTGATTACTACTCTAGGTACACATGGGTAAAATTCCTAAAAACAAAAGATAAAACCTATGAAATATTTAGTAACTTTTGCAAATTAACGGAAAATGAAAAAGATACTAAAATTAAAAGAATAAGAAGTGATCACGGGGGAGAATTTGAAAATCATAGGTTTACCGAATTTTGTAAAATAAATGGATACCAACATGAATTTTCATGTCCTAGAACCCCCCAACAAAATGGACTAGTAGAACGTAAAAATAGAACACTACAAGAAGCCGCTAGGACAATGTTAAACGAATATAAGTTAAGTCATCAATTTTGGGCTAAAGCAATAAATACGGCAAATTATATTCAAAACAAAATTTTAATAAACAAATCTCACAATAAAACACCGTATGAACTCTACTATCATAAAATTCCTAACCTAAACTATTTAAAAGTATTTGGTTGTAAAGTTCACATTTTAAATACTAAAGATTACTTAGGAAAATTTACACCCAAGTCTAACCAAGGAATATTTTTAGGATACTCCTCAACTAGTAGAGCCTTTAGAGTTTATAATCAACACACCTTGAAAGTTGAAGAAACAACTAATGTAATATTTGATGAAGAAAACAATTTACCTAATATAACTGACAATGTTGACATTCATCCAAGAGCTGTAGAAGATGATGAAATCCAACCTAACCTTAATGAGGCAGAAGAACCAGTACCTGAACCACAACCAAGACCAACTAGAGTAAGTACTTCTCACCCACCTGACCAAATTTTGGGTGACCCAAACCTAGGAGTCAGAACTAGATCATCCCATAGAAACCTTAGTCAGATTGCTCTCATTTCCAAAATTGAACCTAAAACTATAGATGAAGCTCTTCCTGACCCAGACTGGACCATTGCAATGCAAGAAGAATTAGCACAATTTGAGAGAAACCAAGTATGGGACCTTGTACCTAAACCTATAGATAAATCAATAATAGACACCAAATGGGCTTTTAGGAACAAGTTGGATGATCATGGTGAAATAATAAGAAACAAAGCTAGGCTAGTAGCCAAAGGGTTTAGTCAAGTTGAAGGCTTAGACTATGATGAAACCTATGCTCCGGTAGCTAGACTCGAGTCCATTAGGATGTTATTAGCCTATGCAGCAAATAAAGGGTTCAAATTGTACCAAATGGACGTCAAGTCAGCCTTCTTAAATGGCTTTATCAAGGAAGAAGTCTACGTAAGCCAACCTCCAGGGTTTGAAGACATAGACTATCCTAACCATGTATTTAAATTAAAAAAGGCATTATATGGACTAAAACAAGCCCCTAGAGCATGGTATGAAAGATTATCTAATTACTTAATATCCAAAGACTTTAACCAAGGACAAATCGATCCGACCTTGTTCGTAAAAACTATAGAAAAAGACATCTTCATAGCCCAAATCTATGTTGACGACATAATCTTTGGTTCAACTAATTCAAAATTTTTGAAAGAATTTGTTAAATTAATGGAAAGTGAATTTGAAATGAGCATGGTTGGGGAACTCAACTTTTTCTTAGGCTTACAAATAAAACAAACCAAAGATGGAATCTACATTTATCAAACTAAATATGCTAAGGAGTTAATCAAAAAATTCAGCATGGAAAATTCAAAAATTATAAATACTCCAATGGCAACCAACATAAACATTGACTCTGACCCTGAAGGAAAACCTGTAGACCCAAAATACTATAGGAGTGCCATAGGTAGTTTACTTTATCTAACTGCAAGTCGACCTGACATACTGTTTGCAGTAGGTATGTGTGCAAGATACTAATCCTGTGCAAAAGAGTCGCACCTAACATATGTTAAAAGAATACTTAGGTATATTAAAGGAACTCTAAATGTAGGACTTTGGTATCCAAGAACTTGCACCTTTGACCTTTATGGCTATTCTGATTCAGACTATGCTGGGTGCAAGCTAGATAGGAAAAGTACAAGTGGTAGCTGCCAAATTCTAGGTCAGTGCCTAGTAAGTTGGTCAAGCAGAAAGCAACATTGTGTTGCTTTATCCACTACAGAAGCTGAATACATAGCTCTAGGAGAATGTGCATCTCAATTGTTATGGATGATGCATACACTAAAAGACTATCAACTAGACTATAAAAATACTAAAATCTTTATTGATAATATCAGCTCGATTAATCTGACCAAAAATCATATTCACCATTCTAGGACCAAACACATAGAGGTAAAACACCACTTTGTAAGGGATCATGTAGCTAAAGGTGAAATTACACTCAACCATGTTGAGTCCAAATCAAACCTAGCTGACATCTTTACAAAACTCTTACCTGAACTTGAGTTCAGTTGACTTAGAAGGCAAATAGGAATGTGTTGGGTAGAGTAGACATCTTATCATTATTTCTTTTATTGTGTTTCAAATTCTAGGAAAAACAGTTTTCAAAATTCCCAAGTTCCTAGATTTTTTTTGGAATTAGCCTAGGCTTTCCCCCTAGAAATCATGTTCCCCTAGAATTAAGCCAGAGCATCTCACAAACACCTAGGTTTACCTTGATTGTGATTGAAAAATATAGAACGGCGTGAGATGCATAGGGTATAGCCTGGACTCAAGAATGCTTATATCTGTGCATCAATATGAGTCTGGGCATTAAATACGCAATATACATTAATCAAGTTAAGTCCTCCAGCTCTAGCCAAGTCTATCTGGATCAAAATAACTTAACTTGACTAACCAAGTGAAAGTTATTGTCCTGTAGACAATCAGCAAATAACTAAAGGTTAGACAGTTGGTAAAGGATACTCAATGTTCTAGTTAAGAATGTTTTGATCTTTAGGGCTCTGATACCTTGTAAATCAATCTAGTGAACATGACTTGTGCTTGGACGTAAGGATCAACTGAACTTGAATAAATAACCTTGTCCTAAAACTTAAAATTGAAACTAAGTTCCAATTGACATTAACTTTCAAACCCTGTTAAGCTTAGCTAACCTGTTGACCTTAGTAAAATCATGTACAACTCAATCAAATATCTATTATTGCCCATTTTTGATATATGGCAAAGGGGGAGAGTAGCAAAAATGTAAACATAAAATTCAAGTTAAAGTTAAAAATTAAGGGGAAGCAAAAGTTAAGGGGGAGCATATAAGGCAAATTTGCTTTAGTTACTTTGTACATCTATACTTAGCAAAGTTGCCTGTGATTAAAAATGTCTATCTATTCGTTTGTTTACTTAACTTTGAATTTGAGTTGTCATAATCAAAAAGGGGGAGATTGTTGGTGCAGGAAGCATCCGACGATCAAACTCGTGTTTTGATAATGACAAAGAATTCAAAGTTAAGATGTTTTGTAGTCTAACAAGTCTACTTGAGGATTTCAGGAAAGTCCTAGCTGCGGTTAGGCAAAGGGAAAAAACCCTAGGAGGTGGTAACCCTAGGTCATAGGGGGTGGTAACCCTATGCGGAAAGTCTTGGTAGGTCGATGTCTTCAGAAAAAAGTCCTAGGGGGTGGTAACCCTAGGTGGAAAGTCCTGGTGTCGCGAACCAGATGAAAGACTGGACTAGCCGGGGAAGCGGATGTCCAGCAGAAAGTCCGGAAGCATCGAGTGCTGAGCAAAAGTCCAGTCGATCTGGAGGATCGCACTGGCAATAGGTAAATCTCCTGAGTCGAGTAGGTGAGGACGCGTTCCCCGTAGAGGGAACAGTAGGCGTCGGGTCGACCTAGGGACTTCGGTTGGAAACCTGAAGTCAGACTCGGACAGTCCGGAGACTGTCTATACTTCATTTATCATGTTTATTGTGCCAACTTTGTGTTGCAGGATAGTGTTTGGGACTAACGTATCTTGTAGGTGCAAAGGAGCAACCTAAAGCCTCGGATGAACAGTGTCCGAGGCAGCTCCATGGAGCTTGGAGGCGCCTCGGGTGCAAAAGCTGAGCTGGCTGCGAAGCAACACTGGAGGCGCCTTGAAGCAGGCAGAAGGTGCCTTGGAAGGCACCTTGAGTGAGGTTTAAGGCGCCTTAAGCAGATGAACTTCGACCAGATCAGATTTGATCCACGCGGAAGACCAAGCAGCATGGAGGCGCCTTGAATAGCCTTCAAGGGGTTTCGACCAGCACTTCAATCTATAAATTTCCAGGCCTTCTTCCTTCAACGTGCTGCTAACAAAGTCATTCCGAAGTGCTGCTGCAACATTCCGACGACCCGGAGCTTCGTTTTTCTCTTCTGTAAGTTGTCGGTACAAAGTTATTCTAAATTGCTGTTACAGTTGTAATTTGTAATTCTTATCGAGCTTATAGTTGTTGCCCACCGAAAGCGATCAAGGATCGCGGGCCTTTGAGTAGGAGTCGCCTCAGGCTCCGAACGAAGTAAATCTCTGTGTCCTTCTGTTTGTGTTTGTTTGTTTTAATTCCGCTGTTTAATTACTCTAACGCTGTTTTCGATTCCGATACGTTCAAAATAGCCACGAGCGCTATTCACCCCCCCCCCCTCTAGCGCGTCTCGATCCAACAATTTGTATGTCAGATGAGCAATTTAAATGTTTGCAAGATTATTTTAGGAGCGAGAGAGAATTGTGCAAAAAAAAAATTATGGAAGCTCATAGGAATCAAATGATATTAAATGAGGAATTTAGGGAATTCATGAGATTTCTTCAAAATGATATCAATGAACTATTTTCATATCATAAATTTATGAGGGATAAGGTGAAATGGTTCATTGAATTATTGCCTAATATTCTAGATTTCCCTGATCTTCCACCTCCACCACCATATTGATTTCATCGAGATGATGAAAAGTTTAAGTCTGCAGGATGTTGTACATAATATTGTTGGGATATGCACAATGCGATGTGTGCTAAAACACATTTCGTAAACATGCATAATGAAAAATAAAATAATAATAATTCCTAAATTATTATATTATACGCATTACATGCATACAAGGATACAACATGCCAAACATGATCGTATATTTAAATTTGTATGGAAAGTAAATTTATGTTAGGTGTACCTTACGGATAACCTATAACGAGAAGGGTATTAATCATAGCGACATTGTCGAACCTTGCCTCTATTCGAATCCACACTGAACTCCTCAAGATAACTCCTTGAGTACAAGTCTCTCCTTCGGAAGTTACTAGCCACAAGTGAAGAAGAGTGATCAAGAGGAAGAGGAAGAGAAGCACACAAGGAAGAGATTTCTTCCTTTTGGTGGTCATAGCAACAAGGAGAAGGGCTTCCCCTTGTTGGCGGCAGCAAAGAGAGAGGGGAGAGGGAGAGGAGAAGAGAAACTGGGTTAAGGTTTTCTAAAAACCTTGCAAGGCAATTAATGATCTCCTTTGTATAATCTTCTCTCAAGTATATTAATATATAGCCCTCATTAATGAGTTGGATTAGAAAGCTCAAATCCAACCCATTATCCCTTAACCAAAAATTAGCCCATTAACTCCTTGGTTTGGTTTACAACTAAACCAAGTTGTTTCATGACTAATTCATGATTAAACCAAATATGGTCAAACTCTTCCATAAGAGATGTGGTTCATCCGCGCTTCTATTGTGACAAATATTTCCATATTTGTCTTACGCATGGTCCAAACAAATATTTATCTTTTGATCTAAGAATCCTATGTTAGCCCAGGTAAGCCGGAGGGAGGGAGGTGAACTGACTGTTTAAGAAAAAACCTTCCTCGACTTTAACTCAGATTAGTCGTGCAAAAAAATAGAATAAATGAACAACAAAAAAAACAAGGGCAAAAGAGTTACTTGATTACAATCGGGGAGGTTGTTAATCCAAGGCAAGTAAACACACTAAAGATCTTCTTTGAAGGTGGAGAAGCCTCTTATACTTGTTGGAAGCTCAGAAAGTAGCTAGCAAATCAATACAGAAGTTGTTACCTATGTCTAGGGGTCTTTTTATAGCCCCTATAGAATCTTATATGTAGCTTGAAGGCACCTTCAATAAAGGTTCAAGGTACCTTCAAGGGATAGAACTTTATCTGCCGAGGATAAAACATTATCCTCGGCAACATTCAAATCTGCTAGATTAAAGGCGCCTTCAATCAAGGTTGAAGGCGCCTTCCATCTGGGTTGAAGGCGCCTTCAACACTATTGAAGGCACCTTCCCATTGAAAGATGCGGAGGTGCCTTTAACTCCACTAAAAGCATCTCCAGCAGCTCCGCAGCTCCTTTTTGGCTCTTCTGCTACTGCGTTTGCTAGGGTGATTTCGGCCAATCGAAATAGAGCTCACCCGAACTCATTTTCCGGCCTTCTCCTTGAGCAGACTTCCTCCTAGGCTTCTCGTCCCTCGGACCACCGCATGCGTTCTTCTCGTTTACTGGTGTACTCTGATCCCGTCTGCTCTCTCCCATGCCGTCCTTCTCGCTAGCTATGTCCTCCGCTCAACTTCCTGTGTTCCTAAGTTCCTATACACTTAGACGCAAGGGTTAAACACTAATAGGACCTAACCTGACTTGGTCGATCATATCAAAACTACCACGGGGTACCAACAATCTCTTCTTTTTTGATGTGATCAAACCCAAGTTAAGTTAGGGTAAACCACAAATAAAAATATTTTGCAAGTAAAAAATTTTACAAGTACAAAAATTAAAATTTGTTATACTACTCTCCCCCTAGACTTAATCTCTTATTACTCCCCCTTTAGATCACATTAAAAATGCGGTGCTTTTAAAATTCTAAGAGTAAAAATGAAAAAAAAATTAACTATTTTAGAAAGATAAGAATTAATAAAAAAAAATATTTAATTAATTTTTTAATAGAAAATTAAGTTATTTTTATAACTTCTAAATGCTTAACAGTTTGTCAATAAAATACTTATTTCAATAATTAGCTTCCAAGCTGTGGCAAGGTACTAGGCATCCTTGAATATTGGAACAACAACCACTTTCTAGACAAATCCTCGTAAAAAAATTTAATATTTAATATACTTTGAAACCATTATTAAAAATATTTAATCCAAATATGATTTTGGAACCCAATATAGATTTCTTCCTACTGGGTTAATTAAAATTTTCTTAGGTATGCATTTCTATGAAATTTTCCTAATCTGACCCTTATGGTATTTAAGGTATCTATTAAATCCACTATATTTTGTAATATATTGAATATTTGAGCATGCACAATTTTTTAAATTTTCTATTTCATTTTTCAAGCTTTCATTTTCATTTTTTATTTTATCAAATTCTTCTAATCGACAAGATTTAGCCAGAGTTGATTTTAATTCTTTAATTTATTTTTTTAATTTACAGTAATTTTTTGTTAATAGTTTTATAAACTGAAATAGTTTGTTAGGAGGAAGAGACCGTACCTGACTTACTTTGTCGATCCCGTGATCCGAAGCTCCCCTTGAAGTATTGTTTTATTCTGATGTCGCTCTCCCTTCATCGATGCTTTCGATTCTTATTTCAGATGAGCTTGCTTCGTCTCCTTCTTCTTGGTGACTTGCCACTAGCGCAAGTCTGCCGATGGCTTCAATTTTCGATTCAGACGATGTTTCATCCCACATCGCCTTCATATTCTTGTACTTGTTTGCTTGGTTCGGCTTCTTGTTCTTGCTCTTGTCCTTGTCTTTCAATTTAGGGTAGTTATCTTTCACATGCCCTTCTTCATTGCAGTGGTAGCATCTTATCCTTCTTTTTCTACCCTGCACTTGATTAAATCTTTTAGTCTTAAATAACTTTTTAAATTTATGTACCATCAGTGTTGTTTCATTATCATCGAGAGAAGATTCTGAAACTTGTTCATCTACCTTTGCCTTTAAGGCAATGTTACATTCCTTCTTCGGACTTGCACATCTCGTTTTATGGACTTCAAAAGTTGAAAATAATTCTTCTAAAGTAGTTGAATCTAGATCCTTAGATATATAATAAGCATCTACTAATGATGTTCATTCAATATTTCTAGGGAATGCGTTAAGATCGTACCTTAGTGAATCTCAGTTACTTACCTTTTCTCTGAAATTCATGAGTCCAGTGATGAGCTCCTTGATCTTTGAGTGAAGGTGTGCAATGGTTTCGCCTTCTTCCAATTTGATGTTGTTGATATGGTTTCTGAGCAGATCCCATCTCGCGAGTTTTGCCTCCAAGGTTCCTTGGTGTAGTTTTAGGAATTTCTCCCAGAGCTCTTTTGCAGACTCGTAGGCTCCAATCCGGTTGACTTCTTGTGGTGATAAGGCGCTTAGTAGATAAAACTCTACTTTGCCATTTTCCATGAAATTGGTCTGCTCCTTTTTGGTCCAGTGGTATTTTTCTTTGTTTTTGGGTGCTACAAAATTAAATTCCAATATTAAAAGCAAATCAAAATCAATTTTGAAAAATACCTCCATCTTCTTCTTCCAGTTTGCGAAATTCCCCTCAAACTTCGGTGGGTAGATGCTTGATCTGACCATTTCGTATGCTTCGTTTGGCGGTTAGTCCTCCTGAAACAAACTTCGCTCTGATACCAATTGTTGGCCCAGGTAGGTTGGAGGGAGGAGAGGTAAACTGGATGTTTAAGAGAAAACCTTCCTCGACTTCTAACTCAGATTAGTAATGTAAAAAAAATAGAATAAATGAACACCCAAAAAAAATGAGGGCAAAAGAATTACTTGATTACAACCGGGGAGGTTGTTAATCCAAGGCAAGTAAATGTACTAAAGATCTCCTTCTTTGAAGGTGGAGAAGCCTCTTACACTCATTAGAAGCTCAGAAAGTAGCTAGGAAATCAATACAGAAGTTGTTACCTATTTCCTAGGTCCACGGATCTTTTTATAGCCCTTGTAGAAACTTATTCGTAGCTTGAAGGCATTTTCAATAGAGGGTCAAGGTGCCTTCAAGGGATATAACTTTATCTGTTGAGGATAAAACATTATCCTCGTCAATGTTCAAATCTGCCAGATTGAAGGTGCCTTCAATCAAGGTTGAAGGCGCCTTCCATATGGGTTGAAGGCGTCTTCAACGCTGTTGAAGGTGCCTTCCCACTGAAAGGTGTGAAGGAGCCTTTAACTCCAATGAAGGTGCCTCCAACAGCTCCACAGCTCCTTTTGGCTCTCCTGCTGCTGCGTTTGTTAGGATGATTTTGACCAACCAGAATAGGGCTTACCCGAACACATTTTCTAGCCTTTTCCTCAAGCAGACTTCCTCCCTGCCTTCTCGTCCCTTGGACGCCACGTGCGTCCTTCTCATCCACCGATGTACTCTTCCGCAACACCTCATCCCTCAGATGCACCAAGCTCGTCGGCTCTCTCCCGTGTCGTCCTTCTCACTAGCTTCATCTTCCACTCAACTTCCTATGTTTCTAACCTCCTGTACACTTAGACACAAGGGTTTAACACTAACAGGACCTAACTTGATTTGGTTGATCGCATCAAAACAATCACGGGGTACCAACATCCTATTCTTTAACTTGTTTTACGCCTTTTAGAGACTTATTAGTGCGTATGACCCAATAGGTTCATGATTTATCTTGGTCATCCATAACTAACTATTTAATTATAGAATGATCATGAGTGACACCTAGTAGTATATCATAATCCCCAATTAGTTAAAAAATCATAGTTGATCTTAGAATTAATTCTAAACCCTTCAGCGGCTACAGTGAGTCATGCTTCATTCCTTTCACTTGTCTTATACCCACTTGGTTCAGGACATGGTCTGTGTCTTGCCCCACTAGGCTGACTACGTCACACCTAGCCCAAGTAATACTTCCTCATTCAACAGATTCAAATTACTCGTATATGTGTACAAGAATCTCATACTCTTAACATGTGATGCTTTGGCAAAAGACTTTGAGTATTAATCCTAACGAGTTGACATAGGGTATAAGTCTCCTCGCAAGGAGCGGTGAATCCTCTGTGGGCTATCTAAACACCTTCAGGCACTTACCCAATCATCTCGGGTCCACACCTCAATGAGATGCTTGCTTAAGATGTCAAAGTATAAGTCTCTATGACCAAGATGACTTATATACTTCAAGTCGAAGGAAACTTACACTCGTACTGCAGTAAGAACTTGACAAACATATCTATATATATGTAGAGAACCATATGAAGTTTTATAGCGAGTAACTCCAATGAACTAGTTACCATAACCAGCATCCATGTTTAACGCTAGACATCGCAATGTCTCCAGCTAGTGAGAAAATAGCTTCTTGGCCAAACCAAGAAGTATAACCCGTGCTAGTCTTATAGAATTGATGATGTTTGAATGCATCAATTCGACGACTAGGGAAATTTCAATATATTCATAATTGCACATATAGAGATAATCACTAGTTGTGATCCAATCACAAATTCTCTCATGCTATAAGTTATATTACAGACATTCAGTTTAAGACAATCAAACATATAATATACATTGACATAATGAATCTATACTTATCAAATAAATAGAAAAAAAATATAAGGTGATTGCCTTAGGACATCCCTCAAATTCTAACAAATCTAATTTCCTTTCTTTGTATTTCTTTTCTTTGCATTTTCATCATTTTGACTTATTTTCATCTTCAGTTTTAGCATTTTTGCTTGTTTTTTATGTTAGTGTTTTTCAATTTTCTTGTTTGTTATTTTGTGGTATATCGCGAACATCAATCCTCACATTACTACTGACTTGTCTAATAGAAAAGTGGTTAGTAAGTTCATTGTTGCTATGGAGGTAGTGCTAGTATGTTTGGTGGACCTCTTTTCTCTATCTTTAGTAACATGAAGTGCACAAAGTATTGTAATGAGATAAATTTGAGTGTTGGCCTAACCTTAAGGATCTTACCTTCACTTCACTTAAGCTTAAATAGTAGATAACTTTGGAATAGTCATGATTCATCTGAATTGCTTAGTACTTAGGTTTCCATGGTGATTTCTTGAATTATATTTTAGTTAATGGATGTCCTTAAATCATGGTAACTCACTTGGAAAAATCAAGATCCCTACATTTGCATTATATTTGCATGTGTGATTAGTTCTTCACCTTATAAAGTACAAAAATAATTATTTGAATAAGGGATAAAAAATAGTTGTCATGAGTAGAAACTAACAATTCACCCCTTTGAGACCGAGTTTGATTACTAGGGAAATAAATGTTATGTTTCACTTGATTTTGAGTAATCCTTTAAGACCTTGTGTAGTCCAAGAAATATGAACCAAATGTGTGGCAAGTAAGTGTCTATCACTAGAAGCATAAGGAACTCAATTAGATGATGACTTGACTAGGATAGAGATTGAAATTTGAAAAGCTTGGGTCACTTATTGCATTATGCACAAGAATTTATGCTTAGGTCATACTTAGGTTACTTCACAATCATGCTCACAAATGAAACTAGTTGATAGAATTAGGCAAGTGCACTAGTGATTATAATGTATTATAGGAGCACATGAATTTAGATTGTATTATTTTGCTTGAGGATAAGTAAAGGTTCAAGTCTGAGAGTGTGATGTGCATAAATTATATACGCTTTTATGCATGTTTTGATGCACATTCACATACTTTATTTACAATTGATCTATGCACATTTACACCTCTTATCATATTTTCAGCATAATTACTCTTCTTTGTCGGAGATATGCTCTCTGTGTATTTTCTTATTGACAGGATGTATTTTTGAAGCGAAAATGGTGCTTGTAGATGACTCAGAGAACAAACAAAGAAAAAGGGCTCAGCCGTGTAGAATCCACATTGTTGTGACACATGGATAGAGGAGGAGAAGGCTCCGACCATGTGAACCCATATGGTCGTACCACAAAACAGAGAAGAAGCAAGCCCCGACCATGTGGAATCCACACGGTCATGTCAATAAACAAAGAAGAAGCAGATTGTGGCTATGTGAAGCCCACATGACCATGTAGAATTTCTAAAGATGAAGTAGCTTCTATCCATCTGGAATCACATGGCCGTGCCACTAGACCAGAGCCAAGGTAGCCTTCGGTCATATGGATTCCACACGGCCATGGAACGGGCCATGCCAGGCCTGTGCCCAGCTCTATTTAAAGGGAGTTCTTCCCCTTTTCAAGGAGAGGAAGATTCTCCCTTTGGGGAGATCCAACTTGGACGAGATCTAGACTTCTTTAGTGCTATCTTGGATGATTCAAAGCTAAATTTAGCATCTCTATCACTCCAGAAGTTTAGATTGGATCCGAAGACCACTTTTCATATAAGATAAGCCTTCTTCCCTTTCTCTTCTTGAGTTTAGGTGTTTTTGGCTTAGATCTTTATGTCTTTGGATTCTTTACTCCTATCTATAGAGTAGATCACTTGTTCTAGGATTAAAAGAGTAATTGTAATGTGAATTGATGTAAAACTCATGAATTTACCAATTTTCTATCTATAAGACATTGCTATGCCTTGTATCTATTTGATCTTATGTGTGTGTAATGTGCTTGAGCTTATTTCCATGTTTGATTGAATATTCATGTAGAATTGTTAATCTTGTATGGGGGAATGCCCTAGATCGTATGGCCAAGGTGCCCTAGTGACAAGGGTATCCCGTTTTTATATGTCTAGAGCATTATCTTGAAAGGAAAAGCAATTCCCCATAAGGAAGTAGGGAAGTGGACATAATTGTTATTTCTATCTCTATGTTATTGAGTGTTATTGTGTTCTTGTGATTTATGACCAAGGGGTCCTAGTGACAGGGGTATCCCATTACTAGACTTCATAGGAATCACTTCCATTTAGTAGCATAGGATATGTATTAAGATAGCATTCCGACTTAACCTTCGCGGGGAAGAGCTGGTAATAAATCTAGCTTCCTACAAGTACAAAGGAATAGAGGATGGGCGATAGTTGATCCATGATACATTGATTAGCATCACAATGAAATCAAACTCCTAGAATATTTTCCAAACCAAGTTCCTCAACACTCTTTCTCTTTCTCTCTTTCCCCTACTTACTTCCCTTTACATTTGTGTTTGCAATCTAAAATCTTTCAATAGTTTAGCTAATTCACTGTGCTTATATTCTATTGCTTATATCCAGTCCCTATGGGATCGATATTTTTATTGCTTGATGATACCTGTATACTTGCGGGCAAGAATCAAGGACTTTCACATTAAGTGTCCGGTCAATACTGACCCACCTGAATTTTTCATATTCTACCAACCTTCCCGTTGGACTTTCCATTTCCTAACCTCTAGTTAGGACTTTCCCAGTTAAGTATCCAGTTAATATTGACCTACTTGACTCTTCTAGTCAACCTTTGACCATATGGATAATTATATCAGCAATCTTTATATATTGTCGAACATCAAAACTCAAACATCATAACTCAAGAGTCAACTTGGTCAACTTTAACCTAGGGGAAATTGTATCAATAATCTCTCCCTTTTAGATGTTTAACAATATATTTAAGTTAGGCTCATCCACTAGTCTTAACTTCTTCTTCATGCCAAAGTATAAATGAGAGTTTCCTTCATTCTTCCCCTTACCAAGAGGGTAAACTCCCCCTTTGGGTAAATGAAGATTTCCTAACTTAAACCCTGCATTCTCTACCTTTGGTACACATCAAAAACTCTCCCCCAGAATAGTTATTCACATGTTGTCCACAACTTCACTTGTTATTCACCACAGTACAATGAAGGTCTCATACCCTTCATTATCTCCAAATGCTCATCCTAGAGCATTCATCCATCACAATGAAGGTTTTCAATCTTCTATTGTTCTCCAATACTCAACCTTGAGCATTCACAACAATGAATGTTTACAACGTTCTATTGTTTCATTGTTTAAAAAAATATCTAATTCATGTCTTTAAGGAGTAGCTCTCCCTCAAAACATGTTCTAATATTCTATCATTGCACTAACAATGACCTAGAATTTTTAAACCTTTAACCCAAATTTTGAATTATGAGGTTCAAAATTTAACTTTGAAACTAACCTTATCCTAAATTCTAACTTAGTCTCCTTTAACCAATCCTTTCTTATCAGGAAACTACCATTAAATGCTCATAAATTAATTTTATAAGGTTAGGGATAGTTAACACGACTAAACATGGCTTAATGAATTGAAATCAGACAATTTCAAATAAAATAAGCTTTTTTAATCGATTAGAGTTGGGATGCAATCAATCAAAGTCATTTCAATTGATCAAGTCATGGGCCAATCGATCGTTCGATCGATTCCATGAGCTTCTGCTCATGGAATACCTAGTTCAATCAATAAGCTGATTGATTGAACATTCCCAATCGATCATCATTTCTCACATTTCTGAAATCAACTTTTAGCTGAATTTTAGAAATTCCTAAATAACTCTATATTTTTCAAAAAAATTCAAAATTTTGCATAGACATTATTTAAGTCATATACCATCATGGAAAAATAGTTTTCTAAGAAAATAATTCCTATTTTCAAAGATTGACACGAAACTTAAAACTATTGAAAACTTTAATATTTCTTCCTAGTTTATGCCTAACTATACAATAGTGATTACTATCAAAAGATAGTCTTCACCAAGATTTTCTAAACACTTTTTGAAAAAAAAATTAAAAACCAATTTTCAACCATATTTCTTGGACTAAATACACATGATTTGTACACTAACTTTTTTAATGATTGGATAACACATAATCTATGTGTTTTGATGAAATTAAAACTCAAAATGATGCACTAAATCAACATCTTGTATTTTATTCATCCTCGTAATATTTCACTTATATCTAATGTGCATTAAAATACATACAACTCAACTTATGGCCTTTGTGAGATGTAGATATTGAATTTCCCTAATCTAAGGGATTCACGCATATCTATCTAGGCATTTAAATTGTAATCATCCACCTAGGATGTCATTTGATAACTAATGTCATTATCCTTAATTACAAGGATTTAAAGTAATGGATGATGATTTATGACATACACTAAAATGAGTATTTTTTTTTAAAAAAAAAACTACTATAGCTACATGATTCATGTATGACGACATATGATACCTTCATAAAAATATGAATACAAAATATGATGTCATGGCATATGATGGGAAAGCAATACAAGCATAACAAGTTTAGCATAAAGAAAATGCCTAGATTATTTATCTAAGTGTTTGCATCCTTAAACTCTTTGCTAAGACAAACCTAACTTTGCCCTTTTCTTAAAAAAAAAAAGATAAAATCCCAACTTGACATTTATTTACCTCTATCCTAATTGTGCTCATTTTAATTGAGTCCAAGTCTTCAAATTTTGGCACATTTATTCTTTCAAAGAGTAAATAATTAATCCTTCTTATTTTCAAGATGTAACAATACTTTGAAAATGCCCTAAAGTGCCAACTTCATCAAGGTTGGGTTAACTACCCTTCCAATTAGAATTGACACTCTCTAAACTCATATACAGTATAGAGAATACACTCTTAGGAATCCAAAACCTATTGGTGCTCCTTAAGTGTTCTAGGTACTCACTAGGGATAACTTCCCTTGATACCTTCCTAATGATCTTTCTAGGCATCTTAGAAGCTTTGGTCACACTAGACTCCTCACAATCAACTCTAGGGATAACTTCTCTTATGACCTTCTTAGTGACTTTCTTAAACTTCTTAGAAGTCCTAGTCACACTCATCCTTTCAAGGTTACTTCTAGGGATAACTTCCCTTTTTAGCTTGACTTAAATCTTAGACCTAAGATTAACCTCATAACTATATGAAACTCTATTATAAGAAGACACATCCTTCTTGACTTTAGGTTTGTAACTCAAACCCTTCCTACCATTGAATGACTATTGCCTATATATCTCGAGATTTTGTTCATTTGATCCCTTAAAGATATTTTTTATTCTTTTTAGGGTCTTTTCCAATTTATCAAGCCTTGACCTCAAGGCTTGGTTTTCCATCCTTAAATCCTTGGATGTGGATTTTTTAGATTGCCTTTGCCATTTTTATCTTTAGGCCTATATCTAAAACCTTAGAATTCTTACCCAAGCCATTCTCTACCTTCCTATCCTTAGGAAGTGTGGTTTTGGTATTATACGCTACATGCTTTTCTTTAATCCTATCATGCTTCCTATTTTCATGATAAATAACTTTAAGGTGGTATAAATTTGATCTATCATGTTTTTTTTATCATGATTGAAATAAGTACTATTACCTAATGGTACCTTAGTGTTATTCTTGGAAGCTCCCCCTTGACTCAAACTTCCTTCTTGACTCTTGAATGGAATTTTCCTCCTTGTGCATTAACTTCGCTAGTGCCCCTCTTTTTTTTTTTTTTTGCACAAGAAACACACAATGTGTTTCTTGCCTTTTCGTACAATGAGATAGACTTCCTTGGGCTTCTCCTTGCCCTTAGGTGTCAATTGACCCTTCTTCTTGGTCAACTTAGGAAACTTACTTTTGTAGTATCCTTTTTCTCTACACTTAAAACAAATGGTATTATCTTTATTTTATAAATTGAAGTTTGTATACCTTTATTTGTAGGGATGACACTTTCTTCTTTTGATCTGAATGTAAAGGCCTCTTCTTGATCCGACATTGATCTACACTCCCCCTCAATTCTTGAGATGGATGTCTTTTCATCTTCATCCTTGGATGTTGAGCACCTCTCAACCTCCGAATCCTCGTGCACATCAAAAAAAGAGTATACTCCTTTGCCTTTGTCTTGACACTCTCTTGAGGATGGATCTTCCTCCGAATCTTTTTTATCCAATGAATCTCCCTCTTTGGATTCTTCTTGACTTGATACAGTGGAGGGGATTTCATGAATCTCTGCTAACTTATTCCAAAGCTCCTTGGCATCTTCATACTCTCCAATCTCGCTCAAGATGTTGCTTGGCAATAAGTTGACCAACAATTTGGTCACTTTGTCATTGGCCTCGCTTCTCTTGATTTATTCCTCGTTCCATTTCCTCTTCTTGATGATTTTGCCTTTGTTATCCCTTGGAGCTTCAAATTCTTCCAATAGAGGAAACCAATGATTTATCTCCATTATTAAGAAATTTTTTATCCTTAATTTCCAAAGATCGAAGCTTGATGATACGAATGATGGAGGTGCTCTTGTGTCAAATTTGGTCCATCTCGGAAATCCATTTTGTAGTTAAGCTCCCTTGATGATGTCTTTGACTTATTGACTTTAGGGCTTCAACTTCTTCTTCTTCCTCTAGCCGTTTCCCTTCTGGTGATGAGTCTGGTGAAGAGCGATCTCACTCTGATACCACTTGTTGGAACACCCAGAGGTAGATGGGGGTAAATAACTCATCTCGTTTTATGGATAATGATTTGTAGTGAAAAACACAAAGTGAAGCTCCACCAATGCTAACACTAGGATTTACTTAGTATCCACCTCAAGATGAGGTGACTAATCTAAGGATTCACACTCAAGCACACTCTCCACTACGAAAAATACTCCTTCTTAGAACAATCCTGAGTTGGAGAAACCTCATACAACTCAACAACAAAGATATAACTTTAAGCAAGAAGTAAATCCAAGAATACAAATGAAAAATGAAAACCTCTTCTTGCATGACCTCTTGTTGATGAAAATGCCTCTGGACCAGTTAGAAAGTGTAGCAACAATTGTCTTCCAAGCTCAAAGTTTAGCAAACAATAGTGGAGAAGAATTGTGTAAGCGTTATTGCGCTTGAATCTCGCCAATGGCTTTATTCTTCGTGTTCGAGGGCTCTTAATTGATTGGGCTTACTTCCAATCAATTGCCACATTAGATCCAGGTGATCCCACCCATCCAAAGCTCGCAACCTATGCAATGGTCATCTCTCAATCGATTAATTGATCGATTGGGATGGCCTTAATAGATCAACTTATCGATTCATAGACTCACTATGTTCTCGTGAGAAGCCTAAAATTGATTGGCCAATTGATTTCGCTTCCTCTCAACCTCATGAGAAAATCAACTCTAATCGATCAATTGATCGATTGGAGTAATATAATCGATCAACTGATTGATTGGGAAGCCTTCTGTGCTCAGGCGGTTTCTTCTCAATCGATCACCTAATCAATTGAGCTCCTGACGTCAAAAAAGCACTATCCAATTGATCAACTGATTGATTGGCGCAAATCTCAATCAATCAATGATTGATTGAGCAACCCTAACTTGTTTTACTTAAGTCTAGAGTTCCCACACCAAATATCTAATCAATCGTGACCTATTGGTACTCCTCATGCCTAGTATCTGATTAACCTTAGCCTATTGGGACTTCTCCACTAAGTGTTGTGTCAATCCTTTGACCCACTTGGACTTTCAAATACCAGATGTCTGGTCAACCTTGACCCACCTGAAATTTCACTACCTGACTTCACTCACCAGGACTTTCATTTGCCTAGCTTCACTCATTAGGACTTCTCAACTGTTTGTCTTCTCTCACCATGACTTCCCAACTGCTTGGCTTCACTCACCAGGACTTTCTCAACTGTCTGGCTTTACTCACCCGGACTTCCTAATCTACCCGGCTTTATTTACTTGGACCTTCACACCAAGTGTTCGATTAACACTAATCCATTTAGATTTTTATCTTTTGTCAACCTTCCCATTGGACTTGTCCTTACCTAACATTTAATTAGGACTTTTCAGTTAAGTATCCGATCAACATTGATCTTCTTGACTCTTTTAGTCAACATTTAATTGTATGGACAATTGAACCAGCAATCTCCATATATTGTCAAATATCAAAACTCAAAAATCAAAACTCAAATATTAAGACTCAAGACTCAAGAGTCAACCTGGTCAACTTTGACCTAGGGGAAATTGCACTAACAAAAAGACGTGTCCATGTCTCTATCCTGAATGTTTCATGATGGGTGGTGTCATTAGACATGGTTGTGCCCCAATTTAGTCAAAAAAAAAAGAAGGAAAAGTGGTTGTGCCACAAAACAAAAATTATGTCGAGGTCATGTAAAAGATATGGCCATGTGGCATTGACGATTAATGCCCTAGACATGGTTGTGCTCCCCAATTACACGGTCATGTGAGCTTCCTTTCTCCTTTTCTCTCCACCAATTTTTCTTCCTTCTTCAACATTTCCACACCTTCTATTTTGATCTCCTCTCCAAAGCTTCAATTTCTCCTTCTTCTAGCCTCCCAAAGTAAGATCCCTTCTTTCTTCTTCTCAATTCTCTCCAAAGAAGAACTCCTTCACATTTCTCCAAACTCCCCACTCTTCTAAATCAACTTCTTCCATTTCTCAAATCAATTCCCAAGAAATTTTTCTTGCATTACCCTTGAATTCCTAATCTTGTTAGAGACTTATTTTTCTTCCGATGATGATCATGATGTCAAAATTATTTTTTACATGATGAATCATGATTACCAATAGTCTCTTTATGACTTTAATAATTGTTTTGGTTTGCCCACTTAGGGATCTCGTAGGTTTGATTACTCTTTCAATAGAAATTCATTTTGGAATAAAATTATAGATCTTAATGAACCTATGACTCATCTCACTTCAAAGATTCATCTCTTCAAAACCCAATTCTCCACTACCTCCACCATGTCATGAGTAAGATCATTTTTGGTTAAGGTGAGAGTGGCAAGACGGTTAAAAAAGTTGAGCTTTACTGTTTTTGGACTATGTTGAATAAATTTGAATATGATTCGGGGTTCTACTCCTTCAAACCCTGGAGAGATTTGACAAGGCTTCTAAGGGTACAATTATTTTTGGTGGATTAATTACACAAATTGCTAAATACTTAAAGTGTGAACTATTTGGTTTAGATATTATTCATGGCAACTCTAAGATTGATCTTGATACTTGTCTAGTAATGAGAATAATTTGTCAAAAAGAGAATAGATTTGGTTTCATTAGGAGAAACGGATTTCCACTTCTCCTACCTAACCTCAACCGCACCACAGTTTGAGATCCTGCCAATTGGGTTGTTAAGGACTTAGCACCCAAGTATGCCCCCATTCCCAGGGATTGACTAAACCCTCCTCCTCTAGATACCCTGAGCTTTCTAGACAATCTGAGTCGGCTAGACATTCATTTGCATATGATGATACGTGTCACTCTAGGTTTAATTTTTTTAAATTTATGTGCTTCTATGGACACTCTTCATGAGGAGCATGTTACCCACCAACACTTGTTGGAGGGGCATGTTTCCCTAACTCAAGATCATTTCCAAGAAATTTAGGACCATTTTGAGAGGATAGAGGAGTTGTAGGGTCATATTATTGATTTTGTGGATAATCAGTACTGTGAGTGGGCAAGAGACAAGAAATTTAGATGCTCCATGGACTCGATGAGGCAACAAGTTTATACTTTTTTTTAGTATCATGAGCATCTTGTTACCCTGCATCGTCCACCTAGATTTCCTCCTGGTTCTCATCCTCCTTCTCTACCTCGTGGTCATCCCTTTCCACCTTCTTGATCTCAATTTCATTAAAGAAAATGAAATATCAAAGTCTGGGGGGTGTACATATATACATATTCTTTTTAGTGCATGTTTTATTTGTTTTAGTCTTGTTTGCAGTTTGCTTACATCTACTTTAGTCTTGTCTTGTTTCCATCTACTTCAATCTTGTCTTGCAGTTTGTTTTGGTTGATTCAGTTAGATTTCATCATATTTCACCTATGGCATGTCATTTACATCAGTTATCACATTAATGTTGTTTTCCCTTAATGCAAAAAATGCTAGCATGTTGGTTCTAGATTTTATGTGATTCATGGTGCTAGTATGTTTAGTGATCTATCTTTTTCTATCTGTAGTAGCATAAAGTGAACAATATTTTTACTGTAAGATTTTGAGCATTAACCTTATTTTAGGATATCTTTACACTTTACCTAATTTTAATGGTAGATAACTCTAAAAATAGTCATAATTCATATAATTGGACTAGTACTTGTGTTTCTAAGATAATATGTAAAATACCGGAAAATAGGCGAATATTAATAAGGGAATTTTTTGGAATTTTTGGAAATTTTTCGGGAATTTTTCGGAGCTCGTATGGATAAGTTAACGGGGATAAAAACGGAGCCCCGGGAAAGCCTGTTTAGGCTACCCATTTAAGTGAGAAAATGTTTATTTATAAATACATTTTCTTTTCTTTTTCTTTTTCTTATTTCTTTCTCACTCCGCCGAATCCATGCGCCGACGCTGAGTCTTCTTCTCCCGAATCCCTGCCCTAACCGGTGCCTTCTTCTCCTCTTCACCATTTCTTCTTCTTTCCTCCCTCGACAGCCATTTCTCACCACTGCCGAAGCCCTTCTCTGCCGACGCCGCACTTTCAAACCCCAGCGCCGATCGTTGTCGCTTGTGCCCTAGCGCCGGCCTTCTGCCCGCGACGCTGACCCCCTCTCCCGCCGGCGACGAGAGCCACCTTTCCTCTCCCCTCCTCTGGTCCGACGAGCCATCGCCGGACACCCTTGCTCTCGGCCCCATCGCGACGATCAGCGGCCACTGGATGTCGATGCGCGGAGATCACGCCATGCCCTAGCATTGTCGCCGACTGCCAGAATTGATCCAGCACGCCTTGTGACACCGTCGATCCCTTGCCTCTGCCCTAGCCTTCAGCCGCGTGCCCTACTTGATCTTGGAGGTCACGGATTGGTGAGGTTTTGTGTAATGTGGGGTGTTTTTGATTCCGGCAGCAACCCCATCATGCAGCTTCCTGTTCCAGCACCAACAGAGGCTAGGTAGTGAGGTAAGGATTAGAGAATTTTATCCTTGCTGTAGATTCAGTGTTGTTTGGACTATTGTGATGATAGATTTGGATTTAGATATGAAGTAGAAATGGCTGTGGGGATTATTCTTGGTGCTGGACAGCAACTCCATCTAGCTATTCTCTTTGATTTCAGTAGCAAGAACGACTGAGAGGTTGAGGTAAGATGAGTAGATTTTGTTCTTGAATCAGGTTATTGTTGGTTTTGGATATTCTGTTCTTGATCCGAACAGTGTAGTTTGTTTCTAGTATGAGTTGGATTCTGAGTTAGGTTTATGTGATTGTTGATTAGGGTTTTGCCCTAATTTAGTGTAAGAGATTTTTATTTAGCTATTTATAGGAGTATAGCTAAATAAAATATTTATTTATTGGTGACTCAGGGTTTTGACGCGAGACGAGTATCTCGACGTCGGATTTGGACCGATTGGACTTTTCCTATTGGAGGCGGGTACTTTTGACTTATTGTCTTTGATATGCTTAGTAATTAAATTAACAAGATGCATTAATTGTATTTCTTACTTGTTTCGGTTAATCACTGCCCAATACATGCTACCTGTTGATTGATTGTTTGTTTACATCTTGTATGGATATGTACCTGATTCCACATGCTCATGGGTAGTGATATAACCATATTTTACCATGTCAGGACCTAGGTTTGATACCTTATATGATCAGATACCTTGATATGATTCATTCACTTTGGTGCACATTATGATATGTCCAGAGATTGGTTTAGTATATTACCATGTTTAGTGACATGCACCATTCGCATGATTGCATGCTGAGTGATTGATTGCTCCTTTATTGTCGAGCACTTTGCCAGTTTCATCACTGTTCGGTGCTCCGTTGTGACGCTCATGGGTAGCGGGACACAGCGTGGTAGCACGTCAGTTTTGCTCTTCCGGTGCTCCGTTGGTCCGCTCATGGGTAGTGTGACGCAGCGTGTAGCACGTTAGAGATCCCTCCCCGTCACAGTGTACCGGGAGATGAGAGCATGGCGCTCCCCCATTTATGATTTGGGGTAGGAGTACGTATGTACTCCGACAGCATCCCGTCCACTCGGTCACTCATCAGGAGTAGTGATGCAGAGTGCACGGTCGTCACAGCCCTACCCACTCGGTCCCACTGTTGTTGTGAGTCGGCTGACTGGCGTCAGGGGTGACCATGACATTGGCATCATATGTATGATGCATTTATTGTTTGTGTTTGTGTTTGTTGCACTTATATGCTGCACATTGCTTGGATACCTTGATTGACATGCATACAGGTCTTCTATACCTTTCGGACTGTTTGTCCTTTTACCGGGTCCTGGTTAGTACAGTTTCTCTCCTGCTTACTTCAGTTTGGTATTTACCTTTATTCATCAGGAGACTGTACGCATGATTAGTGCTAGGTGTTATTTCCTTACTTTGCATATCAATTGTACCTGTTGAGTGTTGGACTCACCCCGCCTCCATTGTTGTTATTTTTAGGTTGATGCTGTCAGGAGGGAGTTCCAGTTGCTAGTCCCCTGCAGACCTCCAGCTATTTGCTATCGTTTGTATTATTTTTGATTCTCACTTGACTATATTTGGATTTGGATGTTGAATACTTAGATATTATATAAGTTGTCTCGTTGATGGATGTTCTATTCAATATGTTTTTACTACATGCCTGCCTGGACGGCAGAAGAGGTGAGTTTCGTCAGATTTGGGCTTTACGAGTGTAGTTGAGTAGGGTTGATTTCGAGTCAGAGTATTACTATGTTGTTTATTTTATTAACTGCGTGGTTGTGAGAGCCAGAGGCTGAATACTTATATAAACTGCGTGGTGATTGCTTTTATTTACTGTTATTATTCCAGCCGCCTGTGGCTGAGGTATATGGGTTATGTAGAAGTTTCAGATTATCCGCCGTACAGGGGAGATGCTGCCGAAATTTCTTCGGACAGGGACTCCTCTGGGGCGTGACATAATATCCCAGTTACATTTTGGTTACTGCACAGTGAGCCAGGCAAGATAGCGATTATCCTGTGGGCTGACGAGAAGAGGAAAGATTGAGGAGAAGACAAGAAGAAGAACCTATGATGAGAAGGAAACTTTTTATTAAAATTCAAGGGTTAATCCCTCAACATCTAAACATGACTTTTATATAGACCACAACCTAAGACTCAAATAAGGAAAGAAATTACAATTAACAAATCTTAATTCCAATCTTGTAAAGAAAGGAAACACATTTTTACCCAAAAAGAAAAGTAACTTTACAATCTTAACTCAGATCAAGACAAATCATCTCTAAAAAAATACCAAAAATATGAAAAATTATCCGAAATACTCAAAAATAAAAAATGCCAAAACTAGCAAAAAGGCCCTAAAAGGATTTAAACAGTGGAATCTGGGGTTGAAATTTTGAAAGTTATAGTTTTACTAGTAACAAACATAGGTTTTTGAATTTTGCACGCCTGACGATAGACAAAACCTAATTCCGAGTTCCGAGTTAAAAATTGTTTGTTTGAAGTTTAAAGGCATATATTGGGCTTCAGCATGGGTAAGGCCTGCATCAGTCTCCCCGGCTTAAAAAGAACTCGCCCTCAAGTTCAAATTAACTTCATTAACAACTATCGAATAAGGAGTTAGGTGCTTCACATTGAAGACATCAGAAATCTTCAGATGATTAGGAAGGTGCAACATCTAGGCATTGTGATTAATTTTCTGTAGTATCTCACATGGTCTAATTTTTCAATCCTTTAGCTTATTATATTCCCCAATAAGGAAACGATCACAAGTCAATACAGCCCAGACAAAATCTCCAATCTCAAAAAGTACCTATCGACGATGACGATTGACTTGAGCCTTATACTCAGTATTATTTTCCATAATTTCCAGTTTCACTTGCTCATGAATACCTCAAAAATGCTCTGTCATCTCATTTGCTTTAGGACTAATTCACCCTACACATGGAATCAAGAACTCCTGATGGATTTCGGCCATAGACAATCTCAAAATGACTCAATCCCGTGGTCCTGTTTTTGATCTATTTTAGGAAAATACTTCTTGAGGCAACGCTAAGTCCCACTGCTTTAGTTTAGTTCCTATAAGACATCTCAAAAGATTGCCCAGACTCTGATTCGCCACCTAGATTTATCCATCGTTTGAGAGTGGTAAGCACTGCTAAAGTTTAACTATGTTCTCAATTTCCCCCATAAGCTCTTCCAAAAGTGACTGATGAATATGGTATCTCAATCTAAAGTCATGGATCAAGGAACGCCATGTAAATTCATGATCTTCTTGAAGTAAAGATGGGCAATCTGTGTAGCATCCATAGTCTTCCTACAAGCTATGAAATATGCCATCTTTGCGAATCCGTCAACGATAAAAAGAACTAAGTCTGAGGTTCGTTGGGTGTGGGGTAATCCCAATACAAAATCCATGCTGACATCGAGCCACGGAGCTTTAGGAACGTGTAGGAGAGTGTACAAACCTACATTGGTTAGAACCCCCTTAGACTGCTAGCATACAGAACATCGATCAACAAAGTAAGTCACATCGCTGGTCAACTTGGGCCAATAAAAATTGGTAGAGATGAGGGCCAACATCTTATCACGTCTAAAGTACCCCTCATTATGAAGCTCGCTCATAATCTGTTATCTTAGAGAGCAGTCTAGAATGCACAATTACAACCTATGAAACAGATAACCATTATGAAAAATAAAATCATGTTAATAACAATCATGTACCTCTTGGATATCCTTTCAAATAATGGATATACTTTAATGCAAATAAGCCACCCACTTGGCATGTCGCCTGCTCAGCTTATGTTGACCATTGATATACTTTAATACTTCATGATCAGTGAACAGGATGAATTCCTTCTGTACTAGGTAGTGTCGCCAATGTTTCAAGGACTATACAATGGCATAGAACTCCATGTTGTAGGTAGAAAAATATTTTCTTGGACCCAAAGAGCTTCTCATAGAAGAAAGTACTTGGTCGCTCAAATTGACTCTGAACACCCCCGATACATATGTCAAATGCATCACAGTTGACCTCAAATAATCTATCAAAATCAGGAAGGGCTAAAACTAGTGCTTCGGTCATCCTTTGTTTGACTAGTTGAAAGCTAGCATCACTTCTTCAAACCACTTAAACTCCCTTCCCTTGAATAGGAGTAATCAGAGTGCTAAAATTTTTGATGAACCAGCTATAGAAAGAAGCTAAGCCATGGAAGCTTCTAACATCGTGTAAGGTACTCAGTTGAGGCTACTCCAGGACTGCATCTATCTTTGTTTGATCTGCATTTACACCATCAGTAGATACAATAAAGTCGAGAAAGGTTACTGATGTAGTAAAGAAAGAGCACTTCTTGTTTATAAATAAGCACTCCATTTTCATCTTTTCAAAGATAGCTCAGAGATGATTGAAGTGTGATGCCCATGTCGGACTATAAACAAGGATGTCATCAAAGTATACCACCACAAACTTTCCCATAAAGGGCTACAAGATCTAATACACAAACCTCATGAAAGTGTTGGGCGCATTGGACAGTCCAAAAGGCATGACCATCCACTCATATATCCCATGTTGCATCTTGAATGTCATCTTTCATTCGTCACCAGGCCTTATTCTGATTTGGTGGGATCCACTTTTAGGGTTAATTTCTGAGAAGACCTTAAAACTAGATAGTTGATCCAACATGTCATGCAAGTGGGGAATTAGAAACCTGTACTTTACTATAATCTTGTTGATGGCTCTGTTATAGACACACATATGCCATGAGTCATCCTTCTTCGGTACTAGTAGGGTAGGAACTGAACAGGGGCTCATGCTCTCTCAGATGTATTCCTTTTCCAGCAACTCCACCACCTGATGTTGCAATTCTTCTACCTCCTTAGGGCTAAGATGATAAGCTGGCCAATTAGACAAACTCAACCCTGAAACAAGGTCAAACTGATATTGGATATCTCGCATGGGTGGTAGCCTAGAAGGACGATCCTCCGGCATCAGCTCATCAAAATCTGCTAGTAGTTGTTGTACTTCAGTTGGTAATGCAACGTCTATGGTCGGAGCAATGCTTTGGTATGGTAGCAAAGAATATACAACTTCATGCTCCACTTCATCTAAAAACCTAGATATAAAAATCAGATTAGTATTTTTAGCTACTAGAATTAGAGTAGTTCCTTCCCACCATGGTGCCAACACAATGTTTTTTCCTTGACATTAAGGGTATAGGTATTCTTCCGACCATCATGAATAGTACTACGATCATACTGCCAAGGTCGCCTCAATAATACATGACATACATCCATGACCACCACATAATACCAAGAACTATCAAAATATTTGCCAATCGAAAAGGAAACAAGGCATCGTCGGTCTACTGTTACCTCACTTTCTTTATTCAGCCAAGATAACTTGTAGAGTTTAAGATGATGGTCTATCTTCAATTGTAATTTCTTGACAGCCTCTGCAGATATTATATTCTCACAACTACCACTGTTGATAATCATCTTGCAGAATTTATCTGTGATAGTGTAGGTAGTATAAAAAATATTGATTATCAATGAATCGCCCGCCGAATCACCTTGGGAGTCAGTAGACTCTTACGAATGACTAAAGTCTCATGACCATCATCAAAAATCAATTTGTCATGCTTCATACATCGGATCACCAATTAAAGTTGTATCTCCTATCACTTCTTCCTCAATCAATAAGTTTTTACCCTTCGGATCAATAGAAGAGGGCTTTCTGCATTGGTGCGCCATATGTCCTTGTTCACCACATTGATAACGTCTAACAAGAGCCTTAGAATATACCTATGGTGACCACTGCGGTGGTCACTGTGATGGATACTACGATGAAGGACGAGAATTTTGAGGGTGAGCTAGCCGATTGTTCTGGTCACCTCTCCCCATTGGTTTCCTATTTTGTTACCTTTCAGAGGCTAGTGCATGCTGAAAGGCCTCTAACACCATCGAGAGTGAATAAAGATTGAGGGCATCTTTCAAGGCTAAGCGCATACCCCCTAAGTAACATGCCACTCGCTGCTCCTCCATCTCGGATAGGTCATTTTAGGCCACTAGTTGGAAAACTCTTCTATATATTTGTTAACTGATCCCGCATCCTATCTTAATGAGTGAAGTTGCTAGAATAGAGTTTAGGTGTAGGCGAAGGGAAGGAAGTATTCCTTCATGTTTTTCTTCATATCTTCCTAGATAGTTATTTGAGATTTACCTTGTTTGTCCCAAGAGTGCCGTATTTATTCCCACCATGTTGATGCTCGCCCTTTGAGTCTGATGGCAATTAACTTCACTTTCATTAGATCTAAAACTCGATTGCAGTTGAAGATCCACTCTACTTCGTTGATCAGTGATGAAGTCCTCTGCTCGCAATGAACCATAAAATTTGGGCAGATCCTGAATCCAAAGTCTCTAGCATGCTCCTCACGTCCACAGCATTTTTGAGGTGAGTCCCGCCGGTGATATGGGTTCTCGAAGGAAGACTCAGATCCACGATCTAAAATCTCACAGTCTTCGAGATCTCATGCTGCCATACACTGGTTTAAATATGCAACTTACCTCCATAAATTCTCAATCATCATTATGTTCTAGACGCTACAACCACGGTGCTCAGCTTCCTCTGCAGAATCCTGCCTGTTGTTCAACCGAGACTACGACCATGATGACCCATCATTGGATATGCTGATGACCTTCTCGTGCTCTGATACTAGCTGATGCCAGGTAGGATAGCAATTATCCTACAGGTTAAAGAGAAGAGGAAAAGTGAGGAGAATACAAAAAGTGGAACCTCGAAGAAGGCAACTTTTTATTAAAATTTGAGGGTTAATCCCTCAATATCTAAACATGACTCTTATATAGATCACAACCTAAAACTCAAATAAGGAAAGAAATTATAATTAATAGATCTTAATTCTAATCTTGTAAAGAAAAGAAATAGATTTTTATCCGAAAAGAAAAGTAATTAACTTAACAATCTTAACTCAGATTTAAATGTAGAATCAAGACAAAATCCTCTCTAAAAAATATCAGAAATATGAAAATTACCCTAAATATCTAAAAAAATAAAAATGATCAAAAATATCAAAAAGATCCTAAAAAAGGGTTTAAATGGTGAAATTTGGGACTGGAAATTTGACAGCTATAGTTTCACTGGTAAGAAACGTAGATTTTCAAATTCTACACGTGTGATGACAGACAGAGTCTAATTCCTAGTCCTGAGTCAAAAGTTATATCTGTTTGAAGTTTAAAGGCTCATATTGGGCTTCAACATGGGTTGAGCCTACATTAAATGAAAAGTGAGTCGACGGACTCGGTGCATCCGAGGCATGAAAAGCTATGGAAGATTACATCGATGGAGAGAAGGACATGTGTGGAGCGTTCAAGGGACGAGAAGTTAGGGAGGAAGCCTGCTCGAGTAGAAGGTTAGAGTTACGTTCGGGTAAGCTCAACTCCGGACGACTGGAGCATCACCCAAAGAAGAACAAGGAAAAGTTAACCAGTTTTAAAAGTTGACTGTTCGAGTTGGCTGGTGGAAGGCACCCTCAAGGTGATGGAAGGCGTCCTCACGCCTTTGCATGGGAGACGCCCTTAATCTGGTTGGAGGCACCTCCAGTAGCCGTTAAGCTCCCATTGGAGAGGATAAAAATCCATTGGATTGAGGATAAACTCTATCCTCTTAGAGGCGCCCTGGACCTCTTTGGAGGTGCCTCCAAGCAACGAAAACCAATAGATACTTTATCCCAGGAGGCTATAAAAGCTCCCTTGTGCTAGGAATTAAATAAAACAATAGTATTAATCTTCCTAGCTATTTCTGAGCATTCAAAGAATGTAAGAGACTTCTCCACCTTCAACAAAGGAATTTTTAATTGAGCTTTTCATTGCCTTAGATTAACCACCATCTAGGTTGTAACCAAGTAAACATTTTTATCCTTTTACTTATTTTATGTTACTATTTTAAATTATTATGCTTAATTAATATTGGCCTTTCTCTATTCAAAAAGCAAGAGAATTTCTATAACTTATTTTTAGGGCTATTCACCCCTCCCCCTTCTCATCAGTCTCACATGGATCTATAATTTCATTATTATGTCATACTTCCACTCTTTTAGTTTAGAGATCTGCTCTTTTGTATTTTGATTGATAGGGTATTTTTTGGAGGGAAAACAGAGCAAATCTGACATTGGAGAGGACATCAGCAGTACACACGGTCATGCCTCAGAAGCACACGGCCATGTCTTTTGAGTTGGACCTTGTAGTAGATTCGATGGCATTGTTGTGCTTAAGAGGCACAACCCTGCCTTCATGCAGCCAAGGTCATGCCTATTAGGCATGGTCGTTTCTCCATTCCAGAGACAACCATGCTCAGGTCGTAACTAAAGGAACAATTGTGTCCTCCACCAGTGGCAAATATGCCACGGTAGTGCCTCACAAGCACGACCGTGATCTTCAGCAGTCGAGGCAACTATGCCATGACTGTGCCCTATTTCTTGCACGGATTATTCCATGGTCGTGCTCATGGGGCATGACCATGTGGCATGAAATATGGGTCGTGTGCCCCTAGTATAAAAGGAAGACTACATCTTCATTAAAAGGGGAGAAGGGTTTTCTTCTCTAGCGAAACCCATGAGGTCCAAATTCATAGAAGATTCTAGTGATTTGTTGATGATCCGAGGTCGATTTCAGTGGTCCATCCATCATCCAAGCAAGGATTTCCTTCTCAAAGACTCTGATTCATCTAGCTAAGCTTTCTCTTCTCTTTTCTCTTAAATTTGAGTTGTAGATTATTTTATTTGATGTTTTTTAATTCTATTTCTCTTGCTATGGAGCAGTTCTCTAAATTCTAAGATGTAGGGAGTAATTGTGATATGATGTTGATGTATACACTATAAATTTGCCAATTTTATGTTTCAATGACATGTTTATGCCTTATTTTTATTTGATTGAATGTGTATTTGAAGAATGATTGATAGATTGTGTTTTTGATTAAATGGATAGAGGTGATTGGTCACCACTTAGGGGAGATGATTTAAATTGTATGAACGGAGGCCCTTAGCGACAGAGGGTATCCCTTTAATTGTATCATCTAGAATATCACCTTGAAATAGAGGTCAATTCTCTACAAGGGATTATCTAATTAGAGATTAATTGGTTTGTCCCAATTCCATGTTAGGAAGTGACCCATGTCATTTAGACTGTATGGCAGGGGGGACTCATGTGACAAGGGGTATCTGATAACTATCATCTTTATACATTATTTTTTGCTCTTATACTTAACATTTTCACCTTCTTGCATGCTTATTACTGTGTTTATATCATGATTTGCGAGTAGAAACCTATTTTAGACTTTATTATTAATTTCCTACAATTGTGGAATTAATTCTCATATTTTTAATATGGTTTTGTAGTAAATCCAAAGAGTCACGGATTACGGTCAAGTCAAATCGAATTTGGCATGATTTGGATCTCAAATGGAGAAGATCAAGCTGAATCAACATGAACCGTTGATCCAAATCTAGAGAGATTTTTGCTCTTTCATTCATATCGAAGCCATCCAGCCCTTGATTCAGATATGAAATAGTATGAACCATTGGATTAAAGCAAGGAGACAACCTCAATTAATTTGATCTGGACCACTCATCTCTTCATCATTAAGATCCAACGAATAACCCTCAGCTAAAAATAGACAGTCAGATTTTAGATCCCTTTTCTTGGACGGCTATGATCAAGATTGGCTCCTCTCTTCTCTCACGCAGACAGGAAGTGGAAAAAGTGGGGGATCGCACGTAGCAGGGATCACACGGAACTTGGAAGCCACCACCACTTCTTCTTCCTCCTTCACCAACGGCCGGCGGCCACCTCTGTTCATCCATCGCCGTCAGCCAGCCATCCATAACCCAACCTTCTCCCCATCTTCTCCTCGTGAATTCTTCTCTCACAGAAGGTTTGGGCACGCGACAGCATCCACAGGCAGCTTCACGCGACACCGGCACACCGTCACTCCTCTCATCTCTATCTTGATATCGAGGGCGACAGTCCACCTTTTCACAGCCACCTCTTCTCATTCCGACGAGTCCGAGCAGCACGTCCTCTTCATCAGATTTTGGCAGCAATCCTCTTTGGTATAGTTATTTTGTTTGAATTGATTGTTAATGTTTGTTAAGTGAGATTGAATGCTTGTATTGATTTGATTCCCTATGTGTTAATTTTTGCATGTACTTTGCTTAGTTTACTTAATGCTCACCAAGTGTTCGTTGAAATGCGTCAACCATCTTTTTCATCCTAGTTTAGCATTTTCTTAGCTTAGATTCTTGCAATGCTTTGTTAATTGAATGTTCCATGGTTCTCTTATGTTTAAGTCTTCATTTAATTGCAATTAGATAAGGTTAGATTACGTTCTATGCTTAATTTCTTTAGTTGCTTACTTTATGTTGTCTTTAATTTCCTTGCAATCATAGTTTAAGTTAGACTAGGTTTTCTTATTTGCATCGTCTTTCATTTACTAGGTTAGGTTCATTTAATGCTTTGCTATTTCATTCCTTAGTTTAATTCCGTTAATGGTGAATCGTAGCGTAGAGTGACAATGCGCTATGAGATCACTACTAATGGATAGATAAGATGTCTTTTATTCATTAGGACTAGATTTCATACTTACATTGCTCTTCATTCCATAGACTCAAAATTCAAAACCCAAACCCCCAATTTCATATCAAAAATCTAAAAGTCACAACAAATTCTGAAGTTGTCATCCTATCGTTACATTTTTTGGGAGACGACCCGAGTCATTTCTATACTACTTTGGTGTAGAGGGGTTCGGTAACTTTAATTGTAATTTGATAAGCTCCCGTAGCATGACACTCAAGCTTACATCAAGTTTTGGCGTTGTTGCCGAGGAAATTGTAGTGATGTTTGATAATTTTAGGATTGCTTTCTTATTTTTCTACAAAAATTTCTAAAAAAAATTGTCAAATGCTTTAATGTTCATAGATTCATGTGTTTGATATCATATACTCCTGTGTCTTCTAATCTTGTCTGCTACTGTTTCAGTGTAAGACCAGGACAATTTTTTCAGTTCAACATGGATCTTTATTCTCAGCAATTGGGAAGCTTCAATGAATATCGCAATTTTGATACTGGGCAAGTGAGAAACATATGTACTAATTGTGGCAGTTCATCTCATTCAGTTAATATATGTCATCTCATTCAAAAGACTGTTAGATTTCCTATGGAACCCCAGTATTCCCAACATCAATATCAAGAGACGTATGATCTAGCTCCTAGTACCTATAGTCATGACTGGGGCAACTATTCGACTCAGTACTTGCAACCCCAAATTCCTGAGCAGCATGGATACTTCCAACCACAATACTATCAACCCCAACAGCAGTATGGGAGTACACAACAATAGGCTTTTGAACATCCTCAGTATTACAATTCAAACTGGATGAACCATCCAAATTTTTTGCATGGGAATAAGCAACAACAATTGAATCAATATTTTTCAGCATATCAGATGCCACAAGGATTTCAGGATGATCCTATGCCCACATGGACACATTCAGTCCAGCAGACCGAACCAGCTCCTTGGGGTGCATTTCAAGAGAGCACTGAAGAAGTTCATGCCCCTAGTCAATCAATATTTCAAGATTTTAAGGATGTAATGTAGCAGATGCAGGACCAACAAGAGGTATATATCCAGTCTCTGCAAAGAAATGAAGCATCACTACAAAATTGCCAGACGTATCTGGATCAAATTTCAACATTCATCAGTCAACGACAAGCCCAATTATCTAGTGAGGAGATGGATTCTAGAGATTGTCATAGCCCTGACCCTGATTCTACTACTATACAGGACTCCTCTATCCTTTTGTGTGATGATGTTGCAATTGTAGATTATTTTAATTCTGATGATATTGTTGCTGTAGATATTATAGATGCAGGTGTTAGTGGTGATGTTGAGGAGCTCGCTGAGCTTGATTATACATTTGTTGATAAGGAAAGTGTAGGTGATTACAAATTGGAAGCAATACCCTAAGAATCACCTCTTTTGATTGGACCATTACTTGAACCAAATGTGGATGATGAGAGTGTAGGGATTTGTGCTATGGAGGCAAGGACCCAAGAATCAGTACCTATGGTTGTACATTCACCTAAGCCAGAACTAGAGTCTGAGCTATTATTTGATAAGGAGGAGGTCACATCCACTGTTCTAGAACATCCAGGTTTTTACAGGCCCCTGGATTGGATACTTTTACTAAACCGCCTCTAGTCGCCTAGAACTAAAGAGAAAATGGTGGAAGATGCAATTCTCTCCTTAGCTCGGATCACTCCATTTCCGGGTTGGATGCTCAAATTGAATCTTCTTCAACCGTCAGGATGGATTGTTTATCAAGTTGTTCCCTTTCCTACGTGGATACTACTTCTGAATCATCTTTAGCCGCCAGGAATAAAGGGGAGTTCGTTCCTTTTCTTTTCTTTTCTTGCTTTCCTTTATTTTTATACTTGCATGTTTGTTTGCTTCTATTCTTTGCTTCCATACTTGGCTTTCATACTTTGTTTTCTTGTTTTGCATTTTGTTTGTTTTTTTATATACCTTGCTTGATTTTGAGTCATATCTCCCTACATGTCCCTTTATAATGCTTTACGAATTGTAAAAGATAGTTAAGTTTGACTATCAAGTTTTGGTTTCCTTAGTATGGTTGGATACATTAATTGCATTAGTCATTTGTTGTGGTGATGGACTCTATCTTGTTAGATTAAGCATGATATTTTGTTATTCACCTAGTGAGGTTGTTCCCATGCTTATCCTTAATCCTCTTGTGTGTGATAACACTTGTGATACTTGACACTCTAGAACTTGCTTTGATTCTTTTTGAAATTATGGTAACATAAGCTTGCATGAATATGATAGAGACAAATTTTCTTATTGATCTCTTAGTTTTTCCTATACTTTGTTGTTCTTACCAGTAAGTATTTCACCTATTGCTTTCATGTTTCATTGTACTTTCCTTATCATATCTTCTCATTGCCATTATATTTTTATTATCATTATCATTGTACTTCCCTTGTCATATCTTCTCATTGTCGTTATATTCTCACTAGCATATCTTTATCAATTCATTCTTTCCTTGGTCATGTGATGAGAGCATTGGGTGATTGCATGAAGAGTAACATTTTCTTTGGCATATCTTTATTGTTTTTTTTAGCCCTCTATTGTTGAGTTTTAGAGGATATCATTATTTGTTATATTGTCCGAGACGGACAAGTTTAAGTATGGGGGATGCAAATATGTATGGACGGATGCTTGTTGAAAGTTGAAAAAAAAAATCTCTCTATGTACATAAAGTGAAAAAAAAAGAAAAAAAAATCTCTCTATGTACATAAAGTGAAAATAAAGGAAAAAAAACATCAAAAAAAAGTTGAAAAAACAATAAAAAGAGAGAGAGAAAAAACAAAATTCTCAAGCATTTGTTGTTTTGTTAGTGATGAACAAGAAGGAGCGTCTCTATGGAAAGATTGATGTATACTCATTTAACATTGTTATTGAGAGATTCTCATGAGTTAAGTTGTTAATGCATACATGTATTTTGGAGATGTTATAGTGGTTGATGTATATCATATTGAGAATGTGTAAGGAGAGTTGAGTGTTGGATATTTGGGTGAATTTTTGATACATTGTTTGATTGTATTCTTCATGTTGATTACCCTAATGCTCTCATATTCTCTTTAAATTCCTTTATTGTCTATCCTTCTTGTTCTATTATTTACATGTATGGTTTCATAATTATTCATGATAAGACCTCTTGATTCATGTGTACTTATGTTTACATTAGTGGAGAATTAGAAAATAAGCAAGCATAAGGTAGTGCAATATCATGAGTTGCTTTGGAGAGAGCTCCACTTTCATGTCTATTATTTATGTGAGTATTAGTGCATATACCCACCTTGTGAGGCTTTATCATACTTAGTCTATTCAAGTTGATTGAAATTACCATGCTTGTTGACTTTTGTGAGAATTGGAACCATGAATACTTTGATTCTTAAAACTTGATTATCCTAAGTAACTTTCTTTTACTATTTTCAGAGTATTGTTAGGGAATTGATAGGGAGATACGTTTTTGGTTGTTTCCTAGTTTTATTTTATTTGCTCGAGACGTGCAAGAATAAGTGTGTGGGAGTTGATAACTATCATTTTTATGCATTATTTTTGGCACTTATATTTAACATTTTCACCTTCTTGCATGCTTATTATTATGTTTATATCATGATTTGCGAGTAGAAACCTATTTTAGACTTTATTATAAATTTTCTACAATTATGGAATTAATTCTCATATTTTTAATATGGATTTGTAGTAAATCCAAAGAGCCACGGATTATGGTCAAGTCGAATCGAATTCGACGTGATTTGGATCTCAAATGGAGAAGATCAAGCTGAATCAACATGAACCGTTGATCCAAATCTAGAGAGATTTTTGCTCTTTCATTCATATCGAAGCCATCCAGCCCTTGATTCAAATATGAAATAGTATGAACCATTGGATTAAAGCAAGGAGACAACCTCAATTAATTTGATCTGGACCACTCATCTCTTCATCATTAAGATCCAACGGATAACCCTCAGCTAAAAATAGACAGTCAGATTTTAGATCCCTTTTCTTGGACGGCTATGATCAAGGTTGGCTCCTCTCTTCTCTCACGCAGACAGGAAGTGGAAAAAGGGGGGATCGCACGCAGCAGGGATCGCACGGAACTTGGAAGCCACCACCACTTCTTCTTCCTCCTTCACCAACGGCCGACGGCCACCTCTGTTCATCCATCGCCGTCGGCCATCCATCCATAACCCAACCTTCTCCCCATCTTCTCCTCGCGAATTCTTCTCTCACGGAAGGTTAGGGCACGCGACAGCATCCACAGGCAGCTTCACACGACACCGGCACACCGCCACTCCTCTCTTCTCTATCTTGATCTCGAGGGCGACGGTCCACCTTTTCACAGCCACCTCTTCTCATTCCGACGAGTCCGAGTAGCACGTCCTCTTCATCAGATTTTGACAGCAACCCTCTTTGGTATAGTTATTTTGTTTGAATTGATTGTTAATGTTTGTTAAGTGAGATTGAATGCTTGTATTGATTTGATTCCCTATGTGTTAATTTTTGCATGTACTTTGCTTAGTTTACTTAATGCTCACCAAGTGTTCGTTGAAATGCCTCAACCATCTTTTTCATCCTAGTTTAGCATTTTCTTAGCTTATATTCTTGCAATGCTTTGTTAATTGAATGTTCCATGGTTCTCTTATGTTTAAGTCTTCATTTAATTGCAATTAGATAAGGTTAGATTACATTCTATGCTTAATTTCTTTAGTTGCTTACTTTATGTTGTCTTTAATTTCCTTGCAATCATAGTTTAAGTTAGACTAGGTTTTCTTATTTGCATTGTCTTTCATTTACTAGGTTAGGTTCATTTAATGCTTTCATATTTCATTCCTTAGTTTAATTCCCTTAATGGTGAATCGTAGTGTAGAGTGACAATGCGCTATGAGATTACTACTAATGGATAGATAGGATGTCTTTTATTCATTAGGACTAGATTTCATACTTACATTTCTCTTCATTCCATAGACTCAAGATTCAAAACCCAAATCCCCATTTTCATATCAAAAATCCAAAAGTCATAACCAATCCTGAAGTTGTCATCGTATCGTTACATTCTTTGGGAGACGACCCGAGTCATTTCTATACTACTTTAGTGTAGAGGTGTTCAGTAACTTTAATTGTAATTTGATAAGCTCTCATAGCATGACACTCGAGCTCACATCAGTATCCCTTTAATCGGACTTTCACTACAAGAAAAAAGCTGATAGATAACGCTTTAAAAGCATTGTTAATGTGGCTGAAAAAGCGTTGTTAAAAGCACTGTTATTAAAAGTCTGCTCAAAGATAATGCTTTAAAAGCGTTGTCATTTATAGCAAAGACAACGCTCTAAAAGTGTTGTCATTTTATACAAAGATAACGCATAAAAAGCGTTTCTTTTTTAAAGACAGCGCATAAAAAATGTTGTCTTTTTTAAAGATAACGCATAAAAGTGTTGTCTTTTTTAGCAAAGACAATAGTTTCACAATGCATAAAAAAAGCGTTGTCTTTTTTAGCAAAAGACAAGAGGTTTTAAACTATTATTATTTAATACCAAAGACAAATAAAAGATAAATGACAATGAATCTACTTCAATCAATAATATACTATTAAATAAACATCAAAGATAAATATACAAATCATCTTCCTTACACTTCTATAACAAACATAATTACTCGCATACAAAGAAATTTTAATTAGGAGACACTCAAAACTACTTTTATCGACTATATCTTATTGCATGAACCTAAAGGATCTTGATAGATGCTACTTATCCTCTTGACTTGAATGTTCTTTACTCATTGGCTTTAACCATATTCTCGCTTAAATCCCAAAGCTTTCTTATAGTTCTTCGTCGAAATACTTCCCAGTCGCACCCCTGAGGTTCGGATGCAATGCCACATAGCATGTAGTTGTTGGTCCTATAATCATCCATGCCCGAGCTATTTAGCTAGAGTTTTTGAATACCTCCATTCACCTTCAAAATATCTGAAAAGGCACTACATGTGAAATTTCCACAATCTCAACATTTAATGAAAGACAACAAGAATAACATTATAACAACTTGTGTGCTTGAATTACAAGCTGATTGTAAAATCATGAGTTTAAGATTTGATATGAAACATTGATACTAGTTGAAATAATTTAATAATGTATGTTTCACTATAAGTTTAAAGAATGAGGTAATCAACAATTAAAAATCTTATTAAGCAAAACTATAGACAATTAAGGGCTAGGTGTCGATCATCTTTTATGAAATAATGTATGTTCACTGTAAGCTTAATAATGTATGACCATTGTAAACTTAAAGAATTAATCACTCAACAACTAAGATTCTAATAAAGAAAAAGACAGACAACTATGATGTAAGATCAGTCATCGTCATGAAATAATGCATGTACACTGTATTGGTGAAGTATGAAAATGAGTTCTAATCCTTAGACAAGATGTTTTTGGTAAATTGAGGTTCGATAAACAAATAAGAACAACTAAGTGAATGTACTTTAAATGAAACCTTGTTGGTTGCTACTCAGAATATCGTACTGGTTCCCTTGTACAAAAATTTTGTACAAGTCCTGAATCATTCCTAACAACCTATTGTGTTCTTTAGAAATTAAATTTGGAATCGCAAACAGAACTTAACATTATTGATTCCAAATTCAACTTATCTTCTCTTAGAGGTTTAGACTTGGATTGTAAACGATGTTTAACATTATTAATCCAAATTCACCCATGTTACAAATTCGATTAAATATTTATTTCAGATATCGGCTTCCAGGTTAAACATGGTGAGACACTAGGCCTTCTTGGGTATGGAATCATCCACCACTTCCTAGACAAAGTCTTTCAACGAAATTCAATATTTAATCTCCTTATAGTAACCCTAGGTTTAACCAATAAGAACAATCAAATCACAAGTTCAAAAAACAAAAGAAACACAAAATTGAAAACGTAAATTCGATACCTAGAATCGTTAGCCTCTTGTGTTTGGTATTTTAAGATCTAAACAAAAAGATGAACTAGTTATGATGCGGAAACTAATAACTAGTTATACCTTTTGTAGCTAATAGACCTCACAATCTTCTGTCTTATTCCTCTTCTTATCTCAGACGTCATGTGGGTGACGATCTACCAAGACGAGAATCCACCCAAGCCTCCTTCTTCTCTTGCAAGTTTCGGCCACCACCACCACCAAGATCTAAGGGATGCTAGGAAACAAAGCCTTCTTTCTCTCCTTCTCCAAGAAAAATCCGGCCACCAAAAATCTCTTCAAGACTAGATGCCGCCGGCCACCAAAGAAGAAGAGAAGAGGAAGAGCTATGGAAGAGGGTTGGCCACCACCAAGGAAGAGAGGAGAGGAATAATAGATGTGTTGTTGTGAGGTGAGGCACCTCTACCCTCTCTTTTATATTCCTTGGTCTTGGCAAATAAGGAAAGTTTTAAACATAATTAAAACTTCCATATTTTCCCTTGCCAATGAACAAAAGAAAATTTTAATTAAAATTTCCTTTTATTCTTTTAATGGTTGGCCCCTACAAGTCCTCCAAACAAGGAAAGTTTTAAACACAAAATTAAAACTTCCTAATTTGTTTCCGGAAATTTTTAAAATAAAAATTTCTCTTTTAAATATTCCCTTCATGGTTGGTTATAAAAGGAAACTTTTATAAATTAAAATCTCTCTATTAAAACATGTGGATGATTACAAAAAGGAAAGTTTTCTCCAAAATTAAAATCTTCCTTTTAACTACAAATTAGGAAAAATATCAAACATTTCTCTTAATCCTTTTGTAGAAACTATAAAAGGAAAGATTTAATTTAAAAACTCTCTTTTAAAATCATGTCTTCCACATTAGGAAAGATTTTAAAATAAAATCCTTTTTATTTTTATTGTGGTCGGCCACCTACTTGGGCTCCAAGCTAAGGTCGGCCACCACTTGATCCATCCAAGGCTTATCTTGGCCAGCCCTTGCTTGGGCTCCAAACTTGGCTTGGCCGTCCACCTAAGAATGGGTAAGAAGGTGGGTTTAGGTGGGTATAAGACTTTATAAATAAGAGGCTACGACAGCGACCGCGAGGAGGAATTGGTTTTGGTCTCCCAATGAACTTGAGCTTCCCGTGTTCGTCCCGAACTCCCAACTCGAGTTCATCAATAATATCTCATTCCACTAAAAAGTTATTATTGCACTACCGCACCAATCTCATATTACTATATGGGCTCCTTCTTATCATGAGTGTGTTAGTCTCCATGTGTTTAAGATATTGAATGACCACTAATTAAATGAATTACTGACAACTCACTTAATTAATATCTAGATCCAAGAGTAGTACCACTCAACTTCATTGTCATGTCAGACTAAGTCTACCTGTAGGGTTTACATGATAATCCTTATGAGCTCCTCAAGGGGACATCATCAACCTAGATTACTAGGACACAATTTCATTCTATAATCAACAACACACTGTATAAATAATATCATTTCCCAACTTATAGGGCCTATTGATTTAACGAGCTAAATCGCACCCTTTGATAAATTAAAGAAATAAGTATTAAGTATATGTGCTTGTTATTATATCATGATTAAGAGTATACACTTCCATAATAACAGAGGTATTGTTCTTTTATATAGTCAGTATAAAAAGAAACTACATCAAATGGTCCTACTCAATACACTCAGAGTGTACTAGTGTAATTTTATAGTCAAAATAAACTAATACCAAATTACACTATGACTACTCCAATGGTTTGTTCCTATCCATCTTAGTCGTGAGCAACTTTTTATAATTTATAAAGAACTGATAACATGATCTTCTGTATGTGACACCACACACCATGTTATCTACAATATAAATTAATTGAACAACTACACTTAGCATATAAATGTAGACATTTGACCAATGTGATTCTTTATTTCAAAATAAATGTTTACAAAAAGCTAGCCTTTTAGTATACACTCTAACAAACCTAACAATTAACTACGATCATGATGAATGGATGATATAAAATAAACCAAGTTGCAGCAAGATTATCTAATTAACAAACATAACCAACCTACAATTCAACATAAATGATATTGCAAGCAATTAAACTAAAACATTGCAAAATTGAATGAATCTAATGTAACAAACATTTCTTTAAACATTTAACATGCATGAAACAAATGAGGGAAAATGCATTGCAAGGATTTCATCAGCAAGGTAAGTAGTAAAGCAATCAGATTTCATGTGGTGATATTTTGACATCTGGTACTTCTCTGCATTTTGAATCAGTAGCTCCTTATAAAAGACTCATAAAAGAGGCTCTCTATTCAAGAAATCCTGACGCATCCTTGGATCGTGCAAAATGTTGATCCTTCAGGTAAGTTGCAAATTTAGTACAATGATAGAACGTTGGTTCATGGAATGAAATTCACAGGAAATAAAAAAATTGTTCTAGGCAATGAAATGAAGGAAATTAGAATAAGTATACTTGTGATTGATAAAAGGGATAGTTTTGAGGAACTTATTGGTTCTCATTTGAAGGAGATGAAATACAAGGAAAATGAAGCAGTGTAGTTAGAAAGAAGTAAATAAATCATCGATATTAATCACGTTTAAATTTTAAGGGAAAATTGTATGAAAAGTAACATAATTCTGTGAAGCTCAAAATAAAAAGAAATACAGCTAATCCTTAGACAAGATGTTTTTGGTAAATTGAGGTTCAATAAACAAATAAGAACAACTAAGTGAATGTACTTTAAATGAAACCTAACAATTAACTATGATCATGATGAATGGATGATATGAAACAAACCAAGTTGCAGTAAAATTATCTAATTAACAAGCATAACCAACCTACAATTCAACATAAATGATATTGTAAGCAATTAAACTAAAACATTGCAAAATTGAATGAATCTAATGTAACAACATTTCTTCAAACACTTAACATGTAGGAAGTAAGTGAGCCAAAATGCATGCAATCAAAAGAGGAAATGACAACTCCATTACAATTCACGACTTAAAAGTAAAGAACCAACAAGTCACACAAGGAATCGAACCAATGCTATCTGGATTTTGAAGGTTATTGTTGGAAGTTTCAGATGGAACTGATCTGAGGAGCTTGGAAGGCGTGAACTGAGAGACGGTTGTTGTCTGATTCTCAGAAAAAGAGCTACGGATGAGAGATGATCAGAGAGGGAGTGTGAGTGTGATCCGGATGGAGTGGGTTGAGTTGTGCTGGTGACGAAGTAGTTGTGTGGGATGGCCGAATGAAGCTTCTTCGGCAAGAGATCTGCTGACGAAGAGGTTGTCGATTGATGAAGTCAGCTATAGCACTGCTCTCGATCGAGAGAAATCTACAGCATGAAGAGATGATGGCTCCTGAATCCGGAAGCTAGATTTGAGGTTCAGTGGGAGAGGGATTCGGTAGAGTATCATTAGACGGAGAGGAGTTCGCCAGAGAGGGGTTCGCTGGACAGGAGTTCACCAGAGAGGGCGTGAGCTGAGATGAGGAGACAAGTATGTAAGCGTGAGAGGGATTCGGGAGGAGAAGACTATGCGTGAGTGGGGTTCGGTAAGAGAGATTCGGGAGAAAGGTGGGTGCCAAAGTGAAACTTAGGGTTTTTTCTACTCCTTTGTTGTATCCAACAGTTCAGATCATCCCAAATTTAGATGAGGGCTTGACAATAGACAACATTTTTTAAAAATCATTGTCGTAGACACTAAAAAATTATTAATAGACAACGTTTTTCAAAAAACATTGTCTTTGCCCCACAAAAATAACTAATATACAACGATTTTTAAAAAAGCATTGTCTATTAGTAAGACAATAAAGGAATAGACAACGCTTTTCACTAAAAGCGTTGTTAAAAAAAAAGACAACGCTTTTTTTTAAAAAAAACATTGTCTTTTAAGTGTTGTAAAATCTCAATTTTCTTGTAATGTTTTTATATTACCTCTTCTACTTAATAGTATTAAAATCCAATGGGATAAACGCTCTGATGCAACGGGCGCAGGGTCGTACCAATATTTAGTTAAAATCCCTACAAGAGCATAATATAGAGGGTGGAAGACGAATAATTCATAGTATGTCAACTAGAATTACGATGAAATCAAAATCCTTGAATCGTTTCCCAACCAATTTTTCCAACTCACTTGTATCCTCTGAACCTCTTGCTCTCCTACTCTCTGTCTCTCTTCCTCTCATACACTCTCTCTCTCTCATTTTGGTTCTCAAACATATGAATCTTGATAGTCTAAATAACTTGCTTCGCGGACTCAGCTAGTACTTTGTCAACAGTCTCTATAAGATTGATATTTTATTACTTGACGACTTAACTATGCATTTACGTTGAAATAATACTCATCTATTTTGATCCAATAGACTCAACTATGGTAGCAACACCAAGCATAAACTACTTATGGTGAACTGAACTATACTTGAATGTTATCACCGAGAGAGCAAAAGAAGAGTGATCGAGTAGGATTGTCTGATGTGGAGGATGTGGGAGAAGGAGTTGGATGGACTTTTCACTATGTGCTTTATGCACTTTTGCACTTGGACCAAGTTAAGAGCCTTCTTATATAGGCTTGGTACTTTGGTAGAATTAAATCTTCTATCAATTAATAGCCGTTTAGTGTCTCTGGCCATTCGGACTAAAACACCAACAATTGGCCATTAACTCGACGATTTCAAGTTGGCCGCTAACGTCCGACTGTTTCAGGTTGACCATTAATGTGTCTATTACACACTTGAGACATGCAAGAAAAATAATCCATGTAGAAAAATATTGACTAGTTTACTTGGCCATTTTTTTCTCTCATGATTGATCTAACATTCGACATACCTAGGTCTCATTTGCACACGAGTCATCTAGGTTTAGTGTAATCTGGGATCTATATTTGCACTCCCCTATAGGTGCGCACGTGATAGAGAACCTTTCATCTATACAAATTCATAATACTAAAAGTTGTGATTCAATACAAAACAATTATATTTCTTCAAAACTTTGAATGTGAGACGACACTGTGATTCACATTGAAGTCAATTTTTATTCATTTTTCCACACACAATCAACTCAACTAGTTCAAACTATCATGTGCGATTATGTCACAAGACTTTGAAATTAATGTGTAATATTATATTTTATAGTAGTGAACTTATTAATGTTGTATTAGAACCAACACAATTATTAATATTGTATATATATAAAGAAATGGCTCATCATCATGACCAACACAGTTATTGATATTTTATAAGCTTAGAGAAATGATTCATCTTGCAAGACACTAATGAACATGTATATGGTGATGTCCAAGGAAATTACAAGTTAAAAAATTTATTAGTTAACATAGTCTTAGGACATACTAAAATTTAATATGATAATTGACATATTGGAAGATTGACCAAACAAAACAAATTAAAATAAGTGAAAGGAAACATACATCCAACACATCATGAATTTTTAATAGCATTAACTACTAACCTCTAACATTTTAAATATATAAGAGGTGTTTAAATTTGTTTAAACAACAATAAGTTTATATACTCCTTAAGCACGGGGAGGTTATGCTCTTCATTGTAGTTGTACATCACCCTCACCATCCTAGCACTATTCAAACAAGCCGTCACAAAATCTTGAGAGAATATTGAGGTCGATGAACTGAAGCTTTCCTTGTTGAGCTCCTCCCACTCTTCATCTATCATTTGCATCACTTTTTCCTTTGCAACTTCCAACGACCAATGTGGGTTCTCCTTCATCATGCAAATCAACAACGAGCCATCCCTCCCAGTTTGTTTTTCGTCCTAATTATCATACAGGATAAATTCATTATCCTGTTACTAGTATAGAATCATAAAAATTAGAAAACTATATACCTTTGCAGTTCCCAAGTCATCCCAAAGACGAAGAATTCTTGCAGGACAAGATATAAGACTCGGGAGATCTTCACAAAGATCATTCCTCCTGCGATGTCCTAATAGAAAATACATGTGCATTAAGGCTGTAGGAACACCACAAGTAATTGTGGCAATCTTCATGTAGTCATCCATTGTCGGGACTTGGTCTTTCGACAACAATTTTGCTTCCACTAAAAATGCATTACTTAATTGTATCCACTACAAAACAAAGTCAATTTTTAACCAAATTTCAGTGATAATAAAAACACTAAAACATATTTTACAAAAAGAACAACAATTCATACTGATTTCTTCAGATATTCAATTGGATTCCATCCATGTTCCTTGAGCACAATTTCGGCAATCTCATTGATAGAGCTATTTAATTCCTTGAAGCATACCCTCATGTAGTTAGGAAGTGAATCCATTGAAGAGTGATCCCATCTGCAATGCTCATAAAAGTCATTAACAATTAACTGATCACTCTAAAAAAAAATTGATCCTATTAGTTGGTGAAATAAACGTGACTAAATACCTTTCAATGGCATGTACAAAGAGATAGAGATCGTCGATCGATCCTTCCACGTCAAAAATATCGTCAAGAAGATAAACAAATGCGATGATCTTCGAGAGAACAACCCTATAACTTGAAAATTTAGGGTTTGGTAGACATGTCATTGTCCAAGTGAACCACTTCAAGGATTGATCCCGAGCAAACCCTAGCTCTTGGCCCAATCCTGACTTCTTCCACCATCTATATACATATACATATATAAGCAATCAACAATAAATCAATCAAATAATAATTAGGATTTTAAATGAATCAAACATTCATAAGTATGAGTTGTTGTTAAACTTCATAAGAGTTTGTTAATGCACGTTCAGTATACATAAAGTTAATTAAATGAACAAACTTTAACAACTCATTAAGTTATATACAAATAAACTTGATATGTGTTCAGTTTGTTAATATTTGTAAGAGAGATTGTGAACTGAACCATGCCCACAAGCAAAGTTTTTGAATCATATTCATCAACAAACTCAATTATATTTTTATACAACTTGTAAATGATTAAAGAAACTCTCAAAATGAAAATAAATAAACCTGTAAAATCAAGCTTAAAAATATAAAAATTTCAAACCAGCTGTTCAAGTGAATCAAACTCAAACTCTCATAAAAGAAACCAAATCAAGGTCGTTGAACAACATTTTCATCTACTTAGTTCAATTAACAAGTTTGAACATCACAAATTAAACTTAGCTTGGCTCATTTGTAAGCCCTAATTAACAAAAATTAGCCAAAACTAAAACTATACCTTGTGACTTCTTTTAGTTCCTTTTGATGCAGTGACTGGAGCATGGTGAAATCCATCTCCCCCAATTCTCGAACATGCAAATTGTGATAGAAGTTTTCACCATCAAGATATCGCCTGGCTTTGAACCTCTGCAAGGTCATATGAGATGGAGCCTCCAGCACCTGTTCAATAGCCACGGCAAACTCTGGCCCCAAAGATGCCATGTAGGACCTGAGGTGATGGCTACTGAATTCATTGGCCCTGTAGAGTATTAATTCCCCACCAGTATTCAAATTCGACGCTTCAAATAGATTCATCAGCCCATCCATCTCCTTGCTGAGAGACGCCATGAACTCTCCTCTACCATCATGGAACCTGCGCAGCACATCTAAAGAGATAGAAGGAATTGGTATAATTAAATCCATTTCATTTCATCATGCAATACAACAACAACTACAAGCATATACCTCAGTTACCTGTAGAAATGGGGTATCGAGCTTGTCTCAGTAACCGAAACAAAAGGGCCACTTCCGCGATGCTACTGGCTTCGCCATTGGAGATGGGGAGTCGCTGGTCGTATAAAGAATGCATCTCGGCTTGAATCTCTTCTTCGAAATGGTAGTCGATGGCGAGCTTTTGAAGGGAGTCTATGAACAGCAAGGTCTCCTTGGCTCCTCTTGTCTGGTCATCAAACATCCTCCTCACTTGGCTCAACCGGTCGCTGTGTCTCAGGCACAAACTCTCCTGCATGCATGCATGCAAGCACAGAATTAAACCAGCAGGCCATGAACCAACTAATTAATATGAGAATAGCTAAGAGTAGTGGCCACTCACTTGATCTTCAAAGATGTCGGACTTCATGATTCGTTGTTTCTGCAACTGATGAAGCTGCGGCGGCATGGCGATGTGAGTACTGCTAGTGTTATTGGTGGTGTTGGTGTGGAGAGAAGCCATAAACTTGGGGTAGAAGGAGGAGCACTGCGCCAGCATCTTGCTCTGTCGGCTGGATTACTAATCGTATAATGTCTGTGTTTGATAACTAAGCTGAGGCGGGACCCTATTTATAGGGAGCAGTGGAACCCTGGCCACTTGCTCTAACTGCTTTTGCATCTCCACCGTGTCACCCCGGGTCATGGCGTCGCAATAGGATATTTAAATTGTCACTCAAGTACCACGATTTGATCTCCAGCTATAGAAATTTTTCTTCGGGTGCGCAATCAAAGGATACTGAGCTTCTGGATTGCCCACCACAAGCGCTTTCCGATTTGCCCTGATGGCCGATGGAAAAAATTTTGTGCGGTCAGGCCGGTCACTATATGGCTAGCCAATGAGGATAACTGGGTTTATCATTTTTTTTCAGCTCCACCATGTTCCTTCAGAGCAGTGTGGTGGTGGTTAATGTAAGTACCTCGGGTAGTTTTGACGTAGTCAACCGAATTAAGTTAGGTTCTATATGTATTTGATACCTTCTGTCTAAGTTTGTAGGAACTTAGGAGTACTAGAAGTTGAGCGGAAGATGCAGCTAGTGAAAAGGATAGCACAGGGAAGGGAGTCGACAAGCTCGGTGCGTTCGAGATACGATGTGCTGCAGAAGAGTACACCGGTGGACGAAAAGGACACGCGCAACATATCCGAGGGACAAGAAATCGGGGAGGAAGGTTGCTCGAGAAGAAGGTCGAAGTTGGGTTCAAGTGAGCTCAACTCTGAATAACTGGATCATCATCCACGCAAGAAGACTAGCTGAAAGCTTATCTGTCTTATGAAAGGCGCCCTCAAAGCCTTATGGAAGGCGACTTCAAGCCAGTTGAAGGCACCTTCAATACCCGTCAGTCAAAGATAAAGTTTTATTGTCAGCGAATAAAACTTAACCTATTAAAGGCACCTTGAACCTATTTGAACGCATGTCTGAGTCACGATAGGAATTTCCAGAGGTTATAAAAAGACCTTTGTAGTTAGGAAATTAACAACAACTTAAACAACAACTACTGTATCATTCCTAGTCTTTTTCTTGAGCTATCAATGTTAACGAAGGAGTGTTTCTAGTAGAGCTTTTTAACACATTGGATTAACAACCACCTAAGTTGTAATCAAGTAAATTCAGCCTTCTTATTTTCCTTTTTTAGTGGTTTATTTTTATACATTTCATTTTTGTTTAAATTAATTAACCATCCTTGCTAAGCAAAGCAACAATTTTTTTTTAAACTATGGTTTCAGGCAATCCCCCCCCCCCCTCCCCCTCCTACTGCCTTACCAGGACCAACAAGTGGTATCAGATCGAGAATACTTTAGAAGGACTAAACGCTGACCGAAGTACACAAGAAATGATCGGACCAAATATCTACCCGTCTAAGTTCGAAGGGAAGTTCAAAACTTGAAAAAAGAAGATGGAGGTATTCTTCAAAACTGATTTCGAATTATTGTTAATAATGAAATATGATAAGGATCAACAAAGAGTCGACAAAGAAGAATATCAGTGAACGAAGAAGGAGCAAGCTGACTTCATGACAAACGTCTAGGCAGAATTTCATCCACTGAGCATTTTACTACTACAAGAAATCAACTGAATCGAAGCCAACTAGTCAGCTAAAGAGCTCTGAGAGAAATTACTAGAACTGCATGAAGAGACCTTAGAGGCAAAACTCTCAAGACGAGATCTGTTCCGGAACCAAATCAACAACCTCCGAATGGAAGAAGGTGAAACAGTCGTACATCTACACTTGAGTATCAAAGAACATATCACTGGACTCACGAATCTTGGAGAAATAGTAACAAATCAAGACGCAATAAGGTACGCATTGAATGCATTTCCAAGAATTGTTAAATGGATGTCTGTCGTAGACGCCTGCTATATATCCAAGGACCTAGAGGTAAATAGTTTAGAAAATCTGTTTACTACCTTTGAACTACATGAATTTAGATATGCAGGGATTAGAAAAAATAAGGAGTCAATCAATAATGTCACCCTAAACACGAGAAGGGTCGAGTCAGACACTGGTACTTCTTTCAATGAAGACGAAAAGACTTATGTGGTAATAAAATTCTAAAAAACAATTAAACCTAATAATTCAACAAGTCTCAGGCAAAGAAATCTACACGGAACAAAAGACGAGTTTGATGCTATAAGTGTAATGAAGAAGAGCATATAAAAAATGATTACCCAAAGATGAAGACGAGGAGAAGAAGAAAGAGCCAACCAAATCGAAGCACAAAACCTTAAAGGCAACATGGGGCAAGTCATTATCAGAGTTCGAAGTTGAAGAGTATGCCAGACTAGTACTGATGGCAAGTCACCAAGAGGAAAGCATCGACGAATGGAGAGCTACTTCAGAGAAAAGCAAGAGTGAAGGGGGGGAGTTAAACTTTAAAACTGACATGGTAAGTAAGATATGTCTGCTTCCTCTCAATCAACTTTACAAAGGTATTAAGTCGATGTCAAAATCGTTATGCAAATTAAATAAAATAATAATAATTTGAAAAAGTAAATTTTAGAATTAAATGTAATTTTAACTCATTCATGTCTATTAGAAATATATGAAAAAATAAAAATTGAAAATGAAACTTTAAAAAATCAAATTGAAAAATTAAAAAATAATCTTGCATGTTTTAATTAAAATATTTTAATAAATTATAAAGGCCTAAATTAACGCTTTAAATTTTATAAGGATTAAATTAAAAAAGTATTATAAAAATATATTCCAAAGAAATTTTTTATTCATTCATTAGATAAAAATTTATTTTGAGTTCTAAATCATGCATAGTTTAAATAAAGAATTATATTTTAATTTTATTTGCAAAATTAATTTTGTACATTTACCGTCTAGATTTTTTGATGAAATTTTTTCCCATATTGTAATAATAAATAATTTAGTTGTAGAAAAGCATTTGGGATTTTTCATCAAGTAAATAATTTTTTTTATGAATTTTTAATTAAAAATAATAATTTAAATTTAAAATTTTTCAGAGACTTATTTTTGAAAAACTAAATTTTTTATATAACTACCGTGACATTTTGAACATTTAGAAAACTTATCCAGATTTTTAGAATAGAAAAATTATTTTAAAATTTTAATTTCAAAAATGATATTCTCTACTTGAAATATTTTTCGTGCAAGATTTCCTTTAGAATTTCTTATTCAACTTTTTTTTAGTAATAGAAAAGTTGGTTCTCTATCTATAATTTTTTTTTTTTCAAAATTTTCTAGCGTTTAATAAAATTTCTATGAATTATTTATAGAAAAACTAATTTTTAAGTATAAAAATTCATGTAAATTGATTTTTAAAAATTTTAATTTTTTGCTATTATTCAGTCCATCTTTCATGCATAAAAAAAATTAGAAGATTTTTTTAATCAGAATCTATTTTTTTACATTTCTTTTATAAAAACTATCTCTATACTAAACAAATTATATCTATTAAAATACTTGAATATTTTTCATAAATTTTTTTATTCTAATCCATATCCTTACGTCGTCGGTGTAATGTTAAAGAAAAATTTATAGAATTTTTCAAAGCTTTAATCTATATTTTCAATTAATTTTGTTAAAAATGGTTATTAATCGAAGAAATTTATATTTTCAAAAGAATATTTTTTGAAAAACTTTCTTCACATACCTGCTTCCTTAACAACCTTCAAAATTTTGTTTATTTGTTTCTCATATTTTTATCCCAATATTATTTTAATGTGATCAAAAGAGAAGAATAAGAGCTTTAGTTTAGAGGAGGTTATTAGAGTGTATACTAAAAGCCTAGCTTTTGGTATAAATATTTATCTAGAAATAAGAATCACATTGGTCAAATGTCTGCATTTATGATAAATGTAGTTGATCAATTAATTTATATTATAGATAACATGGTGTGTGGTGTCACACACAGAAGGTCATGTTATTGGTTCCTTATAAATTATAAACAGTAGCTCACGACCAAGATGGAAAGGAACAAACCATTGGAAGGTCGTAGTGTAATTAGGTATTAGTTTATCTTAACTATATAATTACACTAGTACACTTAGAGTGTATTGAGTAGGACCATTTGAGGTCGTTCCTTTTATACTGACTTTATGAAGGAACAAAGACCTCAGTTATTATGGAAGTGTGTGCTCTTAATCCTAATATAATAACAAGCACATATATTTGATATTTATTTCTTTAATTTATCAATGGGTGAGATTTAGTTCGATGAATCAATAAGCCCGATAAGTTGGGAAATGATATCACTTATAGTGTGTGTTGTTGATTATAGAAGGAAATTGTGTCCTAGTAATCTAGGTTGAGAATGTCCCCAAGAGGAGCTCATAAGGATTGTCATGTTAAACCCTGCAGGTGGACTTAGTCCGACATGATGATGAAGTTGAGTGGTACTACTCTTGGAGTTAGATATTAATTAAGTGAGTTGTCAGTAACTTACTTAATTAGTGGACATTTGTTATCTTAAACACAGGGAGACTAACACACTCATAATAAGAAGGAGCCCAAAATGTAATTTGGGATTGGTGCAGTAGTTCAATAATAATTCTTTAGTGGAATGAATTATTATTGATGAAATTAAGTTGTGTGTTCGGGGCGAACACGGGATGCTTAATTTCATCGGGAGACCAAAACTAATTCCTCCTCTCGGTCCCTATCGTAGCCTCTAGTATATAGAGATTTATACTCACCGCATACCCACCTTCTTACCCATCCAATGGGGCCGGCCAAGCTAGCTTGGAACCCAAGCTAGGGCCGACCAAGATCAAGTGGATGAGTCATGTAGGTGGCCGGCCAAAGCTTGGGTCCCAAGCTTAAGTGACCGGCCACTAGAATATTAAAAAGGATTTTTATTAAAATTATTTCTTATGTGGATATCATGATTTTAAAAGAGAGTTTAAAAATTAAAAATTTCCTTTTATAGTTTTCTACAAAAGATTAAGAGAAGAGATTAATCTCTTTCCTTATTTGTAGTTTAAAAGGATGGTTTTAATTTTTGGTAAAAACTTTCCTTATTTGTAAATCATCTACATGTTTAAAAGAGAGTTTAAAATTTGAAATCTTTCCTTATTTGTTGATTAAAGGAGGATTTTAAATTTTAAGAAAACTTTCCTTTTTAAGAAAAGACTTGATATCTTTCCTTATTTGTAGATTAAAAGAAATTTTAATTTTTAGAGATAACTTTCTTTTTATCCACATGTTTAAAAGAAATGTTTTAATTTATTAAATTTCCTTTTTATAAACCAATCATGAAGGGATTAAATTATTGGAGAAATTTTTATAAATTTCCGGAAACAAATTAGGAAGTTTTAATTCTTGTTTTAATTAAAACTTTCCTTGATTTGGGGCTTGAGGTGGCCGGCCATTGTAATTTGAAAAGAGAAAATTGTTTTAATTAAATAAATTTTCTTTTTCAATGGCAAAAGAATTAAGGAAGTTTTTATTAAATTTTCCTTATTTGCCAAGACCAAGGATTATAAAAGAGGGGGTAGAGGAGGCTTCAAGGCGAAGGACTCTATTCTATTTTTCTCCCTCTTTTCCTTGGTGTGGTGGTCGGCCCTTCCCTTTCTCTTCTCTCCTCTTGTTGTGGCCGAAATCTATCATCTCTT